>NC_057404.1:58707220-59402669 GCF_019320065.1 Cervus canadensis
CCATACATGACCACTGGAAAAACCATAGCCTTGACTAGATGGACCTTTGTTGGCAAAGTAATGTCTCTGCTTTTTAATATGCTATCTAGGTTGGTTATAACTTTCCTTCCAAGGAGTAAGCGTCTTTTAATTTCATTGCTACAATCACCATCTGCAGTGATTTTGGAGCCCAGAAAAATACTAGAACCCACTAGAAGCCTGTGACATTTACATTTTTCTAGAAGAGAAGCCTTCCTCTCTTTTTTTAAAAATTAATTTATCTTTTTATTGAAGGATAATTGCTTTACAGAGTTTTGTTGTTTTCTGTCAAACCTCAACATGTCATCATCAGTCATAGGTATATATATCCCCTCCCTCTTGAACCTCCCTGCCACCTCCCTCCCCAGCCCACCCCACTGGATTGATACAGAGCCCCTGTTTGAGTTTTCTGAGCCATACAGCAAATTCCCATTTGGCTTTCTATTTTACATATGGTAGTGTAAGTTTCCATGTTGCTTTTTTCACACATCTCACCCTCTCCTCCCCTCTCCCCATGTCGATAAGTCTAGTCTCTATGTCTGTTTCTCTATTGCTGCCCTGTAAATAAATTCTTCAATACCATTTTTCTAGATTTCGTATATATGTGTTAGAATATGGTATTTATCTTTCTCTTTCTGACTCACTTCACTCTGTATAATAGGTTCTAGATTCATCCACCTCATTAGAAGTGCCTCAAAGGTGTTCCTTCTTACGGTTGAGTATTATTCCATTGTGTATTTGTACCACAAATTCTTTATCCGTTCATCTGTTGATGGACATCTAGGTTGCTTCCATGTTCTAGCGATTGTAAATAGTGCTGTAATGAACAATGGGATACATTTGTCTTTTTCAATTTTGGTTGCCTCAGGGTATATGCCTAAGAGTGGTATTGCTGGGTCATGTGGTATTTTTATTCCTAGTTTTTTTAAGTTTTATCCATATCATCTTCCATAGTAGCTTTATCAATTTATACTCCCACCAGCAGTGCAAGAGCATTTTCTTTTCTCCACACCCTCTCCAGCATCTATCATTTGTAGACTTTTTGATGATGGCTATTCTGACTTGTGTGAGGTGATATCTCATTGTACTTTTGATTTGCTTTGCTTTAATAATGATGAATGTTGAGCATCTTTTCATGTGCTTGTTAGCCACCTGTGTGTCTTCTTTGGAGAAATGTCTGTTTAAGTCTTTCCCCCCACTTTTTGATTGGGTTGTTTGTTTTTCTGGTATGTGAGCTGCTTGTATATTTTGTAAATTAATCCTTTGTCAGTTGTTTCATTTGCTATTATTTTCTCCCATTCTGAGGGTTGTCCTTTCACCTTGTCTATAGTTTCCTTTGCTGTGCAAAAGCTTTTAAGCTTAATCAGATCCCACTTGTTTACTTTTGTTTTTATTTCCGTTACTCTAGGAGGTGGGTCATAGAGGATCTTGCTTTGGTTTATGTCATCGAGTGTTCTGCCTATGTTTTCCTCTAAGAGTTTTATAGTTTCTGGCCTTACATTTAGGTCTTTAATCCATTTTGAGTTTATCTTTGTGTTTGGTGTTAGGAAGTGTTCTAATTTCATTCATTTACATGGAGCTGTCCAGTTTTCCCAGCACCATTTATTGAAGACGCTGTCTTTGTCACATTGTATATTCTGCTTCCTTTGTCAAAAACAAGGCACCCATAGGTGCATGGGCTTATTTCTGGGCTTTCTTTATTGTTCCATTGGTCTATGTTTCTATTTTTGTGCCAGTACCACACTGTCCTGATGACTGTATCTTTGTAGTATAATCTGAGGTCAGGAAGGTTGATTCCTCCAGCTCCATTCTACTTTCTCAAGACTGCTTGGCTATTCAGGATCTTTTGTGTTTCCATATGAATTGTGGAATTTTTTGTTCTAGTTCTGTGAAAAATGGCATTGCTAATTTGATAGGGATCACATTGAATCTATAGATTGCATTTGGTAGTATAGTCATTTTCACAATATTGATTCTTCCTACCCAGGAACATGGAATATCTCTCCATCTGTTTATGTTGTCTTTGATTTCTTTCACCAGTGTCTTATAATTTTCTGTATATATGTCTTCTGTCTCCTTAGGTAAGTTTATTCCTAGATATTTTGTTCTTTTTGTTGCAATGGTGAATGGAATTTATTCCTTAATTTCTCTTTCTGATTTTTCATTGCTAGTATATACAAATGCAAGTGATTTCTGTGTATTGATTTTGTATCCTGCGACTTTGTTAAGTTCATTGATTAGCTCTAGTAATTTTCTGATACTATCATTAGGGTTTTCTATGTACAGTATCATGTCATCTGCAAACAGTGAGAGCTTTACTTCTTCTTTTCCAATCTGGATTCCTTTGATATCTTTTCCTTCTCTGATTGCTGTAGCTAGGACTTCCAGAACTATGTTGAATAATAGTGGTGAAAGTGGACACCCTTGTCTTGTTTCTGATCTTAGGGGAAATGCTTTCAGTTTTTCACCATTGAGACTAATATTTGCTATAGGCTTATAGATGGCCTTTACTATGTTGAGGTAGGTTCCTTCTATGCCCATTTTTTGAAATGTTTTAATCATAAACGGGTGCTGAATTTTATGAATGTCTTTTCTGCATTTATTGAGATTATCATATGGTTTTTATCTTTCAGTTTGTTAATAAGGTGTATCACATTGATTGATTTGCATATATTGAAGAATCCTTGCATCCCTGGAATAAATCCAACTTGATCATGGTGTTTGAGCTTTTTGATGTGTTGCTGAATTCTGTTAGCTAAAATTTTGTTGAGGATTTTCCCATCTGTGTTCATCAGTGATATTGGCCTGTAGTTTTATTTTTTGTATTGTCTTTGTCTGGTTTTGGTTGTCAGGGCACTGGTGGCCTCGTAGAATGAGTTTGGAAGTGTTCCTTCCTCTGCAAATTTTTGAAAGAGTTTTAGAAAGATAGGCATTAGCTCTTCTCTAAATGTTTGATAGAATTCTCCTGTGAAGCCATCTGATCCTGGACTTTTGTTTTGGGGGAGATTTTTGATCACAGCTTCAAGTTCACTGCTTATGATTGGGTTGTCCATAATTTCTATATCTTCCTGATTCAGTGTTGAAAGATTGGACTTTTCTAAGAATCTGTCCATTTCTTCCAGGATATCCATTTTATTGCCATGTAGTTGTTCATAATATTCTCTTACAATCCTTTGTACTTCTGCATTGTCTGTTGTAACATCTCCTTTTTCATTTTTAATTTTGTTGATTTGACTCTTCTCTCTCTTTTTTTCTTGATGAATCTGGTTAAAGGTTTGTCAATTTTGTTTATCTCCTCAAAGAACCAGTTTTTAGTTTTACTAATCTTTACTATTGTTTCTTTCATTTCTTTTTCATTTATTTCTGCTCGGATCTTTATGATTTCTTTCCGTCTACTAACTTTGGGTTTTTTTTCTTCTTTTTCCAGTTGTTTTAGATATGAAGTTAGGTTGTCTGTTCGATGTTTTTCTTGTTTCTTGAGGTAGGATTGTATTGCTATAAACTTCCCTCTTAGAACTGTTTTTGCTGCATCCCATAGATTTAGAATTGTTGTGTATTCATTGTCACTTTTTTCTAGAAATTTTTAAATTTCCCTTTTGATTTCTTCAGTAACCTGTTGATTATTTAGAAATGTATTGTTTAATCTCCATGTGTTTATGTTTCTTACAGTTTTTTTTTTTTTCTCTTGTAATTGCTATCTAGTCTCATAGTGTTTTGGTTGGAGAAGATGCTTGATACAATTTCAATTTTCTTAAATCTACTGAAGTTTGATTTGTGACAAGATGTAGTCTATCCTGGAGCAGTTCCATGTGCACTTGAGAAGAAGGTGTGTTCTTCTGCATTTGGATGGAATGGCCTAAAGATGTCAATGAGATCCATCTCATCTAATGTATCATTTAAGACTTGTGTTTCCTTATTAATTTTCTGTTTTGATGATATGTCCATTGGTGTGAGTGGGGTGTTAAAATCTCCTACTATTATTGTGCTACTGTCCATTTCTCCTTTTATGTCTATTAGTGTTTGTCTTCAGAGAAGGCAATGGCAACCCACTCCAGTACTCTCGCCTGGAAAATCGCATGGACGGAGGAGCCTGGTAGGCGGCAGTCCATGGGGTCGCTAAAAGTGGGACGTGACTGAGCATCTTCACTTTCACTTTTCACTTTCATGCATTGGAGAAGGAAATGGCAACCCATTCCAGTGTTCTTGCCTGAATCCCGGGGATGGCAGAGCCTGGTGGGCTGCCATCTATGAGGTCGCACAGAGTCAGACATGACTGAAGTGACTTAGCAGCAGCAGCAGCAGCAGTAACAGCAACAGCCGTATTTGTCTTATGTATTGAGGTGCTCCTATGTTGGGTGCATAGATATTTACAATTGTTATGTCTTCCTCTTGGATTTATCCCTTGACCATTATGTAGTGTCCTTCCTTATCTGTTGTAATATTCTTTATTTTAAGGTCTATGTTGTCTGATATGAGAATTGCTACTCCCAGCATTCTTTTGCTTCCCATTTGCATGGAATATATTTTTCCATCCTCTCACCTTCAGCCTATATGTGTCTTTAGGTCTGAATTTGGTTTCTTGTAGATAACATATATATGGGTCTTGCTTTTGTATCCATTCAGCCAGTCTGTGTCTTTTGGTTGGAGAATTTAATCTAATTACATTTAAAGAAATTATTGATATATAGGTTCCTATTGCCATTTTCTTAATTATTATGGGTTGATTTTGTGGATCTTTTTTCTTCTCTTGTATCTGACAATGTAAGTC
Source organism: Cervus canadensis (assembly GCF_019320065.1). Classification (NCBI taxonomy): domain Eukaryota; kingdom Metazoa; phylum Chordata; class Mammalia; order Artiodactyla; family Cervidae; genus Cervus; species Cervus canadensis. Next base: position 58,712,007 of record NC_057404.1, read on the forward strand.
CCTGTAACATTTGTTGTAATGCTGGTTTGGTGGTACAGAGTTCTCTTTTGCTTGTCTGAAAAGCTTTTGATTTCTTTATCAATTTTGAATGAGATTCTTGCCGGGTACAATTATCTTGGTTTTAGATTTTTCCCTTTCAGTACGTTAAATATATCCTGCCCTTCCCTTCTGGCCTGCAGAGTTTCTGCTGAAAGATCAGCTGTTAAATGTATGGGGTTTCCCTTGTAGGTTACTTGTTGTTTTTCTCTTGCTGCTTTTAATATTCTTTCTTTGTGTTTAGCCTTTGTTAGTTTGATTAGTATGTGTCTTGGTGTGTTTCTCCTTGGGTTTATCTTGTGTGGGACTCTGCACTTCTTGGACTTGATTGACTATTTCCTTTTCCATGTTGGGGAAATTTTCAACAACTATAATCTTTTCAAAAAATTTTCTCATACCTTTCTTTTTCTCTTCTTCTGGAACCCCTATAATTCAAATGTTGGTGTGTTTGACATTGTCCCAGAGGTCTCTGTGACTCTCCTCAGTTCTTTTCATTCTTTTTACTTTATTCTGCTCTTCAGAAGTTATTTCCACCACTTTATCTTCCAGCTCACTGATCCATTCTTCTGCTTCAGCTATTCTATTGATTCCTTCCAGAGTATTTTTTAATTTCAGTAATTGTGTTGTCTCTTTATGTTTATTCTTTAATTCTTCTAGGTCTTTGTTAATTGATTCTTACATTTTCTGCATTTTGTTTTCAAGGTTTTTGATCATCTTTACTATCATTATTCTGAATTCTTTTTCAGGTAGTTTGTCTAGATCCTCTTCATTTTTTTTTTTTTTTTCCACTTCTGTGTTTCTAATTTGTTCCTTCATTTGTGTAGTATTTCTCTGCCTTTTCATCATCATTATTATTATTATTTTTTTTAACTTACTGTGTTTGAGGTCACCTTTTCCCAGGCTTCGAGGTTGAATTCTTTCTTCCTTTTAGTTTCTGCCCTCTGAAGGTTGGTCTAGTGGTTTGTGTAAGCTTTATATAGGATGAGATTTGTGCTGAATTTTTTGTTTGTTTGCTCATTTTTCCTCTGAAGGACCAGGCTGAGTGAGGTGCTAATCCTGTCTGCTGATGATTGGGTTTGCATTTTTTTTTTTTGTTTGTTGTTTAGATGAGGAGTCCTGCACAGGCTGCTACTGGTGGTTGGGTTTTGCCAGGTTTCCTTTGTGTGAGTTCTCACTATTTGATAGGGTTAGTTCTCTGGTAGTCTAGAGTCTTAGAGTCAGTGCTCCCACTCCAAAAGCTCGAGGCTTGATCTCTGATCAGGAACGAAGATTCCACAAGTGGTTTGTTATGGCATTAGATGAGATTAAAACAAATATCCAAAAATGAGAAACCAAAGATGAGCCCCAGACAAATGGCAGTTACAAAATCAGGCAAAGAATAATTAAAATAATGGAATATACATATACACCCATTAGCAAAGTCAAAACACTCCGACAAAAATAAAGTACAATAGATTGACTCTGTAAACACAGGAAACCAAAGATTATACATACCAGTTAAGAACAAAACTAAAGCACAAACTGGAAAACAAAACTAAAGCAAGGTGCCAATTGGGAAATAAAGCAATGAAAATAAAACTAACAAATATGTTGAGAGGAAAGGAATGGAAGAAAAGAATGAAAAATATGCAAATTTAAATATAGGAAGATAAAGAAGATTTATATGCATTGAAGATTAACTGCAAGGGGGAAAGAACAGCTGGAAAAGCAAACAAAGTAATAAATGTAGAAAAAAATAATAATAGGTTTAAAAACTTTTAAAAAGAGAAAAAAAAAAAAAAAGGAAAACTCCACAGAACTGTAAAAGCCCAACATAGAGGCAGATGTTTATAACAATAATAAAAAATGTGATTAAGAAAAAAAGAAAAAGGCTCAAAAGCTTAATAGATTTTGTAGTGCCAATAAAATCGTCAACCAAAACAGAGGGGGGTAAAGGAAAGAAAACAATCCACGAGAATCTATAGGACAAGTCAAAGCATAAGAATAATAAGTGTTTTTCTTGAGTCTCTGCTGTCAGAGTCCTTTCCCTCGCTGGGAGTCACAGTCCACCTCACTCCCTAGGATGCCCTCCAACACCATGCTGGTCTCTGGACCTGCTGTGGGGGCAGCTCAGATTCTAATCTGGCCCTACTCCCGTGTGTTCTTGCTCCAATGCCCAAAGCTGTCAGAACTAGTGCGTTTTCTTTTGTGGGAGCTCTCAATGTCCTCTTATATATTCCATAGACACAGAGTCTGCCTAGTTGACCACGTGGATTTAATCTGCAGCTTGTACAGCTGGTGGGAAGGTTTTTCTTAGCCTTCTCCCTTAGCCACACTGCCCCTGGGTTTCACTTGTGGTTTTATTTCCACCTCTGCCTGTGGGTCATCCACTGGGGTTTGCTCCTGAGGCTGCCCTGGAGGATTGGGTTTGCCCCTGTGAGGGCCAGGTGTGGAGGTGGTGCAGCTGCTTGGGTCACAGGGGTTCTGGCAGCACCAGGTACTCAGGTGAGTTGGTGGTTAGGGCAGCAGGAAATATAGTCTCTAGAAGGGTATGGCAGCCAGTATTGGCCAATACGCTCCAGTGTGGTTGTCTGGAGGACTCCACTGTCAGAGAAGCCTGGCAGGACACAGTCTACAGGGCCACAAAAAGTTGGACATGACCCAAGTGACCCAGCATGCACCGACCCAGGACTTTTTTGCCTGGGCCAGCTCTGCCCCAGTGAGGGCTGAGACTGAATGTGGGGCAGCTCCTTGGCTTGTGGGGAGCCTGGTGGCACCGAGTGTGCAGGGACACGGCTGCCTCCGCCACAGGAGCTGCGGCCCCATCAGAGTCTTTTCTCGAGCCTCTTGTAGCTGGTGATCAGAAGGCCTCTTTGGCCAGTCTTTCTCCGTAGGTTTGCCTGTTCAGGCACTTCTTTCCTTTTGTTTTTAAAGACAGAAGGGGCTGGAGAGAGTCTCAAGTTTTTCTCCTTTTAGAGCAAGTACATATAACAAATGGTTTTCAAATTTGATAGCTCACAATTCCTTTAAAATATATATATATATATATATGAATTTCCAAAGCTATACTCACAGTTTACACTGGGAGGCATTGAATTATGAAGCTAAAATCTCTTTCTACAAAAATGCTTCTGATTTCCTATAGAATTTTTATATCTGCAAAACTATATCTGTGGATACATTAAAATTAAAGAAACTTTGGCCTCAACAGTGTTGGATTTCAAATGGCTTTATAGGCAAAACTTCCAAATAATTGTAGCCAGGAGAAGAGGAAATAATTATTGGTCTTACACATCTAGGTAATGTCTTCCCAATGTCTCTGCCCAATGGTGAATTTATAATTTAGACTGAACAGGAAGTTATTCTTACACTAAAAGAAAGGAGAATCATCTACAGCTTAACAAATTTAATTATCAGTCTCCATTTTATAAATCTCTTTCCGGGCATACTGTGATGAGGAGTGGTATTTAGGTATTTGCAAAATCTAAGAACATTCTACAGAGATTAAAAAAAAAAAAAAATGCCTGTGCACAAGAAAAACATAGCAATAGTTCATGTGGTAACTAAACAGCTGGTGTCTAGAGAAGACAAAGTTATAATTGATCAAGTAGCTGCTGGCAGGAAACATTACCATGGAAGTAAAGATTAAGGACTTTGCATTAGGCAATTATTGTAAGTTAACTGGAGAATTTGGAGGAAAAAAGAGATGAACTCAGGGCTTTAAATTCTAATCCTTCAACCTGAGTAAGGACCAAGAAAATTGTTCTTCTCCTGGTGTAAACAAAGACAAAGCCAACTCCCTTCACAAAGCTATCTCCTGATAACTGCAGCGCTGGGATTTCTGAAAACCAGAACTAGGACTGATCCTGTGGTTGCCTGAATTTAAAACTACAACACTGTGAATGAACCTCAGGAACATGCTGTAGGGACTTTCCTGATGGTCCAGTGGTTAAGACTTTGCTTCTAATGCAGAGCATGCAGATTTGATTCTTGGTCAAGGAGCTAAGTGGAGAAGGCGATGGCAACCCACTCCAGTACTCTTGCCTGCAAAATCCCATGGATGGAGGAGCCTGGTAGGCTACGGTCCATGGGGTCGTGAAGAGTCGGACACGACTGAGCGACTTCACTTTCACTTTTCTCTTTCATGCATTGGAGAAGGAAATGGCAACCCACTCCACTGTTCTTGCCTGGAGAATCCCAGGGACGGGGGAGCCTGGTGGACTGCCGTCTATGGGGTCGCAGAGTTGGACACAACTGAAGCAACTTAGCAGCAGCAGCAAGAAGCTAAGATCCTGCATGCCTTGAGGCCAAAAACCCAAAACATAAAACAGAAACAGTATTGTAACAAATTCAATAAAGACTAGAAAAAAATGGCCCACATCAAAAAAATTAAAAAGAAAAACAAAAAGAAAAAAAAGAAAGAAAGAAAGAAAAGAAAAAGAAAAGCAGTAAAGCAAAACTGCTATATACAAAAAGAGTAAAAGTACATTGATTCCACTTAAGAAAAGATGAAAAAGACAAAGTTAAAACCAGCTAATCTAATCTTTAGACTTTAGGGATACAAGCTTTGATAGCATAGCTATTAAAAATGAAAAAAAAAAATAGCAGGAAAATAATTAACTATGAATGTTAGGAAAGTAAAGGTCATTTACAGTGAGGAAGGGAATAACTGTTGGGGAAGGGCAAGGTGGGGGCGGGGGGAGTCCCTTCTATGGTGCTGGCTATGCCCTGTTTATTCCTCCGGATAGAGTTATGTGGATGATTGCTCTGTGATAATTTATTTGGCTGTACATTTATGTTCTATGAAATTCCAGATGTGTGTATTATTCTTCAAAGTCAAAAGGGTTAAACAACCCTGGATGGTTTCATATCCCATTTAGAGAAAAAAGACAAGGTCCTTAAATGACCTGTAAGTCCCTAATGATCTGGCCCTCCTCTTAACTGATTTCTCAGTTCTTCCTTTTTTCTCATTCTGTTCCTGAAGCTGCACATGAATGTGACTGGAGAAAACCAAACTATCATGCTGTTTGGTATCACTTGAAATTCCTCAGTACTACCCCTAAAATGCACCCTTATAGCTGCCTGGAAATGCACCATATTTCCCAAGACCATTCACCAGTCCCACCTAGGCGGCAATTTTACACCACTCGATCTCCAAGCCCTCCACTTCCCTCACCCCATATTTCACTGTCCTGGATACCGATTTTGAATTGCCTCTGTACTGAGAAAATGGAAAAAGTTCTTTGGGTGGACATACACATGTATTATCCACATCACCCCTTCAAGAAGAGTCATTGAGACTTCCCCAATGGTCGAGCAACTAAGATGCCACACTCCCAATATTGAAACCCCAGTTGTGATACCTGGGCAAGGAACTAGATCCCGCGTGCTGCAACTAAGAGTTTGCAACTAAAGATCTCATATGAAGATCAAAGATCCCACGTGGCACAACTAAGACCTAACACAGCAAAGGGAGGGAGGGAGGGAAGAAAGAAAAGAAAGATTTGGGGGGACGTGAGTAGCAGCAATGTAAAGACAGCTCAGTTCAGTTCAGTCACTCAGTCTTGTCTGACTCTCTGTGACCCCATGAACTGCAGCATGCCAGGCCTCCCTGTCCATAACCAACTCCCAGAGTTTAGTCAAACTCATGTCCTTTGAGTCGGTGATGCCACCCAACCATCTCATCCTCTGTCGTCCCCTTCTCCTCCCACCTTCAATCTTTCCCAGTATCAGGGTCTTTACCAATGAGTCAGCTCTTTGCGTCAGGTGGCCAAAGTATTGGAGTTTCACCTTCAACATCAGTCCTTCACCAAGGGACAAATCCAAAGTTGTCTTTGGAGTTGATAAGGCTTTGCCAGGCATGCACTGTACTTTGAATTTTCCTGCCAGCCAATCCTGTTCCCTCCCTCTTCTCTCCATAGGTGTTGATCCCTCATAAATATTCAGCATTCCAAACTCCAACTTAATTTTCTTCCTGAGAACTGTCTGTGACACAGAGCATCTAGACTCCCTTCACCATGTCCATCTACTGCGCTGCTTCTGTTGCAAAGTCCTATGACTATCTTCTTTAAGTAGAGCTCTTATTTAAAATAATCACATCATTTGTGCTCTGTTGCTTACTCAGAGACATTACTCCACCAATTCTCTCCCCTCCCCTCTGACATCATCAATCTTTTCTTACTGAAAAAAATTGCTATTGTTTGCCCCATCCTATAATTAAGAAAAAATCATTCTTTTGGCCCACTTCACCAGTTACTGCTCTTATTTCTCTGCTCTTTTTTGTAAATTAAAAAAAAAAAAAAAGACTTTAAACATGATTTATAATCCCAGTCCCCAATTCTTGTCTCATCTCTTTAATTTATTCTAATCAGGATTTTGCTCCCACTGATACTCCAACTCTTGTTAAAGTCATTCCATGCCTCCTACAATGCCAGCTACCACGGTCTGGTCTCAGCCTTCATACTTCTTTTCATGGTTGGTAATTTTCTGCTCTTTGAAATGTATTCCAGTCGGCCTCTAGGATGTCAGGCTCTCTTGTTTGCTCCACCTCACTGGCCACTGGCTTTCTCAGATGGGGCTCCCATCCCACAGTTTACCTGGGTGAAAACACACGGTGTCCTGGAAATGTGCGGGAGGGGCTCAGCTGTCCGTCTCCTTCCCTCGTTCGCTCTTTGCTCTGAGTCTTATAGGGCAGAGTGACAGAGCTCTGTGCTTGAGGCATTTCTACTCTCCAGTTATACCCATCTCTACCCCAGACTCTCCTCCATGTTGGAATTTCACAGAATTCATGACATTTCCACTTGGATGACTATTCAGCACCTTAAAGTGTCCTTAACGCACCACCACTGAGTTCTCTGTTCTCACTTGCTCCACTAGAAGCCTCTGCTTTCTCAGTGGTGATAACTCCATCCTTCCAGTGACTCAAGCCTCAGATACCTGATTCAAAACAAGACAAAGAGAAAATCAATACGGATTGCATGTTTTACTTTATGCTCAGAGATGGGGAGGGAATGATGGTTAAGGTAGAGAAGTAAGCTACTGTCCAATTTTCTAGGAGAAATTCTCTGGGTTTCAATACTTCAAGTGGGTTGACAGCTTGGCAAGACCAAAGTAATTAACTCTTCTACATCCCCTTTCTACTGATAATCTTTCCTTCCTCCTTTGACTAAGATGTTACCAAACTCAGGTCTGACTGCCTGCCACTTGGAAAGCAGCAAGTGAGAGAGAGAAATGTTGGTAGAAAGTAAGTTGCTTTTAATCAGAATGCCGGCATCTGGGGAGATGTTGGATTCGGTGTTCCCCATAATCATCTCTGAAGATTCCACCTGGCCATGATGGTTTATAAAAGGAAACAGGCAACTGATCTCAGCTAATCTTTGAGATGGACAACAGAGTCATCACCATCCCCCACAGTGTGCAGGCTCATCAACTCCTTGCTGTCTTTCTTCAGATGCTATCTTGTTCACACAGTTTGTCCCCAAGATTACTGAAGGGGAAGCTGGAGAAGAGATTTGGTCATCTGTTAAACACTTATTCTTCAGTTCTACTTCTTTGATCTACAGAAAGAACCAACAAGATAAGCAAGGTATTGTGTGCTCCAAAGATCTGAAAGGTGTGCTTGGACCAGAGATGAATAGAGCATGGGGTTGCTGGTTTAACATTAGTGACAAACAAAAGGGCTTTTGCAGAGAGCTGCTTATAAGGATATTCATCTATTTGTTTAGCATCAAGTCAATCTTTCTGCTTTATATATAGAAGAATATCTTCTACCTCTGTCATTGAAAAATAAAGTAAATAAAGGATAAGTGTGCAATACAGTCTCATCCAGAAATCTACCCCAACAGGAGAGATTTTTGCAAAATCCACTTAGATAAGGAGTTTTCTGAAGAGCCTTTAAAGAGTAATTCCTGGCCTTAACTAGTTATTCTAGTTATTGAAAAAAAGGGAGAAACAAACTCAGGTGGCCTTTAATCCATTTTCTAAATACGAATAGTCCCTGGGACTGCATGATCCCTGGGAATATAGATATAATTACCTTGTTATAAACTGGTTAGAGCGCGTCATTGGTGGGTTCAAAATATCTACACTAGAATTTAACTTGATGGAAACAAAAAGAGAAAAATGCACATATAAGTGCACATATCATATGATATTTGTCTCTCTTTTTTAATTACTTCACTGAGTATGATAATGTTTGGAAATGAGCCTATCTATAAACCAGAAACAGACTCACAGACACAGAGAACAGATTTGTGGTTGCCAAGGTGGGCGGGGAGGAGGGAGAAGGAATGGGAGTTAGGGCTTAGCAGATGTAAACGATGACACGTAAGATGGATAAACAGCAAGGTCCTACCATATAGCACAGGGAACTAATTATATTCCATAGTATCCTGTGATAAACCATCATGGAAAAGAATATGGAGAAAAATGTACATAAATGTGTAACTGAGTCACTTTGCTATACCACAGAAATTAATACACTATTGTAAATAACTGTACTTCAATAAAACAAGTTTAAAAAGAAGGGAAAAAAGCAAAAGCAAAACTAAAATTCAGCTTGAAATCTGTAGAAATGCATTGAAACAATATGCACCACTTTTGCTTTAAGTTTCCAGAGCAGAAAAAAAGAGTCAAAAACCTTTCAAGTTCCTTTTAAAGTTAAAAGCCTCCCACTCACTCTCAGAGGCTGAGACTCTCAGGACCTTTAAACAAATGTTGAGTGTGCGTGATCCCAAGTGACACCTTTCTGTGTCAATTGATGTTAGGTTTCCACTCCCCATGGAGCAGCTCTCTCCTTCCTACACTGGATCCCGTTGTTGCCACAGAAAAAAATTGTGGCAGGTTTTTCTTGGTTCAGTGAGGTCAGTCATTCTGACATTGTGCTCTCTTAGCTACACCTGTGTTCTTTCTCTGAGTCCATAAATGTTATTTCCTTTATTAGGATAGGAAAATATTTTAAATAAATATTAGGCTCACAGTGAGGATTTTTTCTTCCTAGACAAATAGAAATGCTTTAGACAGTAGAAATAAAAGAATTTTAATGAATTCAGAGTGAATATTTCCAACTTCTTTTCCTCCTTCCACCAAATAAATAAGTGTCAATTGTAGGCTAATATTTTAGGATAATCTAGTCAGGTTGTATAAGCTTTTTAAGTATGAAATTATTTTAAGCACTTCATTTTTGGCATACTTGTGATTTTTATATTGGGGTGGAGTATATGAGGGTAAGAGGTCATGGAGAGAGAAGAATGACATGCTCTTGAACACGTACTTGAAAGAAGCTATTGCCTCTAGTCATCTTCTCTCAGCCCTTTCGAGGTCAAGTCTCTACTTGGGCAAAAAGAATTTGGAAGAAAAGTATCAAAACCTTGTCTGGTGAAGCTATTTTAATGAAGATCTTGTTTCTGCTCCAAGCAGACATGACTCAGAATGTGAGAGGATGGAGCTTTCTAAAGAAGTTATTGTCCACATACAGTGAAAATTTGGAGAGAAAAAGGAGGGAATGGAGACCTATGTGTCCATGAGCCTAATTTCATTAAGAAGCCGTAACCTAAGGGAAAGCCCTCTGCTTGCGAGTCTCTCTCGTGAGAAGAGAGGGGCTCAACAGATGAGCATGATGGTCACTCAGCTCCTTTAGACGCACCTGCTTCCTCCAGCACGTGGTGCATACAAAGAATGTTGAATAAATGAAATAATAATTCAAAGAGTATATTTTCACCTGCTACTTTAGTTCAATGCATTTTAAGAACAATATCTCACTATACTTTAAAATTTAATATTCCTAATTGTTACAAGTGTGAATCATAATGAAGGAAAATGTAAACAAAACATCTTATTTGTTGTCTTAATTGTAAACATTTGCTGATTTATCAACTAACATGACAGAAGAAAGCTTTGACTAAGTTAAAATATGCAGATTAGTGTAAAATTTTAGCAATTATTAAAGTATGATGACTTTCTCATATTGAATTCAGTGTTCAATATTTGAATATTATTTTCTTTTTAGGAAATGGTGGGGGGTTTTATCAACTAAGAAAGGGGAAATGAGAGATGCTCTCTAAGCACTAACCTATTAAGTTAGAGTTTCAGAAAAGATAGGGTAAGCTGTTAGATGATGAGCTTGAGTAAATATGGGAAATAAAAAATGTGCTATTATCTAAAATATCTTTATCTACTTCCTCCCCTCTTTCCATACTCTTTCCCAGTCCTCCCCTTCCTGTAAGCAGTTATGCTGAAAACAGAGTATAATGCCTCAAGATTTCCAAGGGCAAATCCAAGGACTTCAGACAATGTGTCTTTAACCTCTCAGAAAGCCCAGAGAGTTTGTTTCCCACTAACCTACCAAAGTATGCAAATATATTGTATGCAGGAAAAAAATAATATTTTCTGTATCCTGACACTCAAGTGAGCTATAATCTTTGAAATGTACACACTGCAACATAGACAAAGTATCTAGAAAACGGTACCTATTTCTGATATTTCAATTCTCATTTATCAGGAATTATCAAAGGGAGAAATATCACCCCCAACAGGATAAAACTTGATTTTTGGACAGTGAAAAATTCTTACTCTTTTTATGTACTGAAAGGTTGTTGCTGAGCCATGAAAGATGCTGGGATTCTTGGCCTCTGGAGGAGAGGAGATATAATCTGGGGCCAGTGATGAGGCTTGATCCCTCTGACCTTTTGTGTAATAAAGTTTTATTAAAGTATAGAAGAGATAGAGAAAGCTTCTTTCATAGACATCAGAAGGGGGCAGAAAGAGTACCCCCCTGCTAGCCTTTAGCAGTATGCTATATACCTATTAGCAAGCTGTTTGTTAGAGAAAGGAAATGTTTCAAAACTCAGAGTGGCACCGGGCGCCTAACCCACAACTTGCATTTTGAGATAGCATTGGCACAAAGTGAGTCATCCCGGGCCATAAAACAATTGACACGAATCTTGAAGAAAGGCAGGTTTCCAAGAAAATATATGGTTTTATTAACATAGATCAGGAGACCAATGTATGAGTAAAACATACTGGTTTGTTGAGCCCTTATCAGTTCTGAGTCTTAAGCAGAACTGACTTGAAGAAAGAACGCGTCTAGGCAGAAGGCAATGGCAACCCACGCCGGTACTCTTGCCTGGAAAATCCCATGGACGGAGGAGCCTAGTGGGCTGCAGTCCATGGGGTCGCGAAGAGTCAGACACGACTGAGCGACTTCACTTTCATTTTAACTTTCATGCATTAGAGAAGAAAATGGCAACCCACTCTAGTATTCTTGCCTGGAGAATCCCAGGGACAGGGGAGCCTGGTGGGCTGCCGTCCATGGGGTCGCACAGAGTTGGACACGACTGAAGTGACTTAGCAGCAGTAGCAGCAGCAGGGTAAATAAGTAGTTCAATAACATAGCTTAAGAAAACATTTCCGTAAGAAAAATGCATTGATTAGCTCAAGGTTTGAGTTCCAGTGGAACCAGGTGTTGTCATGGCAACAAATAATTTTTAGAGAAGCCTACTTTTAATTTTGTATAGAGAAACAAAAAAATCTGACACTTGTAGTGTGGTTCCTCCTGCCACTTAAGAGAGAGATAAAAAAAAGTCTGACACTTGCAACCTATTTCCTCCCATTGGAGACCCCTAGCCTTCCTGCCTGTTACACTCTCGGTACAAAGCAGATATACTTAGAGTAATTATGTATTCAGATCAGTTCAGTTGCTAATTCGTGTCCGACTGTTTACGATCCTTATGAACCGCAGCACGCCAGTCCTCCCTGTCCATCACCAACTCCCGGAGTTTACCCAAACTCATGTCCAGTGAGTCGGTGATTCCATCTAATGATCACATCCTCTATCGTCCCCTTCTCCTCCTGCCCCCAATCCCTTCCAGTCTTTTCAAATGAGTCAGCTTTCCAAATGAGGTGGCCAAAATATTGGAGCTTCAGCTTCAACATCAGTCCTTCCAATGAAAACCCAGGACTGATTTCCTTTAGGATGGACTGGTTTTAACTCCTTGCAGTCCAAGGGACTCTCAAGAGTCTTCTCCAACACCACAGTTCAAAAGCATCAATTCTTTGGCACTCAGCTTTCTTTGTAGTGCAACTCTCATATCCATACATGACTAATGGAAAAACCATAGCCTTCACTAGATGGACCTTTGTTAACAAAGTAATGTCTCTGCTTTTTAATATGCTATCTCGGTGGGTCATAACTTTCCTTCCAAGGAGTAATCGTCTTTTAATTTCATGGCTGTAATCACCATCTGCAGTGATTTTGGAGCCCCAAAAATAAAGTCAGCCACTGTTTCCCCATCTATTTCCCATGAAGTAATGGGACCAGATGCCATGATCTCAGTTTTCTGAATGTTGAGCTTTAAGTCAACTTTTTCACTCTCCTCTTTCACTTTCATCAAGAGGCTCTTTAATTCTTCACTTTCTGCCATAAGAATGGTGTCATCTGCATGTCTGAGGTTATTGATATTTTTCCCAGCAATCTTGATTCCAGGTTGTGCTTCATCCAACCCAGCGTTTCTCATGATGTACTCTGCATATAAGTTAAATAAGCAGGGTGACAATATACAGCCTTGAGTACCCTTTTCCTATTTGGAACCAGTCTGTTGTTCCATGTCCAGTTCTAACTGTTGCTTCCTGACCTGCATACAGGTTTCTCAAGAGGCAGGTCAGGTGATCTGGTATTCCCATCTCTTTCAGAATTTTCCACAGTTTATTGTGACCCACATAGTCAAAGGGTTTGGCATAGTCAATAAAGCAGAAATAGATGTTTTTCTGGAACTCTCTTGCTTTTTTGATGATCCAGCGAATGTTGGCAATTTGATCTCTGGTTCCTCTGCCTTTTCTAAAACCAGCTTGAATATCTGGAAGTTCATGGTTCATGTATTGCTGAAGCCTGGCTTGGAGAATTTTGAGCATTAGTTTACTAGCATGTGAGATGAGTGCAATTGTGTGGCAGTTCAAGCATTCTTTGGCATTGCCTTTCTTTGGAATTGGAATGAAAACTGACCTTTTCCAATCCTGTGGCCACTGCTGAGTTTTCCAAATTTGTTGGCATATTGAGTGCAGCACTTTGACAGCATCATCTTTCAGGATTTGAACTAGCTCAACTGGAATTCCATCACATCCACTAGCTTTGTTTGTAGTGATGCTTCCTAAGGCCCTCTTGACTTCACATTCCAGGATGTCTGGCTCTAGTTGAGTGATCACATCATCATGATTATCTGGGTCGTGAAGACTTTTTTGTACAGTTCTTCTGTGTATTCTTGCCACCTCTTCTTAATATCTTCTGCTTCTGTTAGGTCCATACCATTTCTCTCCTTTATTGAGCCCATCTTTGCATGAAATGTTCCCTTGGTATCTCTAATTTTCTTGAAGAGATCTCTAGTCTTTCCTGTTCTAATATTTTTTTCTATTTCTTTGCATTGATCACTGAGGAAGGCTTTCTTATCTCTCCTTGCTATTCTTTGGAACTGTGCATTCAAATGGGTATATCTTTCCTCTTCTCCTTTGCTTTCAGCTTCCCTTCTTTTACAGCTATTTGTAAGGCCTCCTCAGGCAGCCATTTTGCTTTTTTACACAATGTTTTAAATATATATATAATTATGTATTAAATATATATAGTTATAATTAGATACACAATATATCTGAGGTATTAAAATTTCATGCTGGGAAGATTAGTTAAAAATGTCTAAAAAGCAGGAATTCCCTGGCAGTCCAGCAGCTGGGACTCACGCTTTCACTGCTATGGCCCTAGTCAGGGAAGTAAGATCCAACAGCGTTCTCAGTGAATTGGAAAAAAAAAAAAAAAAAGCCTAAAAAGGCTCCCTCTAGAGGAAATGTTTTAAAAAGTCTAAAAAAGACCCCCACTAGGGGAACTATGTGAAAGTCACTCAGTCATGTCCGACTGACTCTTTGTGACCCCATGAACTACACAGTCCATGGAATTCTCCAGACCAGAATACTGGAGTGGGTAGACTTTCCCTTCTCCAGGGAATCTACCCAACCCAGGGATGGAACCCAGGTCTCCCACATTGCAGGCAGATTCTTTACCAACTGAACTATGAGGGAAGCCCTAATGAAATGGGGGTTGGGGTGGGGGAGTGAAGAAACACTGTCACGCATCATGCATTTTGTTAATTAAATGTTGTTATCCTCTCCCCAGTTAGCTAATGGAGCAAATTCTAGAGAAGTATTGAAACCAGTTTTTTAAATAGTTGATCCAGTGCAGGGCTTTCAGGTAAAAGCTTATTTGTAAGATATGCCTGGGTCTGGGACTGGTGTGAGGTTGCTCTCATCTGAATTGGAGTCAGTTTATTCCCGCAAGATGGCCTAAACTTGAAAGAGAGACCTGGAGGGAAGATGCCCTGGGGAGAAGACAACCATCCTATCTTGTTTTACAGTAATGGAGCAGCAGGGAGACTCCTACCCCAACACGGTTGCTCAGAGCACACAGAAGCAGAGGGCTTTGCTGCGGGGGCCAGTGGTCACCATTAACAGCAAGGTGGCCCAGTGAGCACCAAGCCTGGTCATTTCTCTCAAGAGAGTCTGGAGAAATAATTCTGAAGTGTAAAATTCTTCACAATAATTGGAAAAGGATGGAGCATTTTCTCTAACACGAAGAACTAAAAATCAAAGTGAGTTTTGCCTAATTCACCAAGGATGAATTAACAGATTTTTATTTTGAAATTGCTTGTTAACTAGATAATCACCTAACATACATTGTTTAAAATATCCATTTTTCTAATACACATAGGACAGGAACAATAATAGGAACACTGGAAACTAGTGATTATGAAGGAAGGGGATAATGATGTCTTGGTGTAACACCTTAAGTCTGACCTGGGATAACATCAGGAAGAAAGATTTGTAGTAAGCCTAATAATCATAATTTTAAGTGCTGGCTTTCTTTTCTATGTTTTTTAACTTAAAATGTCCTAATGCATGAAAAGCCACTGAACAAATTGTTGAGTTGTGGCTATAGTTAAGTTGGGTTTATCTTAATGCCAAATAGTAGCTTGTCTAGTCGTTTATAGTAAATCACTGAGAATTTCACAAGACTTCACTACAAAGGTTGGAAAGGCATTCCACTAGCATTCTCTGGGAACCACTGCCCTGCTTTCTTTCAGAAAGTGAAGCTTATCATTTTCAGCATTGTAAGTTGATTCTTAGTGATCATTTATTATGACTCTGGTTAATAAGTTAATGACCTTAGAGACTGGGATGGCTGTGTCTCCATAAATACAAATGTCCTTCCTTGCTACTTTAATATAGATGAGTAATTTCAGACATCTTTGTATGTCCATGTTTTTTTATCAGTAAAACTAGGAACAAAATAAATCACATGTATGAAATATAACAGAAACAGTCCAAAATTAACTATATTTTTATGGACACCTCTATAATAGCATCTGTTTTTGTTTTTTGTTTTTTTTCACTAAGTAGGTAGTGACTTAATGGACATGAGTTTGAGCAAGCTCTGGGAGATGGTGAAGGACAGGGAAGCCTGGCATGCTGCAGTCCACGGGGTCGCAGAGTTGGACATGACTGAGCGACTGAACAATAGCAAAAGGTATATTCAATTTTATTAAAAGCCCATTTTACAAGATGTTGCCAAACCGAAGCTCAGTCCACTCGCTTCATGATAGGTCAATAATCAGGAGACAAGGTGTCGAGACAGGGAGTAGCAACTTTATTCAGAAAGCCAGGTGTCGGAAGAGGTGTGCACTAGCGTCCCAGAGTAACATCTTACCAGGGTCTGGATGCCAGTTTCTTTTATAGAACAGACAGGAGGAGGAGAAGATGAGGAAGTAAAGTAAAAAGGCCTTAACTCTTGCAAAATATCTACTGGCTTGGCCAGCCTCTGGGAGTGGACATGTTAATTTCTTCTTTTCTGTAGCCATTCAAGTGAGCAGAGTCTGAAAGTCTCCCTGCGAACTTAACAAAGGCAATTTATTTTAACATCAAGGCAAAGGGACTGGGCTCCCCAAGGCAAGCTGTGTGCTCACAGCTATAGATAGCATCCTTTTAGTGATCATAGTAACAGAAGCAACAGGGAGCAAAGGTTAAAGTAAAAGAAATAGATCCAACAGGGAGTCAGATTCTGTTCTTCCCCGTTACAAAAATGCTAGTTACACCAGATATGGCATGAACAGAAACTGCAGTCTTAGCCACATATGTCCGAGGAGCTAATAAAATCACCCAGCGAGTGTATGGTTGAAGCAGAGTAGTTGGGCTAGGCAGGGAGAAGATACATCCTAAATCTGCATCAAGCTGACAATCTGGTTAGAAGCAAATGTCTAAGAAACAATCAGGAAATTTCTAAGCAATGATGCTGATAACTCAAACTTCGACAATCATAACTTGGGTGTCTCTATCGAAATGCATTAGTGGTGCCACTGTTTTTTTTTAATAATAGAACACTCAGCCAAGATTCAAGCAAATGAAATACTGAATAAGAGAAAGTACACATGAGCTTCTGGAGGCTGCAGGTCATTTTCAAAGGTGGGGGACCAAGCCTTGCAGCTTTGATCTTTCAGTACTGAAACAGAACCTGAGATGATTCCCTTCCTCTCTGTGAGGCAAGCGCAGAGAAAAAGAAAGAGCCAGGCAGTGAGGCAAGAAAAGGGAAATTTATTAGAGGGAAACAATAGGATGACTGGCCCTGAAGGAGAACCAGCGTCCTCCCTTTCTGACAGGGTCTTTCTTAGACCCCGCCAATGAAAAATTCTCTGAAGGGATGGTTAATTATTAGCCTGTAGTTGCGTCCTGTGTGATCACGTAGCTGGAGGTCTGGAACCTGGTGGTCTTGTAGCTTTGAGAAGGTAGGCACCAGTGAGAAAATAGAATGTTGTTTGGGCAATTTGGTCGGTCTCAGGGGTCACTGTGATTTTATTCTTTGTTTGCAAGGTCAACATAATGAGCCATTTTAACTGTGAACCCCCATGAGGACCATATCACTCTCCCTGCCTCACTCTGAAAGGGGCCCGTGGGGAGAGGCAGCCAAGAAGATTCCTCTGCTCCTTCATAGTTCATCCGCTGACAGATGAAAGAGGAGGAGCCTGAGTTTGAAGTCACAGCCACAGGAAACACAGCCTGGCTGGACACGTGATGTCAACTTTTGAACCTTTCCAGAGTCTTCCGGTTGGTGGTCTTACTAGTTCCGTGTTCCTTACCAGAACCTACTGTTGCAAAACGACTCATGCAAATGGTTACTATGGTGCTTGGCTAGGCTGGGCGGTTTCAGTCAGTGCGCTTCCCCTAACATAATCGCTAAAAGGATGCTGTCTGTAATTGCGTGTGTGTGTACATGCACACTCAGTTGTGTCTGACTCTTTGCACCCCAATAGACTGTAGCCCACCAGGCTCCTCTGTCCATGGGATATTCCAGGCAGGAATACAGGAGTGGATTGCCATTTCCTTCTGCAGGGGATCTCCCCAACCCAGGGGTCGAACTCTCTGTGTCTCTGTGTCTCCTGCATTGACAGGTATGTTCTTTACCAGCTGAGCCATTGGGAGAAGACCGTCTGTAGCTGTGAGCATACAGAATGGCCTGACATAGGAAACCCTGCTTCTTTGCCTACATGTTAAGCTTCAGTTCACAGGGAGACATTCTGACCCTGACCACCAGTGAATGGCTGCAGAAAAGAAGAAATTAACACATTCTCTCCCTACTGTGGCCAAGCCAGGAGATATTTGCAAGATTTATGGCCTTTTTACTTAACTTTTTTTTTCACTCCCCCCCCCCCCACCCTTTTCCTATAATAGAAACTGGAATCCAGACCCAGATAAGACAGTACTCTGGACATTAGTCTACCATATTCTCAAACACCCAGCTTTCCGAATAAAGTCGCTATTCCTTGCCTCAATACCTTGGCTCCAAATTACTGGCCTGTCATGTGGTAAGCAGATCAAATTTGAATTCAGTAACATTAAGGCTTTGACATGTAAATTTTGGGAAAAATCAAAATTTGGGGGATGTTAAGCACATAACATCTTCCATCTACTTGATGACACTGTGTTGCTGGAGACTGAAAAAAAAACAAACAAAAAACAGCACACAACAAAAGTTGAGAATTCTGTTTTGTTCAGATTTTCTGAGGATTCACATACTTTGGCCACCTGATGCAAAGAACTGACTCCTTGGGAAACACCCTGAGCTGGGAAAGATTGAGGGCAGGAGGCAAAGGCGATGACAGAGGATGAGATGATTGGATGGCATCACTGACTCAAAGGACATGAGTTTGAGTAAACTCTGGGAGTTGGTGATGGACAGGGAGGCCTGGCGTGCTGCAGTCCATGGGGTCACAAAGAGTCGGACACGACTGAGCGACTGAACTGAACTGAACTGAGGACTCAAATCCAAAAGGCAGCCTCTCAAATAGCTTTGAGGAGCTGCTCTGAAGACGTAAAGAGCAAGGATACATAGAAGTTTCTGTGACAAAAACCAGTTAGTCGGAACATCAAAAGATTATTGTTAAAGAAGCTAAGGAATTTAACACTTTTCAATGCATGGGAACATACATACAAGAGTCTGGGCTCACTGAAATCATTGCTTTTACATGCACCTCTGCTATCTGGGGCCTGAGTCCTGTGTTTTCTCATCTTGAGTCCCCACAGGGCACACACAGGGAACAGCTGCAGTGCACTAGGGCTTGGCAGTGAGCAGCCTATTTGTCTCCATCCTGACTTCCATCAGGATGCACCGTATGGTTGACTGCAGCAGCTGACTGCTACATGGTAAGCGTTCTTTGTTTCCAGCCTTATAGCATCTGGGCTTACTGGTAGGGGGACTGTAGTGGCTTGAGGGCTGCAACATCCCTTATTTGTTAACGTGGCAGGCAGCATTTTTTATTCATGCTGCCAAGTTTATTTTGATGTGGCTTATGCCCAGGTAGATACGGGCAGATGGGCAGCTTGTGGACACAGCTGCCTTCTCCTAGTGCCCTCTTTTCCCTTGCTCTCTCTCTCTCTCTCTCTCTGTTTCTCTGTCTCTCTCCCTAGAGAACCTAAAATTAGACACACATATGAGCACCTCACTGTCCTTCTCTTTTTCTGTTCTCCCCACAATCTCAGTGAGAGGATTTTCTTTACATCATTTTGTCATGCCAGTGTATGCTCCTCAGTTCTTTGTCTCATCACAACAAAAATTTGGAGTGACGGACATTGAAGCCCCCTCTGCAGGTCACAGCTCTTGGAGGACAGACTGTGTTATAGCTCTTAAATAAATCAGTGTTACAGCTCAGTGTTACAGCTATATTTATTTAGATAATAGCAGGAAAATCCATCTTCGAGGCATGAGGGCACGTCGATCCAAAGACGGGAAGAGAAGATCTCCCCATGGCGCAGGAGAGAGAGAGAGAAGAGGGCTTTGACTCCTCTTTTTATATGTTTTTTGTTCCCCCTGGGCCTGTCCTATGCAAATTGGGCTTAGGCAGGAGCGTTGTTTGTTTTACCTGAGGTTCTCACTCCGGTCCTCGGACCTTCCTTTGTTCTATTTTCGCGGGCTTTCCCCTTCCAGGTCTTTTAGCCACTGCTAAAACTTTTGGACTCCTTTTCCCTATTCGAACTACCTAACAATTTCTTCTGACTTTCTCTCCTCCTTCTGATTCTAGCTAAGACTTAAGAATAGATAACAGTTCCTTCTGTACATGAAAAAATATCCGTGAGCTACATTCTTCTAAATTGGTTGTTGATTGGATAGTACTCTGACAATGGAGTTATTGTCTTGTTGCATAATCTTATTTCACAATAATAAGTTTAAGCCTACTTAGATAATATATATTTATGTGATTCATTTTGTATGTGACTAAAACAAAAACAAAAACAATAACATGGAGAAATAAAAGATTTTATATGTGTACAAAGTAAAGTAGAACTTGCAACTCAAGCCATTCTATTTAATGTAACAAGGAGATAAATGTTTCTCATTTAGATTCATAAACTCTTATATTAGGTAAGTGCTTATCAGCTTGCATTGATCCAGGGAATTGTTAAACCAAAAAGAGCAAGTTGAATGAGCTACAGAGAAATTCTTAAGCAGAAGCACTGATTTTCTTCTTACACAGTTATCTTGATTGCCAGTAAATCTTAGAGATGATTAAAACAAAAAGGAGGTAAGAGTTTTTAGAATATATAAACCTTGTCAGCAAATGGCTGAAACTCACGAAAGGTCACTTAATGCTCCTATGGATCCAGAACATGGAAATCATTTCTTTCCTCCTAAGTTCTTACCAGGTGTCCAGGAGCTACAAATATTCCTGAATTTTTAATAAAGTATCAATTTTCATATTTTGTGAGTTCTCTATTCTATGGGACCTCTAGTTAATGGAATTCTTCCTCTAGGCAATCTTTTAATAGAAAAAAATATTCTTTACATTTCCTTGTCATTTCTGGTTCCAATTAATGAGCCAGAAGCATAAATGACCATACATTTTTCTTTATTTATTTTATAATGTTTAGTGAGTATCTGTGTTCCAGATAATGCTTTCAGTTCTGGAAACACAGCGACTGAACCACAAACTATACTGTTAAGGGCCTCACTGTCTAGCGGGGATGGCAGGGAAAGGAAAAATTGGTTTCTGTTCAGTAAGATGAGTGCCTTGGTAGAAATAATTATGAGCTAGAGTGAGAAAATAAAGGAAAGGGCAGGGAAGGCAGCACAGAGGAGGTGTCACATGTGCTGTGTCTTGACGGGTGAGTAGGAGTTTTCCAGGTTGACACAGGGAAGAACCTTCGGAATAGTCTACAATGTGTGCTAAGGCAGAGAGTTTGAAAAAGCATGAGTTTGAGATCACATTCTTATTTTAGTTATGTTCTGCTGACTCTAGGCAAAATCAGAATCATTTTATCTTTGGTAAGTTGTAATTTCTAAAAACTTGAAACCAGTGGCACATTTTATGTATTTTCACACATTGGTCTTCGAGAGTGAAGTTCATCCTTAAATTCAGAATGAAGTTCAGTTTCATCTAAATGTTCTACATTACATTTACCTTCCACTAGTGTTAAAACAAAGATAAAAACAATTACATGCTTCCTTTGTGTCTCAGATGGTAAAAAAAAATCTGCCTGCAATGCAGGAGACCGGGTTCAATCCCTGGGTTGGGAAGATCCTCTGAAGAAGGAAATGGCAACCCACTCTAGTATTCTTGCCTGGAGAATCTATGAACAGAGAACCTGGCAGGTTACAGCCCATGGGGTGGCAAAGAGTTGGACACAACTGAGCCACTAACACTTCAGGGCTTCCTGTTGGTTCAGGCAATGAAGAATCTGCCTGAAGTGCAGGCGACCTGGGATCAATCCCTGGGTATGGAAGATCCCCTTGAAAAGGGAAAGGCAACCCATTATAATATTCTTGTCCAGAGAATTCCACGGATGGAGGAGCCCAGTGGGCTACAGTTCCTGGGTCCCAAAGAGTGGGACCCAGTTGAGCAATTAAGACAATGCACCAAGAAGGAGAGGTGCCTGTGTCACAGCACTCGCTTTGCCCAGAAATAAGCAGCTTTAGGAAACGTGTCCTCGTCTGACATAGGGTGGCTTCTCTTTCTGGTCTCTCTCTGACAGCTGGGGGAGGAGGACCTCTCTGCTCTGTTCCTCCCTGTCTTCCTGCATCCACTTGAGGAGGAGCTGCTGCTCTCATATATAAATAAATCCAAGAAATTCCACTTCCTTCACCAGTGGTGAGAAAGCTTTAAGTTAAAAATACATGCTAATCCAGAAATATTCTCCTTTGCTCTTCTATTTTAGGTAACTGAGTTAGGCAATTCACCAACAAACTCAACAGCTCTACCTGTGATTTTCTCACCTAATAGGTTGTCAAGTCCTCCCAAGATGCAGATTTGGGCGAGGGGAGGGTGGTGTGGGAAAAGGTCACACTTAGCCACAGCCACTGAGCCTCTGCCAGATATCTGCTTTTGTGGTCACTGGTCACCGACTCCACGATCACTAAGTGGTACTTTGTTTTCCATTTGCTTTGTTTATAGAATTACCTTGGGAAACTTATGGGGAGAAGGGAGAAGGAGGGATGACTGGCAGATCTGGGGCATTTTTGCATTTAGTACCACCAGATACTATTAAGCGTATGCTTTTAATTCCTAACTTTCCGCTACACTGTCAGCGGGCTGGAAAGTGAAATAATGCAGCTAGCCTCTAGAAACCAAATTGCATCAGGGGAGGTAAGGGCAATGTAGGGTCAGCAGATGGAGGCCACACTTCAGACAATCGAGAGAAGAAATCGGGGCTGGGGAAAATATATCTGGAATTTGCTGAGGTTTGGGGGAATAAGAACTCATATTGTGAATATGTTACTTCATGTGACCCTTTAGTGAATATTAAAGATTGCCATTAATTAAAGAATGCCATTAATCCAGAAATTCCAGTCTGAGGTATTTATCCTTCATATATGCTTGCATAAGCAGTTAAATTTTTGTGTATGAAGATCTTCATTGCAATTCTGTAAGATTGAAAATAACCCAGATAATAATAATAAATTGGTTAAAAATGACACAATAATGTATGATGCATTGTACAAAAGAATATTAAAAAGACATTGAAAAGGATGATTCTATGTGGTCATATTTATTGTGCAGAAATTTGTTATTAAATAAAAAAACAAGGAACAAAGCATTTGTTGTTGTTGTTCAGTCATCCAGTCATGTCTGACTCTTTGTGACCCCATGAACTGCAGCACGCCAGGTCTTCCTGTCCCTCACCACCTCCTGAAGTTTGCCCAAGTTTATTTCCATTGCATCGGTGATGCCATCCAGTCATCTCATCCTCTGATGCCCTCTTCTCCTTCTGCCCTCAATCTTTCCCAGTAGCAGGGACTTTTCCCATGACTCAGCTGTTCACATTAAATGACCAGAATACTGAAGTTTCAGCTTCAGCATCAGTCCTTCCAACGAGTATTCAGGGTTGATTTCCCTTCAGATTGACCAGTTTGGTCTCCTTGATGTTCAGGAAATCTCAAGATGTTCAAAGGCATCAATTCTTCAGTGGTCTGCTCTTTATAGTCCAATTCTCACAACTGTACATGATCACTGGGAAGAGCATAGCCTTAACTACATGGACCTACGTTTTGTCAGCAGAGTAATGTCTCTGCTTTTCAACACGCTGTCTAGGTTTGTCATAGCTTTCCTGCCAAGAAGCAAATGTCTTCTGATTTCCTGGCTACAACCACCATCTGCAGTGATTTTGGAGCCCAAGAAGAGGAAATCTGTCACTACTTCTACTTTTTCCCCCTCTATATGCCAAGAAGTAATGGGGCTGGATGCGATGATCTTAAGGTTTTTTGTTTGTTTGTTTTTTAATATTTAGTTTTAAGCCTACTCTTTTTTTTTTTTTTTTAAGCCTACTCTTTCACTCTCCTCCTTCACCCTCATCAAGAAGCTCTTTAGTTCCTCTTGGCTTTCTGCCATTAGAGTGTGTATCATCTGCATAGCTGAGGTTGTTGATGTTTTTCCCACCTATCTTGATTCTAGCTTGTAACTCATCCAGCCTTGCATTTCTCATGATGTACTCAGAGTATAGATTAAACAAACAGGGTGACAGCAGACAGCACTGTCATACTCTTTTCTCAATCTTGAACCAATTTAGTTGTTCCATACAGGGTTCTAACTGTTGCTTCTTGACCCGCATACAGGTTTCTCAGGAAACAGGTAAGATGGTCTGGTATTTCCATCTCTTTAAAAGCTTTCCACAGTTTATAATGATCCAAACAGTCAAAAGCTTTGTAGTACCTGAGGAAACAGAGGTAGGTGTTTTTCTGGAATTCCCTACCTTTCTCTATGATCCAGATAATGTTTGAAATTTGATCTCTGGTTCCTCGTCCTTTCCTAAATCCGGCTGGGACATCTGGAAGTTCTTGGTTTGCATAATGCTGAAGCATGCAAGATTTTAAGCATGACCTTACTAGCATGCTTTAAGCATAGACCTGTTTAAGCATAGACCTCTATCTTTAAGCATAGACCTTACTAGACCTGGACATGGAACAATAGACTGTTCTGAATTGGGAAAGGAGTATATCAAGGCTATATATTGTCCTTCTGTTTATTTAACTTATATGCAGAGTATATCATGCAAAATGCCAGGCTGGATGAAGCACAAGCTGGAATCAACACTGCTGACAGAAATTTCAATAACCTCAAATATACAGGTGACACCACCGTTATGGCAGAAAGTGAAGAAGAACTAAAGAGCCTCTTGATGAAAGTGAAAGAGGAGAGTGAAAAAGCTGGCTTAAAGCTCAACATTCAAAAAACTAAGATCATGGCATTTGGTCTCATTACTTCATGGCAAATACATGGGGAAACAATGAAAACAGTGTCAGACTTTATTTTGGGGGGCTTCAAAATCACTGCAGATGGTGACTGCAGCCATGAAATTAAAAAATGCTGTCTCCTTGGAAGAAAAGTTATGACCAACCTAGGCAGCATATTAAAAAGCAGAGACATTACTTTGCTGACAAAGGTCCACCTAGTCAAAGGTTTGCTTTTTCCAGTCATCATGTATGGGTGTGAGAGTTGGACTATAAAGAAAGCTGGGTGCCAAAGAATTTATGCTTTTGAACTGTTGGAGAAGACTCTTGAGAGTCCCTTAGACAGCAGGGTGATCCAATCAGTCCATCCTAAAGGAAATCAGTCCCGAATATCCATTCGATGGACTGATGTTGAAGCTGAAACTCCAATACTTTGGCCATCTGATGCAAAGAGCTGACTCATTGGAAAAGACCCTGATGCTGGGAAAGATTAAGGCAGGAGGAGAGGGGGATGACAGAGAATGAGATGGTTGGATGGCATCACCAACTCCATGGACTTGAGTTTGAGCAAGCTTCAGGAGTTGGTGATGGATAGGGAAGCCTAGCATGCTGCAGTCTATGGGATTGCAAAGAGTTGAACATGACTGTGACTGAACTGAACTGAACTACTAGCATGGGAGATGAATGCAGTTGTCCAGTGGTTAGCACATTCTGTAGTACTACCCTTCTTGGGAATCAGTATGAGAATTGACCTTCACAGATCACTGCCTTGTCACGGTGAAGGGGCTTGTGTAACTCGATGAAGCTATGAGCCATGCCGTGTAGGGCCACCCAAGATAACGGGTCAGAGCACAGAGTTCTGGCAAAACGTGATCCTCTGGAGGAGGGAATGGCAAACCACCCCAATATACTTTCTGTGAGAATCTCATGAACTGTATAAAAGTACAAAGCACTTGTAATAAGTTCCTATTTATATAAAAACAAAAAATATGTGTATGCTTCCATATAAAAAGTTCAAGGAAAAATACATTTTATGAATACACAATACTGTTCACAGTAGACACACTTGAGAAATATGTAGAGTGCATGTGTATATATTTTTTTAAAATTAAGTTTATGCATTGCTTTTATGATAAGATAGTTGTAAGAGTTCATAAGGTAGGCTGCAAGTGAAAATAATAACATAAATTTTAACATTATATTAAATAAATTGTACAAATTTGGTTAATTACTCTTCCTTGAAGAGATTTCTTTGCTTGTCTTCTATGACATCACTCCTAAGTGACATGTATTTTTCATGTAAATCCCTTGTCATTCCTGATTCTTCTGTTAGCATTGTCTCTTCCCCTTTCTAGCAAAGATGTGTGCTGGACCTATTTACTCCCCTCAATGTACAGAGTTTGTCCAGATATACTCCAGGTCTACCCTCCCTCTGACTTCACTTACATCTCCATGCTGATGACTCACAGATTTATCTATCAGTGCAAACTCCTTTTCTGAATCTCAGATCAATACATTTAGTTCCCTACAAAAATAATGTTCCTCAGGAGAGAGACGCAGGAGGGAGGGGATGTCTGTATGCAGAGGGCTGGTTCACTCTGTAGTACAGCAGAAACTAACACAACATTGTAAAGCAATTATAGTTCACAAATAGTAAATGAAAAAAATAATGTACCTCACATTCAATGTGCACAAAAATACCTTCTTACTCTCAATTAATCCTATCCATCACCAGTATTTTTCTTCTCAGTGAATATCATTAAAGATCCCCAGGAGACACCAGACAAATGTAGTTGCTTACACAAGGAATGCGGGTTTCTCAGCATAGGTGGTCTCGGAGGGCAGACATGGAAGACGGGCTTGGGTGAGGTGACTGTGGAGACGGTTCACACAAGTTCTTCTGGTTCTGTATTGGGTGTATACATAAGGGCGGGTCTGTAACTGGGTATCTTAATACTTCGTATATACGGGGCATGAGGGGTGGAGTAGGCAGGAGGATACTGTGGTTGGTGGAGAGGCAACAGTCATGTACTCATGTTTGCTGGAAGAAGGTGATGGTGCTTGACCATTTATTTGGGTTGTATGCTGTTCTTACTCTGTCTGTGCTCAGTTATGCCTACAGCCATGATTCTGTCTTTTTTCACCATGATCACAGAGAAACTTGCTGATATTGATGTCCTGTGCAATATTTAGGTTCAGCAGGAGGTTGGCTCTTTCTTCAAAAGATGGCAGAGTAGAAGGATGTGCATTAATCTTCTGTGAGAACACTAAAATAGCAACTAGCTGCTGACAGGAGAATGTTGTATCCCACCAAAAAAAGATACTCTATATCCAAGATCAAAGCAGAAGCCCCAACAAGATGGTAGGAGGGGCTCAGTTGCATTTAAAATAAAATTTCATACCCACCAGAGATGCTCAGAGGGCACAAACAAAACCTGTGTGATCAGGCCCCAGGGAAAGGAGCAGTGACCTCCACAAGAGACCGAGCCAGACCTGCCTTTGAGTGAGTGTCTCCTGCAGAGGATGGGTCAGCAGCGGCCTGCTTCAGGGGTAGGGGCTCTGGCTGTAGCAGTCCTGGGAGGCACAGCATGGCGGCATAAGTCCTCTTGGAGGAGATTGCCATTAGCTCTACACAAACAAGACAGCAATTATACCAAAGAAGTTCTCATACTGTTCCAAAAAGTTCTAGGGCCCACAACAGATTTCCAATCCTGGGGATCCAGCAAAGGGGCTGAGAACCCCCAGGGAATTTGACTTTGAAGGCCAGTGGGATATGACTACAGAACTTCCACAGGACTGGGGAAAGGGAGACTCTTGGAGGGCACAAACAAAACCTTGGGCTCACCAGGGCCCAGGAGAAAGTAGCAGTGACCCCCACCAGGACTGAGCCAGACTTGCCTGTGAGGGCCCAGGCGTCTCCAGCGGACACGTGGGCCAGCAGCGACCTGCCACGGGGTCAGCGGCACTGACTACAAAGGTCGTGGGAGCCCCAGCATGCCGGCATAAGTCGTTTGGTAGGAGGTTGCCATTACTGCCATTACACCTACCAAAGTTTGGCTTCAGGCCAAACTATGAGGAGGAAACACAGCCCCACCCATCAGAAGGAAATTGGATTGAAGATTTACTGACCATGGCCTTACCCAACAGACTAAGACTCAGTTTCCCCCACAGCCAGTCAATCCCATCAGGAAGCCTCTACAATCCTCTTGTCCTCATCCATCAGAGGGCAGACAGAATGAAAACCAAAATCACAAAAAACTAACCAAACTGATCACATGGACCATAACCTTGTCTAACTTAATGAAACTATGAGCCATGCCATATAGAGCTGCCCAAGACGGATGGGTCACAGTGGAGAGTTCTGACAAAATGTGGTCCACTGGGGAAGGGAATGGCAAACCAGTTCAGCATTCCTGCCTTGAGGACCCCATGAACAGTAGGAAAAGGCAAAAATATATGACACTGAAAGATGAACTCCCCAGGTCTGTAGGTGCCCAATATGCTACTGGACAGGAGCAGAGAAATAGCTCCAGACGGAATGAAGAAGCTGAGCCAAAATGGAAACAACGTCCAGTTGTGGATGTGTCTGATGGTGAAAGTAAAGTCAAATGCCGTAAGACCAATATTGCATAGGAGTCTGGAATGTTAGCTCCATGAATCAATGTAAATTAGAAGTGGTCAAACAGGAAATGACAAGAGTGAACACTGACATTTTAGGAATAAGTGAACTAAAATGAACCAGAAAGGACAAATTTAATTCGGATGACCATTATATCTACTACTGTGAGCAACAGTCACTTAGAAGAAATGGAGTAGCCCTCACAGTCAACAAAGAGTCCAAAATGCAGTTCTTGGGTGCAATCTCAAAAACGATAGAATGATCTTGGTTTGTTTCCAAGGCAAACTATTCAATATCACAGTGCTCCAAGTCTATTCCCCAATGACTATTGTTGAAGAAGTTGAAGTTGAACAGTTCTATGAAGACCTACAAGATCTTCTAGAACAAAAACACCAAAAAAGATGTCCTTTTCATCATAGGGGACTGTAATGCAAAAGGAGGAAATCAAGAATTAGCAGGAGTAACAGGCAAGTTTGGCCTTGGAGTACAAAATGAAGTAGGACAAAGGCTAACAGAGTTTTGCCAAGAGAACACACTGGTCATATCATGCACACTCTTCCAACAACACAAGAGACTTTACACATGGACAACACCAGATGGTCAATACCAAAATCAGATTGATTTTATTCTTTGCAGATGAAGAAGGAGAAGCTCTATACAGTCAGCAAAAACAAGACCAGGAGCTGATTGTGGCTCAGATCATAAGCTCCTTATTGCCAAATTCAGACTTAAATTGAAGAAAGTAGGGAGAATCACTAAGCCATCCAGGTACGACCTAAATCAAATCCCTTATGCTTATATCATGGAAGTGACAAATAGATTCAACAGATTAGATCTGATAGACAGAGTGCCTGAAGAACTATGGACAGAGGTTTGTAGCATTGTACAGGAAGTGGTAGTCAAAATCATCCCCAAGAAAAAGAAATGCAAAAAGGCAAAATGAATGTCTGAGGAGGCCTTAAAAATGGGTGAGAAAAGAAAAGAAGTGAAAAGCAAAAAAGAAAAAGAAAGACATACCCATCTGAATGCAGAGTTCCAAAGAATAACAAGGAGAGATAAGAAAGCCTTCCTCAGTGATCAATGGAAAGAAATAAAGGGAAACTGTAGAATGGGAAAGACCAGTGATCTCTTCAAAAAAATTAGAGATACCAAGGAAATATTTCATGCAAAGATGGACACAATAAAGGACAGAAACACTATGGACCTAACAGCAGCAAAGATATTAAGAAGAGGAGGCAAGTATACATAGAAAACCTGTACAAAAAAGATCTTAATGACCCAGGTAACCACGATGGTGTGATCACTCACCTAGATCTAGATATCTTGGAGTGGGAAGTCAAGTGGGACTTAGGGAGCATCACTATGAACAAAGCTAGAGGAGGTGATGAAACTGCATCTGAGCTATTTCAAACCCAGAAGATAATGCTATTAAAGTGTTTCACTCAATATGTCAGCAAATTTGGAAAACTCAGCAGTCGCCGCAGGACTGGAAAATGTCAGTTTTCATTCCAATCCCAAAGAAGAGCAATGCCAAAGAATGTTCAAACTACCACAGAATTGCACTCATCTCACACGCTAGTAAAGTAATGCTCAAAATTCTCCAAGCCAGGCTTCAACAGTATGTGCACCAAGAACTTCCAGATGTTCAAGCTGGATTTAGAAAAGGCAGAGGAACCAGAGATCAAATTGGCAACATCCACTGGATCATAGAGAGAGCAAGGAAATTCAAGAAAAATATCTATTTCTGCTTTATTAACTATGCCAAAGCCTTTGACTGTGTGGATAACAACAAACTGTGGAAAATTCTTAAATAGATGGAAATATCAGACCACCTTACCTGCCTCCTATGAAACCTATATGCAGGTTAACAAGCAACAGTCAGAACCAAATATGGAACAACAGACTAGTTCAAAATTGAGAAAAGAGTACATCAAGGCTGTATATTGTTACCCTGCTTATATGCAGAGTGCATCATGCGAAATTCTTATCTGGATGAAGTACAGGGTGAAATCAAGATTGCTGGGAGAAATATCAATAACTTCATATATGCAGATGACACCACTTTTATGGCATAAAGTGAAGATGAACTAAAGACCCTCTTGATGAATGTGAAAGAGGAGAGTGAAAAAGCTGGCTTGAACTCAACATTCAAATGCTAAGATCATGCCATCCAGTCCCATCACTTCATGGCAAAAATAGATGGGGAAACAATGGTAACAGTGAGAGAGTTTTTTTTTTGGGGGGGGGGGCTCCAAAATCACTGCAGATGGTGACTGCAGCCATGAAATTAAAAGACAATTGCTCCTTGGAAGAAAAGCTATCTAACACCTAGACAGGGTATTAAAAAGCAGAGACATTATTTTGCTGATAAAGGTCCATATAGTCAAAGCTATAGTTTTTCCAGTAGTCTTGTAGAGATGTGAGAGTTGAACCACAAAGAAGGCTAAATGCCAAAGAATTGATGCTTTCAAATTGTGGTGCTGGAGAAAACTTGAAAGTCTCTTGGACTGCAAGGACATCAAATCAGTCAAATCTGAAGGAAATCAACTGTGAATAATTACTGGAGAGACAGATGATGAAGCTGAAGCTCCAATACTTTAGCTACTTGATGCAAACAGCCAAATCACTGTGGAAAAGACCCTGATGCTGGGAGACTGAAGGGTAAGAAGAAGAGGATAGCAGAAGATGAGATGGTTAGATAGCATCCTCTACTCAATGGACATGGACTTGAGCAAAGTCCAGGAGATAGCAAAGGACAGAGGAGCCTTGTGTGCTGCAGTCCATGGGGTGGCAAAGACACAACTTAGAGAGTGAACAACAACCTCTTACCCAACGTTTGTCTCTCAATACTGGATTCTTGAATGATGAGCAGCGAGACGTGAGTCTGATAACAATGAAGCTGAAATTCTCATCAGAGAGAACAAAGTCAAAAAGCTAGTCAGCCAACTTTGCCAGGTCTTTTTAGTGGTGCTCAATGTCAGCCTTTGGCAAAGAAAGCATGTCTATTCCTCTGAGAAGCAAAATATGTAGGATAGAAAGGACAGCTGTGGCTCAACAACCATGGCTAAGAGCTCTTTGATGATTGCATCTCTAAGGGTGAGGCTGGAGGGGGAGATCAATTATTAAAATGTCTATTAAAATAAGAGAGATTTGTTTGTATCCTCTTGATTATCTTCCTTTAGCCTGGTGGCTTAGGAAAAGCTAGTTATATATTCTTTTTGGTATAGAAATTCTGATGGTATTTTGATTTGTTCTTTACTGGATAACAACAGAAAACTAAGCACACAGGTCTGAAGTAATTGTATTCAAAATCACCACCCTAAATAAAGACCTTTCGTCCTCATTCTCAACAGATGAACTTATATATATGAACATATATAAGTTGAAGCTGTCAGGAGAGAATTATTTACTTTTCTATTTTCTGTCTCTTTATAACTTCATTCATTCTTAAATATTTTCATTTCATAGACATAAAGTTGTTAATTTTATAAGAATAATATGTCTGAAATCTTGAGCCCACCCTCTAGAGTAAGTTTCAGTAAAAATGCTCAGTAAAAGCCCAGAGTTAACTTTCAGTCTTTCTGGTCTCTAATGCTGCTCTGCCTCCTCCTTTACAACTCTTGAAAAGTGAGCTTCCTGGACAAGCTCAGGTTGAATTTGGCCTCTGTCCTAGACCTCTATGTGTCCATTATTCCCTTTTCTCTCTTTTAAAAAATTATTTTAATTGGAGAATAATTACTTTACATTTATTGTGGTGGTTTTTGCCATATGTCAATATGAATCGGCCACAGGTATACATGTGTCCCACTATCCAGAAGCCCCCTCCCACCATCCTCCCCACCCTATCTCTCTGGTTTTTCCCAGAGCCCTAGCTTTGGGTGACCTGCTTCATGCATCAAATTTGCACGGGTCATCCTTTCTTCTTTTCCTGTTGACTCGTCTTGGCTCATTCATCCCAGCACCATTTCCTACTGATCCCAATACCTAAAAATTTCCCTGTGTACTCCTGGCCAATTTCACCACTATTGCTTTCATCACCCTTGATTAGAACAGTTTCTTAAAAGAAAAATATTTATTTATTTATTTGGTAGTATCGGTCTTAGTTGCAGCATTTGATATCTTTAATTATGGCTCATAGACTCTCTAGTTGTGGCATGGGGCTAGTTGCTCCACAGGATGTGGGGTCTTAGTTCCCTGACCAGGGATTGAACCTGTGTTCCCTGCATTGTAAGGCAGATACTTAACCATTGGACCACCAGTGAAGTCCTTAGAACAGATTCTTTGACCCCAATCTGGTGAATCCTAACTCATCATTCAAGATTCATGCCTGGGGCCACCTCCTCTGATAAGCCCTCTCCCTTCTGTGGGGACTTGGCCCCCTGCCTTCTGCATTCTGTGCCCTACACCTCACTTTTATGGTTCTCAGCATTATCCATCTACATGGGTCCTATATCTTTTCCTCTATAGAGTGTGAGCTCCTGAGTATTGTTTCATCCATTTTTACATCCTATGTGCAGTGTCTGGTTCACAGAAGTACAATAGGTGTTTTTTAAAAACAGTGGAAGAATACAAGGAGCATCTTTCCATCTCTCTGGATTCTGGTTTCTGTTATTATGATACAAGCCTTGAGAGTAGGAGAATTGTGAAATGAATGCCAAGTAAATTAATTGTCTCAACAACTTCCTTAAATCTCATTTTAAGGATGACAGCCGTGGTTTCTCTTTCTGGGTTGACTTATTCTACTTCTAGTTCTACTTCTAACAGAGAGGACAGAATATGTTCTTTTCAAATGGAATATGGCATTATCACCTATTGATAAATCAAATTAAAAGTGAGAAGAAAAAAACAAGTTTAATTTTGTTAGAGATGAGGAAAATATATTCCAAATGAGGATGAATGGAGGCTTATCTTCAGAAGGTTAAGAATATACTTAGACATCCACTCATTTGATTATCTACTTAACAAGTACTATTAAGCATTTATTACATGCTCAAAACTGCCTTGAGAGTTTAGCACTAATAAGGACTGGGCATGATTCTTTCTTTTTTGTAATATACCAGTTTCCCAGAACTCAAAATATTGGTCTACTTTTTTGCCTTATGATTTGCAGGAGGCATGAAAGACAAATATGTTTTATGCTTAAAGTATGCTTGAAACATCAAAATATCTTCATAAATGGATCCTATTATCTCTTTCCCACTGGTAATGTTTTATTTGTTTAAAAAGTAGGATTCAAATTTTCTTGTCTTGATGGAAAGAAATGGATATTAAAAAAGATTTCAGGGAGCAATTTTACTTACAGGCTTATTCTTCTATGATTGGGAAATAGTTACAAAGAGGTTCTCCTTCCTACCCCCACCCAGCTTATGAAGAAAGGATAGTAAATATAATTTGTAACCTATCTTTAAAAAAACAACAGCAGCAAAACAGCAGTGGAGAACTTTTCAAAGTGAACTAAAGATGCTTTGGAACTGATTAGGATAAGAATGATATTTCTATACAATATTTTGTTATTTTGCCTTAAGTTGTTAATTTCCTAATCTCTCACCTTTTGAACCAGTTTTTGGAGCTGGAGAAAACTCTTGAGAGTCCCTTGGACAGCAAGGAAATCAGACCAGTCAATCCTAAAGGAAATTGGAAGTGAAAGTGCAAGTCACTCAGTTGTCTCTGACTCCTTGTGACCACATGGACTATACAGCCATGGAATTCTCCAGGCCAGAATACTGGAGTGGGTAGTCTTTCTCTTCTCCAGGGGATCTTTCCAACCCAGGAATTGAATCCAGGTCTCCTGCATTGCCAGTGGATTCTTTAGCAGCTGAGCCATAGAAATCAACTCCAAATATTCACTGGAATGACTGATGCTGAAGCTGAAGCTCCAATACTTTGGTCACCTGATGGAAATAACAGACTCATTGGAAAAGACCCTGATTCTGGGAAAGATTGAAGGCAGGAGGAGAAGAGGGATGACAGAGGATGAGATGGTTGGATGGCATCACCAGCCCAATGAACATGAGTTTGAGGAACTCTGAGACATAGTGAAGGACAGGGAAGCTTGGCGTGCTTCTGTTCATGGGATCATGAAGAGTCGGACACCACTTAGTGACTAAATAGCAACAGCAACATAAAACCAGGACACCCAAGATGAGCAGACATTAGCACTTTATATCCTTTACCTGCTAAGAAACTGCTTAGTCAGAGGTGAGGGACCATGGGACGTCAACTGTGAGACTGTGATTGGCTTGCATGGAGTCAGGAGTGCTCTCAAGATTAGAAGGGTGGGGAGAGAAAGAGGCAGGATCCAGGAGGCAGTCACCATAGAAACACTAGTTAATCATACGGGGAATTGGATCCTGGATGTGGGCAATAGGGATGTGCCTTCACAGCCCTTCCTATACCTGCAGACCAGTCAGATAGCTGCTCGTCAAAGGAGTGTTATGTTGGTCAAGGATGTTGCCTTTAGCCGAGGGTGGTCACATGGAGGGGGGATCCCATGACCCAATAACTGTCAGTCTTCCTAGATGCCAGGGAAGAGTTCTTCCACCTTGAAGTGGGAGGTCCAAGCAGTGCAAATCCAGATGCACTAAATGGGTTGAATGAGGAGACAGATGACTGAAGACACAGGTGACCTTGGGTTTATGTAGACCACACCATGGCATTGAGGTTGGGAGATGAGGAACTTAAATATTTGTGTCACCAGGCAATTTAATAAGCAAATTGGTGAGATGTTGTCTTTGTGTATATGTACAACTGTCCTGTGACATCAGCCAGCCTCTCTCAGCTAGTTGAATGAATTAATAATCTATTAATTATTATAATAATGCATTAAGTCCCCTAAGCTATTCTGCAGTGATCTCTAAGAAAGGATTTTGGGGAACTTTTGCTTTCTTTAATAGCACCTTAAATTTTGAATTTTTAAATGGTCTTAAAATATTTTCATGATTTTACAAAATTTCAGATTATAGGTGGTCAGTAAAAAACTGATGGGAGTATTATTGACTGAATAAAAAAGATGGAACTTCAGGCTTGGTATGCTAAATTTACTGAGTCCTTAATGATAAAGTGAAAAAGATGATCTTTGAATTAGTGAAAAGAAAGAGGTAATTCAGTCCTTTGAACATGAAAGCATGTTTCTTTTTTATCTTTCATTTTTTCTGGAAGAAATGGGAACTGAACACTGGGAGATTCTTCAGTCTTCAACTGTGAAGTTGGGCTGTCAGAGGACTGCAGTCCACATCCTTCTCAAATCTTGTATACTGACTGTGTATGTTTTGTAGTTTGTAAAAATTTTAGGTTAACTTATTAATTTTTCTAATTTAATGGTGGATTCTTTTGAACTTTTTGTATATAATAATAAAATTTCCAAATGACAGTGTTATTTCTTTTACATTCTTTAATTAATTATTAATATTTATTTACCCTTGTACTGTTTAGCACCTTCAGTGTCATGAAGGTCAGTCTGCTGTGGCTGCCATACAAAATACCACAGACTATGTGGCTGAAACTAAAGAAATTTAATTTCACAATTCTAGATCTAAAAGTGAGAGGGTAACAGGCAGGAAGGCCAGGGGTCTCCAAACTGAGGAAATAGGCTGCAAGTGTCAGACATTTTTATCTCTCTTAAGCAGCAGGAGGAAACAAACTAGCGACATTTTTTTTTTCTTCTCTATACAAATTTAAAAGGAGGTTTCTCTTAAAATGCTGTGTTGCCATGACACCTGGTTTCACCTGAAGCTAACTATTCTCAAAACCTTGAGTTAACCAATACATTTTTTCTTATGGAAATGTTTGTCTTAAGCTATGTTAATGTACCCCAGACTCTGTCTTCAAGTTGATTCCACCAAATGACCCAACCTACTTACTCAGATATTGTTCCCCTAATCTATGTAAACAAAACTATTTGTTTGGTAAAGATTCAAGTCAATTGTTTATGGCCTGGGATGAATTATCTGGTGCCAAGATTATCACAAAGTGCAACTTATGGATGAGGGGTCTGGTGCCATTCTGAGTTTTAAGACATTCCTTTCTTTTCATTAACAGACTGTGAGTGACTATATAACATACAGCTGAAGACTAGCAGGGGGGTACTCTTTCGGCCCCCTTCTGATGCCTATGTCAGAAGCTTTCTCTATCTCCTTTATTCTTTTTTTTTTCTCCTTTATTCTTTAATAAAACTTTATTACACAAAAGCTCTGAGCGATCCAGCCTCATCTCTGGCCCCAGACTGAATTCGTCTCCTCTGGAGGCCAAGAATCCCAGCATCTTATCATTCAGCAACAACCTTTCAAAAGTCCTCATCAAGATGCTGACACGGTTGGTTTCTTCTAGGACTTCTTTTCTTGGCTTGTACAACTTGTCTTCTTCTTAGATCTTCATGTGGTTTTTCCCTCAGTGCGTGCCTGTGTCCTAGTATCCTCTTCTTATAATGACATCCATCAGAGTTGATTAAGGTACACCCTAATAACCTCATTTTAACCTAATTACTGTGCAAAATACTATCTTCAAATATCTTCTATGGTATTGAGGGCTATAACTTCAACATAAAATTTTGTGGGGACACAATTCAGCCTAAAACGATAGATATTCTTGTTTTGTTTCATTTTCATGTTTTATAATTAATGTAATATGCCAATTTCAGTGGCATCAACTGAATGGCAATTGGCTCTGGACCCTTCATATCCCACCCACACCCAACACATCAAGTCAGCAATATTTTATGGACAAATTCCCTTTGGAATAAATCAGGAACTGATTGTAAGTCTTCTGCATCATGGGAGAATGCAAAACCAGACTGACCAAAGCTGGTAGGAAGATACAGGATGTCTTCCTGCCAGAGACCCTGCACCTATTGCAGTGCCTATGATCAGGAGGAGACTCCCTAGCTCCACCCGGCTTCACCATGGGGAAAAGGGGACTTGGTCCAGGGTCCCAGCTCTTCTAAGGGGGGTCCTCACTTAGAGGACTGGCTTTTGTCTTATCTGTCTTGGAGCACTGATAGTTCTGGGACAGTCTAGCTGCCACAGGGGGAATGAAGGCAGTGATTTTGACTGCTAAATGCTTTAGCTCCCACCTTCTTTAGTACAGAATGAGCAAGCAAAAGCCACAGTGGCCTGCTTCTCCCTGGGGAGGTTTCATAGAGACCCTCAGAATCTCTGGTCAGGCTTGTTGGTGAGGCATTTCTCCTGTACAAAGGTAGATAATGAAGACTGAAATCCATACCTGCTTTCTCCTACACATAGGCACTGATACATAAAGTCAAGGAAAATGAAGAACCAGGCAAAGATGTTCCAAACAAAAGAACAAGATGAGCCTCCAGAAACCAACTCTAATTAAGTGGAGTTGTATGATTTACTTAACAGAAAATTAAAAATAGCTCTCACTAAATCCACGTAACTATGGATACCTTATCCTCGACAAAGGAGGCAAGGATAGACAATGGAAAAAAGACAACCTCTTTAACAAGTGGTGCTGGGAAAACTGGTCAACCACTTGTAAAAGAATGAAACTAGAACACTTTCTAACACCATACACAAAAATAAACTAAAAATGGATTAAAGATCTAAATGTAAGACCAGAAAATATAAAACTCCTAGAGGAGAAAATAGGCAAAACACTCTCCCACGTAAATCACAGCAAGATCATCTATGACCCACCTCCCAGAATATTGGAAATAAAAGCAAAACTAAACAAATGGGACCTAATCAAACTTAAAAGCTTTTGCACAACAAAGGAAACTATAAGCAAGGTGAAAAGAGAGCCCTCAGATTGGGAGAAAATAATACGAAATGAAGCAACAAAGGATTAATCTCAAAAATATACAAGCAACTCCTGCAGCTCAATTCCAGAAAAATAAATGACCCAATCAAAAAATGGACCAAAGATCTAAACAGACATTTCTCCAAAGAAGACATACAGATGGCTAACAAACACATGAAAAGATGCTCAACATCACTCATTATCAGAGAAATGCAAATCAAAACCACAATGAGGTACCATTACACGCCAGTCAGGATGGCTGCTATCCAAAAGTCTACAAGCAATAAATGCTGGAGAGGGTGTGGAGAAAAGGGAACCCTCTTACACTGTTGGTGGGAATGCAAACTAGTACAGCCACTATGGAGAACAGTGTGGAGATTCCTTAAAAAACTGGAAATAGAACTGCCATATGACCCGGCAATCCCTCTCCTGGGCATACACACTGAGGAAACCAGATCTAAAAGAGACACGTGCACCCCAATGTTCATCCCAGCACTGTTTATAATAGCCAGGACATGGAAGCAACCTAGATGCCCATCAGCAGACGAATGGATAAGGAAGCTATGGCACATATACACCATGGAATATTACTCAGCCATTAAAAAGAATTCATTTGAATCAGTTCTAATGAGATGGATGAAACTGGAGCCCATTATACAGAGTGAAGTAAGCCAGAAAGATAAACACCAATACAGTATACTAACGCGTATATATGGAATTTAAAAAGATGGTAACGATAACCTTATAGGCAAAACAGAAAAAGAGACACAGATGTACAGAAGAGACTTTTGGACTCTGTGGGAGAAGGCGAGGGTGGGATGTTCTGAGAGAGTAACATTGAAACAAGTATACTATCAAGCGTGAAACAGATCACCAGCCCAGGTTGGATGCATGAGACAAGTGCTCAGGGCTGGTGCACTGGGAAGACCCAGAGGGATGGGATGGAGAGGGAGGCGGGAAGGGGGATCAGGATGGGGAACACATGTAAATCCACGGCTGATTCATGTCAATGTATGACAAAAACCACTACAATATTGTAAAGTAATTAGCCTCCAACTGATAAAAAAAAAAAAAAAAAAAAAAAAAACTCTCACAAATATCCATAGAAAAACAGGTGAACAGAAATAGAATTTCACAAGATAGAAAATATTTTAAAAATACCAAACAGAATACATGACCCTGAAAAACAAATAATTGAACAGAAAAACTCACTGAGTTATTTTAAAATAACTGCTACAACTAATAAATGAATTTTTAAAAAGTTGTAGGATATAAGATCAACATACAAAAATCAGTTGTGTTTATATACACTAACAATGGGTGTCTTGGGGAGGGGGGCGGTTTCAGGATGGGGAACACATGTACACCCGTGGCTGATTCATGTCAATGTATGGCAAAAACCACTACAATATTGTAAAGTAATTAGCCTCCAATTAAAATAAAAACAAACAAACAAACAATGAACTGT
The DNA here is from genome assembly GCF_019320065.1 of Cervus canadensis. Classification (NCBI taxonomy): domain Eukaryota; kingdom Metazoa; phylum Chordata; class Mammalia; order Artiodactyla; family Cervidae; genus Cervus; species Cervus canadensis. The sequence continues at coordinate 58,751,103 of NC_057404.1, forward strand.
CTGAAAAGGAGAGTAGGAAAACAATCCCATGTACAATAGCATCAAAAGGAACAAAATACTTGGAAATAAACTTACTAAGGAGATGAATGAATAGAAAGATAGCCTGTGCTAATGGATTGGGAGAACTAACTTTGTTAAAACATTGACATGACCCAAAGCAATCTACAGATTCAATTCAATCTTTATCTAAATTCCAATGAAATATTCTAATAAAAATAGAAAAAAGCAATTCTACAATTCATGTGGCACTACAAAAGGTTATAAACGGTCAAAACTATTTTGAGAAAGAAAAATAAGGCTGGAACATTGTGCTTTCTTATCTTAAAATGCTTTGCAGGCATACCATGGAGATATGGAGACTTGGTGCAGACCACAACAATAGAGCAAATAACACAATAAAGTGAGTCATGTGAAGTTTTTGGTTTTCCTGTGCATATAAAAGTTATGTTTATACTATACTGTAGTCTATTAAATGGACAATAGTGTTATGTCTAACAAAACAATGTACATATCTTATTTAAAAATACTTTATTCCTAAAAAATGCTAAAAATCATCCAATCCTTCAGTGAGTCATAACTTTTAAAACTTGTGGTGAAGTACAAGAAAGTAAAGCTCAATAAAATGAGGTTTTCCTGTTCAAAGCTAAAGTCATCATGCTGTTAGCATAAAGACAGACATATAGATCAGTGGAATAGCATAGAACGCCTAAAAATAAATCCTAACATAAATGATCAACTGATTTTCAATGAGAATATTAAGAACACACAATTGGGGAAAGGAGAGTCTCTTCAACAAATGGTGCTGGGATCTCCAGCCTCTATTTCAAAATGTAACCACTAATCTTACTTAGAACACATTGTATTAGTTCTATTATAATTGAATCTTGTGCTACGTATTCTTTTATGTCCAGCTTCTTTTACTCAATATTTATTTTTTTGAGTATCACGTTTTGTTGCACGGGGCAGTATTCCTTTCATTTCTATTTTTGTAATGTATTTCATTGTATAAATAGATGACTGTTATCAAGGCCAAACTCAGTACTGCTTGCTGCACGACAGGGCCGATAGATCAAGAGATAAGTTGTTGGGGCAAGGAATAGTGACTTTATTTGGAAAAATGTCAGGTTTGGAAAGATGTCAGACTGAGAAAATGGTGAACTGGTGTCCCAGAGAACCAACTTCCCAGGGTTAGAATTCAGGCTTCTTTTATAGAGAAAGGGGAGGGAGTAAAGTCAAACAATTTCTGGTTTGGGTCAGCCTCAGGAGTGAATGTATTAATTTCTTCCTCCCTGCAGTCATTCAAACGGCCTGGTCAGGATGTTTCCTCTGAGCTAAACAAAGGTGTTTTAGCTTAGTGAATGCTCATTACTTGGGAGACAGGGTTCCCAGAAATAGGTCATTGTGTGTAGTTCAAGCTTATAGGCAATATCCCTTTAGTAATTAATCTGTTATAGAATACAAAGTTTTTTTCCTATTGCAACACCATTTACTCCTTCTGCAGAAAGACTACTATAGATAACAGTATTATAAACATTCCTGTGCACAGTTTGATGCATATGTGAAAGCATTTCTGTTGATCATGGGGTATACATAAGCTCAAATGTAGTAGTCATCTAAGTTTCCAAAGAGTATATACTAGTTTATATAACCCAGATCATGGATATATGAAATTTCTGTTTTCTCGATATCCTTGCCAAAATTTGCATATTTATTTAAAAATTAGCTATTCTGGTTGATATGCAGTGATGTCTCATTGAAATTTTATTTCCCTTGATTGCTAATAAGTTGGCTCTTCATATATACTTACTGGCCATCTAGATATTCTCTTTTAATCAGTAGCTGTTCAAATCTCTTGCCAAATTAAAAAAAAAAAAAAGAACATACATTGACAGCCTTTTCCTATAGTTCTTAAGACATTCTAAATGTGATCCTCTATTGTTACAGGTGTCACAAATATCTTTCCCACTCTGTGACTAGCATTTTAATTTGCAGTTTTTTCTCTACATGTAATGATTTTTGGTTTAAACTGATGTTCAGTTGTCTCCTAGAAGTCTGTTTATTTCACCTACTTCAGTGCACAATCATCCCGGAAAATGGCTACAAGTTCCTTTCCTATGTATGTGGGGGGTCCAGTCAGAAGATTTATAGCATCAGCTATAAGCAGGGAAGAAGGATCATTCCTTAAGAGGAACAAGATGACCTCTCTCATGTGCATGGTCTGGGGTCTGTCTGTTAGCTAAGGTCCTCACTTGCCCCTCTCTGTGGTGACTCTCATAAGTCTTAACCTTTGCCAGATCTATAGAGCTCTTGGTCCTGTATGCCAAGGAGCACTTTTGCTAGAACCTGTCTATTTCAGTTTTAGGGACTCCCATGATTTTGGTTAGCTCTTGGCAAAGATTCCTCTGGATTAATCCTTTCTGAGTATGATTTGGGCCCTATTAGCCATTATGCCCTATTACCCATTATGGTAAAACATCCACTTCATTTCTGGCCCTAAGATCCTGCAATGACCATGAAATTCAGGGAGCCCATCCCCAGGGCAGCAATTAACATGGTCAGTCATGGCCTGTGCTGAACTGGACACATCCTCTTGATACTCCGGGAGATGTGGAGAACGTGTATATGAAAATTTACTCCGGCCTCTTCCAGTCTTCCTAAGGCTTTAAAATCTTCCTGCATAACATCAACTCTCAAAATGTTTCGTCTCAGTTTCCCTTCATATTCTTTAAAAATATGTATTTGTTTATTTGGCTGCGTTGGGTCTTAGCTGTGGCGTGTGGGCTCTCCACTGCAGCACGCGGGCTCCTCTTCGTGCGTGCCAGCTCTGGAGCGTGCGGGCTCAGTAGTTGCTGTGGTGAGTTTAGGTCCCAGGCCAGGGATCAAACCCACGTCCCCTGCCCTGGAAGGTGAGTTCTTAACTACTGGACCACCAGGGATGTCCCCTCCCTTTATATCCTTAAACATTATTGGGAATCTCAAAGAATTTTACTTATGTGACTTATTGAGTACCCAAATTAAAATGGTTAAATGTTAACGATGTTTATCAATAATTTATTTAGAATAACAAGAATAAAATCATCACATATTGACATAAATGACATACTTTTAATGGAAATAGCTACATTTTCTCAAACAAAAATAATGAGAAAAGTAATATTGCTTTATACTCTTGAAAATATCTTTGAAAACAAGAGAAGATAGCTAGGTTTCATATCTGCTCCTGTATTCAGTTTTTTGAGGTAGGTTACTTCAGGTGGAACAAATGAAAGAATTGATTCACATGGATGTTTAGTTGGAAAATGGAGGAATATTTTAATAGTTTTCTCAGATAATTGTAGACACTCTTCTTTGATTTAGCACAGAACTGAAAGTGAAGTGAAAGTCACTCAGTCGTGTCCGACTCTTTGCCACCCCATGGACTATATAGTTCATGGAATTCTCCAGGCCACAATACTGGAGTGGGTAGCTTTTTCCTCCTTCAGGGATCTTCCCAATCCAGTGATTGAACCCAGGTCTCCCACAATGCAGGTGGATTCTTTACCAGCTGAGCCACAAGGGAAGCCCAAGAATACTGGAGTGGGTGTCCTATCCCTTCTCCAGTGGATCTTCCCAACCCAGGAATCAAACCTGGGTCTCCTGAATTCCAGGCAGATTCTTTACCAGTTGAGCCACAAGGGAGGCCCAAACTGCCCCACAATAATTTCTTAAGGGTTAATTTCACTGTGATAATGAACCCATATAAATAAAATTTTCTATTCTATAGCAACATTAACATCTATTGCTCTGCCTTGCACTTTGAATATATCTCTTATCCATGCATTGATTCTGAGTTATTCAGATTTTTGAAATATTGACATGTTCCATTATACAATATTAAAAATTAACTTTTGATAATATCGTACCAACCTCAAATTCTTTATGCATGCTTCCTTTGCCATTACACAAAATACTAAAAATGAATGTACTCAAGTAGTGGAACTTTACAATGTTAACAGTTTTTACCACTTCATCAAAAACATTATTAAGTGAAACTGGCAATTTTTTTTTTTTTTTTTTTTACAAGTTCATGGTGGTAAAGCATACAAAAACTGTTAATATAGTGTAGTACATTGCTGTGATTTATGGTAATATGTCAGTAGTTCTACATCCTTTTTTTTTTTTTTTATATTGTCAGTATAAATGTCAAACTGGTGAAAAAAGTAAATAATATATAAAATTATTATGAAATTAGTTTGGATCCTGCAAGCCTCATATAAGGTTCTTAGGGACTCCAGTCATCTGTGAAATACATTGAGAACTATTGCTCTACAATATACCAAGAAAGTTCTAGTGTCTTGCCTTACTTAGTGTAGGCCAGCACTGGGTCTAGATTTCTGTCAATAAATCAGGAAAATGTTAGAGCCATGGCCAGTGACTTTTTAACTCAGTCAATCTGGAATTTCTCTTTTGTAAGCCCATATGAATAACTTGAGCTTGGGCCAGCATTACATTTTCCCCACCAGAGGCAGCAACACTGGGATTCATTCTCTTAAGTGCTCCTCAGATTTCTACTGATACATAATGGCAACACCCTGTGACTCCTGTGATGATATATCTTGTATCTCCTCAGGGGCTACACTTTCACCTTATCCTTTGGTGCCTCCCAAGATTTCTCTGGTTGTAGTTCTAGAAATATGCCAGCAAATGTGGAAAACTCCGCAGTGGCCACAGGACTGGGAAAGGTATTTTCATTTCAACCCCAAAGAAGGGCATTGCCAAAGAATGTTCAAACTACTGCATAATTACCCTCATTTCACAAGCTAGCAAGTTAATGCTCAAAATCCTACAAGCTAGGCTTCAATAATACGTAAACTGAGAACTTCCAGATATACAAGCTGGATTTAGAAAAGGCAGAGGAACTAGAGATCAAATTGCCAACATCCATTGGATCATAGAGAAAGCAAGGAAATTCCAGAAAAAAATATCTACTTCTGCTTCATTGACTACAGTAAAGCCTTTGACTATATGGTTCACAACAAACTGTGGAAAATTCTTAAAGAGATAGGAATACCAGACCACCTGACCTGCCTCCTGAGAAACCTATATGCTGGTAAAGAAGCAACAGTTAGAACTGGACATGGAACAACAGTCTAGTTCAAAATCTGGAAAAGAGTATGTCAAGGCTGTATATTGTCACCCTGCTTATTTAACTTATATGCAGAATATATCATGTGAAATGCAGGGCTGGATGAAGCACAAGCTGGAATCAAGATTGCTGGGAGAAATATCAATAACTTCAGATATGCAGATGATACCACACTAACGGCAGAAAGCGAAGAGGAGCTAAAGAGCCTCTTGATGAATGTGAAAGAGGAGAGTGAAAAAGCTAAACCAGAAACTCAATATTGGGGGAGAAAAAAAAAAAAAAAAAACAAAGATCTTGGCATATGGTCCCATCACTTCATGGCCATTAGATGGGGAAACAGTGGAAAGAGTGACAGATTTCTCCTTCTTGGGCTCCTAAATCACTGCAGACCAGTGACTGCAGCCATGAAATTAAAAGATGCTTGCTCCTTGGAAGAAAAGCTATGACAAACCTAGCCAGTGTTTTAAAAACCAGAGACATTGCTGTGCCAACAAAGGTCCATATAGTCAAAGCTACGGTTTTTCCAGTAGTCATGTAGGGATGTGAGAGTTAGATCATAAAGAAGGGTGAGTGCCAAAAAATTGATGCATTCAAACTGTGATACTGGAGAAGACTCTTGAGAGTTGTTTAGACAGCAAGGAGATCCAATCAGTCAATTCTAAAGGAAATCAACCTGAATATACATTGGAAGAACTGGTGCTGAAGCTGAAGCTCCAATATTTGGCTACCTGATTCAAAGAGCCAACACTGGAAAAAGACCCTGATGCTGGGAAAGATTGAGGGCAAGAGGGGAAGGGGATGACAGAGGATGAGATGGTTGGATGGCATCACTGACTCAAAGGACATAAGTTTGAGCAAACTCAGGGAGATAGTGAAGGACAGGGAAGCCTGGCTGCTGCAATTCATAGGATTGCAAAGAGTCAGATAGGATTTAGTTACTGAACAACAACAACATCTAGAAACAACAAAGATGGTGGGGATAGGACAATAAAAGGGTTAATAAGTTATTATTTCTAAGGTAACTGCAAGGGGTTGTCATAGCAAACACCCTCTTCTAACAAAACAAGAGAAGAATCTACACATGGACATCACCAGATGGTCAATACCGAAATCAGATTGATTATATTCTTTGAAGCCAAAGATAGAGAAGCTCTATACAGTTGGCAAAAACAAGACCAAGAGCTGACTGTGTCTCAGATCATGAACCCCTTATTGCCAAATTCAGAGTTAAATTGAAGAAAGTGGGGAAAATCATTAGACCATTCAGGTATGACCTAAATCAAATCCCTTATGCTTATATAGTGGAAGTAAAAAATAGATTCAAGGGATTAGATCTGATAGACAGAGTGCCTGAAGAACTATGAATGAAGGTTCATGACATTGAAAAAGAAGCAGTGATAAAGACCATCCCCAAGAAAAAGAAATGCAAAAAGGCAAAATGGTTGTCTGAGGAGGCCTTACAAATAGCTGAGAAAAGAAGAGAAGTTAAAGGCAAAGGAGAAAAGGAAAGATATATCCATTTGAATGCAGAGTTCCAAAAAATAGCAAGGAGAGATAAAGTCTTCCTTGGTCAGTGCAAAGAAATAGACAAAAATAATACAGTGGGAAAGACTAGAGATCTCTTCAGAATAATTAGAGATACCAAGAGAACATTTCATGCAAAGATGGGCACAATAAAGGACAGAGATAGTACGGGCCTAACAAAGCAGAAGATATTAAGAAAAGGTTGCGAGAATACACAGAAGACCTATACAAAAAAGATCTTCATGACCCAGAAAACCATGATGGTGTGAATGCTCACCCACAGCCAGACATCCTGAAATGTGAAGTCAAGTGGGCCTTAGGAAGCATCACTATGAACAAAGCTAGTGGAGGTGATGGAATTCAAGTTGAGCCATTTCAAATCCTAAAAGATGATGCTGTGAAAGTGCTGCACTCAATATGTGAGCAAACCTGGAAAACTCAGCAGTGACCACAGGACTGGAAAAGGTCAGTTTTTATTCCAATCCCAAAGAAAGGCAATGCCAAAGAATGCTCAAACTACCACACAGTTGCACTCATCTCACACACTAGTAAAGTAATGCTCAAAATTCTCCAAGCCAGGCTTCAACGGTACGTGCACCAAGAACTTCCAGATGTTCAAGCTGGATTTAGAAAAGGCAGAGGAACCAGAGATCAAATTGCCTACATCTGTTGGATTGTTGAAAAAACAAGAGTTCAAGAAAAATATCTACTTCTGCTTTGTTGACTATGCCAAACCCTTTGACTGTATGGATCACAACAAACTGGAAAATTCAAGAGACGGGAATACCAGACCACCTGACCTGCCTCTTGAGTAGTCTGTATGCAGGTCAAGAAGCAACAATTAGAACTGGACATGGAACAACAGACTGGTTCCAAACAGGAAAAGGAGTATGTCAAGGCTGTATATTGTCACCCTACTTATTTAACTTATATGCAGAATATATCATGTGAAATGCTGGGCTGGATGAAGCACAAGCTGGAATCAAGCTTCCTGGGAGAAATGTCAATAACCTCAGATATGCAGATAACACTACTCTTATGGCAGAAAGTGAAGAAGAACTAAAGAGCCTCTTGATGAAAATAAAAGAGGAACATGGAAAAGCTGGCTTAAAATTCAACATCCAGAAAACTAAGATCATGGCATCTGGTCCCATCCCTTCATGGCAAATAGATGGGGAAACAATGGAAACAGTGTCAGACTTTATTTTCTTGGGCTCCAAAATCACTGCAGATGGTGACTGCTGCCATGAAATTAAGATGCCTGCTCCTTGGAAGAAAAGCTATGACTCACCTAGACAGCGTATTAAAAAGCAGAGACATTACTTTGCAAACCAAAGTCCCTCTAGTCAAATCTATGGTTTTTCCAGTAGACATGTATGGATGTGAGAGTTGGACTATAAAGAAAGCTGAGCACTGAAGAATTGATGCTTTTGAACTGTGATGCTGGAGAAGACTCTTGAGAGTCTCTTGGACTGCAAGGAGATCCAACCAGTCAATCCTAAAGGAAATCAGTCCTGAATATTCATTGGAAGGACTGATGCTGAAACTGAAACTCCAATACTTTGGCCACTTGATGCAAAGAACTGACTCATTGGAAAAGACCCTGATGCTGGGAAAGATTGAAGGCAGGAGGAAAAGGGGATGCCAGAGGATGAGATAGTTGGATGGGCATCACCAACTCAATGGACCTGAGTTTGAGTAATCTCTGGGAGTTGGTGATGGACAGGGAAGCCTGGTATTCTTCAGTCCATGGGGTTGCAAAGAGTTGGACATGACTGAGCAACTGAACTGAACTGAACTGATAACATTTCCTTCTGGCAGTTGGAAACTAATCTCAGGAATAATGTTTCTTTTATTGGCAAAGGAGGCAGCAGAATGCAGGGTTTCAAGGGTTCCTAGCTTCATATACTGGCCTGGATGTTTGGGGTCCATGTCCTTTCCAATCAGTGTTCTAACTTTAGCATATGAGACTCTGTGAGTTTAGGAATTCAATTTGCATTATAATTCAATCACCTGCCCCTTTCAAAAATGTCATCCTTTAGAAATAGAAAATAAGAGGGTTTTTTGTTTTTTTGTTTTTTTTTTTAGGATTATCATAGAAAGCATCTAGTCACTTTGACCTTGAGTTTGGAATTTAAAAGAGTCAAGTTTTAAGATCCATACCACCTACCTTTTCTCCAGTGCCCTTAAAAGCAAGCAAGCAACCCTACTGAACTAAATTTTTCTAAAATGTTCACTGAGAGCAACTATTGGTAACTCTAAGCCCTGCTGTCTATAGACACTATAACAGAAGTTTCTGAAGGTGCTGGTTTAAGTTAATTTCCGCTGCCTGACATGTTTCCTTTACCCCTGGCAAGTGAGTCACTAAGGTCTTTAAATTTGATCAGACCAGTGAACTAGTTCCAGAAAACTCAGGACCAATTCAAAGAACTCATCTTTAAGGCTGCTTCCCTGAAACCTCTTCTGTTACCATTGTTTCTGTATGGGTTAAGATTCATTCAGAGACACAGAACCACTGTGAGTGATGCAGAATAGGGATGCGTAGGCATATGACCTCACATGATTGTGAGAGCTAATGAAGATCTGGAAAATCATTGCCTCTGTTGGAGTCCTGAAGTTACTGTGAATCGCTGAGGCCAACAATCAAGAAGAAAAGCTGGATGCAAAGAGGGAGGAAACAAGGACGGTCTGGAATTCATGGGACCAGCTGGAAACCACCCGTTACTGCCTCCAGTCTCCATGTCGCAGTCATCGGTAGAGGAATCTGGAGACTTTTTTCACTGGAGCTGCACACGCCTCTGGTCCTGGACTTAGAGAAGCTGAATGAGAAACTCTTATGGGGGAGCCACAGGCTCAGGGGAAGCCCTTTGTTAAGGGCAAATCAGAAGAGCAGGGTCAGTGTGAACTGCAGCCATCACCTGGAGCCCTAGACCAGCTGCAGATAGTGACCGCTGTGTCTCCCGTATCTTTATTAAGCTCATACAAATCCTTGTGTCCAGTCTGCCGGGAATTGTACAGACAAGGGTGTCTAGTTCCACTAGGTAAATGACCCTGTGTGAAGCCACTATGGATTTTGTTTATACCTTCATAATTTAAAAACCTTTTGGCAGAAACCAGCACAGTTCTGTAAAGCAATTATCCTTCTGTTAAAATATAAGTTAATTTAAAAATATGGCACACTTTTTATTAAATTATTTTTATTGGTTTAAATTTAATCTTGCCAACATTTTCCATCCCCCTGATCTTATTATTGGTTCCTTGCTTATCATTTCACAATCAGTCTTTATAGATGGAAATAAGCAAGTACTTATTTTCTTTATTTGGTTTTATGTGTTTATTCTTTTGATATTCTGAAAGTTTTGCACTCTGATTTTAGTTTCTCAGGTAGTTATATGTATTACTACTGTTACTGTGTGACATAATTTTAGTTCTTATTTAGTTGGTAATGGACTTCCCTGGTGGCTCAGACGGTAAAGAATCTGCTTGCAATGAGGGAGACCTGGGTTTGATTCCTGGGTTAGGAAGATCCTCTGGAGGAGGGCATGGCAACTCACTACAGTATTCTTGCCTGGAGAATCCCTATGGACAGAGGAACCTGGCAGGCTGCAGTCCATGGAGTTGCAAAGTGTGGGACATGATTGAAGTGACTTAGCTCGCATATCTCTGTTACTTTATTTATAGCTTTAAACTACATCTTTTGGTTTCAAGTTATAAAAAGATGAAGACAGATACATACTTATCCTTTTTTAGGCGTTCTCTCTACTTTGCCATATTAACTTTTATTCACTATAGTACTGTTTCCATCGTGTCATAGTTCATAACACTAAAATCCTCCTCTGTAGCTGTAACTCCCTTCATTATTTAGCCTGTGTCCTGTATTTAAATGGATTTAATGCTCCATGTCTGCAATTTTTACCACAGTGTTTCTGGTCCTTTTTTTGGTCATTTTAAGTTTTTCCTCTAATACATTTATCAGCAAAAGCTCACGTGAATCATATTTCCTGAGTTCTATATATTAAAAATATTTTTCTGTGATCTTTAAATTGATAAGATAGCTTGGCCTGGTAAATTTTTCTTGTAATTAACCAGGTAATAATTTTCCTTCTGAAGATGTGTGCAGTCTGTCCTCTCTCCCAGAAATGAATGCCACTGTCAGAGACAAGAGGGCCCTCTGAGTTTTGGGAGGGAAATGTGCCTTTTTTTCTGGGATTTTCAAGAGTTCTTTCTGTTTTTGGAATGCTAGTAACTTCTAGTACTTGTATTGAAGCTTAAAATTCTGTATTGATATTTTCTGACCCATTGTGTACCCCTTTAATCTATAATTTCTTATAATCTATCATTTTAAGTGTATTTTTATTTCAAGAAAGATTTCTTGAATCAAAATTTACTGGACTTAATTTCTGTCCTGGTGTATTTTATTTTCTCCTCTATGTTTTTCATAAGCTCCATATGACATTTTTCATTTCCTTTGACTGTTTTCTCAATTAATCATCAGATTTTGTATCTTTCTTGATCTCTTACCTTTTAGGTGCAGTATTTTTATTACTGTTTTTAAGTTATTGGAAATGGTTTTTATTCAATATTTTTGTATATTCATGGGCTACATTTTAAATTTATTTTTATCCCTCATTTTTATTTCTTTTGTTTCATATGTATATATATATATATATTTTAGATAATGTATCATTAAAAAGATCACATTCAAACAGGAGATTTCTCCCTGAGCTGCTGCTGCTGCTGCTGCTAAGTCGCTTCAGTCATGTCCGACTCTGTGTGACCCCATAGACTGAGCCCACCAGGCTCCCCCGTCCCTGGGATTCTCCAGGCAAGAACACTGGAGTCGGTTGCCACTTCCTTCTCCAATGCATGAAAGTGAAAGGTGAAAGTGAAGTCGCTCAGTCGTGTCCGACTCTTAGCGACCCCATGGACTGCAGCCCACCAGGCTCCTCCATCCATGGGATTTTCCAGGCAAGAGCACTGGAGTGGGTTGCCATTGCCTTCTCCATCTCCCTGAGCTAGCTGTTTATTAAAAGATGTTTTGCAGAAAGAAAGCTCTGCTATCTGGGTTCAGAAACTTCCTGCCTCCCCGGGGAGGCTTCCAGCTGTTCAGCTGAGGAAAATTAGAAGCTTTAGAACTCCTGATCTTTCTCACATCCCGCATCACAGCACATTTGCAGAATGGTGTTTTCTGTATGTTTCAAATTTATCTCGTGCTTGTGCACATTGTGATGTCAGAGGAATATAGGAAGGAATCTAGGGTAGCGTTTTTAGACAGACCACGGGCCCCATTCTTGTAGATGACCTTATCCCTCGGCCATCCATGACTTCAGAAAACCCTGTTCCCTCTCAGACATTTTAGCTGCTGGAATCCTGTGTATGTGTCTCTCATTGTGGTCCAAGTTTCCCTTTCCAGCATAATCCATCTTGAGTGGCTTCTGGCTATGGGTGCATCTTCATCCCATCAGAGGTGGGGTTTCTTTTTCTATTTCATGTGCTCCCTCTTGTCTTGGAATGCAATTGAAAAAGGAGAGTAGGGTGAGAGATCTCTCATACCCAACTATCTTCTGGTTTAACCTTTTCTAAAAAGAAATCTGTAGAAAATTTCAATGCTTCTTCAAATGTCTTCACAATATTAAACACACACACACACACATGCAGTTTTATAGAAAAGGATAGGCTTACACAGAGCTGGCTCATCTACTTTGTTAGCTCAGTTGAGAGATAAAACTGATTTTTCCTTATAAGTTTGTGTTTTCCAGATGAAGAGGAAAAAGCAAATACAAGGTTTCCATCATGAAAGCAGGCAACTGGCACTGGTCCAAAATCCTCCCCCGACTCCCAACTCCCGATTCCACCTTGATTCTCTCTGATGGTGGTCTATGTTATACATAGTAATTTCTTTGTCTGAATATGTTTTTGTGATAAGAAAAATATTTATAAGGTCTTGTTCCATACTGGCCTCTCAGTAAGCAAAAGATACACAGAATACTTGAGAGCATTCTGAAGAAAGGGATGACTTTCCTCTTCCTTTCTCTTTCCATTTAAAGTGAGGATGGACAGTTATCAGAGGGCCCCAGAATCTTCAGAACTGGCGAGATGCTTGAGACTTTTGGAGAAATTGACTGCAAAGGGGATTGAGCTCTTGTCAGAATCCCAGGGATGTTGCAAGGCACTGAGAGTCTGGACGGGGATCTGGTCATCCTGCAGAGCTTCCAGGCCATGCACCGGCACTGGAGAAGATCTGTGGTTCTTAGACCTAGAAGTAAAGGAGAAATCCTTAAGGCACCTTGTGGATCAGACATGAGGAAGAATATCTGGGAAGATGCCTGCTTGCTCAGAAGACACTGAAATTGGGATGTACTGATTCCCTGGTATTTTGTAAGCGCTTCAGAACTTAGACACAATCTTGAAGAAATGGAGGGAAATTACAAATGGAAGGACATTATTTCCCACTATTGTAGTAGAACAGGATGTCAAAGGAAATTAATCTGAATAATACAAGAAGGTGAATAACACTTTATTTCTAACATACCTGGGTTTGTGAACAGATACCCATTTTTGTTCCAGATACATCCAGATACGTTGGCTGGACAATACTTGTAGATGGAATTGCTAGTGAGTGGCATTGTCATCCTTTAATTGATATATCCACTTTTCATTTTAATAGTTGCTGTACATGAGGGAAACATTTTGGATCCCTGCCAATGTATATTCATTTGAACGTACAATTTAAGAGCGAGAGAAGTGTTCGCCTCTGAATTTCCCCATACCATAAAATTAAGATGTCATTAAAACTGAGACATTCAACTTACCAACAACTTATCATTTAAACTGAGAGAGCTACAAACAGAGGGGACTTTATAGAGTTAAAAGATTGCATGTAGACATCTGACTCATACTAACCACCAAAGGAGGTGTTTTTGTGAATGTATTGCATGTACGTCTTGTGTAAACTTACTCTAAGATTGCTTCATATCCTTATAGCATTCATACTAACTCACCCCATAATGGTGAGATTCACAATGAGGACAATGCCTGCTTGTGTTTATGGTACAAAATTAAATCTTCCTTCTTCTGCAGCTATCACAGAGAATCTGAAAATTGCTCACTGGTAAATCACCTATCTTTCTTCCTCTTACAAACAAGAAAGTCCTTCTTGCTGATAAAAGGCCTGAGTCAATCAATATGAGAAAATACAGAAACAGTAAATTTGGTGAAGAGAAGTGAAAAAAAACCCTGCCTAATTCAGAGGTTGTAGAAAGATTTTGAAGAATTTGAGTAAGAACATATTGGAATAGCTGCAGAGACTAAGGGAAATGTATAGAAGAAAAAGCAGTATTTTTGTAAATGACAATGTAGACTTTTTCTTTGGATGTCCTTAATATTCTTTGCTTTAAACTAAATTTAAGCATTCTGTTGAGTTTATTGAATGCAGCACAACCTCCAAATAGAAATATGGGAATCTAAGTTGGATAATGATTGTAGCTACATGCTTCTGAGTGCAAACAGTTCTGAGAGCTTAGGTCAGCAACTGTGTTACAGGATCCCCAACTGAGTGTTAAGTGAAATTTCTTACCTCATCTTCCTACTCAGAATTCTAGCACCAGCAGCAGCGTCCAGATGCCTGACCACCCAACCCAGAGTGGTGGTAAAAGCCATCAAGTCCAGCAGAGGGGCCATCCCCTGGGGTCTGGCTTCAAGGTGAGAGCCTACGTTCCTCCATTACCTCGGTAAGTTTCAGCAAGTGTTCTTAATCTGCTTAAGCCCCCTGGGAGATCCTAGTATCTGGAAGGAAACCTGTGAAATTGGAAATTATGCCAGTGATTTGAGAAGGGCTTCAAAGTTATTGTAAACTGGGTATAAACATGAATGAGACCTAACTTGTAGATATAAGCTAGTGCCAAGACATGTTATGTTTTCCATGTGTGCCAACATTTCTTTAGGTATGTTTCATTATAATAATGGCATATGCCAAGAATATTTAGAATATCTAGGGCATGAAATGCCCTGTCTTGTTAGCTTTAAGCTAATACATGTTGGAGGTTTGCTACTAAAAATAATGATTTGAGATTTGGAATGGTTAATCTTGGGCCATACCTTGTTTTTGTTCTGTTCAGTCACTAAATCGTGTCCAACTCTTTGTGACCCTATGAACTGCAGCACACCAGGCTTCCCTGTCCTTTATTATCTCCCTGAGTTTGCATATCTATTGAGTCAGTGATGCCATCCAACCGTCTTATCCTCTGTTTCACCCTTCTCCTCTTGCCCTGAATCTTTCCAAACATCAGGTCTTTTCCAGTGAGTCAGCTCTTTGAATCAGGCGGCCAAGGTATTGGAGCTTCAGCTGAAGCATCAGTCCTTCCCATGAATATTCAGGGTCGATTTCCTCTAGGATTGACTGATTGGATCTCCTTGCTGTCCAAGTGATTCCAAAGAGTCTTCTCTAGTACCACAGTTCGAAAGCATTGATTTTTTGGCACTCAACCTTCTTTACGGCTTCACGACTACTGGAAAAATCATAGCTTTGACTATATGGACCTTTGAAAGGAAAGTGATGTCTCTGCTTTTTAAGACACCGTCTAGGAACTTCCCTTTAGCTCATATGGTAAAGAGTCTGCTAAGAATGCAGGAGACCCAGGTTTAGTCCCTGGGTCAGGAAGATCCTCTGGAGAAGGGCTTGGCAACCCCCTCCAGTATTCTTGCCTGGAGAATCCCATGTACAGAGGAGCCTGGTGGGCTACAGTCCATGGGGTCACAAAGAGTCAGACATGACTGAGAGACTAAGCACACAGGTTTATTACAGCTTTTCTTCCAAGGAACAAGTGTCTTTTACTTTCATGGCTGCAGTCACCATCTGCAGTGATTTTGAAGCCCAAGAAGATAAAATATGCCACTGTTTCCACCTTTTCCCATCTATTTGCCATGAAGTGATGAGACCAGATGCCATGATCTTAGTTTTTTGAATGTTGAGTTTTTAAGCCAGTTTTTCACTTTCCTTTTCACCTTCATTAAGAGGCTCTCTAGTTCCTTCTCATTGTCTGCCATTATGGTACACCTGCATATCTGAAGTTGTTGATATTTCTCCCACAATCTTGATTCCAGCTTGTGAGTCATCCAACCCAGCACTTCACGTGACATACTCTGTATGTAAGCTATATAAGCCCTGCCTTGTGGCAGTGTGTGCGCTAAGTCCCCTCAGTTGTGTTCAACTCTTTTTGACCTCATGGATAGCCTACGAGGCTCCTCTGTCCATGGGATTCTACAGGCAAGAATACTGGAATGGGTTGCCATTTCCTTCTTCAGGGGACCTTTCTGACCCAGGGGTCGAAACTATGTCTCTTGCAGCTCCTGTATTGCAGGCAGATTCTTTACCACCAAGCCAAGAGGGAAGTCTTGTGATGGTAGTTAATCATATATCAGGGCAAAGAAAATGACAGCCCTGTTGTATAACAATAATAAAATCATGTTTAACTTTCTGTTCGCTACCAAACATGGAAATAGGACATTAATCCAATTCATAACCAAAATGATATTAAATATAAATTTTACAATGCTGGAGAGGGTGTGCAGAAAAGGGAACCATCCTACACTGCTAGTGGGAATTGGTGCAGCCACTATGAAGAACAGTGTGGATGTTCCTTGAAAAATTAAAAAAAGAGTTGCTATGTGATTTAGCAATCCCACTCCTGGCCATATATCCAGAGAAATCTATAATTTAAAAAGACACACACACCCTAGAGTTCATAGTAGCACTCTTAACAATACATGGAAGAAATGGAAGCCAAGAAATGAAAGCAACCTAAATGTCCATAGACAGATGAATGGACAGAGAAGATGTGGCACATATATACAATGGAATACTACTCATCCATGAAAAAGAATGAAATGATGCCATTTACAGAAACATGGATGGACCCAGAGATTATGATACTAAGTGAAGTAAGTCAGGCAAAGAAAGACAAGTAGCATATGGTATCAGTTATATATGAAATCTAAAAAGATATACATATGATACTAATTAATATATTTACAAAATTGAAACAGACTCACAGACATGGAAAACAAACCATGGTTACCAAAGAGAGAATGAGGAGAGGCATAAATTACAAGTTTTGGGCTAACAGATATCACTATATATAAAATATGTATATATGTAAATATATGAATATTATATATAATACCAACATAATCTTATTAATATTTTTAGCACAAGGAACTATATCCAATATCTTGTAATAAACCATACAGAAAAGAATATGAAAGATTATGTATATACATATGTATAAATGAACACTTTGCTCTACATCTGTGGTGTTAGTGGTAAAGAACCCGCCTGTCAATGCAGGGCACATAGCGACACAGGCTCGATCCCTGGGATGGGAAGATCTTCCCGGGGGAGGAAATGGCAACCCACTCCAGTATTCTTCCCTGGAGAAGCCCATGGACAGAGGAGCCTGGTGAGCTACAATCCATGGAGTTGCAAAGAGTCAGATATGACTGAGTGACTTAGCACGCGCATGCACAGAGACTAATACAACATCGTACATCAACTGTTCTTCAATTAAAAACAAAATAAATGTGATAGGATGAAGTCCAGTGTATCCCTACCCATTCCTCTGGAAATCATTTCTGACTATAGCAAGTTCCAGACTTCTCTGGGAAGCCTACTGAATTGTTAACCTATGAGAGGTGAAGGGCACTCCATAGAGTTAGAAAATAGCTTTAGATTCTGGGAGTTAGTTGGATAGTGAGGCAAGAAATTGAGATGACTGATGTGAAGTTTTGAGAATCCAAGGGAGGAAAGCTGCAGTTCTTATCTCCTGAAGCTGGCGGAGCATGCAAATGCAATAAGGGTGGCCTGCCTGCAAAGGATCTGGAGCTTGATTCGCAATCATCAGTTAGGCTATAATTATGTACTGCTTCCACTGAAAGCAAGAGGATCACATCAGAATTCCAGCTGTGTCTCTCCAATCTCTTGCTCATATATCCAGGCTAAGAATCCCAGAAATCTATCTCTACTTGTAATTACGTGATAACTTGACCATCAGTGGTGAGGCATTTTCCTATCCCAAACTTTTCTTATTCCTACACTCCACAGACATAGATACAAAATATGAAAAATACTATTATTCTCACTGTGGGAAGAAGTGTAGGGTTATATTTATGACTCTGAACTGTGAGGATGATTATTTAGGAACAAATCATGCTTATAATATAATATTCTTCTTCTAAACCTAGGACTTCTGAGAAGTACAGGGACTGAGTTATTTTAAAATGCTTTTAAAAGATTACAGACGCCTTCAGAAATATGATGAAAGCACCAGATCCATCTCAGTCTGGCTCAGAAAAAAATAGTTTTTTAATTTATTTTTTTGCATTACATTTTGGGTAGTTCATGGATTCACTGAAATTCAGTTAAATATCTCAGGTCAATAAGAGTCAAAGATTTAGGGATTGGTGAGAAAAGATTAGTTCATGACTGGAGAAAAAAGCTTCTAAATGACCTTTCTAGCATAGATATGTATTATCTCGGTGTGTTGAGAGGATGGTATATGTTAGCTCATAGATGTAATTTGTAGAAAGTGAATAGAGTAGAATTGAATGTTTACCATCTGGTAATCTGTCTGGATGAACTTACAGTATCTGGAAGAATGTGTATTAAAAGACGGCTTAAATTTTCTCTGTGATATCAAAGGTCTCAAGCCTGCCTTTGAGAAGTGTTGGATGGAAATCTCACATCCGGGTTGTGCTCAGAGTGGCTCGTGGACTTCAGACAAAGGGTGAGTGAACCCGTGGGAGTGAGAGAGGCCAGCAGCCGCCTTCCCGGCTCCTCTTTTTCCCCTTTTCCTAGATCCCTGTCAACCACAACAATTAGTCCACCTGACAAGCAGAGGGTCAAAGCTCATTCTGCTTTCATTTCAGCACTGCTCTGCTGCTCACCTGAGTGAGGCTTACTTGCAGGATGATATTTTAGAGCGTTCATGATGAAATCCTTAGAACCTGGCCGAAGATAAGTCAATAGGAATGTCTGTGTTTAATGTTAAACATCTGATAATCAATTACATGAGTTCCGCCCTCCCACCCTGAACTCAGGGCACTTCCTATTTCAAATACTTTTTTAAAAATTGTTTTTTAAATTGTGGTAAAAGCCATGTAACATAAAACTTATTATTTCCACTGTAGAGTTCAGTGGCCCTACGTACATTCACATTGTTGTGCAACTCTCACCATCATCCATCTCCCAAGTTTTTCACCTTCCTAAACTGAAATGCTGTCCCCATTATATGCTAATGCCCTCCCCCCTCCCCACCACTGGCCCCTGGCATCTACCAGTGTACTTTATGACTCGATGAATTTGACTGTTCTAGGTATCTTGTATTAAGTGGGAGGAAGCAGCATTTGTCTGTGTCCAATTATATTGGAGGGGTTTTCCTGGTGGCTCAGTGTTAAAGAATATTTTTGCAATGCAAGGGACATGCAGGAGACTCAGATTTGACCCCTGGGTCAGGAAGATCCCCTGGAGGAGGGCATGGCAACCACTACAGTGTTCTTGCCTGGAGAATCCCATGGACAGAGGAGCCTGACAGGTTACAGTCAATGGGGTCACAAAGAGTCAGACACGACTGAAGTGGCGGAACACACACACACACACACACAATGTATATTGGAATGCATTTTTAAGGTTAATTTAAAATATATCCTATAAACAGGTTGTAACTTTTTTCCCCTTATGCTATACAGTAGGTTCTTATTGGTTATCTATCTTGTACATAGCAGTGTATATATGCCAGTCCCAATCTCCCAATTTATCCCACCATCCCTTCCTATTACGGTGTTCATATGTTTATTCTCTAAATCTGTGTCTCTTTTCTGCTTTGCATATGGGTTCATCTGAACTGTTTTTCTAGATTCCACATATACACTGTTTTTCTCTTTTTGACTTCATTCTGTTTGAACTTGTTTTGATACTTTTAAAATGGTTTTCTAATCAATTACCTCACCTTGCAATATTCAAATGAGAGATAAAATTTATCACAATTTGTGAGCAGAAAAGACACTGTATCTTCTTTTCTCTTATTTGCCAATGTACTTATTGTGTACACTAGCAAAGTAATGCTCAAAATTCTCCAAGTTAGGCTTCAACAGTACATAAACTGAGAACTTCCAGATGTTTAAACTGGATTTAGGAAAGGCAGAGGAACAAGAGATCAAATTGCCAGTATCCGTTGGATCACAAGAAAAGCAAGTGAATTCCAGAAAAAAACATCTGCTTCTGTTTCATTGACTATGCCAAAGCCTTGGACTGTGTGCATCACAACAAACTGTGGAAAATTCTTCAAAAGATGGGAATACCAGACCACCTTACCTGCCTCCTGAGAAACCTGCATTCAGGTCAAGAAGCAACAGTTAGAACTGGACATGGAACAACAGACTGGTTCCAAATTGGGAAAGGAGTACATCAAGACTGTATATTGTCACCCTGCTTATTTAACTTATATGCAGAGTACATCATGTGAAATGCCAGGCTGGATGAAAGCACAAGCTGGAATTGAGATCACTGGGAGAAATATCAATAACCTCAAGTATGCAGATGATATCACCCTAGGGTAGAAAGCGAAGACGAACTAAAGAGCCTCTTGATGAAAGTGAAAGAGGAGAGTGAAAAAGTTGGCTTAAAGCTCAACATTCAGAAAACTAAGATCATGGCATCTGGTCTCATCACTTCATGACAATTAGATGGGAAAACAATGGAAACAGTGACAGACTTTATTTCCCTGAGCTCCAAAATCACTGCAGATGGTGACAGCAGCTGTGAAATTAAAAGATGCTTGCTCCTTGGAAGAAAAGCTATGACAATCCTAGACAGCATATTAAAAAGCAGAGACATTACCTTGCCAATAAATGTCTGTCTAGTCAAAGCTATAGCTTTTCCAGTAGTCATGTATGGATGTGAGAGTTGGACTGTGAAGAAAGCTGAGTGCTGAAAAATTGATGCTTTTGAACTGTGGTGTTGGAGAAGACTCTTGAGAGTCTCTTGGACAGCAAGGAGATCAAACCAATCAATCCTAGAGGAAATTAACCCTGAATATTCATCAGAAGGACTGATGCTGAAGCTCTGATACTTTGGCCACCTGATTTAAAGAGCTGACTCATTTGAAAAGACCCTGATGCTGGGAAAGATTGACAGCATGAGGAGATGGGGGCAACAGAGGATGAGATGGTTGGCTGGCATCACTGACTCAATGGACGTGGGTTTGAGCAAGCTCCAGGAGATAGTGAAGGACAGGGAAGCCTGGTGTGCTGCAGTTCATGGAGTCGCAAAGAGTCAGACAGGACTAAAAGACTGAATAACAAGAATAACTACTCAGAAGCAACTCAGTAAATGTTTATTAAATAGTGTGGACTTCCACAGATGAAGAAATTGGTAAGCAGAAAGATCATGGAAGCTCCTCAAGGCACTCCTACTGTAGTGGATGAACAAGTATAGATTTGTATATTAAGTTTGAAATAAACCTTTTCATTAGAGGTGACAAGCTATTGTATTTTGCATGATCACCTAACACTTACAGCATAAATAGGATCTAAGGGAGCCTTTCCAAAGAGAATTTCAAGGTCTCTGATTTTACTGAATTTTCTTTTGCAACTTGAGCCGTTGTAAAAGAAACAGCACCAACTTAAAAAAAAAAAAATTCTTACTAATACTAATGGGCATATCTTTGACCAAGTTCTGGATGTCTACTAAAATATTCTGTTTTTTGTTTCAGTTGTCATCAACATCCAGAGATTTATCAAACTGTTAAACCAGAAGCTGTTATTAATTTTTTTCTTTTTCTGGTTATATTGTCGTTTGGTTGGTTGAAATAAAACTGCTTCATTGCTCTTTCCTGGTCACACTTTCCTTATCAGTTTCATACAATCTACATACCAGGTACTGATTCTTCATGAATAAATACAGTGTATTATACCATGACACCCTATTTAGTATGAAATAAGAGTTCATGAAGAACCTATGTATAAATTAACATGTAATTTATTAGTTTGATTATTTTTTTTCCAGAGAAGAAATGCAAGATCTTATTTTTTTTAATCCCATAAAAATTTCTTATAAATAAGACTATTTACCCACATCATGACTTTTTTTTTTATTATCTACTGTCATTAATTGATTATTATTAAAAATAATCTGAACATTGAGGGTAATCATATTCTACTTTTTTTTTTTTTTGGTTGTGCTTCTCCTTTTGTTTTCCTTTCTAAAAATCTTATTGGTATAAACACTGGGGAAATTTGCTGCTAATGAAACATATAATGGAAACAATTGATTCTACTTGTCTTTTTTGTTCTGCAGTTAGAAGGAACATCACTTATTCGGAGGACAACTCTGTTTTATTGAAAGCATGGTATGAATGGCTTTTAGGAAGCTACCTAATGGTAGCGGCTGTGAGCTGTCACTGCATCAAAGAAAATACTTTGATAACAGAAATAGAGCAGATGTTCAGTCCACATTTGTGTGCTTGAAATACACTGAAAGCATAAACCCAGGCTGAGAGCACCAGTTGCAAGGAGAGATGAACAGCCTGAAACCGTGGAAGAGTTACAGCAGCAGGTTCTAGACACCACTGGGTTGGAATATATTTAAAGGATCCAAAGGGGCTTCCCTCATAGCTCAGCTGGTAATGCAGGAGACCCTGGTTCACTTCCAGGGTTGGGAACATCCTCTGCAGGAGGGACAGGCTACCCACTCCAGTATTCTCGGGCTTCCCTGGTGGCTCAGCTGGCAAAGAATCCACCCACAATATGGGAGACCTGGGTTCGATCCATGGGTTGGGAAGCCCCCTGGAGAAGGGGAAGGAGACCCGCTCCAGTGCTGTGGCCTGGACTTGGACTGTATAGTTCATAGGGTCGCAAACAGTCAGACAGGACTGAGAGCCTTTCACTTTCTTTTTTCTTTAAATGGTAATAGTGTTTCAGCCCTGGGAAAGTAAAGGGATCCAAAATGTTCTATAGTCTCAACTGTGGTAGCGGTTTCAACTGTGGCAACTTTAATTATGGAGCTATTAAAGTAAGTCTTTGGAGTAAAAGAAACTAAAGAAAAATTTGCTAAAGTTTTAATTCCACATCACTGTGTGGCATGCAATAAAACATTTCTAGGCAAAATTTTAGGTGAAACTTTGTTATCATTGCCTCAGAAATCTGTTCCTGACTTTAGGTATGCATAATAAAGAAACCTATATGCAAGTCAGGAAGAAACAGTTAGAACTGGACATGGAACAACAGACTGGTTCCAAATAGGAAAAGGAGTATGTCGAGGCTGTATATTGTCACCCTGTTTATTTAACTTATATGCAGAGTCCATCATGAGAAACGCTGGGCTAGATGAAGCACAAGCTGGAATCAAGATTGCCGGGAGAAATATCAATAACCTCTGATATGCAGATGACACCACCCTTAAGGCAGAAAGTGAAGAGGAACTAAAAAGCCTCTTGATGAAAGTGAAAGAGGAGAGTGAAAAAGTTGGCTTAAAGCTCAACATTCAGAAAACTAAGATCCTGGCATCTGGTCCCATCATCTCATGGGAAATAGATGGGGAGACAGTGGGAACACCGGCTGACTTTATTTTTGTGGGCTCCAAAATCACTGCAGTTGGTGATTGCAGCCATGAAATTAAAAGACACTTACTCCTTGGAAGGAAAGTTATGACCAACCTAGATAGCATATTAAAAAGCAGAGACATTACTTTGCCAACAAAGGTCCGTCTGGTCAAGGCTATGGTTTTTCCAGTGGTCATGTATGGATATCAGAGTTGGACTGTAAAGAAAGCTGAACACTGAAGAATTGATGCTTTTGAATTATGGTGTTGGAGAGGGCTCTTGAGAGTCCCTTGGACTGAAAGGAGATCCAACAAGTCCATCCTAAAGGAGATCAGTCCTGGGTATTCATTGGAAGGACTGATGCTGAAACTGAAACTCCAATACTTTGGCCACCTGATGCAAAGAACTGACTCATTGGAAAAGACCCTGATGCTGGGAAGGATTGAAGGCAGGAGGAGAAGGAGACAACAGAGGATGAGATGACTGGATGGCATCACCAACTCAATGGACATGAGTTTGAGTAAACTCTGGGAGTTGGTGATGGACAGGGAGGCCTGGCATGCTGCAATTTATGGGGTTGCAAAGAGTCAGACATGACTGAGCGACTGAACTGAACTGAACTGAATAAAGAAATCTTAAACTGAAGCTACAGTACAGTTTCTTAGTGCCAGAGGAAGAATGCATTTCTTTTTCTTTGGTATGTGAGTAAAATAATCGAAAACAGCACTTTGCTCCAGATTGGAGTTTCTCTACCTTAGGTCTGGGGATAGTTAGACTGGAGAAGTCTCTGCTACAGGGATATTTTTCAGCTATGAGACGTCAGTAGCATCTCCACCACCCAAATGTGACACCTGAATTGTTGCCAGACAATGTCCTCTCTGGGAAACCTCCTCAGGCTGAGCGCCACCACCCTGGATTCTGATCCTCTGAACATGTTTGTCTGGGATCATGTGGTCAGAAATCCCAGCACCACTTAAAGAATGCTATTAAATGGTGAAAAATGTTGTTTTCAATCTACCCAATCACTCCACTCTTGGAAAAATTAAGAAAAATCAGTTTAAAAATTTATTATTTTAAATTAGTAAAATAAATTAAATCACAGCTTTATTGGCCATCAAAAATGGGAAAAATTCTTCCATATGAACTACTCAATCTTGAAGCATGTTGGTGTTCAACACGAATAATAACTACAATCATAAAACCCACTGACATGCTGCGACAAGTGTTTGGTGGCTGTCTTTTGTTCATGGAAAACCACTTACCATTTGGCATGTTGTTCCTGGCGACTTTAACTGGGAAAGAACCTCAAAAAGCTTTTATGGCTATTGTACATGTAGCAAGTGAGTTTTTTCTTTTATTTTTCACACAAAGAAGAACCTGCATGAATTCTAAGATGTAAAAATGATTTTCTTTTTTCACAAGGTAAATGGACCAATACCCGCTTTGGTACAAATAGACCCAGTTGGGGATGGAATGTAATTTGACATCATGTTAAGTACTACGGTGACTAGGACAGGATAAATCCTAAGTTTGGGAGACACTGAATTTGAAAGGGCTTCATTCTCGGTGAACAGGTTTTTGCCTTATGGCAGGTGCTTTCCCATGTCCATTCATTCATGGTTTATTGATCCCAGGCACACAGGATCAAAGTGGAGTTTGTCCTAAAGTTATCTATTCTCTAAACAGGGAGAAAAGTCTTAATTTTGTGAAAGAGTTAAGTCACAAAGCAGAACAATGATTTAATTGCTGATGAGAGGTTACAGGTAAAAGATTTCTGAAAGAGATCTTTATTAGCGGAGAGCTGGTGACAAAATCTATAGGAAAGAGAGATCATTGCCTGCCCTTAAAAAATACCGTCTGAATTTTGACCTAAGTCATCTTGAAGAATGAATAGGAGAACGAAGTGTTTTTCAGAAGGGTAGATCAATATGAGCAAAACATGGAAGAGGCAATGCAGAGTGGATGCTTGGAGGGTCAAGGAACAATGATATGGACCATGTGGCTCAAGAAGATGTTTTGTGTATGGAGTTGAGAGGTTAGCTGGAATTAGGTTGGAGGAGATTCTAAAGGTTAGGTTTTATTTATTCTTTAGGAGAAAAGGAGGCTCTTGGTAGAGGAGGAGATCTGTACTCAGTGCTTAAGGAACATGAATCTAGCAGTAATTCGGAGTGAGGATAATGACATGATGATGCCACGGAAGAGATGGCAGGAGAGAAAAACCACAGAAAATGCAAGAGAAATAGGCAATTATAGAATTTATTTGTTTTCCCCCAAGGCATCTTCAATGAGAAGTAGAAACAGTGGAGCTTGATTCTATAACTACTTTTCCTGGATTCTCTCTGGTGCTGGCTGAAATGGATGCTGTGGTGTACAATATGGATTTCTTTCAGGGTTGGAAGATCCTTCCCCACTTGCACGGTGTACTGACAAGTGCCAGCCACCTTTAGCTGTCAGTGTTTTCTGGGACTTGCTCTTTGCTGAAGAAAACTACCTTGACGAAGTTCCCAGAAAATTATGGAGGGAAGCTGCCATGGAGTGCAAACACTCTCATCCTCACCACAGTCAGGATTTTATCTGGAGTCACCTTACTCCTGCACTGTCTCTGCAAAGCTGGCTGAGACCTAGTCATGAATGCACAGCTGCCCTACTTGTTGTACCCAGTCGTGCTTCCCCTCCTCTCACCAGAGCTGTGGGTTCCAAGAGTGTTCATTCCCCAGTGAAACTCTTGCACACTCATCCCTCTGCTTCCTGGGGACCTCATCTTGCAGCAGTTGGTGCCAGGTGTGGTCTGGGAAAGCAAGTGCAGTAATGAGGTTGGGAAGCTGTCACACTCACTGTTGTTTAGGGCACAATCACATTAGTAGGGGGTGGAGGGGGGATATTTGTGGACAACACACAGCCCTGGACACAAAGTGATGATGGAATTATTAAAACTTTCACTGATGGTTAAGTTGGGATGATGTATCTGTTGAAGGGTATGAGTTAGTGGCCATAATGTATCAGACACATTAAAATTATAGGGCTAGACCTAGAGACTGTCATAGAGAGTGCAGTAAGTCAGAAAGGGAATAGCAAATATCATATGATATCACTTATATGTGAAATCTAGAAAAATGACATAGAGGAACTTATTTGCAAAGCAGAAATAGAGACACAGATGTAGAGAACAAACTAATGGGGATGAAGGGGGAAGGGAGGGTGTGGTGAAGTGGGAGATAGGCACTGACGTATATGCACTACTATGTATAAAACAGATCGCTAATGAGAACCCGCTGTATAGCACAGGGGACTCTACTCAATGATCCATGGTGACCTAACTGGGAAGGAAACCCAAAAAAGAAGGGTATGTGTATATGTGTACACACAGAACTGATTTGCTTTGCTGTGCAGTAGAAACTAACACAATATTGTAAAGAAAGTGCACTCCAATAAATTTTTTAAAAAAATAAACAAAATATAGAAGAAAAGAGCAAATATAAGAACAAATAAATTGGATGATGTTTGCTAGGGGTGATTGATCCTCTGGAGAGAGACAATGAAGAGCTGAGGAGAGTTAGTTGTTAATTAAAAGGTAACAATGGAAGACAGGCCTCCTGAGGGCAGAGACAGCTGGAGCGGAGCCCAGGACTTAGCAAAAGTACATCACAGTTACGTACAAGGTTAAATTCCTGAGTTAGGTAGGCTGGGGAAGAACAGGATCCTGAGACAAGGGATGGGGCTCTCTGACCTTCTTCTGAACCTTTAAAGCTTAAGACACAAGCCACTCCTTTATGTAAAAGGCAAATCTTCCCTCCACTGACCTTTGAGATAAGCTGGAAGACAATGTTACTTTGTGCCATTCTCAGGATCATCCCCATCTCTCCTTCTGGCCCTGAGGCCAGCAGTAGGGCTGAGTCACAGTCACCTGGTTAGCCAAGTGCTCGGTTTGGTTAGAGGGAAAAGGACTCTACTCTAGAGGAGCCTCAGAGTAGATAGGACCTATTCACTGAGTATTAGCAGGAACAGGGAGAGGACATTGGACTGGACTCTGATGTCTTGTGTCAAGGTCGATGGAACACAGAGGAATTTATCAACATGGGAGCATTTTTTCCTGGGATACAAGACTTAACATGCTGAGAAGAGATGGTGCTAATGTGTTTCTAGAATGCATCTTAGAAGCTTGGAGAAAGTGTTCAGTTCAGTTCAGTCGCTCAGTCGTGTCCGACTCTTTGAGACCTCATGAATCACAGCATGCCAGGCCTCCCTGTCCATCACAAACTCCCGGAGTTTACTGAAACTCATGCCCAGCAAGTCGGTGATGCCATCCAGCCATCTCTTCCTCTGTCATCCCCTTCTCCTCCTGCCCCTAATCCCTCCCAGCATCAGGGTCTTTTCCAATGACTCGACTCTTCACATGAGGTGGCCAAAGTATTGGAGTTTCAGCTTCAGCATCAGTCCTTCAAATGAATATCCAGGACTGATCACCTTTAGGATGGACTGGCTGGATCTCCTTGCAGTCCAAGGGACTCTCAAGAGTGTCTTCTCCAATATCACAGTTCAAAAGCATCAATTCTTTGGCACTCAGCTTTCTTTACAGTCCAACTCTCACATCCATACATGACCACTGGAAAAACCATAGCCTTGACCAGACGGACCTTTGTTGGCAAAATAATGTCTCTGCTTTTTATTTTATTATTTTATTTTTATTTTTTTCATTTATTTTTATTAGTTGGAGGCTAATTACTTTACAATATTGTAGTGGGTTTTGTCATACATTAACATGAATCAGCCATGGAGTTACATGTATTCCCCATCCAGATCCCCCCTCCCACCTGCCTCTCCACCCGATCCCTCTGGGTCTTCCCAGTGCACCAGGCCCGAGAACTTGTCTCATGCATCCAACCTGGGCTGGTGATCTGTTTCACCCTAGATATTATACATGTTTCAATGCTGTTCTCTCAAAACATCCCACCCTCACCTTCTCCCACAGAGTCCAAAAGTCTGTTCTGTACATCTGTGTCTCTTTTTCTGTTTTATAGGGTTATCATTACCATGTTTCTAAATTCCATATATATGCATTAGTATACTGTATTGGTCTTTATCTTTCTGGCTTACTTCAATGTCTGCTTTTTAATATGCTATCTAGGTTGGTCATAACTTTCCTTCCAAGGAGTAAGCATCTTTTAATTTCATGGCTGCAATCACCATTTGCAGTGATTTTGGATCCCAAAAATATAAGGTCTGACACTGTTTCCACTGTCTCCCCATCTATTTCCCATGAAGTGATGGGACCAGATGCCATAATCTTAGTTTTCTGAATGTTGAGCTTTAAGCCAATTTTTTCACTCTCCTGTTTCACTTTCATAAAGAGGCTTTTTAGTTCCTCTTCACTTTCTGCCATAAGGGTTAGGACTGTATAACTGAGGTTATTGATATTTCTCCCGGCAATCTTGATTCCAGCTTGTGCTTCATCTAGCCCAGCGTTTCTCATGATGTAGTCAGCATATAAGTTAAATAAGCAGGGTGGTAATATACAGCCTTGACGTACTCCTTTTCTTATTTGGAACCAGTCTGTTGTTCCATGTCCAGTTCTAACTGTTGCTTCCTGACCTGCATATAGGTTTCTCAAGAGGCAGGTCAGGTGGTCTGATATTCCCATCTCTTTAAGAATTTTCCACAGTTTATTATGATCCACACAGTCGAAGGCTTTGGCACAGTCAGTAAAGCAGAAATATACGTTTTTCTGGAACTGTCTTGCTTTTTCAATGATCCAGCGGATGTTGGCAATTTATTCTCTGGTTCCTCTGCCCTTTCTAAAACCAGCTTGAACATCTGGAAGTTCACGGTTCACGTACTGCTGAAGTCTGGCTTGGAGAATTTTGAGCATTACTTTTCTAGCGTGTGAGATGAGCGCAATTGTGTGGTAACTTGAGCATTCTTTGGGATTGCCTTTCTTAGGGATTGGAATGAAAATGGACCTTTTCCAGTCCTGTGGCCACTGCTAAGTTTTTCAAATTGCATTACTTTTCTAGTGTGTGAGATGAGCGCAATTGTTTGGTAATTTGAGCATTCTTTGGGATTGCCTTTCTTAGGGATTGGAATGAAAATGGACCTTTTCCAGTCCTGTGGCCACTGCTGAGTTTTCCAAATTTGCTGGCATATTGAGTGTAGCACTTTCACAGCCTCATCTTTCAGGATTTGAAATAGTTCAACTGGAATTTCATCACATCCACTAGCTTTGTTCATAGTGATGCTTTCTAAGGCTCACTTGACTTCACATTCCAGGATGTCTGGCTCTAGGTGAATGATCACACCATTGTGGTTATCTGGGTTGTGAAGATCTTTTTTGTACAGTTCTTCTGTGTATTCTTGCCACCTCTTCTTAATATCTTCTGCTTCTGTTAGGTCCATACAATTTCTGTCCTTTATTGAGCCCATCTTTGCATGAAATGTTCCCTTGGTATCTCTAATTTTCTTGAAGAGATCTCTAGTCTTTCCCATTCTGTTGTTTTCTTCTATTTCTTTGCATTGATCGCTGAGGAAGGCTTTCTTATCTCTCCTGGCTATTCTTTGGAACTCTGTATTCAAATGGGAATATCTTTCCTTTTCTCTTTTGCTTTTTGCTTCTCTTCTTTTCACAGCTATTTGTAAGGCCTCCTCAGACAACCATTTTGCCTTTTTCCATTTCTTGATCCCTGTCTCTTGTACGATATCACGAATCTCCGTCCATAGTTCATCCGGCTCTCTGTCTATCAAATCTAGTCCCTTAAATCTATTTCTCACTTCCACTGTATAGTCATAAGGAATTTGATTTAGGTCATACCTGAATGGTTTAGCGATTTTACCCACTTTCTTCAATTCAAGTCTGAATTTGTCAATAAGGAGTTCATGATCTGAGCCACAGTCAGCTACTGTGCTACTGGTCTTGTTTTTGCTGACTGTATAGAGCTTCTCCATCTTTGGCTGCAAAGAATATAATCAATCTGTTTTTGGTGTTGACCATCTGGTGATGTCCATGTGTAGAGTCTTCTCTTGTGTTGTTGGAAGAGGGTGTTTGCTATGACCAGTGCGTTCTCTTGGCAAAACTCTATTAGCCTTTGCCCTGCTTCATTCCGTACTCCAAGGACAAATTTGCCTGTTATTCCAGGTGTTTCTTGACTTCCTACTTTTGCATTCCAGTCCCCTATAATGAAAAGGATATCTTTATTGGGTGTTAATTCTAAAAGGTCTTGTAGGTCTTCATAGAACCATTCAATTTCAGCTTCTTCAGAGTTACTGGTTGGGGCATAGGCTTGGATTACCGTGATATTGAATGATTTGCCTTGGAAATGAACAGAGATCATTCTGTCGTTTTTGAGACTGCATCCAAGTACCACATTTTGGACTCTTTTGTTGACTATGATGGCTACTCCGTTTCTTCTAAGGCATTCCTGCCCACGGTAGTAGATATAATGGAGAAAGTGTTACCCCATGCCAAATAAAGTAAAAATATAAGAATGGCCATGGAGAAAGAAAGAAAGGTCAAGAAGTTGAGATAAGTGCACACGCCAAAGTGGGTATGTTACCGGGGACTGGAGACCCTCTGGGGGTTTCTGGGGACATTCTGCTTCCTACACAAAAGGAATGGCTTGATGAGGGATGTCAGTATCACTGAGAAACGGTGCCATAGCTGTCACCTGTAAGCCAAGGCTGATGTTGAGAGGTGCTTTACTAGAGTAGGTTTACAGGTAGGATTCTGAAATAACAGAGGCAAGTTGAAGTCAGGCGGGTACAATGATCACAGTGAGTGGTGATGTCTTAGTGGTGGCCAGGAAAGCCTGACCCACAGAGAGCTCTAGGAGTTATTAATTGTATGCAGTCTCTCTAGGGACCAGATAGATTGTCAGCCAGCAAGTGTGTTTGTCACTCCATTTAACCAGAAAAGATTGATGACTGTATGATCAAGAGATTGAATATAGGTATCCCAATTAAGGAAGCAGGATTTGTTGGTTAATTTTTATACTTGAGTTGATTTTCATACTGGTTTCTACCAGAAACTTTCAGAAAGTTTCATACCAAACTTTCTTCCAGATTCCTGAACCGTAGAATGGTCCACCTTGAGTTCTTTGGCAACTTCTCCTGTAGTTGTAAGAGAATCAGCTTGATGATTGCTCTCAGTTGATCATCATCAACTTCTGATGCCCAGCCCACTGTGCTCCTCATCTTCAAGGCTCTACTTTCCTTTGCAAAACTTCTTAAATCACCACTTCACTGTCTGTTCATTAGCAGTTCCTGGGGCAAATGCAGTTGTCTCCACTGCTTTGGAAACTGTTGTGAACTTGAATAAGAAAATTTCTTGAATTCGCTTTTTGTCTAACATTTCCCTAGTCTAAAATAAATATAAAATAAACAGCAAGTAAAAAGTTATCAGCAAAAAAAAGAACATTAAAATTATGCATAACATAACCACATTTATTTAAAAATGTATTCCAATATCAAGTGGCAAATTCCAATAATACAAAAGTGCAATTACTTTTGCACCAACCCAATATAAATTAGGCACAGTAAGGGATTAACAACAATATCCAATAATACAATTGAATAATTATAAAAAATACTGCATTAAAATTTGTGAAACATCTCTCTGTCTCTCAAAATATCATATTGTATTGTACTCAATCTTCTTGTGATGATGTGAGGTTATATAATAAGACACCTAAGTGATGAGATGAAATGAGGTGACTCATATAGGCATTGTGACATAGGGTTAGGCTACTACTACTAACCATCTGAGGCCACATCAGAGGCAGATCATCTACTTTGGGTTATCCTGGATGTTGACAGTTGGACATCAGACAATGTGATGTCCCTGGTTGGGTTTCCCATTGGGATGGAACTGGATGACATGAGATTTCATTATGTTGCTCAGAATTGTGCACAATTTAAAACTTATGAGTTTATATCTGTATTTTTCCTTTTAATATTTTCAGACTCCATTTTACCACAACTAAAATTGTGGACAGTGAAACCTCAGGTCAGGGGGATTACCATGTTGGATGCTGTGGTACCCTGTCCACTCCAATCTCAGAACTGTAGCCTATTCTCCCAACTGCAGGGAATGATGCCTGCAGATATCATCAATTCTGTTGCCTTTGCTGTTAATAGGTCATAGTTACACCTCTTCTTCAGGGCAGCCTGCATTCAACTTGGAGTTAATTTGGATGCCAGGGATGGGGAGAAGGTTATAAAAGCTCAATGTCTTTGTCCCAGTTAAGGAAATCTCTCAGTGGCATCCCAGCTTCCAATTTCAGGATGTCCCTGTTTAGGACAGCAAAACTATTCCTTCTGCAAATACTGCTTCCATCCCAAGAGTTGATCCTGAGAGCACATTCTAAATGGTAATACACCTGAACATGGCTCTACATCTCAAGAGTTGCTTCTTGGAAATCCACCTGTGACAGCTGTATATTATTTCTCTGCTACTCTGTCTGCATTTATTATAATGTGCATAACATTTTGCAATAATTATCTAGCTCTGCCTCCTTAATTAAGGCTTTAAATAAACCAAATATCAGATAAAATCATGTTGCTATTTTGCTACATTCCTCCAAGGATAGTTTTAGCGTGGTCTCCTAGAAAACTGGTAAAGGAAGGTTCGCATTTACACATTTAACTGCAAAATCAGGTGACAATTTACATAACAGTAGCTCTGCTACTTTTAGAAGCTGGGAAATTGCTTAGGTAGTAACTTTTCACTAAGTTTTATCACAAGTTGTTATAACAAATCACTTCTCACTAAGTTTTATCACAGATGAAATTAAAATGTAGATCATTTCCTCAGTATCTTCTGTCTTTCATACTGTTTGTCATGTGATTGCCCCCTTGGTGGTCCAGTGTCACATTTCTCTCCACAAAACAATTATATTCCCCAGAAATTGCACAGCTTAAATATGCTTTTCTGTTATATATAAGAAATATGTATGTATTTATTCTGCTGAATTACAGAGTAACTATGTTTGTAAATAGACAGGATAATAAAAATAATATAGTAATATACATATGAACTCACTGTAACTGATAGAATATTCAAAGAGAAAAAAAAATGTTTCTTCCTATTAAAAATAAGAATAAAAATTGAGATGGAATAAGTTCTTTAATCACTTTTGTCTCATACTCTCACAGCTCTAAAATTATATTTTATCTTATATTATAGAATATAACATATTAAAATTATATTTTTTCATAGATATTGGTATACTAGGTATTTTCCTTATTGCACTGCATTAAATGCCCATTTTCTTAAACACAGAATAAAAAATGTACTATTGTGAAAGAGTGTTAAGACCTATATCTTAGTTTTCTATTTTAAATTTGTCTTAAGTCATCTTTTCACATGTTCATTAGAATTTCTTATTTTAAGCACCCATAAAAATAAGATGAAGCTAACTGAAGCTTATGTCCTCGTCTCACAAAGCAGGGAGTCCAGACAAAATATCCATGACCAGCAGAAAAGAGAAACAGCAAGTTGAATAGATTTTAAAGTTTTCAGTAGTAACCAGTTGAGAACTGAGTATTATGATACTCTCAAATTTGGAGGAGGTGGTAGGGGATCCTTACAAGTAAAAAAACTCATTTATCTCATCAGGATGCTAATGAATAAAGTTGAAAGTTTATGAATCAAGAAATAGGGGACAAGCTCAGAATGTTGGAGATGACTGCTAGAAAAATTTAAACAGGAAGGATAAAAGCGATCACACATGGGATGCAGGATGGGAATAGAGTCGTGTGGGAAGGGTGACTCATCTTTGTCCTATTTAGTGTTTTAAAATATCAGCTCATATTGCCTTGATTTAAAAGCTAAATTCAAGATTATATGCAAAACTTTGAAAATCATTTGATATCTGTAGATCAAGAGACAGTTGGCTACTTCTGCTGTCAAGAAAATTTTGTAGAAATCTGAAAAAATATATATATAGGAGATCTGTTTTCTGTGTTATTACTGTTTCTGGTGCCAATGGTCTCCATTGGTTACACTTTACCTATCTTCTCTAGATTCAATGGAAGACACGGAATTTTCTTCCCAGTATTTTAGTTTTCAATTTATGTCCGGTTTATGGGGTATTAGAACATCTCATGTTCTTGGGTTATATTTATTTTTTTATCCTCTTACATATGAGATGAGAACTTAAAAAAAGTCTACAAGTCAGAAAATATATGCTGGATTTCAAGTATAAAATTGACAGTTGTCAGTTACATTTTTCCTCCAGTTACCTGAAGATATGTACCTTTCTAAAAACTATTGTTTATGTATTCACTATTTATTGAATGACTGTGATGCTTACATGGAGGTGATGGAATTCCAGTTGAGCTATTTCAAATCCTAAAGGATGATGCTGTGAAAGTGCTGCACTCAATATGTCAGCAAATTTGGAAAACTCAGCAGTGGCCACAGGACTGGAAAAGGTAAGTTTTCATTCCAACCCCAAAGAAAGGCAATCCCAAAGAATGCTCAAACTACCGCACAATTGCACTGATCTCACACGCTAGTAAAGTAATGCTCAAAATTCTCCAAGCCAGGCTTCAGCAATACGTGAGCCATGAATTTCCAGATGTTCAAGCTGGTTTTAGAATAGCCAGAGGAACCAGAGATCAAATTGCCATCCTCCACTGGATCGTCAAAAAAGCAAGAGAGTTCCAGAAAAACATATATTTCTGGTTTATTGTCTATGCCAAAGCCTTTGACTGTGTGGATCACAATAAACTGTGGAAAATTCTGAAGGAGATGGGCATACCAGACCACCTGACCTGCCTCTTGAGAAACCTATATGCAGGTCAGGAAGCAACAGTTAGAACTGGACATGGAACAACAGACTGGTTCCAAATAGGAAAAGGAGTATGTTGAGGCTATATATTGTCACACTGTTTATTTAACTTATATGCAGAGTCCATCATGAGAAACGCTGGGCTAGATGAAGCACAAGGTGGAATCAAGATTGCCGGGAGAAATATCAATAACCTCAGTTATGCAGTCCTAACCCTTATGGCAGAAAGTGAAGAGGAACTAAAAAGCCTCTTGATGAAAGTGAAAGAGGAGAGTGAAAAAATTGGCTTAAAGCTCAACATTCAGAAAACTAAGATCATGGCATCTGGTCCCATCACTTCATGGGAAATAGATGGGGAGACAGTGGAAACAGTGTCAGACTTTATTTTTTGGGGCTCCAAAATCACTGCAGATGGTGATTGCAGCCATGAAATTAAAAGATGCTTACTCCTTGGAAGGAAAGTTATGACCAACCTAGATAGCATATTAAAAAGCAGAGACATTACTTTGCCAACAAAGGTCCATCTGGTCAAGGCTAGGGTTTTTCCAGTGGTCATGTAGGGATGTGAGAGTTGGACTGTGAAGAAAGCTGAGCACTGAAGAATTGATGCTTTTAAACTATGATGTTGGAGAAGACTCTTGAGAGTCCCTTGGACTGCAAGGAGATCCAACCAGTCCATCCTAAAGGAGATCAGTCCTGGGTGTTCATGGCAAGGACTGATGCTGAAGCTGAAACTCTAATACTTTGGCCACCTCATATGAAGAGTTGACTCATTGGAAAAGACCTTGATGCTGGGAGGGATTGGGGACAGGAGGAGAAGGGGGTGACAGAGGAAGAGATGTCTGGATGGCATCACTGACTCCATGGGCGTGAGTTTCAGTAAACTCCGGGAGTTTGTGATGGACAGGGAGGCCTGACGTGCTGCAATTCATGGGGTTGGAAAGAGTCGGACATGACTGAGCGACTGAAGTGAACTGAACTGATGATGCTCACGTGTTGTACAATGCACCTTTTGAGATGCTGAGTAAAATAAAAATTATTCTTGCCCAAACAGACTGATATCCACTAGGATAGTTATTTATGATGACAAAAATAGCAAAATTACTGATTACATCATTAGAGTAATTCAGTGATGTGGTCAGGAGGGCCTTCCTGGAAAAAGTGCATTTGCAAAAAGACACGATGTGGATGTGTGTGAAGAGGAAGCGGATGGTCCCGATGAGATGCTCCCAATGATGGAGCAGATAAGTCAGAGGAAACTCAGGAAGATGGGATTTATTATGGTGTGTTCCCACCAGAACAACATTGTGGAGCATCTCTTGTGGGAAGAACAAATAAGGTATAGTTCACAACCAATCAAACATTTAAAGGTGCTAGCTGTATTGGTGGTGTTCTATGTAGAGTTCCATGTGTCAGGATAAAGAATATGGATTTTGCACTGTGGGAAATAGGGAGTTAAAAGTCTTTAAGTAGGGGAGTCATATATTAAAATGAAAGCTTTTGGAAATGGCAGTGGTGTAAAAATGGATGCATTGGAGCTCAAAGGTGGGTTATACCTAGCCCCCTGCTTTGCGAGTTTTACAATTACTTTTTCATGTTCCCTAGGTAGTTACTTCAGAGAAGGCAATGGCACCCCACTCCAGTACTTTGCCTGGAAAATCCCATGGACGGAGGAGCCTGGTAGGCTGCGGTCCATGGGGTCGCTAAGAGTTGGACACGACTGAGCAACTTCACTTTCACTTTTCACTTTCACGCATTGGAGAAGGAAATGGCAACCCACTCCAGTGTTCTTGCCTGGAGAATCCCAGGGACGAGGGAGCCTGGTGGGCTGAGGTCTGTGGGGTGGCACAGAGTCAGACTCGACTGAAGTGACTTAGTAGCAGCAGCAGCAGCAGGTAGTTACTTTGCACTTACAGACCTTCAGTTATTCTATTTGCTTGATATCAAAACAATTTCATTAAAATTCTTTTTTATACATAATTATGTTTATAAACAGCTATCTGCATTTTTTGATACTCTATGTTTCATTTAAGTTAAAAAAATATGGGTCCCTGTCATCATCTATGGATTAAACTGTAGTAACTTTTGCAAAGAGTGATTTTATAGATAGCCAATATCCCCCACAGTAATATAAGTCACATTTATTAGCAGAGACATAATGGAGAAATATTCTTACATCTTCTGTCTCTTATATTAAAAAGTCTTGTTCATAGAAATTTAATAATTTACATTGTAAAAGTTTACAAAAATTAAATGAATACTATTATAATCCCCTAATTTATTTTAGTCAAAAAAATGCTGGCCATACTGTGAGGCATGCAAGATCTTAGTTCCCCGATCAGTAATCAAACCCTGAAATGCTGCAGTAGAGGCTGAGTCCCAACCACTGGGCCTCCAGGGAGGCCCCTTCCCTAATATTTTTAGAGATTCTAACCACCTCATAGTTGGCAGAATAATATATGATATATACTTATTATTGTAGTACTTTTTCCTTATAGTGTAACTTTATTTTCTTTATTTAATTGCTGTTAAGCTAAATAAAACCATCTTTTAATAATTTTGCTTAATATCACCATCATTATAGCTAAAGAAGATACCTTAAGTACATATGTGTATGGCTCATATGTATAATTCAGCCTGTGATGATATATAATTCATGTGATATTATAATTCAACCTGTGATGTGTATAATTTAGTCTGTGATTTACCCCAGTATGAACACGTGAAAATTCACTAAATGTGGAGAACAGAGGGCTGTAGTTCAGGCCCACAATTTCCATTATGTAGTTTTCATGTGTCTACTGATCTTTACCTGGTTTCCTTTTTCACCTTTAAAGTGAAGCATTTTCTTTAAAATGTGGTTCAGTTCAGTTCAATCGCTCAGTCATGTCCAACTCTTTGTGACCCCATGAACCGCAGCACACCAGGCCTCCCTGTCCATCACCAAATCCCAGAGTTTAATCAAACTCATGTCCATCAAGTCAGTGATGTCATCCAGCCATCTCATCCTCTGTTGTCCCCTTCTTCTCCTGCCGTCAATCTTTCCCAACATCAGGGTCTTTTCAAATGAGTCAGTTATTCACATCAGGGGGCCAAAGCACTGGCGTCTCAGCTTCAACATCAATCCTTCCAATGAACACCCAGGACTGGTCTCCTTTAGGATGGACTGGTTGGATCTCCTTGCAGTCCAAGGGACTCTCAAGAGTCTTCTCCAACACCACAGTTCAAAAGGATCAATTCTTTGGCACTCAGCTTTCTTTATAGTCCAACTCTCACATCCATACATGACCACTGGAAAAACCATAGCCTTGACTAGAGAGACATTTGTTGGCAAAGTGATGTCTCTGGTTTTTAATATGCTATATAGGTTGGTCATAACTTTCCTTCCAAGGTGTAAGCATCTTTTAATTTCATGGCTGCAATCACCATCTGCAGTGATTTTGGAGCCCCCCAAAATAAAGTCAGCCACTGTTTCCATTGTTTCCCCATCTATTTCCCATGAAGTGATGGGACCAGATGCCATGATCTTAGTCTTCTGAATGTTGAGCTTTAAGTCAACATTTTCACTCTTCTAATTCACTTTCATTAAGAGGCTCTTTAGTTCTTCTTCACTTTCTGCCATAAGGGTGGTGTCATCTCCATATCTGAGGTTATTGATATTTCTCCCGGCAATCTTGATTCCAGCTTGTGCTTCTTCCAGCCCAGCGTTTCTCATGATGTACTCTGCATAGAAATTAAATAAGCAGGGTGACAATATACAGCCTTGACGTACTCCTTTTCCTATTTGGAACCAGTCTGTTGTTCCATGTCCATTTCTAACTGTTGCTTCCTGACCTGCATATAGGTTTTTCAAGAGGCAGGTCAGGTGGTCTGGTATTCCCGTCTCTTTCAGAATTTTCCACAGTTTATTGTGATCCACGCAGTCAAAGGCTTTGGCATACTCAATAAAGCATAAGCAGATATTTTTATGGAACTCTCTTGCTTTTTTGATGATCCAATGGAGGTTGGGAATTTGTTCTCTGGTTCCTCTGCCTTTTCTAAAACTAGCTTGAACATCTGGAATTTCATGGTTCATGTATTGCTGAAGCCTGGATTGGAGAAATTTGAGCATTACTTTACTAGCATGGGAGATGAGTGCAATTGTGTTGTAGTTTGAGAATTCTTTGGCATTGCCTTTCTTTGGGATTGGAATGAAAATTGACTTTTTCCAGGTCTGTGGCCACTGTTGAGTCTTCCAAATTTGCTGACATATTGAGTGTAGCACTTTCACAGCCTCATCCTTTAGGATTTGAAATAGCTTAACTGGAATTCCATCACCTCCACTAGCTGTGTTCATAGTGATGCTTTCTAAGGCCCACTTGACTTCACATTCCAGGATGTCTGGTTCTAGGTGAGTGATCACACTATCATGATTATTGGGGTAGTGAAGATCTTTTTTGTATAATTCTTCTGTGTATTCTTGCCACCTCTTCTTAATATCTTCTGCTCCTCTTAGGTCCATACCACTTCTGTCCTTTATTGAGCCCATCTTTGTATGAAATATTTCCTTGGTATCTCTAATTTTCTTGAAGAGATCTCTCGTCTTTCCCATTCTATTGTTTTTTTCTATTTCTTTGCATTGATCACTGAGGAAGGCTTTCTTTTCTCTCCTTGCTATTCTGTGGAACTCTGCATTGAAATGGGAATATATTTCCTTTTCTCCTTTGCTTTTCATTTCTCTTCTTTTCACAGCCATTTGTAAGGCCTCCTCAGACAGCCATTTTGCTTTTTGGTATTTCTTTTTCTTAGGGATGGTCTTGATCCCTGTCTCCTGTACAATGTCACAAACCTCTGTGCATAGTTCATCAGGCACTCTGTCAGATCTAGTCCCTTAAATCTATTTCTCACTTCCACTGTAGAATCATAAAGGATTTGATTTAGGTCAAACCTAAATGGTCTACTAATTCCCCCCCCTTTCTTAAGTTAAGTCTGAATTTGGTAATAAGGAATTCATGATCCAAGCCACAGTCAGCTCCCGGTCTTATTTTTGCTGACTGTATAGAGCTTCTCCATCTTTGGCTGCAAAGAGTATAATCAATCTGGTTTCGGTGTTGGCCATCTGGTGATGTCCATGTGTAGAGTCTTCTCTTGTGTTGTTAGAAGAGGGTATTTGCTATGACCAGTGCATTCTCTTGGCAAAACTCTATTAGCCTTTGCCCTGCTTCATTCTGTACTCCAAGGCCAAATTTGCCTGTTATTCCAGGTGTTTCTTGACTTCCTACTTTTACATTCCAGTCCCCTATAATGAAAAGGACATCTTTTTTGGGTGTTGATTCTAGAAGATCTTGCAGGTCTTCATAGAACTCTTCAACTTCAGCTTCTTCAGAGTTACTGGTTGGGGCATAGGCTTGGATTACTGTGATATTGAATGGTTTGCCTTGGAAACGAACAGAGATCATTCTGTCATTTTTGAGGTTGCATCCAAGTATTGCATTTGGGACTCTTTTGTTGACTATGATGGCTACTCTATTTCTTCTAAGGCATGCCTGCCCACAGTAGTAGATACAATGGTCATCTGAGTTAAATTCACCCATTCAAGTCCTTTTAGTTTGCTGATTCCTAGAATGTCGACATTCACTCTTGCTTACTCCTGTTTGACTGCTTCCAGTTTGTCTTGATTCATGGCCTAACATTCCAGGTTCCTATGCAATGTTGGTCTTTACTGCATTAGACCTTGCTTCTATCACCAGTCACATCCACAACTGGGTGTTGTTTTTGCTTTGGCGCCATCCCTTCATTCTTTCTGGAGTTATTTCTCCACTGATCTCCATTAGCATACTGGGCAGCTACCGACCTGGGGAGTTCATCTTTCAGTGTCCTATCTTTTTGCCTTTTCATACTGTTTATAGGGTTCTCAAGGCAAGAATACTGAAATGGTTTGCCATTCCCTTCTCCAGTGGACCACATTCTGTCAGACCTCTCCATCATGACCCATCCGTCTTGGGTGGCCCCACTTGGCATGGCTTAGTTTCACTGAGTTAAACAAGCTGTGGTCCATGTGATCTGATTGGCTAGTTTTCTGTGATTATGGTTTCAATCTGTCTGCCCTCTGATGCCCTCTCTCAGTGCCTACCGTCTTACTTGGGTTTCTCTTACCTTGGACTTCTGGTAATCGCTGCTCCAGCAAAGTGCAGCCACTGCTCTTTACCTTGGACATAAAATGAGGTAGTTCCTCTAAAAGGGTCTGTAATGTCTGATTTGATTGAAGAACTTTCAGTGATACATTATGGTTCTGTGGAATCAGAGATCCTCATCTGTAATGCTCTTATTATGTCTTGATTTCTTACTCCTAAGGAATTTTCACTAAGCTCCCATTCTTTGTGTTGACATAGCAGTCTAGAAATGAAAAGGAATGGATGCAATTACATTAGCATGACTCAGTGTAGCAGTCCTCCTATCCTGCACTGTTGAATCAGCTTTAGTCTTTCTCCCTATAAGCAAATCTTCTCTACCAACATTTAAAATAAATTGCTTATATCATTTACTTTACACTGAAGTCAGACTTCTTGTTGGTAGGCTTTCCCTTTCCATTTCTTTTATACAATAGTGAAATCTAGTGACTGATTTTTGGAGAATAATGCAAGCTACTTATCTCTCTCCCCTACTTAATCAGGTACAAACTAACATATCAATCAAACTCTCAGGAGATTATCTTTCTTTTTTTGGTTTGTCCTTCAGTGTCAGTTCTATCTGAGTTATATTTTTATATGTAGACTGTAGGAAATAGAAATTTAAGCATTTTCTACTGAAAGTGGTAATGTTTTTAGCAACCCAGCAATCACTTTGGTCTTATGATTGTGGACTTGACTTTCCTGATGATCTCTTAGTTAAATGAAGTAAATGTCCTTTTATGGTCTGTTCAATGCATGCACTTAGGATTCTATTAGCTTTTGCCAAAAAGGTAAACTGAGGAAAGCAATTTATTCTCTTGCTCTCTTTTAATAATTTGAAGAGGAAATGCACAGTATATCAATGTATGATATATTCTCAGCTCCAGAAAGCCACTAGTGTGCTGCTACAATTTACTGTTTAAAAGGCCATGGAAGTGGATATGGGGTTTTACTCCAAATAAAATGTCTCATCTTAAGAAAATAAATAACTCTTTGCTGTGTAAGGGGAAGAAAAAGGAAATACATAGATCACTGTGCTAGTTCTGAGAGCAAAACGAAAGAGAGGAATTATGCATTGAATTATTTAGTTATCTAAAAAATCCCCCCAAACAGCTCTGAGGATAAAAAGTAAGGAACTGCATGTTGCTTTCAACCAAGTACACAAGGATAGGAATTAATTATTCACTGAGAATGTGAGTGTAGTATTGAAAGAATAGAAATAAAGTTTATGAATAGTAAATGATGCAATTGCAAAATCCTTCAGAAACAGAGGTAAACCACCATTATCCCTTCTACATCTTCTCTTAATGATACCTCAGACACAT
This sequence comes from Cervus canadensis, assembly GCF_019320065.1. Taxonomy (NCBI): domain Eukaryota; kingdom Metazoa; phylum Chordata; class Mammalia; order Artiodactyla; family Cervidae; genus Cervus; species Cervus canadensis. The sequence goes on from NC_057404.1 coordinate 58,793,598, forward strand.
CAGCAACTTAAGAAAAGGAACACTTCATATCATTTGCCTATTTCTCTAATACCATTCTTGGCAATTTGCAGAATTATTATTTGCCTACTTTTCTTCCTTGGCTTCACATTTATTCTCTATTCACTAAGTTCTAAAAATATTTGTGAATGAACAAATTAATAAGTGAGCAATTAAGGAAAATGGACACACGTGTCCCATTATTGATAAGATTTTATTTTTCTGAATCTCCTATGTGGTTTAGAAAGGCTTGAATTTCTTGCCCATGAAAAGCATAAGTTTATGAGAATTTAACTCAGAGACTGCGTGTAGGGAAACTAGTTATTGCCAAGGAGTCCTTTAACCACAGGAGGATTTTCTTTTCAGATTGCTTTTCTTTTCCTTTCTCTTCTTTTCTATTATGTAACTTTCAAGTGAACAGCAAGTGCACACCTTACAATGTGACCACAGCGTGGTAACCACTGCACGTCTAGTTGCCACATATCACTTACATTAGAGACCTTCTCTCATTTTGCTCACCTCCAACACCCTTCAGCTCTGGAAACCACTAATCTAGTCTCTGTATCTATTAGTTTATTTTGTTTGTTCATTTGTTTTTTCTTTTTGCTTTAGATTTTACATATGACTGAAATCATATGGTATTTATCTTTCTCCGTATGACTTATTTCCCTTAGCATAATACTCCCTAGGTCTATCCATGTTGTCACAAATGACAAGAGCTCATACTTTTCTGTGGCTGAATAGAAATACATTGTCTGTCTATCTACCTATATTACATCTTCTTTATTCACTTAGCCACTGATGGACACCTAAGAGGTTTCCATGCCTTGGCTATTGCAAATAATGCTGCAGTGAAAATGGGAGTGCATATATCTTTACAAATTAGTGTTTTCATGTTCTTCAGATAAAATTAAGGAGTAGCTGGGTCCTATGGTAATTGTATTCTTAATTTTTTGAGGAACTCCCATATTGCACTAATTTACAATCCCAACAACAGTCTACAAGGGTTCTCTTTTTCCAAATCCTCTCTAACATTTGTCTTTTTGATAATAGCTATTCTGACCATTGTGAAGTGGCATCTCATTGTTTGATTTTCCTTTCTCTGATGATTAGTGATGTTGGGTATTTTTTCATGTACGTATTAGTCATCTGCATGCCATCTTTGGCAAAATGTTTATTCAGATCTATTTTTTCAATAGGTTAGCTTGTGAGATTTTTTTTTTAATTTTGAGTTGTATGATCTCTTTAATTTATTTTGTATATGAACTGTTTAATAGACACATCATTTGCAATTATCTTCTCCCATTCAGTGGGTTATCTTTTAATTTTGTTGGTAATTTACTTCACTGTGTAAAAGATTTTAAGTTTGATTAGGTTTCATTTATTTGTTTCTACTTTTGTTTCCTTTGCCTGAGGAGATGGATCCAAAAAACTGCTTCTGAGACTAATGTCAGAACATACTGCCCTAGTTTTCTTCTAGGAGTTTCATGGTTTCCAGTCTTATATTTAGGTCTTTAATCCATTTTGAGTAATTTTTTTAATATGGCGTAAGATCGTGACATCATCTCATTCTTTTCCATGTAGCTGATGTTTCCCCAACACCATTTATTGAAGAGACTATCCTTTCTCCATTATATGTTTTTTGTTCCTTTGTCTTAAATTAATTGTCCATATATGTTTTGATTTGTTTCTGGACTCTCAGTTCTGTTTCATTGGTCTGTGTGTTTAAATCTGTGCCAGCATCATATTGTTTCAATTATTATAGTATTGTTCAGTTCAGTTCAGTTCAGTCACTCAGTCACGTCCGACTCTTTGCGACCCCATGAACTGCAGCTCGCCAGGCCTCCCTGTCCATCGCCAACTGCTAGAGTCTACGCAAACCATGTCCATCCAACCATCTCATCCTCTGTCGTCCACTTCTCCTCCTGCCCTCAATCTTTCCCAGCATCAGGGTCTTTTCAAATGAGTCAGCTCTTCACATCAGGTGGCCAAAGTATTCAATTGTAGTATAGTTTAAAATCAGGGATTGTGATACCTTCAGCTTCATTTTTCTTTCTCGAGATTGTTTTAGCTATTCAGTATATTGTGTGGTTCCACACAAATTTTTGAATTATTTTTTTCTACTTCTGTGAAACATGCCATTGGAATTTTGGGACTACGTATGAATCTGAAGATTGCTTTTGGGTAGCAGGAATATTTTAACAATATGAAGTCTTCTTATCCATGAAAATGAAATATCTTATCATTTATCCGTGTCTTCAGTATCTTGCATCAGTACCTTAACAGTTTTTTGTGTACAGGTCTTTCACTTCCTTAGTCAAATTTATTTCTAGGTATTTTATTCTTTTTGATGCAATTGTAAATGGGGTTGTTTTCTTAATTTCTCTAATAGCTCATTATTAGTACATAGAAATGCAGCAGACTTCTGTGTATTTTTTTATTTTCAAAATTATTGAATTATTTATTAATTCTAACATCTTTTGGTGGATTCTTTAGATTTCCTATATATAAAATCATGTCATCTGCAAATAGTAATACTTTTACTTTTTCTTTTACAATTTAGATTCCTTTTGTTTGTTTTTCTTGCCTGATTGCTACTGCTTTTTGCATTGGTTATTGAATCAAGGAATTTGCTTGTGAGCTCTTTTTAAGCAATATTTTCATTTCCTGCATAGTTTTTTTTGGATGTATTCCCCACTGGGCTCTTCTCTCCTGTGCAGGATCTAGGGGTAGAATGCTTGACATGGACTTGGAATCCCTCACTTCTCAGGGAGAAGATGCAAACCTTTCTGATCCCTCCCCATTGTGAGTAGCTGTAGCTGAGGTGACTGTTTTTTCCTTAATGAGTCTATCTCTGCCTCTTCTGGCTGTCTCAGTGATGTTCTTTTACCCTTTGTTGCGGATGTTCTATTGATCCAGTTTTCAGAGCTTATTCTGAGGGAATTATTTCATATGTTGTTGTAGATTCTGTTTGTGTCCATAACAGAAGATAAGTTCAGGTTATTCCTCTGCCATCATCTTGAACCCTCCTAAAGAACTTTTTGTCAGGATGTTCAGAGTATAAATTAGTCAGAACATTTCCCCTTATATTAACATATTATTTTCAGATGACTTAGAACTAGCCTATCTGATCTTCCTCTCTGGATTGGAGAGTGGGAGAGATAAGCCAGCATTCTGGGAGTTTTCTGCAATATGTGGAGCTTGAGAACACTCATATATAGCATCCTATGAATTGCTAGGTCAAAACCAAGATCAACATTTCAAAAAACATCTATGATCCAATCAAGGCAATACCAAAAAAAAAAAAAAGCCACCAAATGTGAGGCCACTTGGGAACTAAAGGAGAGAGAGAGCTGGCAAAGACATGGAAGAAAGGCAAATCTAGAGAAATTTGCAAGAAGGATCCCAGAAGAGATTTTTCATGTACTGGCTTTGGCAGTTAGAATTATGCAGGATTTCTGAGTGCATAATCATGTGCTTGGCAGCAGACTTTTTAAAAAATTTCATGTGTTCATTCTAATATATTTATAAGATTAAAAATATATAAATAATCTGAAAGTAGATATTAGTAATGCCATATAAATATACACAAAACACAATGTTGTATATAATTTTTTTTTTAATTTACCTTTTTTGGAGAGGATAAGTTTTGTTTGGCTTTTTGTTACCCCAGGTGTATTGTTGTTGTTCAGTCGCTAAATCCTGTCCAACTCTTTTCAATCCCATGGACTGCAGCTCATCAGACTTTTCTGTCTCCATTATCTCCTGGAGTTTGCTCAAATTCATGTCCATTGAATCAGTAATACTATCTAACCATCTCATCCCCTGCTGACCCCTTCTCCTTTTGCCTTCAATCTTTCCCAGCATCAGAATCTTTTCCAATAAGTCAGCTCTTTTCACCAGGTGGCCAAAGTATTGGAGCTTCAGCTTCAGCATCAGCCCTTCCAATGAACACTCAGGGTTGATTTCCTTTAAGACTTCCAAGGGACTTTCAGAAGTCTTCTCTAGCACTACAACTTCAAAGTATCAATTCTTCTGTCCTCAGCCTTTTTTATGGACTAACTCTCACATCTGTGTATGACTACTGGGAAAAAACTTAGCTTTGACTATACCAATCTTTGATGGCAAAGTGGTATCTCTGCTTTATAATATGATGTTATAGATAGCCTTACAAGGAGAAAGCATCTTTTCTTTTCTTTCTTTCTTTCTTTCTTTTTTTTTTTTTGAGTACATACTATGAAATTTAAATGTTTTTATTTCTTTGGCATTTCTCTCTGATTCCCAGAAGTAGCATTGTAAAGTGTTTGTAATTTTCTGATTTTTTTTTCATTTATTTTTATTAGTTGGAGTCTAATTACTTTACACTATTTTCATATGCAAAGTACACTAAGCAAAATTCCAGACTGTATGAAGCATGAGATGGAGTCAAGGCTGCTGGGAGAAATATCAACAACCTTAGATATATAGATGTAACCATTTTAATGGCAGAAAGTGAAGAGGAACTAAAGAGTATCTTGATGAAAGTGAAAGAAGAGAATGAAAAAAAGCTGGCCTGAAACTCAATATTAATAAAACTAAGATCATGGCATCTGATCCCATCACTTCTTTGCAAATAGATGGGGGAAAGGTGGAAACTGTGGCATTAATTTTCTTGGACTCCAAAATCACTGTGGACAGTGACTGAAGCCATGAAATTAAAATGCACACCTTGGAATTGCTCCTTGGAAGGAAAGCTATGAGGAACCTAGAGAGTGTATTAAAAAGAAGAGACATCACTTTGCCGACAAAGGTCAGAATGGGCTTCCCTGGTAGCTCAGCTAGTAAAGAATCCGCCTGCAATTCAGGAGACCCTGATTCGATTCCTGGGTCAGGAAGATCCCCTGCAGAAGGGATAGATTACCCACTCCAGTATTCTGGCCTGGAGATTCCCCATGGACAGAGACACCTGGCAGGCTACAGTCCAGGGGGTCACAAAGAGTGATACATGATTTAGTAACTAAACAATAGCAGCTCTGCAGATAAGTTAAATAAGCAGGGTGACAATATATAGCCTTGTCATACTTCTTTCCCAGTTGTAAACCAGTCAGTTGCTCCATGTCCGGTTCTAACTGCTGCTTCTTGATCCACATACAGGTTTCTCAGGAGATATGTAAGGTGGTCTGGTACTCCCAAGTCTAAGAATTTTCCACAGTTTGTTGTAGCCCACATAGTCAAAGGCTTTAGTGTAGTCAAGGAAGCAGAAGTAGATGTATTTCTGGAATTCCCTTGCCTTCTCCATGATTCAGTGAATGTTGGCAATTTGATCTCTGCTTCCTCTGCTTCTTTGAAACCCAGCTTGTACCTCTGGAAGTTCTTGGTTCACGTACTGCTGAAGACTAGCTTGAACAATTTAGAGCATGAACTTGCTAGCATGTGAAATGAGGGTAATTGCATGGTAGTTTGAATATTCTTTGGCATTGCCCTTCTTTGGAATTGGAATGAAAACTGACATTTTCCAGTCCTGTGGCCACTGCTGAGTTTTCCAAATTTGCTGACATATTGAGTGCAGCACTTTAACAGAATATCTTTTAGGATTTTGAATAGCTCAGCTGGAATTCCATCACCTCCACTAGCTTTGTTTTTAGTAATGTTTCCGAGGCCCACTTGACTTCACATTCCAGGATGTCTGGCTCTAAGTGAGTGACCACACCATCATGGTTATCCAGGTCATTTAAGACCTTTTTTGTATAGTTTGTGTGTGTGTGTGTGTGTGTGTGTGTGTGTATGCTTCCTACCTCTTCTTAATCTCTTCTGCTTCTGTTAAGTCCTTACCATTTCTCTCCTTTATTGTGTCCATCCTTGCATGAAGTGTTCCCACTGATATATCCAATTTTCTTGAAGAGACTTCTAGTCTTTCCACTTTTATTGTTTTCTTCTATTTCTTTGCATTGTTCATTTAAGAAGGTCTTCTTATCTCTCCTTGCTGTTCTCTGGAACTCTGCATTCAATTGGGTATATCTTTTCCATTTGCCCTTTCCTTTCACTCTCTTCATTTTTCAACTATTTGCAAAATCTCAGACAACCATTTTGCCTTCTTGCATTTCTTTTTCTTTGGGATAGTTCTGATCTCTACCTCCTGCGTAATGTTATGAACCTCCGCTCTTAGTTCTTCAGGCACTCTGTCTACCAGATCTAATCCCTTGAATCTATTCAGCACTTTCACTGTGTAATCATAAGGGATTTGATTTTGGTCATACCTGAATAGCCAGTGGTTTTGCCTAGTTTCTTCAGTTTAAGCCTGAATTTTGCAATAAGGAGTTCATGATATGAGCCACAGGCAGCTCCAGGTCATATTTTTGCTGACCTATAGAGGTCTCTATCTTCAGCTGCAAAGAATGTAATCAACATAATTTCAATATTGACCATCTGGTGATATCCATGTGAGAGTCATTTCTTGGGTTGTTAGAAAAGGGTGTTTGCTGTGACCAGGATTTTCTCTTGACAAAGCTCTGTTAGCTTCTGCCACGCTTCATTCTGTACTCCATTGCCAAACTTGCCTGCTATTCTAACTCTTTCTTGGCTTCCTACTTTCTCATTTCAGTATTCTGTGATGAAAAGGACATCTTTTTCAAGTGTTAGTTCTAGAAGGTCTTGTAGGTTAGTTCTAGAAGGTCTTGTTCAGTAGCACTGATCAACGCCACCTTCTTGGGCATCAGTGATCGGGACATGGACTTAGATTACTGTGCTGTTGGTTGGTTTGCCTTAGCAATGAACCATGATCATTCTGTTGTTTGTGAGGTTCGACCTAAGTACTGCATTTTGGACTCTCTCTTATTGGCTATGAGGGCTACTCCATTTCTTCTAAGGAATTCTTGCCCACAGTAGCAGATATAATGGTCATCTGATTTTAATTTGCCCTTTACCATCCACTTTAGTTCACTGAATCCTAAACTGTCAGTGTTCAATCTTGACATCTCCTGCTTGACCATGTCTAATTTACTTTTATTTATGAACCTAACATTCCAGGTCCAGGTGAAGAAATATTGTTCTTAGCATCAGACTGACAACTAGACACATCTACAACTGAGCATCATTTCTGCTTTGGCCCAGCTGCTTCGTTCTTTCTGGAGCTATTAGTAATTGCCTTCTGCTCTTTCCCAGTAGCATACTGGACACTTTACAACTTGGGGGGCTCACCTTCTGGTGTCATATCGTTTTGCCTTTCATACATGTTCATAGTTCACAAACAAAAATTGCATCATTCAAAAAAATTTTGAGGCATATATATGTGTGTGTGTGTGTGTGTGAGAGAGAGAGAGAGAGATGTTTCAGTATATGTATACATTGTTAAAGTGATTACTACAGTTAAGCTAAATGACATATCCATCATTTCACATAATCCTTTTCTTGGGAGGTAGAGAGGGGGAGAAAATTGAATTCTATTCTCTTATAAATTTCATATATATAATGTAGTATTATTAATTAAAGTCATCATGCTTTACATTAGACTTCTAGTCTTTATTCATTTTGTGTAAAACCTTATACCTTTTGACCAACATTTCTTGATCACCCAAGCCCCTAGCTCTTAGCAGTCACCATTCTACTCTCTGCCTCTGTGAATTCAGCTTTTTTAGACTATACATAAAAGTGATACCATGCAGTGTTTATTTTTCTCTGTCTGGCTAGTTTCACTTAACATAATGCCCTCCAGCTTTATTTACGTTGTTGTAAATGCCAGAATTTCCTTCTTTTTATTTAGTTGAAGCATAGCTGATTGACAATAATGTGTTAGTTTCAGATATACAGCAAAGTGATTCAAATAGAAATATGGATTAGTATTTTTAGATTATTTTCCTTATAGGTTATTACAAGATTGAGTATAGGTCCCTGTGGTATATAGTAGGCACTTGTTTTTTATCTATTTAATATACAGTGGTAAGTATCTATTTATCCAAACTCCTAATTCATTCCTCTTCCCTCCCTTTTCCCTTTGATAACCATAGTTTGTTTTCTATGTCTGTAAGTCTTATAAATAGATTTATTTGTTATGTTTTAGATGCCACATATAAGTTATATCATATGATATTTGTCTTTCTCTGACTTAACTTCACTTAGTATAATAATCTATAGGTCCATTCATGTTGCTGCAAATGACAATATTTCATTTATTTTCATGACTGAGTAGTATTGCATTTTGCATCACATCTTCTTTATCCATTTATCTGTTGATGGACACTTAGTTTGCTTCCATGCCTTGGCTGTTATAAATATGCAGCAAATCTGACTACCTTTACTGGGATATTTGCTTAATTGCTATGAACCTGAAATATCTCTGAAGTGTGTCTGTAAACACACTTCATTTTCCTTATCCATTCATTTATTGACAAACAGACACTTAGGTATTTCCATATCTTGGCTATTGTGAATAATGCTTCAATTTTCATGGAAGTACAGCTATGTCTTTGAAATCATTTTATTTCCTTTGAATATATGCTCAGAAGTGAGCTTGCTGGATCATATTCTTTTTTTTTTTTTTTTTTGAGAACTCTCCATACTATTTTCCATATTGGCTGTACCAATTTTCATTCCCATCAGTAGTGTACAATGGTTCTCTTTTCTCTACATTCTTGCTGACACATTATCTTTGATTGAAGTATTAAAGTGGTAAAAATGCAGATTGTTATGCTGTATTACAGACTCACTAAATTGTCTTTTTTTCCAAGTTCTGCATGTGAGTCCTGTTTTCCCTAAAGCTTCAGATTCAATATGATTCCCTGGGTTACACAGCCGGCTTCCGCGCTCCAGGGAATTAGCCAGAAATAGAGAGAGAGAGATAGAGAGAGAAAAAAAGAAAGAAAGAAAGACACGGGGACCAAAGCTCTGATGGAGCAAAGGTGTTTTAATCAACATGGCGTGGGCATATATACTGTAGTTATTCTCAGCAAAGATAAAGATTAAAATTCCAGACTTACAAAACACTAGGCGATCCCTATTAAAGAGAGAAGAGGGTACTTATCACCATAATAAGAAACTAACAAAGGAAATGCCTGGATTCCTCGGCCGCAGGAAAGGCGTGCCTCTCCTCTTAATTCCTGAATATTCAGGAATTAATAAGGGCCAAAGGTTTCCTGACAGATCCATAACAGCACACGGGAAGCCTCCTGTTAAATGCTTCCTGACATGAAACCACTGATTTCACCATTATGCTCTCCAGATTATCCTTTCAGTTTCATCTTTCAAAGTTAAACATGACACGTAAATCAGAACTTTTCTGAGCTGAACAGATAAGCAATAAGAAATCTCAGAGAGGACACAGCTTTGAATTTTAATTCTTTGAATAAGCAGATTATTGTGTTTGAACTTTGGGCTTCCCAGGTGGCTCAGTGGTAAAGAATCCACCTGCTAAAGCAGGAGATTCAGGAGACATGGGTTTGATCCTGGGTCAGGAAGATCCCCTGGAGAAGGGAACGGCACCTCACTCCAGTATTCTTGTCTGAAGAATCCCATGGACAGAGGAGACTGACAGGCTACGTCCATGGGGTCACAAAGAGTCACATACGACTGAGTGACTGAGCGCTCATGCACACACATTTGACCTTCAGAGGCCATAAATTGAGCTATATGAGAAATATAATGCCCTCTATTCTCCTAAATTAATTCAGCTTCTCTTTTGAATTCTTATTCTATCTGATCACAGCTTCCAGGAAAACACTGTTCTCTCTGGTTTAAACTTGTTTAACTGAAGGTATAGTCTTCAGGCTTTTCTTTGGAGGATCACCTGAGTTCCGGAAACAAGGGGCCTGCGTGGCCTTTCAGCACCAAGTGAGGCAGCTGGTCTTTGGTCAGTAGCTGTCCACTCTGGCCTCCCGTGAAGTGGACAGCACTTTCAGGGTCTCTGCAGACCCCTCTCAGCACTATTTCTAAGGCACACCTGTCCCCAGTTGTACCTGGGTGTGTGATCTATGCCAATCTCCACTTCTGATGTGGTTCCTCACTGTGACAAGGAGACACCGCCTTGGTCTTATTTGTGTTTAATTTCTCACTAAATTCTGCATCCTCTTCAGTAGCACAGAGGCTTCCGGCTGCTTTCCCATGAGACTGTGGCAAGGTACTGAGCTCCTGTGGGCTTCTGATTATGAGTTTCAGAGAAAAGCACTGGGTACAGATCTCTTCTGCTTCAGGAAAACCCAGAATCAAGTAAGTGCTTCTTAATCTCTCTTTTTTTGGAGCTTAAGCCTCCAAAGTGGGGAGATAAGTCATGTACACTTTTTTAGAGTTCTCTAGAGTATAGCATTTTGCTTTCTCTCTAGCTCTTTTTATCTTTCTCCCTAAGCCATGAGATTTTTATTCATTTTTGAAAATGCAAGTTTAATAGCCCGCTGATAATATTCAAGAAACAGAAACAATCATCTGTATGCAAGAAATATTTCTTCATTGATATCATGTACTACTTTGATGACTATATAAATAAACTAATCTGAGGAGTTTCTAATTGCATCATTTTCATGATTTCCTTTTCTCTTCTATACAGTCTTATGCATTTTGAGCTACCAGACAGACTCAGATTTATCATTTTTCTCTTATGTTTATTGATTAAGAAACAATTTTAGCTCTTGCTACTCATGACACCCTGGCTCCTGTATTGTTATTGTGTTGCTTAGTTGCTAAGTTATGTCTGATCTTTGCAACCCCATGGGACTGTAGCACGCCAGACTCCTCTGTCCATGGATTTCCCAGGCAAGAATACTGGAGTGGGTTACCCTTTCCTTCTTGACCCAGGGATCAAACCCACCTTTCCTGCATTGGCCAGTGGTTTACCTTTGAGCCACCAGGGAAGCCTGATTCCTGTATAAATGCATGTAAATATCATATACCCTAACCAAAATTACTTTTCTGAGCATTTAAATAAATGTTTATTTTCCAAAATCCTACATTATTTTTACTTTTTTGCACTATGGCTATATTATTTTTGAAAAAAAAAATGCATCCACAATGAAATAAAAACAACATTTTGTAGGAAAATATATAAATAGAATAAATAACAAAATAAAGTTGTTTTTTATATTTATTGTTTTATTGAAGTAAAGTTGATTTACAATGTGTGTTAGTTTCAGGTACAGCAAGTGATCAGGTACAGCAAATATATATATATATATATATATATTCAGTTCAATCCAGTCTCTCAGTCATGTTCCAACCATCTCATCCTCTGTCATCCCCTTCTAGTCTTGCCTTCAGTCTTTCTCAGCATCAGGGTCTTTTCAAATGAGTCAGTTCTTTGCATCAGGGGGCCAAAGCATTGGCGTCTCAGCTTCAGCATCAGTCCTTCCAATGAACACCCAGAGCTGATATCCTTTAGGATGGACTGGTTGGATATCCTTGCTGTCCAAGGGACTCTCAAGACTCTTCTCCAACACCACTGGTCAAAAGCATCAATTCTTTGGTGCTCAGCTTTCTTTATAGTCCAACTCTCACATCCATACATGACTACTGGAAAAAACATAGCTTTGACTAGACATACCTTTGTTGGCAAAGTGGTCTCTGCTTTTTAATATGCTGTCTAGGTTGGTCATAGTTTTTCTTCCAAGGAGCAAGCGTCTTTTAATTTCATGGCTGCAGTCACCATCTGCAGTGATTTTGGAGCCCCAAAAAATAAAGTCTGATACTGTTTCCCCATCTATTTGCCATGAAGTGATGGGACTGGATGCCATGATCTTAGTTTTCTGAATATTGAGTTTTAAGCCAACTTTTTCACTCTCTTCTTTCACTTTCATCAAGAGGCTCTTTAGTTCTTCACTTTCTGCCATAAGGTGGTGTTATCTGCATATCTGAGGTTATTGATATTTCTCCTGGCAATCTTGATTCCAGCCTGTGCTTCATCCAGTCCAGCTTTTCTCATGATGTACTCTGCATATAAGTTAAATAAGCAGGGTGACAATATACAGTTTGATATACTCCTTTTCCTATTTGGAACCAGTCTGTTGCTTTCAGATTCTTTTCCCATATAAATTATTACAAAATATTGAGCATAGGTCCCTGTGCTATAGAGTAGGTCCTTTTTTTCTTTAATTAATTCATAAATTTATTTTGGGCTGCATTGTGTCTTAGCAGCTGCATGGCATTTTCTTTCTAGTTGTGGCATGCAGGCTTAGTTGCCCCGCAGCATGTGGAATCTTAGTTCCCCAACCAGGTATTGAACCCATGTCCCCTGCATTGGAAGGCAGATTCTTAACCACTGGACCACCAGGGAAGTCCCAGTATGTCCTTGTTGTTTATCTCTTTTATATATAGTAGTGTGTGTGTGTCAAGCCCAATCTTCCGATTTATCTCTCCCCCTACTTTTCCCCTTTGGTAACCATAAGTTTGTTTTCTATGTCTGTGAATCTGTTTTATAAATAAGTACCTTGGTATCATCTTTTTATATTCCACATGTAAGTGATATCATATGATATTAGTCTTTCTCTGTCTGACTTGTTGCACTTAATATGATCATCTCTAGGTCTATTCATGTTGCTGAAAAATAGCATTGTTTCATTCTTTCTTGTAGCTGAGTGATATTCCATTATGCATATGCACAGCATCTTTGTTATCCATTCATCTGTCTGTGGACGTTCAGGCTGACATGTCTTGGCTACTGTAAATAGTGCTCTCATAAACACTGGGGTGAATGTATCCTTTAGAATTATCATTTTCTTGGATATGTGCTCAGGAGTGGGATTGCTAGATCATGTGGTAGCTTTATTTTTGGTTTTCTGAGGAATCTCCATACTGTTCTGCATTGTGGTTGCACCAATTTACATTCCCACAAATGCTATAGGAGGGTTCCCTTTTCTCCACACCTTCTATAGCATGTATTATTTGTAGACTTAACAAAATAAAGCTCTAAACATTAAATGGTATCCCCAGCTGAAGTCTTAGACATATGAGAAAAGCCATCTTGGACATTCCAACTCCAGCTTAGCTTCAGTTAAATGTAGTTCATGAATATCCCCATCCAACACAATGTGCAGCAGAAAATCTCCTCACATGGGATGGGACACCCTACACAATGGTGAGAAATAAAAAAATTCTTGTTGCTTTATATCACTATGGCCTAGGTGGCTTTTTACACATCAATAGATGACCGACAAGATAGCAAAACTGTTTAAAAATTTCCTATGAATTGAGCTCTTAATAGGATCACATTGAATTAATTCAATGATCTTGCAAGCTAAAGATAGAGAAGAATGAAGTAGTCTGTTGTTTAGGGTACAGAAGAGTGTTAAAACCAATGAACCTTAAATATTTAGCAACTTAAAAATTCATTAGAATATGGAAAGGTTAATCAAATGATTCAATATGATTTTCTGACATACTTTTAATAGGAATATCCAGATTGTCACATATTAGTCTAAAATGGTGATCTCCAAACCTTCATTTTTTTTTTATTTTTAAACAACACAACTGAGGGCCAGACTCTAATGTGACCTCCAAAGATCCTTACTCCAGCATTCACATCCTATGTAATTCACTCCCCTTGAATGTGGGTGGGATTTGTAACTTGCTTGTAATTGACCGGATGTTGCAGAAGGGATGTCACATCCCACTGTCAGTTTTATCAGGGTGCGTGTGTACTCAGTCACTAAGTCATGTCTGACTCTTTGCAACTCCATGAACTGTAGCCCTCCAGGCTTCTCTGTACATGGGATTTTCCGGGTAAGAGTACTAGAGCGGTTGCCATTTCCTGCTCTAGTTGTTTCATCAGATTTGAGCCCTATTCTGGGTAGAAACTTTTCCCTCGGTGGCCTGAAAGAAACACACAGCCATGTGGGTGGCCCATGAGGCAGGGAAATGAGGTGGCCTCTGGGACCTGCGTGCAGCTTCTAGTCGGCAGCACAGAAAAAGCCGGGGCCCCAGTTACCCAGTGCCTTTTATCTCATACTTTTATTTCTATGGCTATATTTTTTTCCTGCAAGGAAACCAACCTGGGTGACTTGGAAATGGTTTCTGCACTCCAGCTTTCAGAAGAGAATAAGCCTGACTGAGACCTTGTCTTTAGTCTGTGGACCCCACGTGGAGGACCCTGGATCAGCTTCATCCAAAATCTTGACCCTTAGAAACAGTGAGATAGTAAGTGTGTGATGTATTAAACTACCGAGTTTTTGGTAGTTCATTATAGAGCAGTGGGTAGCCAAAACACCAACATTAAAAATGTTCAGTGTGAGTTCTCAATATTCAAATATTTATTATGATTTGTAAAATATAAACATACACTTTTTATTAACTATATACAGTAAAAATAAGCAATTTTTTAAAAAATGCATGTTTTAAACATTTCATTTACAATAAAATTTTTATTATGTGTGTGTGTGTCTTTATGTGTGTGTGTGTTCAGCTGCTCAGTCATATCTGACTCTTTGTGACCCCGTGTACTATAACCCATTAGGCTCTTCTGTCCATGGGATTTTCCAGGCAAGAATACTGGAGTGGGCGCCGTTTCCTCCTCCAGAGAAGCTTCCTGACTGGGGGTCAAATCTGAATTTCCTGAGTCTACTGCACTGGCAAGTGGATTCCTTACCACTGAGTCACCTGAGAAGCTCCTTATTTCCAGTGCTGTATGGTAAAAACATGTGAGTGAAACTTTTTAGAAATTAAAATGTAGAAAAATACTGTCAGTGATACATCTCTTTCATTTGAGTTAATAAATCTTTTAGGGGTACAGTTTTGGCTATGAGAGGCATTAATACCCAGTATCTAAGTAAACAAAACTTAGGGACTGACTTGTATTACTCTGCATCACAAAATATTAGACCAATACTAAAAAAAAAAAAAACTCCATTGTTATCATTAAACATAGTAATATAATAGATGTCATTGAAAAGAAATGATTTATAGTATTAATAACTAAACTAAAAAGCATTAATCACCTTTAAGTTTTCTAAAATGCAATTTTATATAATTTATAGTGTGTATATTATGGTGCATGGTATATGATCAACCTAGACACCATATTAAATGTGATCAATCTAGACAGCATATTAAAAAGCAGACACTATTTTGCCAGGGCTTCCCTGATGGCTCAGATCGTAAAGCGTCTGCCTGCAATGCAGGAGATCCAGGTTCGATCCCTTGGGTAGGGAAGATTTCCTGGAGAAGGAAATGGCAACCCACTCCAGTATTCTTGGTTGGAAAATTCCATGGATGGAGGAGCCGGGTAGGCTACAGTCCACAGAGTTGGACACAACTGAGCGACTTCACTTTCTTTCTTTCTCTACTTTGCCAACAAAGGTCCCTCTAGTCAAGATTATGGTTTTTCCAGTAGTCATGTATGGATGTGAGACTTGGACTATAAAGAAAGGTAAGCACCAAAGAATTGATGCTTTTGAACTGTGGTGTTGGAGAAGACTCTTGAGAGTCCCTTGGACTGCAAGGAGATCCAACCAGTCCCTGCTAAAGGAAATCAGTCCTGGGTGTCCATTGCAAGGACTGATGTTGAAGCTGAAACTTTGGCCACCTGATGTGAAGAACTGAATCATTTGAAAAGACCCTGATGCTGGGAAAAATTGAAGGCAGGAGGAGAAGGGGATGACAGAGGATGAGATGGTTGGATGGCATCACTGACTCAATGGACATGAGTTTGAGTAAACTCCGGGAGTTGGTGATGGACAGGGAGGCCTGGCATACTGCAGTCCATGGGGTTGCAAAGAATTGCACATGACTGAGCGACCAAACTGAACTGAATTGAAACAGGTAAATATTATCTAAACATATCACAGACTACATTTATGTTATGGGGGATGATAAGAAATTCTCAAATTTCTTGCCCACTTAAGATGTCTACTTGTAATGATTAACTCAATTACTCTTGATAGCTGAGAAAAATGCAGACCAAAAATGGGCCAGAGAACTAAACAGACATTTCTCCAAAGAAGACATACAGATGGCTAACAAACACATGAAAAGGTGCTCAACATCACTCATTATTAGAGAAATGCAAATCAAAACCACAATGAGGTACCATTACACACCAGTCAGGATGGCTGCTATCCAAAATCTACAAGCATAAATGCTTGAGAGCTGTGGAGAACAGGAACCCTCTTAACACTGTGGTGGAATGCCAAAACTAGTACACGCACTATGGAAAACAGTGTGGAGATTCTTAAAAACTGGAAATAAACTGCCAATTGACCCAGCAATACACTTCTGGGGCATACACCTGGAGGACAGATCTAAAAGGAGACACATGCACCCCATATGTTCATCGCATACGAGCACTGTTTATAATAGCCAGGACATGGAAACAACCTAGATGCCCATCAGCAGATGAATGGATAAGGAAGCTGTGGTACATATACACCATGGAATATTACTCAGCCATTAAAAAGAACTCATTTGAACCAGTTCTAATGAGATGGATGAAGCTGGAGCCCATTATACAGAGTGAAGTAAGCCAGAAAGATAAAGAACATTACAACATACTAACACATATATATGGAATTTAGAAAGATGGTAACGATAACCCTATATGCAAACAGAAAAAGAGACACAGAAGTACAGAACAGACTTTTGAGCCCTGTGGGAGAAGGTGAGGGTGGGATGTTTCGAAAGAACAGCATGTATATTATCTATGGTGAAACAGATCACAAGCCCAGGTGGGATGCATGAGACAAGTGCTCGGGCCTGGTGCACTGGGAAGACCCAGAGGAATCGGGTGGAGAGGGAGGTGGGAGGGGGGATCGGGATGGGGAATAAGTGTAAATCTATGGCTGATTCATATCAATGTATGACAAAACCCACTGAAATGTTGTGAAGCAATTAGCCTCCAACTAATAAAAAAATTAAAAAAAAAAATAAAAATAAAATAAATAAATAAATAAATAAATAAAAATAAATAAAAAAAAATAAAAGAACATTTTTTATTTTTTTTAATTGAAGTATAGTTGATTTACAATGTTGTGTTAGTTTCAAGTGTACAGTTCAGTGGTTCACGTTTATATTGGACATGACTTAGAGGCTGAGCACAAGCATAGATACTCACATATGTTTGTATGGACTTTTTCAGGTTCTTTTCCCTTATAGGTCTTTATAAAATATTGAATATTGTTCCCTGTTCTATACCAGAGGTCCTGTTGTTTATCTATTTATATATCGTGGTGAGTGGAAGTCATGCAGTTTTGTCTGATTCCTTACAACCCCATGGACTGTAGCCTACCAGGCTCCTCTGTCTATGGGATTCTCCAGCAAGAATACTGGAGTGAGTAGCCATTTCCTTCTCCAGGGGATCTTCCCAACCCAGGGACTGAATCCATGTCTCTTGCATCTCAGGCAGATTCTTTACCATCTGCACTACCCGGGAAGCCCATATATCATGCTGTGTACCTGTTAATCCCAAGTGTTAGTAGCTCAGTCATGTCCTCTTTGTGACCCCATGGACTGTAGCCTGCCAGGCTCCCCTGTCCATGGGATTCTCCAAGCAAGAATACTGGAGAAGGCTGCCATTTCCTCCTCCAGGGGACCTACCTGACCCAGGAATCAAACCCAAGTTTCTTTACTGTCTGAGCCACCAGGGAAGCCCCTGATAATCCCAAACTCCTAGTTTATTCCTATTTCCTCTCCTCTTTCCCCTATGGTGACCATAAGTTTGCTTTCGTGTCTGTGAGTCTTATTTGTGTTTTGTAAATAAGTTTGATTTGTGTCATATTTTAAATTCCATATATAAGTGATATCATGGTATTTGCCTTTCTCTGTCTGATTTACTTCACTTAGTATCGTAATCTCTAGGTCCACCCATGTTGCTGCAAATTGTATTATTCATTTTTTGTTTTACAGCTGGGTAATATTCCATCATATATATATATATATACACACACACACACACACCACATTTTCTAAATGAACGAACATATTTTATATTATCTAAGCAGCAACCCATTGTAAACAAACTAACAAAAGAAATGATGCGGAAACTCATACATTAAGATTTTTGGACATAGAAGTGGTCTCACTTCTAATCTCCCGTTTCTTGTCACTCTGTTTCTCTTTGGTCCATGGCCCTTTCTACCACCTCCAGGATTCCCTTGGTGTTCTTCGCAGCCCACAGGAGTAAGATCCAGGATGGATTGGGAAGTTGCAGCCTCCTGGTGCCTGGGAGCTCTCTTTTGTTATTTCAGTTTTGCTTTCATTGATTTAATTTGAACTTATGCTAATTGACGACACACTGAAGCACATACATATTTCCACTCTTAATTCTACGTAGAGCACAGTGAATGCTATGTGACGTCTTCTGATATCCCGGTCATTCTGATTTCCTGAAAAATCAACAGATTTGTGCACAAGTATAGCTCTAGATATAATATTAACTCTAGATGCAATATTTCTCCTCAGAAGAAAAGCTATGACCAACCTAGACAGCATATTAAAAAGCAGAGACATTATTTTGCCTTTGACACACACTAATCAGAAGGCTTCACTAGTAAGGATTTAACTCTATCTGTAGTTAATACCAAGTTTAATAATTAACACAGTAGCTTTTAAAATAATTTTCGCTGATGAAAAGTTCTCAGTATATGTGGAATGGCTAGAATAATTGCAGAGCCATTGCCATCTTTTCACAACCAGAGAATAAGAATATGGAGAGTTAAGTAGCCTACACTTTTCTGGAGAACTTTTAGATGACATGTAGTCTTACGGAGACTTCTGTCACTTGATTTCATCTGGATGAGCTGAGTTCTGTCCCTAGAATATTAATGCATCTGCCTTGTTATATGCTACGCTATCTTCATAACAAGTGCCTTGAAAATCTCATTGAGAAATTTGACCTTTGCTTTCAATTCTTGAATCTGCTCATAATGCAGGAAACCCCGGTTGGATTCCTGGGTCGGGTAGATCCGCTGGAGGAAGGATAGGCTACACACTGCAGTGTTCTCGGGCTTCCCTGGTGGCTCAGCTGGTGAAGTTGTGTGAAAAATCTGCTGCAATGTGTGATAGCTGGGTTTGATCCCTGCGTTCGGAAGGACCCCTGGAGAAGGGAATGGCTACCCACTCCAGTATTCTGGCCTGGAGAATTCCATGGACTGTATAGTCCATAGGGTTGCAAAGAGTAGAACACAGCTGAGTGACTTTCACTTTCAATTCTTGTAGAGTTATGAAAAGTTTTTAACCTGAAGAATAACATCATGAACATTATCTTTATAGATATTATTTTGACAATGGTGACCATTCCTGGCAAAGAGATCAGCTAGAAGTTTGTGGCAGAGTCTGATTAACAGTTCACCAAACACGTTTTCTCTTCCTCCTGAGCACACAACCAGATGGTATATTCCAGTCTTAAAGACTGGTAAAGCCAAATGATGAGTTCTAGGCAAAGGAGAGTGGGTAGAAGTGATGTGTGTCACTTCTAGGCCTGGCACCCAAGACTCATTAGCATGCAATTCTGGGGACTTCCCTGGTGGTCCAGAGGTTAAGACTTCACCTTTCAGTGCAGAGGATGTAGGTTTGATTCCTGATCAGGGAACTCAGATCCTGCATGCCTTGTGGCCAAAAACTCAAAACATAATACAGAAGCAATATTGTAACAAATTCAATAGAAAAGACTTGAAAAAACATGCAATGCTGCATATTCTGACCCTTAGGAAGAAGTATATGAAGATGGTAGAGCCATTAGTTAGAAGTTTTGTAGGTCTCTGAGTAACTATTTGGAAGAATAGCATCCATGAAGTTAGAACACCTATTTTGGATATTTTATGAGTGAAAAATAAATTTCTATTGTGTTAAGTTACTGAGGTTTTGTGCTTAACCTGTAACAGTAGGTTCTTTCAAATGAAAGAAAGCTACTACTATGGATTGGTGAAGGATGAGAAGATCCTGAAAGAATGAAGTGCTAATGGGGATAGAAAGAAATGAATTTTATAACAGGTGTTTAGGAGACAGAAGTAGCAAGGGGCATTGACTAACTTACCATGAAAGAAAAGGAAGAGCAGAGAATAATTTTTAGCTTTTCATCTGGGAAGATGGTAACAGTGGAAAATGGTAATGTTCAGGATTTTTAGGATGATAACAGCTATTTTGAAATTATAACTATTATCAATTTGAACCTTCTGCTTTCAGATATAACTGAAAAATTATTTAATTTGTTTAATTTTTTTTCCTTTCTATCTTTTGCATTGATTTAATGTGGGTAGAATATGCTTCCCTGCTCCATTAATTTTGGGTTTGAATGTGTAATTTTCTTGCACTAATGAAATAAAAGTAGAAGTTTCAGGTTGCCTGTTCCAAACAGAGCCTTAAAAGACATGTTTTCATTTCCCGTGATTGTTCCTGCTTTCCACCACAAAGACATCATAACCTTAAATTTACTCCTTCACCCATCCCATAATGGATCATATCTCACTATGTGGAGCAGAGCCTCTGCTGCTGGCCCATAGAGCCCCAAACAAGAAACAAGTGTTTATACTTGTAAGACACATGGATTATGCAGCATCATCTCAGAAAAATGGACCTATTTAGATGAGATAGTTGCAGAACAGAGTTGAGAAGAAGGACCTGGAGATGCAGATTTTGAAGTTGTGGTGATTGAAGTCAGTGAAACGGCTCAGGCCACCCAGACAAAACATGGAAGAGAAGTCTAAGGATGGAAGTAACTGTAAGAGCAGCAACAATTAAGGTCTGAGTCATGAAGACTGTCTATAGTGAAGAAGGAGAACAAATAGAGCATTTAAAAAGAGCCAAGAAAAGGTGATGCAATGAAAACCAAGTGATGACAGTACTTCAGCGAAGGTGTGTTGAGCTATATCAGACATCACATGTTCAGGTAAAAAAAATGCTGAAAATAATCCTTCGATTACAGCAA
This sequence comes from Cervus canadensis, assembly GCF_019320065.1. Classification (NCBI taxonomy): domain Eukaryota; kingdom Metazoa; phylum Chordata; class Mammalia; order Artiodactyla; family Cervidae; genus Cervus; species Cervus canadensis. Next base: position 58,814,401 of record NC_057404.1, read on the forward strand.
TTGGAAGATATTACTAAAACTCACCTTTTTAAAATAAGATTTCCAATAGATGTAATACAGACTGTACACTTAATTTTGCTTATTTAGTGCTTGTTTAGGGAACGCCTTTTTTAATGGTACTTAAACAAATATTTCTGTTAGGTCCATGTCATTTCTGTCCTTTATTGAGCCCATCTTTGCATGAAATGTTCCCTTGGTATCTCTAATTTTCATGAAGAGATCTCTAGTCTTTCCCATTCTATTGTTTTCCTCTATTTCTTTCCACTGATTACTGAGGAAGACTTTCTTATCTCTCCTTGCAATTCTTTGGAACTCTGCATTCAAATGGGTATATCTTTCCTTTTCTCTTTTGCTTTTCACTTCTCTTCTTTTCACAGCTATTTGTAAAGTCTCCTCAGACACCATTTTGCTTTTTTGCATTTCTCTTTCTTGGGCATGGTCTTGATCCCTGCCTCCTGTACAATGTCGTGAACCTCCATCTATAGTTCATCAGGCACTCTGTCTATCAGATCTAATCCCTTAAGTCTATTTCTCACTTCCACCATATAATCGTAAGGAATTTGATTTAGGTCATACCTGAATGGTTTAGTGGTTTTCCCCACTTTCTTCCATTCAAGTATGAATTTGTCAATAAGGAGTTCATGATCTGAACCACAGTCAGCTCCAGGTCTTGTTTTTGCTGACTGTATAGAGCTTCACCTTTGGCTGCAAAGAATATAATCAATCTGCTTTCAGTGTTGACCATCTGGTGATGTCCATGTGTAGAGTCTTCTCTTGTGTTGTTGGAAGAGGGTGTTTGCTATGACCAGTGCATTCTCTTGGCAAAACTCTATTAGCCTTTGCCCTGCTTCATTCTGTACTCCAAGGCCAAATTTGCCTGTTACTCCGGGTGTTTCTTGACTTCCTACTTTTGCATTCCAGTCCCCTATAATGAAAAGGGCATCTTTTTTGGGTGTTCGTTCTAGAAGATCTTGAGGGTCTTCATAGAACCGTTCAGTTTCAGCTTCTACAGCATTACCACTCGGTGCATAGACTTGGATTACCGTGATGTTGAATGGTTTGCCTTGGAAACGAACAGAGATCATTCTGTCATTTTTGAGGCTGCATCCAAGTACTGCATTTGGAACTCTTGTTGACTATAATGGCTACTCCATTTCTTCTAAGGGATTCTTGCCCACAGGAGTAGATACAATGGTCATCTGAGTTAAATTCACCCATTCCAGTCCACTTTAGCTCACTGATTCCTAAAATGTAGACATTTACATTCACTCTTGCCATCTCCTTTTGACCACTTCCAATTTGCCTTGGTTCATGGACCTAACATTCCAGGTTCCTATGCACTGTTGCTCTTTACAGCATCAGACCTTGCTTCTGTCACCAGTCACATCCACAACTGGGTATCGTTTTTGCTTTGACTCTGTCTCTTCATTCTTTCTTGAGTTATTTCTCCACTGATCTTTGGTAGCATATTGGGCACCTACCGACCTGGGGAGTTCATCTTTCAGTGTCCTATCTTTTTGCCTTTTCATACTGTTTATGGGGTTCTCAAGGCAAGAATACTGAAGTGGTTTGCTATTCCCTTCTCCAGTGGACCACATTTTGTCAGAACTCTCCACCATGTCCTGTCCGTCTTGGGTGGCCCTACATGGCATGGCTCATAGTTTCATTGAATTAGACAAAGGCTGTGGTCCAAGTGATGAGATTGGTTAGTTTTCTGTGACAGTGGTTTTCATTCTGTCTGCCCTCTGATGGAGAAGGATTTGAGGCTTATGGAAGCTTCCTGATCTGAGAGACTGACTGGGGGAAACTAGATCTTGTTCGGATGGGTGTGGCCATGCTCAGTAAATCTTTAATAGAATTTTCTGTTGATGGGTGGAGCTGTGTTCCCTCTCTGCGATTTACCTGGAGCCAAACTATGGTGGAGGTAATGAAGATAATGGTGACCTCCTTCAAAAGATCCCATGCCTCCACTGGAGACTCCTGGACACTCACTGGCAAGTCTGGGTCAGTCTCTTGTGGGGTCACTGTTCCTTTCTCCTGGGTCCTCATGTGCAAGCTTCTGTTTGTGCCCACCAAGAGTATATTTCCCAGTCCTGTGTAAGTTCTGGCAGCTCTATGGTGGGGTTAATGGCGACCTTCTCCAAAAGGGCTTATGCCATACCCAAATCTGCTGCACCCAGAACCCTGCCCCTGCGGCAGTGGACAGCTGACCTGTACCTTCACAGGAGATGCTCAAACACAGTCTGTCTCAGTCTCTGTGGGGTCCCTGGGTCCTAGTGTGCACAAATTTTACTTGATCCCTCTGAGCGTCTCTGGCGTGAATCGGGTTTGATTCTAAATGTGAATTCACCCCTCCTACCTTCTTGTTGGGGCTTCTCCTTTGCCCTTGGATAAGGGGTATCTCTGCATAGCCGCTCCAGTGTCTATGACCCAGCAGTCCCACTGCTGGGCATACACACCACACACTGAAACGATACAGACTGAGTGAGACCTAAGTAAGACTGACCTAAAAGAAGCAGAAGGTATTAAGAAGAGGTGGCAGGAATACACAGAAGAACTGTACAGAAAAGATCTTCATGACCCAGATAATCACGGTGGTGTGATCACTCACCTAGAGCCAGACATCCTGAAATGTGAAGTCAAGTGGGCCTTAAGAAGCATCACTACAAACAAAGCTAGTGGAGATGATGGAATTCCAGTGGACCTATTGCAAATCCTAAAAATTAATGCTGTGAAAGTGCTGCACTTAATATGACAACAAATCTGGAAACCTCAACAGTGGCCACAGGACAGGAAAAGGTCAGTTTTCATTCCAATCCCAAAGAAAGGCAATGTCAAAGAATGGTCAAACTACCACACAATTACACTCATCTCACACGCTAGTAAAGTAATGCTCAAAATTCTCCAAGCCAGGCTTCAACTAATATGGGAACTGTGAACTTCCAGATGTTCAAGCTGGTTTTAGAGAAGACTGAGGAACCAGAGATCAAATTTCCAACATTTGCTGGATTATCAAAAAAGCAAGACAGTTCCAGAAAAACATCTACTTATGTTTTATTGACTATACCAAAGCCTTTGACTGTGTGGACACAACAAACTGGAAAATTCTTCAAAAGATGGGAATACCAGACCACCTGACCTGCCTTTTGAGAAATCTGTATGTAGGTCAGGAAGCAACAGTTAGAACTGGACATGGAACAACAGACTGGTTCCAAATAGGAAAAGGATTATGTCAAGGTTGTATATTGCCATCCTGCTTATTTAACTTATATGCAGAGTACATCATGAGAAACGCTGGGCTGGAAGAAGCACAAGCTGAAATCAAGATTGCCAGGAGAAATATCAATAACCTCAGATATGTGGATGACACCATCCTTATGGTAGAAAGTGAAGAAGAACTAAAGATCCTCTTGATGAAAGTGAAAGAGGAGAGTGAAAAAGTTGGCTTAAAGTTCAACATTCTAAGATCATGGCATGACTTTATTTTGGGGGGCTCCAAAATCACTGCAGATGGTGATTGCAGCCATGAAATTAAAATTGCTTACTCCTTGGAAGAAAAGTTATGACCAACCTAGACAGCATATTAAAAAACAGAGACTTTACTTTGCCAACAAGTGTCTGTCTAGTCAAGGCTGTGGGCTTTCCAGTGGTCCTGTATGGATGTGAGAGTTGGACTATAAAGAAAGCTGAGTGCCAAAGAATTGATGCTTTTGAACTGTGATGCTGGAGAAGACTCTTGAGAGTCCCTTAGACTGCAAGGAGATCCAACCAGTCCATCCTAGAGGAAATCAGTCCTGAATATTCATTGGAAGGACTGATGCTGAATCTGAAATTCCAATAATTTCGCCACCTGATGGGAAGAACTGGCTCATTTAAAAAGACCCAGATGCTGGGAAAGATTGAAGGCAGGAGAAGAAGGGGACAGCAGAGGATGAGATGGTTGGATGGTATCACCGATTCAATGGACATGAATTTGAGTAAACTCTGGGAGTTGGTGATGGACAGGGAGGCCTGGAGTTCTGCAGTCCATGGTGTTGCAAAGAATCAGACATGACTGAGTGACTGAACTTAACTGAACTGAAGCAAATATTAAGAAAAGGTATCAAACAAACAAAAAATCCTCACATATATTCAGTACTTTGTACAGTTAAGTTTCTGTATAAAGTGAATCCAAAACACAGTGTGCCTCAAAAAATTACTGGCTTACTTTTATTTGTATAAAACAATAAATAATATGGTAGAAATTGAACCTAATGATTTTTAATGAAAAGTTAATGCTAAAAGGAGAAATTACATCTTTTGGCTCTTACTTCAGCTCAAAAATGGCTGCTAATAGGTAGATTTCATGCCCTTGGACAATATTTTAGAAGAAATTTAAGATGCTGGTAAAACTGATTGACAGTTTTAAAATTATATATATATATATATGTATATATATATACATAACAATATATACACACGCTTTTTTCTTTTTAAAAAGTTTTTATTGAAATATAGTTGATTTACAATGTTGTGTTACTTTCTGCTGTAGCAAAGTGATTTAGTTATATGTACATATATATGTATATATATCTATATATCTATATCTATATCTATCTATCTATATTCTTTTCCATGATGTTTTATCATGGGATATTGAATATAGTTCCTGTGTCACACGATAGGACCTTGTTGTTTATCCATTCTCAATACAATAGTTTGCGTCTACTAATCCTAAACTCCCAATCCAAACTTCCCCTTGTTTGTCTTTAGTAGACAAGTTCATTTGTGAGGGATCTCTATCTTGAACTCCACACCTGTATAACCAGTGGCGTCCTTGGCATCGCCACCTAGATATCTAGTTGTTACATCTCATTTAGCAGGCGCAACACCAAATACTCGATGCCTCCCCCCAAACCTGCTCCTCTCACAGTCTTCTTCATTTCTGAAATGGGGACTCCGTGCTTTCAATGGAACACTCAGACCAAAAACCTTGGGGTCAAGATGCTGCAGGCCACCCCCAAATATGCCACTTTGGCATATTAATTATATTGAATTAAAGTTACCTGAGACACAGCCAGTACAGAAAGGATACTATGACCGTCCTCTCTGTGTCCCTGAAATCAGGAGATAGGGAGACATCCTCATTGCCAGTGCTAGGGAGGTCTCTTCAGCCGTTAGGACAGTGCTTGGCACAGGGTAAGTGCTTTGTTAACAAACTCTGCTTAGTTACTTCACTGATTAGGACCCAAGCCTGTTTCCTTGTCTTGTCAGTTCTTCACACATTTATTGTTTCTTTGTCTAAAAGGTATAAAAGCTGCTTGCTTTGGTCATTTCTTTGAGCCTCACATATCTATGAATTCCTGTAAGTAACAAGTCAAAATTTGATTTTCTCCTGATAATCTGTCTTACATCAATTTAGTGATGTAGACCAACAAAAAGAACCTAAAAGGATAGAGGGGAAGTCTTTTCCTCCCCAACAGTCATCACACATCCCACAGCCAGTTCCTCAGCAGATGCTGTAAGTTCTCTCTGCAATAGGTATTCGAATCCAGCCACTTCTCACTCTGGGTAAAACGTTACTTGGATCACGTCACTTCTCTGTTCACAATGGCCCAATGGCTCCATCTTACTCAAAGCCAAAGTCCTCCTCTCCAACTAGTCTCCCCATCACTCACCAGCTCCGGAAATCAGTTGACTTTTGTTTCAGGATCCCAGCCATGCTCCTGGCATGGAATGTTCCTTCCCCAGGTATCTGGTTGACTTGCTCACTCACCTTCTCACGAGACCTTCCCTAATCATTCTTTTTAAAATTGCAGCCCCTCCTGCCATCTTTTATTTTCCCTCCCGGCTTTCCTGTTCTCCTCAGGGCTTGTTATCACCTAGGATACTATATGTTTCACTCACTTATGTTATTCTGCCCCATAGCCCCACCGTTAGAATGTCAGCTCCATGAGGGTAAGGATTTTTAGGCTGTACGCCAAAGTCTCTCCCCTCTTAGAACTGTGTCTGGCACAGGGTGAGTGCTCAATATATGTTTGCTAATCTCCCAGATGGACTGGTAAGTGACAAACGCAAGTTGCAGAACAACGAGAATTAGTGTGATCTAATTTATGTAAAAGAATGCCCACAAAGCACCACTCTGTACCTGTATACATTCACGCATATGGATGTAAACGCATGGAACGGGCTCTGGAAGTGTTACTGAGCCAAGTTCGCTCTGCTCACCACGTGACAGGCCAACAAATCCCAGACGAGGCGCTGAGGTAAGGAAGGGACTTCAGCTGGGGAGACAGCCAACCAAGAAGACAGCAGGCTAGTGCCTCAAAATAACCGGCTTGTCAAGGCCCAGATCTCTGTAGGTTGAAGGTCTGGATTCCAAAGTGGCAGGAACAGTGTCCCTGAGTCACTGGGCCCCAGACCCAGGCTGCCTCCAGCCACAGAGATTGGTCCTGGGAATTCTTTCTAGAGCCTTCTCTCTTGGCTCATTTCAGGATTTAATGAAGCTCAGGTTCTTGATGTCTCATGGCAGAAAGAATTCGGTGAGAGACAAAGTGATAGGTAAGCAGTAGATTTATTCAGATTCAGAGAGAAGCACGCTCCACAGACAGAGTGTGGGCCATCGCGGAGGGGGAGTGTGGCTCACACGCTTTTAACTTCCTGTATGTAAAAGCAACTGAACATAAGCTAATGCGGAACACCAAGAAGGAACTGGACAGCTATACGCTTACTGTGCTTGACTGATTGCCTTTTCAGGAATATTCACAAGCTTTTATGAGCCATATCATAGAGAAATGTATTTTCATTAGGAGATACTTAGAAGGACTGCTGGTTTCCTTAGGGAATTTCTCAGATGATAAATACTGAACATTTTGTTACCATTTTCTCTCTCAATGCTTCTGCCATGTGGAACTTTTGTCATGTAGAAAAGCTTTCAGGATGCATGGCAGAGAATATGATGGTATTTAATTTACTGAAGTGGAACACACACAAATACTTTTTATGTTCCAGAAAGATATTATGATCTTATCTCTATAAATATTTTGTGTCATTTTGCTATTCAGGCATTCCAAAATACCTTCAACACTAAATGTCTTCAAATACAAGCATAGCATTACTATCTCTTACAGATTCAGTATAAATATAATAATTATGAAATGAACAGCATTTTTGAGGGCAAATATAAGAGATAAACTGCAAGAGCTTCCAAGCATTGTCTAGAGGCACAGAATTCAGCCTAAATGTTGAGAGCAAGCTCACTTTCAGAAAACTCAGAGCTCCCTTAGACTAACTCTATTTAATTCATTCAGCTCAGGAAAGCTGAAATTGTTCTGAATTGACCTGCATAAAAACTGTAGACCCTGAGGTGTCTTATTGAAATGATTGCTTTGTGTTGTCTTTCATTGGACATCATGATGCTTTCCTTTCCCTTTGTACGATACTGACAGATACCCATCACACAATAAATATTCACCACTAATCGGCATTTTCTGAGCACCCCTGTGCTCTTCTGCTCCTATTGGGCTTACCAAGAATCAACTGTGTTTTAATTAAAACACAATTAGCAATTAAATCTGCTGATAATGGTTGAATCACTATTTTAATTCTGTAATTTAGCTATTACATAATATGGTAAAATGGGTTGGAAAAAACTTGTGGTTGCTGTTACTTTTAATATGTTGGAAAACTTAATAAACACATTCAAATTAGGTGCATGGCAGCAGACGTACAGACTTAAGAACAAACTTATGGTTATCAGGTGGAGGGATAGATTGGGAGTTTGGGATTGACATGCACACAATGCTATACTCAAAATAAAGAACTGACAAGGACCTACTGTATAGCACAGGGAATGCTGCTCAATATTCTTTAATAATCTAAATGGGAAAAGAATCTGAAAAAAAGTTTTATTGTTGTTGTTCAGTCACAAAGTCATGTCCCACTATTTGTGACCTCATTGACTTTAGCATGCCAGGCTCCTCTGTCCTCCATTATCTCCTGGAGTTGGCTCAAATTCGTGTTCATTGGGTCGGTGATGCTATCTAACCATCTCATCCTCTGCCATCCCCTTTATCTTGTTGCCTTCAATCTTTCTCAGCATCAGAGTCTTTTCCAATGAGTCAGCTTGTCGCATCAGGTGGCCATAGTATTAGAGCTTCAGCTTCAGCGACAGACTTTCCAATGAATATTCAGGGTTGATTTCCTTTAGGATTGACTGATCTGATCTCTTAACTGTCCAAGAGACTGTTTCAGGAGTCTTCTCCAGCATAATTCAAAGCATCATTTCTTTGATGCTCAGCCTTCTTTATGGTCCAACTCTCAGATCTGCATAGAACTACTAGAGAAACCACAGCCATGAAGCCATGAAAACCCAAGACTGGAAGCCATGATCTTAGCTTTTTAATGTTCAGTTTCAAGCCAGCTTTTTCACTCTCCTCTTTTACCTTCATGAGGAGGCTCTTTAGTTTCTCTTTGCTTTCTGCCATTATAATGGTATCATCTGTATATCTGAGGTTGTTGATTTTTCTCCTGGCAATCTTGATTCCAGCTTGTGATTCCTCCAGCCCAGCATTTATTTTTTATGCATGATATACACTGCATATAAGTTAAATAAGCAGAGTGACAATATGTTTTGTCATACTCTTTTCCCAATTTTGAATTGGTCAGTTGTTCCATGTCCAGTTCTAACTATCACTTCTTGATTCTCATTCAGGTTTCTCTGGTCTGACACTCCCGTTTCTATCAGAATTTTCCACAGTTGTGATTCACACAATCAAAGACTTTAGCATAGTCAATGAAGCAGAAGTATCTGTTTTTCTGGAATTCTCTTGCTTTCTCCATGATCCAACAAATTCTGGCAATTTGATCTCTGGTTCCTCTGCCTCTTCAAAACCCAGCTTGAACATCTGGAAGTTCTCTGTTCACATATTACTAAAGTCAAGCTTGAAGGATTGCTGAAGCCTGAAAGTGAAAGTCGCTCAGTCGTGTCCATCTCTTTGCGATTCCATGGACTGTCCATGGAATTCTCCAGGCCAGAATACTGGAGTGGGTAGCTTCCCCCTTCTCCAGAGGATATTCCTGATCCAGGAACCGACCCAGGGTCTTCTACATTGCAGGCGGATTCTTTACCAACTAAGCTATCAGGAAAGCACTGCTGAAGCCTAACTCGAAGGATTTTGAGCGTTACCTTGATAGCATGTGAAATGAGCACAATTGTATGGTAATTTGAACATTCTTTGACATTGCTCTCCTTTGAGATTGGAATGAAAATTGACCTCTTTCAGTCCTGTGGCTACTGATGAGTTTTCCAAATTTGTCGACATATTGCAGCCGTGAAATTAAAAGAAACTTACTCCTTGGAAGGAAAGTTATGGCCAAAGTAGACAGCATATTAAAAAGCAGAGACATTACTTTGCCAACAAAGGTCCATCTAGTCAAGGCTATGGTTTTTCCAGTGGTCATGTATGGATGTGAGAGTTGGACTGTGAAGAAAGCTAAGTGCAGAAGAACTGATGCTTTTGAACTGTTGTGTTGGAGAAGACTTCTGAGAGTCCCTTGGATTGCAAGAAGATCCAACCAGTCCATCCTAAAGGAGATCAGTCTTAGGTGTTCATTGGAAGGACTGATGTTGAAGCTGAAACTCCAATACTTTGGCCACCTGATGCAAAGAGCTGACTCATTGGAAAAGACCCTGATGCTGGAAAAGATTGAGGGCAGGAGGAGAAGGGGACGACAGAGGATGAGATGGTTGGATGGCATCACCGACTCAATGGGCATGGGTTTGGGAGGACTTTGGGATTTGGTGATGGACAGGGAGGCCTGGCGTGCTGTGGTTCATGGGATCGCAAAGAGTCAGACATGACTGAGCAACTGAACTGAACTAAACTGAATACATATTGAATATTAAATAGCTCAGCTGGAATTCTGTCACCTCCTCTAGTTTTGTTCATTGTAATTTTTCCTAAGGCCCTCTTGACTTCACACTTTAGGATGTCTGACTCTAGTTGAGTGACCATACCATCTTAGTTATCCAGGTCATTAAGGCCATTTTTTGTGTAGTTCTTCTCTATTCTTACAGATACATGTTTTTGAAAAGCTGAATCACTTTGCTGTACACCTGAAGCTAACACAATGTTGCTGATCAATTACACTTCCATATAAAATAGAATATATATATATATATATATATATATATATAAAGAGAAAGAAATTAGCTGTGTGGAAAGTTACTCACTCATCATTTATTTGTATTTGAAAATGTGATTGCTTCTATAACTTTTTAAGGCTGACATTGTTGTATGAATGAATTTTTTAAAAATTTTCCATTCTGTTATAGATTAAATAAATATTGACAAATTCCAAGCTTTATCTCTATGTATAAGTTGACTTAATGATTTTTATATCACTCATTGTATAAGTGAACCTTATTATTGGTCTTGGGATCTTCATTATAGAACAAACAAGTATTTTACTTAGAGCACACAACTAGACTTACACTCCCCATAGGTTCAAGTCACAAAAATGTCCTTTTCCAGCAGTTTGACTTAGGCAATGCATTTATAATTGTTTATTTATATTTTTGTTTGTGCTGGGTCTTCACTGCCGCACAGGCTTTTCTCTAGTTGCTATGAGCAGGGGCTGTTCTCTAGTTGCAGTGCACAGGCTTCTCACTGCAGTGACTCCTCTTGTGGAATAGGAGCTCTACAGCACTGGGGCCTCAGGAGCCAGGACACGTGGGCACCGTAGTTGCGGCTCCAGGGCTCTGGAACAGAGGCTCAGTAGATAGAGTGCACGGGCTTAGTTACTATGCGGCATGTACGATCTTTCTGGATCAGGAATAGAACCCGAGTCTCCTGCATTAGCAGGCAGATTCTTTACCACTGAACCACCAGCGAAGCCTCTAGGAAATGCATTTAATCTTCTTTTTCTAGCCTCATTTTCCTCACCTATAAAATGTCAGTGACTTTGTATTACAGGTAATGCATTCTGTGAGATTTAACACGCTATCACTGCAGATGTCATGCAGTTGCTTTGACTGGGAGTGCTAATGTGGTTTAAAAAAACAAAACAAAACAAAACTTTGTGTATCCATCTGAAAGTGAAAAGCGAAAGTCGCTCAGTCACGTCCAACTCTTTTAGACCCCATGGATTTCTCTAGTCCTTGGGATTCTCTAGGCAAGAATACTGGAGTGGATAGCCTTTCCCTTCAGTAGGGTATCTTCCCAACCCAGGGATGAATCCAGGTCTCCTGCATTGCAGGCAGATTCTTTTCCAGCTGAGCCAAAAGGGTATCCATCTGAAGCTAATGTTTAAATAGCTTTATAATGCCTTTCTATAGAAGGAACACATAATTGCTTTTTAATTATAGTTTTACTTAAACAAGAATCAAATTCTTATTCTTTAGAGTTAACACAAGGGCAATTGTCTTATTTTAACTGTATAGGCTCCATAAGAGTACTTCTTCTCTAGAACTATTTTTAATAATTCAGATTTTCAGTGTGAACTAGAATACTGGATAGAGAATCATGAGACTTGGTTTCTATTTTCTGACACTGTAACTAATTTGGTATTCTTTTGGGACAAGGCATTTGACCTCTTTTTAGTTTAGTTTAACCAGCTGTAAATTGTTATAAAAATGATTTCTGGCAGAGAAAATCTGCAAAGTTACTTTTACTGGGGAAAATATAGTTAAAATATTATGAATAATTTTTGAAAATTAGAAGAAGGTTAATTAAAAAAAAAAAGTTACTTCCTGTTATAAGTGAATGTCTAGGTGCATAATCCCCTTCCACTGTAAGTACTTGCAAAGATATATTTCTGGTATAGATAGAATCAATATTAATTGTTAATTTCTCTTTCACTTAGAAACACCTGGGAGAACTCTTTGGCTTCCTTTTAAGGACATTTTAAAATAGCAAAAGGCTAGAAGACGCTGTCTTTTTTTCCTTTTGTTAATAAGACAATGGCAAGACCGTAGTCCTTAGGGGATGGTGTGAGAACCTCCTGTGTTCCAGCGGGGCTTGGCTGCCGGTGCCTGATCTTTTCTTGTTAAAATTGGTCAGACTAGAAACGAAGGATAGAGGATGTCTAAGTCTGTTGCCTCTTGTTGCTGTTGTTCAGTCACTAAGTCATGGCTGGCTCTTTGCAAACCCATGGACTCTAACACTCCAGGCTTTTCTGATCATGGGGTTTTCCAGGCAAGAATACTGGAGTGAGTTGCCATTTCCTTCTCCAGGAGATCTTCCTGACACAGGGATCGAATTTGTGCCTCCTACACTGGCAGGGAGATTCTTTACCACTGAGCCACCAGGGAAGCCCAATTGCCTTCCTGAGGCTCCTTCACACTTAAAAAAAAAAAAAAAAAAAATTAACATGTCCTCACCACTCTTGCTTATGGTGCTTTTTCCTCTGCTAATCCCTGGCATTGAAGTTACTCTCCAGATGAGATGGTCCCATGGAATGGAAACAAAGTTAGACTTCTCTAAAAACCAGGGATTGATCAGAGGTGCAAGTACATTTATCAACATCGACCACATTTCGATTTTTACATTTGCTAATTCACTTTAAAAAAGGAGACACTATTTGCAAACATCACAGCTAAAATTGCTAACTTAAGGCCTAAATGATTCATATTGCTTGTCAGTTCCTATTTCTAACTCAGGAAACATTGCTCATGTCCAACCCCAGCCTGTTAGAAGGAGGCCTGGGAGAGTTTCAGAGTGTGTTTTCAGAGTACATGATGGCATCACACTTTATTTCTCTCCTTGACCATTTTTAGTTACCAAAGTCTCTGGGAAACTGAAGTAGCCAAGTTTTACATCAGAGATGAAAAGATTTCCAGATTTGTCCTGGGTCTCCAGAGAGTACCTAAAGGGCTTAATAATATTAGTGTATGTTTATTATTAGGCAGTTCTCTGAAAGTTTAGTGCTTTATATTTTAAAAACAATAATAAATAATTTTTGTTTTTCTGAGAAGTTAAAATGTTAAAAGTAAATTCATTGTCTGCAAAAAAAGAAAGAGTACAGGAAAAAACAAAAAACACATCTCAAAGGTAAGAATAAAGGACTAAAAGAAAAGAGTTTTGATAAAACAAATATACAATGTTTAAAAACTGTGACTAATTTTCCAAAATTAAATGAAAGTTAATTAAAAAAAAAGAAGGTACATTCTGTTGTAAGTGAATGGATAGGTGTATAAACCTCTGCACTATAATTGTATGCAAAGATATGTCTGGTATAGATAGAATTAACGTTAATTGTTAATTTCTCTTTCCTTTCAAAGTAAACACATAGGAGAAATCTTTGGCTTCCATTTAAGGGCATTTTAAAACAGTAAAAGTCAAAAGGGCATTTTACTTTTTTCCTTTTATTAGTAGAACAACAACTGCAAAGACCTATATGAGTTTTGGTGAAATGAAAGAGGATTTATTCCTCTTCACTATCTTTCCAGGTGGCACAGTGGTAAAGAATCCTCCTGCCAATGGCAGGAGATCCAAAACATGCAGGTTTGATCCCTGGGTTAGGAAGATCCCCTGGAGGAGGAAATGGCAACCCACTCCAGTATTCTTGCCTGGAGAATCCCATGGATAGAGGAGCCTGGCAGGTTAGAGTCCATAGGGTCACACAGAGTCAGACATGACTGAAGTGACTTCACACACACACATGTATTCCTCTTCAGCTTATCCCAAGTTCCACTGCCTACTCTAAATGTCCATCCTGTCTTTTGTGGCTTAACAGAATTGACAATCTCTGATTGAAATCCTATTTTTATATAATCCAAAATTTGTTAGGGTCACCTCTCTAGCAGGAATTCTGCCCTAGAAGTTTCTGATGAACCCAGAAAAGACATCAAGAACAATTTTTTTCCAAGCTGGTGAAGAAGAATCATAAATTATTCTTTTCTAAATTGAGCTTTAGTACTTCTAGTCAAAATGTAACTTATGTAAACTTTCAAATATACTTACATGTTCCCCTACAAGTAGTTTAGGTGAATCATTAGAACTTATGCTATTTACCTAGTTATTTAACTTGAGAGAAACTGAATGGTAATAGTGAAATACTTCAGGAATGCTTGAATAGGATACAGCAATATTTTTGACATGTCAAAGTAACATTAAGTCTGTTGTAATATGCGATGAAAATTTCAGGATACTGTGTCTTCCTTAGTAAATTTAGGACATGAATTCATACTAAATTCATATACACACATCGTATTTCTAAAAAGTGATTCATCTCATCTAAATATATAGGAAAAATGATTATAGCAATTAGGATGAAACAGAAGACTTGGTGCTTCAGGTCTGCTGCTATAAATAATTTACTGCAAAATAGAACTTGGGAAAAAATGGGAGAGGTAAAAAACTAAAACACTTTTAAGTAAATGTGAACTATGTCTGTTTATTCCAAGCTTCAGAAATATGTGAAAATTGTGCAATACATTTTAACTATCCCAAAGAGTAGTCAGAACTCCATTTTTACAAAAATACAGAGCATCAGAGAGGTTTTGCTTGCTTTTAGAGGTCTAGCTTAATTGTTATAATCCAAACTGAAAGAAATAATAAATAGGAGAGTCAAATTTTCCTTATTAACAGCTAAGTTGTTATTTAGTCATAAATTAATTTCTGTTTAATGCTTTTTGGTTCACTAAAATTCTTGTGGTTAAGCTCTTCACTGAACAGTGTTGTGAATAGCATAATAGAAGTTCTAATGTCATTTAATGGGATTTCAGCTCATTTTGTAGCCATCCTCACAGGTTGGACAGTTTAGTTTGTCTGCATCTTTTCAAAGATTGATGCTATGGTCTTTCCTTAGACCAAATAAATAAAACCTTGACAAAAAAGTGTGTGTGTGTGGATTGTATGTTTATGTTATTAAAACTCTGTGTATCATGTTTCATATTTATATAAAGGGAGTAATAGTATACAACATAACTTAAATGACATCTTTGAGACTTAAACAGGATAATGATTATAAAATGCCTCCTTATAATAAGTATAAAATAAATTTAGATACTTTAATTAATGTTGCAATTAGAAGTGTTTATTAATGTTCAAAAATCTGAGCCCCTATTTTGTAGCAGATATGGATATAGTAAAACTTACTTTGTATATTCTCAGCAGTCCAGTTTCATAACTCATAATTGATAAGTAATATATAATTTGCATGCTATGTAATAATGCATGCTTGAATTTTTACAGACAAACCTTTCTGGAAAATTCATGTAGTACTATAGAAATGAACTTAAAAATATTTATCTTAGCTAGAGTAAGTGAGTTCTTAGCTTGAGTTAAGAATTCTCATTAAAAAATTGCTATGGATAAAGAAAATATTATATATTTCTTTCTTTTTTTATTCATTCTTTTTCTCTCTCCAATTCGTTCCTTTATATTATTTTTTATGTAATTAATTTTTTTTTCTTTCTTTACTCTTTCTTTCCCCCTCTCTTCTTTCCTATTATTATGGCTATTATTGCTCAAAGATGATGGTTATTATCTTATTAGATGGTTATTATTGCTCAAAGACTGACACACATTTTACCTCCTCTGCATGCTTCAGAACTGGGGTTTATGAATACAACATATTTCCTTATACAGATATCTGCAGAACAGCAAAACATACCCTGTTCTTGCATAAAGACATGGCTTTCCAAGGAAGCCTAGTCAGGGACTGATTGGATTTTTGTTCTTCTAATGTGTATTTTATTTGGGGCTGCTGCACCTGTTAGCACTGTTGAGTTGTATCTATGCTGAGTTTATTTTCTAGCTTAATTCAAAAACTTTGGAATATATTTAAGATGATTTTGTAAAAATACCTGTTTTTACTATGTGGACCTCTGAATGCCATGTTGGATTCATCTCTGTCAGTAGGGAAATACTGAGCAGTTCTAACTTGGTTTGAAATTTTGCTTTTTATTGTATATCAGAGATCTTAATTACTAAAATAAATGATGCAATTCAGAATGATTATGTAGAGGTCGGGTTAAAAGTTATGTGGGCCAGAATTGCAATCTTTGTAACCAAAGGATGATTGAGTTACAAGCTATATCAGTTGTATATCAGTCTCCTATATATCAGATTGAATAACCTTTTCTAGTATGGGAATATGATAAATTACTACTAGATTGTGAGGCAGTATATTTGGGCTTACCAGGTGGTGCAGCTGTAAAGAATCTGCTTGCCAATGCAGAAGAAGAAAGATATGTGGGGTCCCTGGGGTTGGAAGATCCTCTGGAGTAGGAAATGGCAACCTGCTCCAGTATTCTTGGCTGGAAAATTCCATGGACAGAGAAGACTAGAGGGCTACAGTTCATGAGACTGCAAAGAGTCAAATATGCCTGAATGACTGAGCACACACAGGCATATTTGGAAGTTAAATGACCCTGAAGACAAGATAGCTGCATTCATCAACCAAACTACTAATGAGTTGAATTAGTCAGTGTTTGGTTAGTAAACCAGCCAACATTCAAGGTGTGTCAAGTGAGAATAAGTTTAATGTAAGAAATTGGTCACCCGCAGAATCTTTGGAAGATCAGAGGTCAAGTCAAGAGAAACAACCACTGTTATACAAGAAATCAAGAAACTGCATGATTCCCAGGGAAGCAGTGCCTTTGGCACCAAGCTCTTGAAGGACTGAAGTAAAGAATACCCAGAAGATGATGCAAATGTACACTTGTCATTTATCCAGACCACTGAATGTCGCTGCCAAAGAGAATAATGGTGTCATCTTCTCTGCTGCCAAAGCTTCTCACTGAGAGACTGTAAACTGTGACTCTGCTGGTAGGAGTTTCCATCAGCAGAATGTCCTGTGGCCCAGGGGAGAGCCTAAAGATGCATGATGTTGCCCATGTGACACTAGCTGGTCTTGTGAGAGTTGTCCACACGCGGTTGGAGTAATGCGTCTAAGTCTGGGGGCCTTGGAATTTCCTATCATTGGTCTGTGAATGCTCACTATCTATTAGACCTGTAGGATATATTGATCCAGGGAGGTGTTAGTTCTCTTTTCTTTATTTTGCACTGGATGATGGTGAAACAGAGATTTACGATGCCTTAAAAAATTGTACTCCTGTTAACTAAACCTAGAAATAAGTGAGGATAAAATGAGTGATATTTATATACTTCTACAGAAACAGGCCAGTGTATTTATTTAACATCTTTATTTTACATCATTTTTAGATATATAGAAAAACTGTAGATAGTACAGACAGTTACCATATGCTTTCATCCAGTTTTCCTTATAATTAGTATCTTACATATATATGGCTCATTTGTTTTAACTGATGGACCAGTATTGATGCATTATTGTTAATATTAAACTAAAGCCCATACTTGATTCTTATCTCCTTAGTGTTAGCATAGCATCTTTTCCTCCAGGATCCCATTCAGGACACCACATGACATTTAGTTGCCATGTCTATTTAGGCTGTGTTAGTTTCTCAGACTTCCTTTGTTTTTTATGATCATGACAGCTGTGATGAGTCAAATTGGTCAGATATATTGTACTATGCCTCCCAACTAGAATTTGTCTGATGTTTGTCTTATGATTAGATGGAAGTTACAGGTTTTTCAGGAGCAACAATGCAGAGATACAGCACCATTTCGTCACATCATATAAAGGGTACACACTATTGTGATTTACATGAAAAGATGCATGACTATCTTGATTTATCACTGTTAGTTTTGACCTTGATCACACACTGAGATTTTGTCATATTTCATCACTTAGACTTCCTCCCTTCCATACTGTACTTTTTAGAAAAAAATTATGCAACCCATGTGAGTAGGGAGTTATATTCTCCTCCATGAAAACACAATATTTACATAAATTATTTGAAATTCTTTTACGTGGGAGATTTGTCTCTTCTTCCCTCGTGTATTGACTTAGTCAATTGTTAATTTATATCATTATTTACTCATTACATTTTATAGCTTGGGTTACAGTCCAATGCTATTTATTTACTGTATTGCTCACATGGCTCCAGCTTTAGCCTTTGGGAGCTCTTTAAGTCAGAGCATTTGCTATAATACCATTATTGTGGGCTTTCTCTTGTTTTGAGCACTTTCTTACTTTCTGTCACTACAAGATTCTTCAGGCTCCTCTTGTGTATTTCCTACCCTATTTCTAATATTAGCATTTCTTTAAGGAGCATTGACTACTTTGATTGGAGAATGGTATTAGAGACTAAGATCTATATAATATTAAGTGAAGTCAGTCAAACAGTAATATCATATGATATTACTTATATGTGGAATCTAAAATTGATCCAAATGAAATTATTTATACAACATGAATAGACTTATAGACTAAGAAAACAAACTTATGGTTACCACAGGGGAAAGATGGGGGGGAGTGATAAAATAGGAGTTTGGGATTAACATATACATACTACTATTATATATAAAATAGATAATCAAAAGAACATATTATATAGCACAGGGAACTATACTGAATTTCTTGTAATAACTTTTAAGAGAAAAGAATCTAAAAAGAATATATATACATATATATATATATATATAAATGGGCTATATGTACTATATGTGTGTGTGTGTGTAGGCTCCCCAGGTGGCGCTAGTGGTAAATAACCAGTCTACCAATGCAGGAGATGTAAGAGACATGGTTTCGATCCCTGGGTGGCAAAGATCTCTTGGAGGAGGACATGGCAACCCTCTCCAGTATTCTTGCCTACAGTCCATGGGGTTGCAAGGAGCTGGACATGACTGAAACCACTTAGCATGCACACAAGCAATATACATATATAATAGTACAGAAGAACTTATTTGCAAAGCAGAAATAGAGACATATCTGAAGAAAACAAATTTATGGATACCATGGCATGGAGGGGTGTGGGAAGAAATGGGAGATTGGGATTGACATAGATGCACTACTATGTATAAGAGATAATTAGTGAAAACTTATTGTATATCACAGGGAACTCTATTCAGTGCTCTGTGGTGACCTTAATGGGAAAGAAATCCAAAAAAGAGGGGATATATGTATACATAAAACTGATTCACTTTGCTCTGGAGCAGAAACTAACACAACATTGTAAAGCTAGTATACTCCAATAAAAGTTAATTTAAGGAAAGGTGGGGGGGTGGTGAGAATGCAGGGGGCCCCGAGAGCTTGGCTGGGGGTTTTCAGTACAGGCTCCACAGAAGGTTCCAGCAGGAAGCTCAGCGACCAGAGCTGTGTCCCCCAGCACCGGCCACCTGGCGGGGTCTGGATGGACTCCAGCTTGGAGTCAGGGAAGCTGAAGACAGGGGTGAGGCGGTAACACTTGAGATGACCTAGCCGAGGAGCTGAGGGCTGAATGCTGGGCACAGCAGAAATGGCAGGGGTGAGTGGGGGCCCGGAGAGGCAGGACGGTCAGCCTGGCAAATGATGCAGGGAGTCAGAGAGATCTGCCCGGGCCAGTCCTGTGACTAGAGGGCCATTAACAGGGCAGGCAGGGGCAGGTGAAGCTGGAGGTGAGTTCTGGACAGACTGAATTTGAGGTACTTATGAGATAATGTCAGATTGGAGTGTTAAAAATAGGAATACTAAAGCTAGACAAACGGCCTGAATAGGAGGCAGCTGAGGGAAGGTTGAGTCTTCAAGGATGTTAAGTCAGCATTTACAGAAGATAAACGTGGAAAGTAAACACAGACTGGAGGTGTTCTGGGAGGGAATTTTATACGATCACGTCTGACAATATGACTTCACATATGTTTAGAAAAACGTTGTACTGATATTGATGGGGGCCTATAGCATGTGTCAGAATGGGACATTCCATTCAAGTGAGCGGGATTAGAAGATAAATTAATAAATATGATAAGATTTTGTTGTTTACCATATCCCAATTTACACTAAAGCAGTGGTTTTCCATGTGTTGTTGCTGGAAACTGGGACCTGATCATCTCGGCACCATTCTAGGTCTTTGCTGAGGTGGGCCCAGAACTTTCCAGGTCATTCTGATGCATGCTGAAGCTTGAGAGCCAGGGCACAGAGCTGTGGGCACCTGCAGATAACCCACTGCCCTGAGTAGCAGGAAACAGAGCAGGTCCCGGGAACATGGACTCAGGGCCAACGGCAGGTGCCCCTCTTTTCCCGTCACACAGTGGGGGGTGGGGATGTAATTGACTCCTTGGCCTTTCTAATCTGGCATAAAGGAAACTCAGCTCACACCATCTTTCTTAATGATGCCCAGTCCCCTCTTCATCCTTCCTGTGTGCTGTGGGTTGAGTTGTGCCCCTCTCGTCCCTGCAATATATGTGGAAGTCCTAACCCCCAGCATCTCAGAATGTGACCTTATTCGGATATAGACCCTTGATCATAGAGTTGATCAAGTTAAGGTTAAGTTACTGACTGGGTCTTATTTTTGTAAGATTGATGTCCTTAAATAACAAAGGGAATTAGTACAGAGAGACAGACACAAACAGGGACGATGACATAAAGACCCCCAGGAGGAAGACAGCCATGTGACTGGAGTGTTACATCTACAACCCAAGAAGCACCAAAGATTGCCAGTGGACCCCGGAAGCTAGAAGAGGCAGGGATGCATTTTCCCCTAGAGCCATCAGAGAGAACATGAGCTCAGTTGACACCTCGATCTTGGACTTCCAGCTTCCAGAACTCTGAGACACTAAATTCTGTTGTCCAAAGCTACCCAAGTTTTGGGACTTCATTATGGCAGGGTTAGGAAACAAAGGCATTGCTATAAATTCTTTAGTCAAGCTGCTGACTCTCAGTCACATCTGAAACTATTTGGTATTAGAAGGGAAAGAAACGACACCCACAAAAATGTACAATCAAATACCCCTGGCACTGTGGATGGAGAAGCCTTTTTAGGAATGAGGAAGCTTCCAATAAAGGTCAGTTTCTGGATGGAAGTTCTGGTTATAAAGCTTGACCAACCATACACAGGTAAAAACTTGATTATTCTGAATATATGTTCTATTAGTTTAAATTTTATATTGTTTCAAAGACATAATTGCCCGGGTCCAGCCTCAGCAGGATCTAGGGGGTACCCTCAGGATGAACGAGAGAAGACACGTGAGACCAGCCTTGATAGGGCCAAGTCTGCGAGGGATAGAGAGAGAGAAAGAGAGAGAGAGAGAGAGAGAGAGAGAGAGAGAGTGACCAGATAGGGGGTGCAGCAGACTCTGGCAAATCTTTATTTTTTACCGTAGCTTTTATTTTCTAAGTTAGTACATTTTTAAGGGGAAGATAGTTTAATATTACATCAGCTTGTCTTACACGAAACCAGGGTGTTTTCTGCATTGTGAGAGTCTTGTACATTATCTTCTGGCCTTGAGGCCTATTGACATTTTATGACCTAGGTGAATGCAAAGCTGTTTTCTGTAATCTATTCTTTAATGAACACAAAGGTCAGTCTTTTTGCAGAAGTTATCAGTTAAATTTATCTAAAAGGTTTACCACACAAAGACTCTGCAGCTCTGGTGAGGCAGCCCCTGTTTAGCATTCCTGGTTAAAATTAACAATTCTAAACTCTTATTTTTCTAAATCTTTAACTATAACCACTTTTAGAATAATATTTTATGTTCTCTAATAGGGCTTCCTCACCCACAAAGGGCTCTGTGCCTATTAGGGCCTTTATGTGATCAGGTTCTTTATGCCGTTTATGATTAAGGTGCTGTGAGCAGCCATGTGCATTAGTACGCATTTGCCAAGCAGGCTAGAATGCCAGCAAAGGGGTCTAAATTGAAGCACTCCTTTCATCCTGGATAATCTTATAGGATACCACCATCCGGGGGACATATTGATTAAAGTTCTAAGTTGATTCTGTTTGGAGAGAGATCAGGGAAAGCCTTCTACCCGTGTCACAGAAATCAGGGAGTAGTTTAATACAGCAAGCATCAGAAAGACAGAGATCATCTTTAAGGTGAGCGCTGAGGCAGCTTTTCAAAATCCCTGAAGTCCTGATCTGCCTTGCTTGTCAGGTCTCCTCCTCACGACCTTGTCATGGGTGGGATCTTGTGTGCTGTCCCCTGGCACATAATAATCAGACATTCCCAGGTAAACACAGTCTGGGATTGTACTGCCCTGTAGGGAGTTGGGATGTAACACAAAGCATACCTCTTACAACCACAGAGAAGGGAAGGCAGGCACTATACCTACACAGCCGGGTGTTAGAAGTTAGGCTAAGGCTTACTTTTCTTAAACTGAATGAGAGTTGTTGCCACACTTACTCCCTTGAGTTCAAGTTATAGCTGAAAGTTTCATAAACTATGAAAGCAATCTTATTTTATCTACTCTATTGCTGGAGAAGACTCTTGAGAATCCCTTGGACTGCAAGGAGATCAAACCAATAGATTCTAAAGGAAATCAACCTTGAATATTCATTGGAAGGACTAATGCTGAAACTCCAATACTTTGACCACCTGATGTGAAGAGCCAATACATTGGAAAATATCCTGATGGAGATATTCAGGAGATAAAATATCCTGAAGGAGAAGGGGGCATCAAAGAATGAGGTGGTTAGGTAGCTATCAGCAACTCAATGAGCATGACTTTGAGCCAACTCTGGGAAATTGTGCAGGACAGGAGGCCTGGCATGCTGCAGTCCATGGAATTGCAGAGTCTGACACAACCTACTGACTGAAAACAACAATGATATAAATATTCATTAATTAAAGAGATAGAGCTTAGAGGGCATCAATAAAAACATGCAACTGTAAAATACCCAAAATGCATCTAATAGCAGTTTTCAGGGCTAATTTAGAAAGACAGACTTCAGTGAAGACTTCAAGTGGCTGTACTGTTTGTTGGCCATGAGAGAGAGAGAGCTGTTCCTTCAAGGCAGAGGCGAGGCTAAATATTAGGAATTGTGAATAGTGTTTGCAATGGAGGAGCTCTTAATTAGCCTACTGCAAGATGCAGATAAACTATGCTAGCAAAAGTTTCCAAATGTTCCTAAAAAGAAAAAAAAGAGAAAAAGAAACTCATATATCCATAACTATCTCCTATTCCTTTCAGTTAATTAATTAATTAATTCAACAAATATTTACAATGTCAGCTATTTGCTCGCATGTGGTAGGTCATGGAGATAGCAGTGAAGAAGATCAGATCAACCCTCCTCAGCTGAGCTCATATTCTAGCAAATTATTTTTAAAAACTTTGTGATTTGCCCCTTCTCTTGTCTTAAAACTGCCCATATCTGGGTGAGGTTAAGAAAGTCAGGGATTCAGAGTGAAGTAGGAGACAGATTGGACTATAAAGTTGGAGTATATATACAGTTGGACTATAAAGAAAGCTGAGTGCTGAGGAATTGATGCTTTTGAACTGTGGTGTTGGAGAAGACTCCTGAAAGTCCCTTGGACCGCAAGGAGATCCAACCAGTTCATCCTAAAGGAGATCAATCCCGGATGTTCATTGGAAGGACTGATGCTGAAGCTAAAACTCCAATACTTTGGCCCACCTGATATGAAGAACTGACTCCTTGGAAAAGACATAATATGGAATGTGTGGGAAATTCTGGGAAAGATTGAAGCCAAGAGGAGAAGGGGACGACAGAGGATGAGATGGCTGGATAGCATCACCGGCTTGATGGGCATGAGTTTGAGGAAGCTCTGGGAGTTGGCAATGGACAGGGAGGCCTGGTGTGCTGCAGTCCATGGGGTTGCAAAGAGTCAGACATGACTGAGTGACTGAACTGAACTGAGGAGACAGATGGACCTCTGGGCAGAGCAGATGGAATTTGTTAATTGGAGTAACTGGAGTTTGTTTTCCCTAGACACTTCAAGGGCAAAGTTAGTGGCAGGAGCTGAGCTCTGCTGGAATAAAGAGATAAGATGACATATCTAGCACTCAGGATGTCAGGGAAATCTCCCTGACCGCACGTGTACAGAAAGACTTCTCAGGTGTCAAAAAAGGAGAGAGCGCCATCCCATTAGTGTTGTTAACCCCCCCACAAGCCTCTACACTAGAATTCATCTTGGAAAAAAGACGCACACATATATTGGGGAGGGTCCTAGAGCAAGTCAAGTATGGAAAAGAAATAAGATAATTGGCCAAAAGTAAAAGTTGAACTGAAAAAAAGGTCCAAAAGAACTGCCCTGTATAAATGACTTAGTTCAGTTCAGTTCAGTCGCTCAGTCGTGTCCGACTCTTTGCGACCCCATAAATCCCAGCATGCCAGGCCTCCCTGTCCATCACCAACTCCCAGAGCCTACCCAAACCCATGCCCATCAAGTCGGTGATGCCATCCAGCCATCTCATCCTCTGTTGTCCCCTTCTCCTCCTGCCCCCAATCCCAAAAGACCATCAGGGTCTTTTCCAATGAGTCAACTCTTTGCATGAAGCAGCCAAAGTATTGGAGTTTCAGCTTCAGCCTCAGTCCTTCCAATGAACACCCAGGACTGATCTCCTTTAGGATGGACTGTTTGGATCTCCCTGCAGTCCAAGGGACTCTCAAGAGTCTTCTCCAACACCATAGTTCAAAAGCATCAGTTTTTTCTGTGCTCAGCTTTCTTCACAGGCCAACTCTCACATCCATACATGACCACTGGAAAAACCATAGCCTTGACCAGATGGACCTTTGTTGGCAAAGTAACGTCTCTGCTTTTTAATATGCAATCTAGGTTGGTCATAACTTTCCTTCCAAGGAGTAAGCGTCTTTTAATTTTATGGCTGCAGTCACCATTTGCAGTGATTTTGGAGCCCCCCAAAATAAAGTCTGACAGTGTTTCCACTGTCTCCCCATCTATTTCCCATGACGTGATGGGACCAGATGCCATGATCTTAGTTTTCTGAATGTTGAGCTTTAAGCCAACTTTTTCACTCTCATCTTTCACTTTCTTCAAGAGGCTTTTTAGTTCATCTCCACTTTCTGCCATAAGGGTGGTGCCATCTGCATATCTGAGGTTATTGATATTTCTCCTGGCAATCTTGATTCCAGCCTGTGCTTCCTCCAGCCCAGCATTTCTCATGATGTACCCTGAATATAAGCTAAATAAGCAGGGTTACAATATACAGCCTTGACGTACTCCTTTTCCTATTTGGAAGCAGTTTGTTGTTCCTATGTCCAGTTCTAACTGTTGCTTCCTGACCTGCATACAGATTTCTCAAGAGGCAGGTCAGGGGGTCTGGTATTCCCATCTCTTTCAGAATTTTCCACAGTTTATTGTGATCCATGCAGTCAAAGGCTTTGGCATAGTCCATAAAGCAGAAATAGATGTTTTTCTGGAACTCTCTTGCTTTTTCAGTGATCCAGCGGATATTGGCAATTTGATCTCTGGAAATGACTTAACCACCTCCTTATTGCACTTCTCCTCATCAGGGAGCATGACACAACCTATCACTATGTGTATGTGTTTCTACCTTACTTCTGTCTTAAGTAAATAACTCCTCATCTGTGTGCTCTCCCATTGTGCCGTATCTCTGATAATACAGAGATGCATTGTGCTGTATCTCTGATAATAAAGCTTATACCTGCTTTTGAGAAATTCATTTTTCAAACTGGGGCGAGAGTCAGGCAATTTTGCTTCTAGCCTCTCGTCCCTGGTGGGCTGGTGACTCGGATTCCTGATTGTCATCCAGGCTACCCAGGTTCAATTCCTGGGCAGGGAACTAAGACTTGTTTCAGGACCACTCATTGCTGTCACTCAGAGAACAAAAGGACAAATTACGTTTTCTTTCTTAGTGACACCAAGCATCCCATTGAGGAATTAGGAGTCACAGTTCTAAGCATGGAATTTTGCCCAATATGAAAGATATTTCTGAACATTATTTCCATTTTTTTTTCCATTTTATGGTCTTTACTCCATTTATGGAGTTTTATGACTTTTTCATGACACTCAAACTACAGAAACATTTTCCATACATTACATTACTCAAGAAAGTCCTCATAGACTTGAATTTTCAGAGTTGGTGGGTACTTAGCATGGATCTAGTTTAACCTTCAAATAATCTCTTTTCAATAAAAATAAAAGCTATTAACTACATATAAGTATCTGATGTCTTCATATTGTAAAAACCAGAAGTAATTAAAAGTGTGGGCAGCTTCTACATGTCTGGTTCATACGGAGACACTAGAGTCATGTGACTTGAGAAGTTGTTTTTCTCAGGCAATAGTTTTTTTTTTTTTTTTTCAATCTTAGCTTTATAAGTGCCCAGGCGCCTGTAGCATCATGCTTTCTCTGAGGAGCACTAAGGCGACCCTCCACATTGAGAAGGTGGGGCAGCCCCAGGGAGACAGTAGAACCCTCTTCCCAGGAGAAGCAGTGCCCAGGCATAGTTCAGAAAACTTGGTATGTGCCGAGAGACTCAGACCTTAGAAACCAGTCACCAGCCCAGGCAACCCACTAGATTTTTTAATATATAAAGCTGCAGTAATTTAAAGTACAACTGCTTGTTGATTTAAGATGGTCATAAAATCATCTTTCAATAAAGTGAAAATGTGAATAAGAGTAGTGTTTTACTAAGAGTTCTGATATTGTTCAGACTGACTGGAATACCTGAGTGAGTTGGTTCACAGATGAGCCAGGCAGCAGGATGTGAGCCTGTGGGATCGGGGGTCAGAGTCCTGCACCCACTGAGTTTGGTGTTGTTCAGTTGCTCAGTCTTGCCCAACTCTTTGTGACCCCATGGACTATAACATGACAGGTATTCCTGTCTTTCACTATCTCCTGGAGATTGATCAAACTCATGTCCATTGAGTCGGTGATGCCATCCAACCATCTCATCCTCTGTGGTCCCCTTGTCTTCCGTCCCTCAATCTTTCCCAGCATCAGGGTCTTTTCCAATGAGTCAGTTCTTCCTATCAGATGGCCAAAACACTGGAGTTTCAGCTTCGCGTCAGTCCTTCCAATGAATATTCAGGGTTGATTTCCTTTAGGATTGCCTGGTTTGATCTCCTTGCTGTCCAAGGGAATCTCAAGAGTCTTCTCTGGCATGACAGTTTGAAGGCATCACCTCTTCAGTATTCAGCCTTTTTTATTGTCCAGCTCTCACATCTGTACATGACTACTGGAAAAACCAGTATTTGACTATATGGACATTTGTAGGCAAAATAATGTCTCTGCTTTTTAATATGTTATCTAGTTTTGTCATTGTTTTTTTTTTTTTTTTTCCCTCAAGGAACAAGTGTCTTTTAATTTTATGGCTGCAGTCAACATAAAAAATTATTTTGGAGACCAAGAAAATAAAGTTTGTCACTGTTTCCATTGTTTCCCCATTTATTTTCCATGAAGCATTGGGACTAGATGTCATGACCTTCGTTTTTTGAATGTTGAGTTTTAAGCCAACTTTTTCACTCTCCTCTTTCACCTTCATCAAGAGGTTCAATTCCTCTTCATTTCTGCCATTAGGGTGATGTTATCTACATATCTGAGGTTATTGATATTTCAACTAGCAATCTTAATTCCAGCTTGTGCTTCATCCAGTCCAGCATTTCACATGATGTACTGTGCATATAATTTAAGTAAGCAGGGTGACAATATGCAGACTTGACATACTCCTTTCCTGATTTGGAATCAGTCCATTGTTTCATGTATCATTCTAACTGTTGCTTCTTGACCTGCATATAGGTTTCTCAGGAGGCAGGTGAGGCAGTCTGGTATTCCCATCTCTTTAAGAATTTTCCACAGTTGATTGTGATCCACACAGTTAAAGGCTTTGGCATAGTCAATAAAGGAGAAGTAGATGTTTTTCGGGAACTCTCTTGCTTTTTCTGTGATCCAATGGATGTTGGCAATTTGATCTCTGGTTCCTCTCATTTTTCTAAATCCAGCTGGAACATCTGGGAGTTCATGGTTCACATACTGCTGAAGCCTCGCTCAGAGAATTTTGGGCATTACTTTGCTAGCATGTGAGATGAGTGCAATTGTGCAGTAGTTTAAACATTCTTTGGCATTGCCCTTCTTTGGGATTGGAATGAAAACTGCCCTTTTCCAGTCCTGTGACCACTGCTGAGTTTCCCAAATTTGTTGCTATATTGAGTGCAGCCCTTTAACTGAGTTTGCAGAGTCACAAAGAAGAAGCTGACTTTTGGGGTCACCACACTGCCTTTCAACACACACACACACACACATACCCCTTGTGCTCAAGGGTTGTAGGAAAGCACCAGAGTTTCACACTCTCAAGGCCTGTGGGGTCTGCCCAGTGACCTTTACACTGTAAGTTCTCAGAGGGAGAACAGGATCCCAAAAAAGACTGAGCACAAAATTCTTACCAATTTGGCAGGAAAGGGGGTCAGATCTTGTTAAAATTTATTTAGAGAAATCAGAGAAATGTGATGTGTCCTATTTCTGAGCATTGTAATAGTTGTCAATTCACAGCTAATATGAGTCAATTATGATAAAATTTTAGAATTTACGACAGAAATATCTAGATAGGGAATGTTTTGGCTAGACTGCAGACTTTTTATGTTATTTTACATGATATAAAATTAAACAGATTAGTCATAATTTCCTTTAAAACTAACCAGTTATAGGAATCTAGATTTATTTTAAAATTATTGAAATAATGGCAAATTTTCTACTTATTATTCATGTGTGCTGCTTAGTCTCATAGTCATGTTCAACATTTTGTGACCCCCATGGACTATAATCTGCGAGGCCCTTCTGTCCATGGAATTCTCCAGGAAAGAATATTGGACTGGGTAGCCATTCCCTTCTCCAGATAATTTTCCTGACCAGGATCAAACCCAGATTTAATATCCGTATTCAAATACTAATATTTCATTTAAGAACAGACTTATATAAAATGACTAATCAAAGTAGTAAGTAGAAATTATGGTTACCACATTTCTTTCCAATATTAATGATGGTGTTTACATTTAAATAACCCAATGTGACATGCTATTTTACAAAGGGAGGAGACATCAAGTTGGGAGAGAATAAAAAAGTGAAAGGAAATAAGAAACAGCAAAACTGAAAAAGAAAAATTACAAATTAGCTATAAAATGATATGTTTAGGTAATTTTTTAAAAGCAATTACTTTTATTTTCTCAAAGTACAGTCTTGAAGCATATTTGTATGTTTACCCAAATGAAATTAAGTAGAAAATTTTAGTCACCTGTAGCATCTAGTATAGTTTTGGTGTTTTCAAACCCTCCTCTTTGCCACCCCATCCCTAGTGTGCGCACATGTGTGTGTAATGGCAGAACATGCATCCAAGTCAATACCCATTTCTGTTCACTAGGGTACCTTCTTGCCTAAACCCAATAAGAATAACTGACTGTCACTTGCAGGTTTAGTTGCTTCCCCAGATCTAAGACCAATTCTGAATTAATACAAAAGGGCAATCTGTTTTTCACCCTTCTGAGACTCACAGTCCAACTGCTCTGTGACTAGTCATACGAGGACTTTTCAGACAATTAGAGTGAGTTTAACTTTCTGCATCTTCTCTGCAGCTCTGGTTTGGACACCTCCTCCTGAGCATAGTGTCTGTGTGACATCAGGGGTCACGTGTTCATGAGGCCAGCCAAGAGGATTCTTGATTTAAGCTACTGCACTCACTTCTCTTCCTGAAAATGACAATCTTATCATCCAGCGGTTAAAACTAGAACTTTTGTGTAATTCTTGAATTGTTTATTTTCTTTATACTTAAAGTGTATACTTGTTTATGCTTTTCTTTATACTTAAAGTATATACTTTATACACCTAGTTCGCTTAGGACAGTCTCAGTTTATGTTTGTGTTCCTAGCAGAAATATTAAGATCCTTATTAATTTTCAAGGTCTTCTGGCTTTAGCTAATTTCAATTCCATGGAATAGTCCTATACAACACATCAAAAATCCTACTGGAATTACTTTTAAAATATATTTAAAATATCTTATAATCTAGTATTCATTCATTTCTCCCCATTTCCAACACACTATCATTGTCCACATTCTTATTTCTTACTTGGATTATGGCAACAGCCTTTAAACTGGTCTTCCTACTTTTACAATTGCTCCAGTTATGTTCTACTCTCAGCCTAGGGCTTCCCTGGTGGTTGAGTTGGTAAAGAATCTACCTGCAATGAGGGAGACCTGAGTTTGCTCCCTGGGTTGGGAAGATCCCCTGGAGATGGGAAAAGCTATCTACTCCAGTATTCTGGCCTGGAGAATTCCATGGACTGTATAGTCCATGGGGTCACAAAGAGTCAGACACGAATGAGCGACTTTCACTTTCACTCAGCGCAGGAGAAAGCTTATGTCACACCCTCATTACAACTTTCCAATAACTTTCCATCTAAGAATAAATCGTACCATCTTTTCATGCCTTGTAGGGCCTGACATGATCCTACCCTTGTTTATCTTCCATATTATGTGTTAACCATTGTGCTCAATTTTTTCCAAGGGCCGGACTTGATGCAGTGTTGCAGACATGTTGAACTCAACTCCCATCTTTGCAATTTTAATCGTTTTCCCCTAGAACTTACAGCCCTGACTTCATCCAGAGGTCTTTCTCCATCCAGAGGTCAGCTCATTTTCGACACTTTCATAGTGACATTTTTTTTTCTTCAAGAAGCCACCTTTACTTAGGGCAGGAAACAGAAATAACAGTAGGTATTTCAAGCAGAAAGAAATTTATTTTAAAAATTAGAAGCTTACAAAGTTAATAGACAGGAAAGAAATCAAGAGTTCAGCACAGCACCCCTGAGCTTGGGCCACACCCCTGTAGAGGTCAGGAAATAACTGATGCACTGTTACTTTCATTTTACTATATACCTGCTCTGAAGCAAGTATTAGACAGTGGACTCTGGTACCTAGGACATGCTCACATCTACTTGTCTGGTAGTTGGTTCTGCAAGGTTCTCATTCATTGAATGTTCCCCATCTGTTGTAAGAACATCTTCCTGGTAGATCCCAAACCACTCCTAGTGTTTAGGAGCTGTGAAAAGGCAGTCCGGAGATGGATCTTCTTCTTTGAATCCTGGTAAAGTTATAGGGGAGATACCAGGCCTGGTGGAAAGCCAGGAGACAGTAGGTAGCACACACTCCCATGGGTTTTGCCATACTATCTTCTTGATTCTGCTTTATGTTTTTTCCAAAGCACTTGTCACTACCAAAAATATTTAATTGTCTGCTTGTTATTTTCTGTTTTTCCTAACAGAATCTAAAATCCAACAGGGATGAGAAAGATGGCTGTTGGCTCAGAGCACAGTACCTGAGATTCATGAGCAGAACACGAGCAGTCATAAGGGAATCAATCAATTTATGTCTTCCTTGGATGGATAATCATAGTTTAAATGCTGTGAAAATAAAAAGGATGTTCCATGCCCTGTAGAAAGTCTTATTTGAGGAGGATTCCATTGGATAGGAAAAAGGGAGTCCATTAAAAGTCACATGAGCCAACTGGGGAGAAACTAAGTTTTAGGTTAACAATATTTTGTGGGGAATGAAAACAATCAATTGATTGTACTTTTGCAATTATAACTGGAAATTATGTTTACTTCTTTAGAAGGGAAAACCAAATGAGTATCTGATACTTGGAAGCAGCAGTAACTTTCCATTCTTTTTTCCACCTCTCACTATTCTCCATGGGAGATTTATCCGATTGATGTGACTGAAATCTCTGTGTGTGCTGGCTTAGCCTGATCCCCTCACTCCCCAGACTTGAACACTGGCAGCCCAGATGCTAAAAGCCAACTGGACCAAGCTCTGCCCCTGCAGGGGCAGCCTGCTATTATCAAGATGTTCGATCACTGAGGAGTTAAGTTCGATTCATGTGCAAAGAAATATGAAAGTATTTTGACCTCATGGGTGAAACTATGCTCTTCAATAGTAAAGCAGATTTTCTTTACACTCAGTTGTCTCCTGCGTCTGCTACAAAAATTTTCAACCTTAGATACATATTGGAATCATCTAAGAACTTTCAATATTCTGATGCTGGGTCAGCTCCAGAGATGCTTACTTAACTGCTTTATGGTGCAGACTTGAGCACTGAGATGTTTTTTAAAAGCCCCCAAATGGTCCTAATAATAAGCCAAGGCTACATGTGATTACTTTGTGGCAAGGAATGTTAATCAATGTCTTCAAAACCCAACACAACAAAAGTGAAATTTGTATAAGTTTGTTGCTTATCTTATGGATTGAATTGTGTCCCTCAAAAATATTGAAATCCTAACTCCTGGTACCTGTGAATGTGACCTTATGTAAAGTCTTTAAGATGTAACCAAGTTAAGAAGGGGCCTTTAGGTGGGTAATACAACCTGAGTGATGTCTGTTAGAGGAAGGACACAGAAAAGAGTGTACCATGTGAAAATGAAGCCATTACGGGCTCACATTGCCACAGGCTGAGGAATGCCTGGAGCTAGCAAAAGCTGAAAGAAGTCAGGAAGAATCCTCCACAAGAGCTTTCTGGTTGGACTTCTAGCTCCAGAACCGAAAAGATACATTTCTCTTGTTTTAAGCTATTTAGCTTGTAGTACACTGTTATGGCAGCCCCAAGAAACTAATCCATGTTACTTCAAAGGTCTTCTTCAAATGCATTTCAAAGCCTAGAAAATGCTAAGACATCCTAGAATTTCAAGTGCAGCCTTGAAACAGGCTTTGGGATGCTGCTAAACTCCTTATTAAAAAGCAAGACATCACTTTGCTGACAAAAATTCATATAGTCAAAGCTTAGTTTTTCCAGTAGTTATGTGCAGGTGTGAAAATTGGACCATAAAGAAAGCTGAACGCCGAAGATTTCATGCTTTTGAACTGTGGTGCTGGAGAAGACTTTTGAGAGTCCCTTGGACTACAAGGAGATTAAAACAGTCAATCCTAAATGAAATCAATCCTGAATATGCATTGGAAGAACTGATGCTAAAGTTGAAGCTCCGATACTTTGGCCACCTGATGTGAAGAGCCAACTCATTGGAAAAGACTCTGATGCTGGGAAAAATTGAAGGCAAAAGGAGAAGGGGATGATAGAGGATGAGAATGGCTAGATGGCATCACCAACTCAATGGACATGAATTTAAGCAATCTCCAGGAGATAGCGGAGGACAGAAGAGCCTGAGGTGCTGCAGTCCATAGGATTGCAAAATGCTGGACACAACTGAACAACAGCAAGCTCATTATTAGCCAGAGCCCTCTTGTTATCTAGATTCTGCTATAGTCATTCTTCAGAGATCACAGTTACAGAATCCCCTGGACACTCATTTAAGGAGTGTGTCATTCTGAATCCCTCACAAGAAGAAGGGACTCTTAAAAATGGTCTCAATTAGATGGCAGAGGAGTAAGACAGGGAGATCAACTGCCTTCCCACAAATATACCAAAAATTCACCAGAATATGGAACAATTCCTACCGAACACAACTTCTGAACAGTAGCAGAAGACCCCAAACTTCCACAAACTTCCGCAAGTCACTCTCCTTAGAATGAGGTAGGACAAAAGATAAAGACACAAAAAGACACTAAGTATTTCAGGAAGGGGACTCATGCCTCTAGTGGGGGAGGGAGTCAAGAAGGAGGAGAAGTTTCTAGGCACTAGGGAACCACCTCACAGGAGGGCCAAGGGGGCACTGTGGAGCCTCAGAGTGCATCTTCCTCTGAGCGGGAGCTCAGAGGGCAAAACACAGAGAAAGTTCACTGCAAAAACCACTGCCACTAACCAACAACCCTTCTCACAAGCCTCAGCCCAGACCACAGGGTGGGGACAGGTTGCCGAGTGAAACGGCTAGCAAGCCTCTGCCTGTATCAGAGGGTGGAGGTGGCAAGAGGCTCCAACCAAGATCCCAGGGAGAGGCGGGGGGCTGCTGGCCGTGAGGATATGCTGAGAAGGCTACTTAACACAGCTGCAGAATTAGGTGTGACTGCCGCTCTCAAACCCAGGGAAGGCGCCTGAGGCAGTGGGCAAAGGCAAGGCTGCTGTGATCCTGACCCCAGAGGTGGCGCTACCACCAGCCTGTGAACAGGCAGAGGTTACTGCCCACACCTCGCTGGGGGCTTAAACAGCATGGCTCCTTATAGGGAGCTGTGAACTGGGGAGTTTTCCTCTGGGAGAGCTCACGACCACCTCAAACTGTAACGACATCCTCCAGGTCTCTATTGCCCCAGGCACTCCCCGGTGCATCCCAATTGTGGCTGCCCATTTTGAACCTCCAGGCCAAACCTCCATAGCTGGTAAACTATGGCCCAGCAGCCAATTCAGTCCAATACCTGTTTTTGTAAATACTAAAATTTTATTGGGACACAGCCATGCCCATTCATGTATTTATTGTCTTTGACAGCTGCAATGTCAGAGATGAGTAGTTGTAATAGAGACTAAATCTCCTGAAGAGCCTGAGATAGTTGCTATCTGATCCTTTATGGAAAAAATTTGCTGAACCTTGCTATAGGTTGACATACTCTTTTTGGGACTTCCCGGGTGGTTCAGTGGTTAAAGAGTCCACCTTCCAATGCAGGGGACACAGCTTTGAATCCTGGTGGGGCAGCTAAGCCTGCTCGCCACGACTATTGAGCCCGTGCACTCTGGGACCCCCATGCAACAACTAGAGAGAAACGTGCATTCTGCAGCTACAGAAGTCTGTATACTGCAACTAACACTCAACACAGAAAAAAAAAAAAACAAAAAAACCCTTTGGAAGCAAAAAACCCTCCATACTCTCAATGAGAGGGCTAGTTATAAAACCTAATTCATGCAAAGCTATTGAAGATTGCTGCTGGTTTTTATGTGTCTCTCTCAGATGACATTTACTCACTAATAGAAGACTTCTGAAGAGAAATGTCATGGAACAAATAAATCAATATCTCATTTTGTAATTTCAGAGTCCACAGCAAATAAGGAAAGATCTTTCTAGCACCCTTCTATTGTATCATTTACTCCATTTCTGCTGTTATTTACCAAGCATGCACTTTGTTTGCTTTGTCTGGTATTTTGCTCTTTAGCTGTTGAACCCTTTAATGCGTTATTATCTTTTCTATCAGCTCATGGATTTACAGCTGGTTGTCAGAGGTCCGTAAGGAGCAGCATCACACACGTGACGGCCAATGGCATGGCCTTTACCTCTATAGTCAGCGGTACAGAAGCTCCTGGACTGCCATTCTGTCCATTTCCAAATAAAGAGTTCATGGAATGGTTTATTTACAATTAAAACACATATATATGAGATTGAAGAATACTATTTGGCAGAAAGCAGAAGAAAAAGCTCTTGTAGAAATGACAGTTGGCCTGCTATTGTAAATATTTATATAGGGTTTTGAGGTTTGCAAAGCACTTTCCAATGCTAATTTAATCTTTTCTACATCTTTGTGAATGTATTTGTATTTTCACTTCACAAGTGAGATAACAGGCTCACATTAAACAGCTCCTCAGTGAGAGAGGTAAAACAAATCTATGTTTTTAGGTACACAATCTCACACTTTTCTGTCTGTATTGTTGTTTTTATTGGAAAAGATGTAGACCAGAGTGATGGAGTGAAGTTAAAGGAACTCCTCAGGGACAAGGTTGGGGCAGGGAAAAGCAGTTTTCTTTCCTGCAGAAAAGGCAATTTTCTTCACAGTGAGGAAGAGAAAATTAAAAGAATTTTTCAGAATTTTGTCCTTCGTGTATCTGTTAATTCATTTAAAACTGTTTATTAATAGCCTCTAATGTGTCAGGTATTGTTCCAAGATCTGGAGACACAGAAATGGAGTGTGTATTTTGGAGGAAAAAAGATAAACAATATACATATCACTTTAATCAGTGACAAGTACCCAAGAAGATAAGTACCCAAGATCTTCCCTGGGTCAGGAAGATCCTCTGGAGAAGGAAATGGCAACGCACTCCAGTATTCTTGCCTGGAAAATCCCATGGATGGAAGAGCCTGGTAGGCCACAGTCCATAGGGTCGCGAAGAGTCAGAGACGACTGAGCAACTTCACTTTCACTTTCACCCAAGAAGGAAAAGCAAGCAAGCAAACAAAGAAACAGAGAAGGGGCTTATAAAATGTCAGGTTGAAATTTTAGAAAGAGTGGTTAGAAAGGCCTCACTAGGAAAGCAACTGAGAAATTACCCAACACTCTGTTTATGTTATTTTGACTAACCTGTCTAACATTACAGCCCATTTTTCCATTTTCTCCTGGGAGGTATTTAGTATCCATACTATTTCTACTAAAAGTAAATTAATTGATTTATTGTTGAATGTTTTGAACTAGTTATGCTTGCTAATTAATTAACCCAATGGTTTTCCAAAACATTGTAATAGCAAGTGACAAATTGTCAATGCTTGATATATCGCATCACATTAGTTCAGCAATGTCCCAGGTGGACAAAATGTTTCTTATGACAATCTAGTTAAAGAGCCTTCATGTGAAAAACAGTAGCTTCCAGCTCAGCTAGAACATTAATTTGGATGAAATGAATGACTGCATTGTTTTGTACAAGACTTCTTAATGCTAACAATACAGAAATGCTAGAAATGTAAAAGTTGAGTTTATTGGCTTCTGCTGTCTTAGAAAATGAGACAGCAGACAGCACTCCATTTCTCTTTCCACAGGCAGTGGACACCTGTGTTTATCTTCTGAGACATTCAGACAGCCAACAGCCAAGATTACACCTGCTGTCCTCTTATGGGGCTCTGGAAGTGATTTACAAAAAGAGCCAACCATTACTGATATTTAAGGAGGCTCACTAACTAAATAAATTCCCTTTCCTGGAGGCTGAATTTGGAAGAAAATAACATGAGAGTCAAAAATATCAGTTTCTAACTCAAACAGGGGTTCTGTATCAACCTAGAGGGGTGGGGTGGGGAGGGATATCAGAGGAAGGTTCAAGAGGGAGGGGATATATGTATACCTATGGTTGATTCATGTTGAGGTTTGACAGAAAACAGCAAAATTCCATAAAGCAATTATCCTTCAATTAAAAAATAAATACATTTCAGAAAAAATATGACTTTCATCTGTGAGGAAACTGTGTGGAGAATATAGCCTAGATTTGCAGACAGGTGGTTTTGTTAATTTTGCTCCTTATCATTAAATTTACCCCCTTAAACTATAAGACTATACCCTGATGAGTTTATTTGCTGAGAACAAAGGAAACCAACCTCTCTGTAGCAAATTAGACCCTTAAAGAAGGGTTAGTTTCACTGATAATTCCCTAAAGTCTATAGACTACAGTGTAAATAGTATCTCCATGGAGTTGTGAAAGCAGAAGTCCTATCATGAGTATGGTGGTTTCCTTACCTTCCTCGTAGAGGTGAGGAGCATCAGGTGAAAGAGACTGGAGTGTTCCTTTAATGGAGTTCCTTCCATAAGGAAACATCAACACCCAGAGGGTTACTGTTCCTAAAGAATTTCATTTGATCCAGCTTCATTTTCTCACATTAACATAGAGAAGAGATAGAAAAAGACTTATCACTCACTCCTGAAGTTAATTTGATCTTAATTTTAACATCACTTACTCAGTTTAGAAAGAATGAAAATTTGCAAAGGTGATATCAAAAATTCAGACGGTGTGCACTGGTGCTGAATCAAACTTTGAAGACAGAGTTTTGGGTGAAGTAAAAAAATAGCTTTATTGCTTTGCCAAGCAAAGGGGAGAGGAGCCAGCAGGCTCATGGTCCTGAAAAAGCAGTTTGTCTCCACCTGGGGGAATTTGGTGAGTAGTATAGCAAGGGTGAGTTTGCTGATAAGATTAGGGTGTCTGCAGGGCCTGCATGCATTTACTCCGGTCTCAGGCAATCTCTTAAATTGAAGAAAGTGGGGAAAACCACTAGACCATTCAGGTATGACCAAAAGCAAATCCCTTATGATTATACAGTAGAAGTGAGAAATAGATTTAAGGGACTAGATCTGATAGACAGAGTGCCTGATGAAGTATGGACAGAAGTTTGTGACATTGTACAGGAGACAGGGATCAAGACCATTCCCAAGAAAGAGAAATGCAAAAAAGCAAAATGACTGTCTGAGGAGGCCTTATAAATAACTGTGAAAAGAAGAGAAGCAAAAAGCAAAGGAAAAAAGGAAAGATATACCCATTTGAATGCAGAGTTCCAAAGAATAGCAAGGAGTGATAAGAAAGCCTTCCTCAGCGATCAATGCAAAGAAATAGAGGAAAACAATAGAATAGGAAAGACTAGAGATCTCTTCAGAAAATTAGAGATACTAAGGGAACATTTCATGCAAAGATGGGTTCAATAAAGGACAGAAATGGTATGGACCTAACAGAAGCAGAATACATTAAGAAGAGGTGGCAAGAATACACAGAAGAATTATACAAAAAAGATCTTCACTACCCCAATAATCATGATGGTGTGATCACTCACCTAGAGCCAGACATCCTGGAATGTGAAGTCAAGTAGGCCTTAGGAAGTATCACTATGAACAAAGCTAGTGGAGGTGATGGACTTCTATTTGAGCTATTGCAAATCCTAAAAGTTGATGCTGTGAAAGTGCTACACTCAATATGTCAGCAAATTTGGAAAACTCAGCAGTGGCCACAGGACTGGAAAAGGTCAGTTTTCATTCCAATCCCAAAGAAAGGCAATGCCAAAGAATGCTCAAACTACCACACAATTGCACTCATCTCACACGCTAGTAAAGTAACGTTCAAATTTCTCCAAGCCAGGCTTCATCAATACGTGAACCGTGAACTTCCAGATGTTCAAGCTGGTTTTAGAAAAGGCAGAGGAGCCAGAGATCAAATTGCCAACATTCGCTGGATCATCAAAAAAGCAAGAGAGTTCCAGAAAAACATCTACTTATGCTTTATTGACTATGCCCAAACCTTTGACTGTGTGGATCACAATAAACTGTGGAAAATTCTCAAAGAGATGGGAATACCAGACCACCTGACCTGCCTCTTGAGAACCCTGTATGCAGGTCAGGAAGCAACAATTAGAACTGGACATCGTTCCAGACTGGTTCCAAATAGGAAAAGGAGTGTGTCAAGGCTGTATATTGTCACCCTGCTTACTTAACTTATATGCAGAGTACATCATGAGAAATGCTGGGCTGGAAGAAGAACAAGCTGGAATCAAGATTGCCGGAAGAAATATCAATAACCTCAGATATGCAGATGGCACCACCCTTATGGCAGAAAGTGAAGAAGAACTCAAGAGTCTCTTGAAAGTGAAAGAGCAGAATGAAAATGTTGGCTTAAAGCTCAACATTCAGAAAACTAAGATCATGGCATCTGGTCCCATCACTTCATGGCAAATAGATGGAGAAACAGTGGAAACAGTGGCTGACTATATTTTTGGGCTTCAAAATCACTGCAGATGGTGACTGCAGCCATGAAATTAAAAGATGCTTACTCCTTGGAAGGAAAGTTATGACCAACCTAGACAGCATATTAAAAAGCAGAGACATTCCTTTGTCAGCAAAGATCCAGCTAGTCAAGGCTATGGTTTTTCCAGTGGTCATGTATGGATGTGAGAGTTGGACTATAAAGAAAGCTGAGTGCCAAAGAATTGATGCTTTTGCACTGTTGTGTTGAAGAAGACTCTTGAGAGTCTCTTGGACTGCAAGGAGATCCAACCAGTCCATCCTAAAGAAAATCAGTTCTGAATACTCATTGAAAGGACAGATGCTGAAACTGAAGCTCCAATACTTTGGTCACCTGATGCTAAGAGCCAGTTCATTAGAAATGACCCTGATATTGGGAAAGATTGAAGTCAGGAGAAGAAGGGGGCAACAGAGGATGAGATGATTGAATGATATCTCCGACTCAATGGACATGAGTTTGAGCAAACTCTAGGAGATGATGAAGGACAGGGATGCAGTCCATGGGGTCACAAAGAACTGGACACGACTGAGCAATTGAACAACAAAACTAGAAATTATAGATAATACATTAAATTAAAGCAATTAAAATTGCTTTATTTTATGTACTCTGTTAGTGTTCCATCATTCTGCCAAAGTCTTGAGTCAAAGTTGGTGATACCAAAGGATGCTAATGGAGGTTTGAGAGGAGGAATGAGGATGAGGGATTAGACCCACCCATGAAGCAATTGAACAGAGAGAGAAGAATGATACTACAGGAGGTGAGTAGCAGGTGGGGGTCCCACCATGCATGAATCACTGGAATTTACATCTGGGCATAAAGTTGACAAAGGGAACTAAAGCACGTCCTTCAAGAACTTCAGAAATAATTGGGACTGTGGTGCAGTTCTTAGAGTACTTGAAATGAAGAAGCATTAAGCTACTTCATTCTGAAAAAAAGAAGGAACCCAGGAAGTGGGAGGACTTGAGACCACTTGGGTATCACTTGTTCTTCTGTCTGCAGCACATGGACTCTCTCAGACTCCAGTTTTCCAGGCTCATTTTGGACATAGAGTTATTTGTTACGCTTAAATGAGCAAACGCAATGCAAATTATTGTCAGGAGAATATACTTAAGTAAATACAATATATCCAAAATGACATATTCACTTTGGGTGATGATTTTGCTCTTTGAAGCAACATATATATTATCTTGTATCCAATGAGTCATCCAACATTATTGTTAGTAGCTCACAGTTTGGGATTTGAATATCTTAGCTTGAAATAATTGCTTGCTGTTCCTGTATATGTGTGTGTGCAGGTGGGTGTCGTGCACAAGTACCTGTGTGAGTGTGTGCACTTTAACAAGGAGTGAGCTAAAGCAGTCCATGGAACTAGAAAATAAAGAATCCTCTCTCCCCCACTTTATGCCAACATGAATCTGAGGATTTTTAACATAGCTAGTGTTGTTGTTTATGCATTATTCATGGTAGATTCTGGGATTTCCAACTTTGCACTGCTGTCAGAAGAAAATGAAAGACATAGATCAAGATGGGCACTAGCACATGTTATATTTATATAGTTTATTTTTTCAATTTTTAAAAATTGCATTTCTGAAATATGAGAAAGCTGTACCATCAACTTTCCTCAAAAGTAATATTCTTAAGAAGCACTATTCTCTTTGGGAGCATGTTTGCTAATAGCATCCATACAGTGCAGTTTATACTTTATACTGCTGAACCATCTCAAATGGTCTTGTTTTCATAAATGTTGGGTAAATGAGAGGTTATATAAACAATGCATAATCTGTCAGGTGGGGTTTGTTTTAATGTGCATGCATACATGCTAAGTTGATTTAGTCCTGTCTGACTCTTTGCAACCCCATGGACTGTAGCCTGCAAGCTCCTCTGTCCATGGAATTCTCCAGACAAGAATACTGGAGTGTTGTTATGCCTCCTCCAAACCAACCCAGGAATGCTTCCCGCATCTTCTGTGTCTCCTGCATTGGCACGTGGGTTCTTTACCACTAGCGTCACCACATAGTCTGGCCTAATAACATTTTTGAAGAAGGAAATGGCAAATCACTCCAATATTCTTGCCTGGAGAATCCCATGGACAAAGGAGCCTGACAGGCTACAATGCATTGGGTTGCAAAGAGCTGGACACAAGTGAAGTGACTTAACAATAGCAGTTCCAAATTGATCAGTGTTGTAGTATGCTTACATATGTTACTCTAATTGAAATTTACCTTTAAAAATATACTAACATTTTTTTTTATTTTCTTGTCATTTTTAAGCATTTCCATGCAGCTAGGTTGTTTTAAACTTGCATTGATGAAGCAATGCTGTTTACTTCAGGCTTTAACATATCTATGAAGATTGAATATATACTGTTTTTATGCTATTGGATTAATTCCATAGGTGTAGGATGTATTCAGTGCTATGGAGTCAGTAGTAGAAATAGTCACAAGAATCACTGGCATGAATGAATGAGAATATCATAAATTTTTTTTTTAAATAAAATTGAACATAAATGCCATTTCCTCCTTTCCTTGGATTTTGGTGAAGAAGCAATGTATAGGGGAAAAGCATAGATGTTGAGACTTTGAGACTTGGGTTCAAATCTTAGCTTTCAATTTTATTACTTAGATTAGTTTTGGCAATTTGTTAATTTTAGGTTCCTCATCTGCAAAATGGAGCTAAAGCTATTTAAATTGTGAGAGCTACATAAGATGGTGAATAGAAAAGCTTCTATGACAATACAGTCACTCAGTATTGTTATTCTTGGAATGATTTCTTGTCTCAGTGCTCTCAAAGCTTGGCTCCATCATTATTCTGGCCCCACCTTGGTTATTCAACCCTTCCTCCTGTTGCATTATTAATTTTATATTATCATATATTATTATTATTTTATTATATATTATTATATTATACATAAATATATAATTATTTATAAGTTATTATATATAGTTATATATAAATGTGTAATTAATTATAAGTTATATATTATTATATTATATATAAATATATAATTAATTATATTATTAATATATACAAATATATAATTTATATATATAATTTTATATACAGTTTTTATATAATTTATATTTATATAAATATTATCTATATTTATATATAAATATACACATATAAATTTATATTTATATAAATATTTATATAGTGAACAAAATAAAATGAATATTTATTTATATATAAATATATAATATAGTGAATAAATATTTAATATAAATGTAATATAATATATAAATATATTGATAAAACAATAAATATTTGTTTATTTGATAAATCCTTTTAAGAAATTTTCCATTTTTACCTAGGCTGCTTGAGGTTAAGTTTCTATATTTTTCAAATGAAGGACTCCTGGAAAATATAGACATTAATGCTTAGAAGTGGGCTATGTATTTAAATGTTCAGTCACAAACCTGTGCTGAGGGAAGGGGCAACAGTGAATTTCAGTATTCCAGTCTGCTATGTTGTCCATCCTTGATATGTGCTAGTGAAGCTGCTGTTTAAACTGGAGATTTTCAGGAGACGTGCTAGACTATATATTTTCTTTTGAGACTATAGGAATATGTAGGTTAGTCTTGACCCTTGGAGAGCTTCAGGAAAGAGCAACTTTACTCCAGGCTCAATATAACCATCCTAAAGTAGATGCGGGAACACAAAGCAAATGCATAGGCTTGAACAGAGGAGACTTGTTTTAATCTGTAACTAGAAGTACAAGACAGCACAGCTTCAGACAGTCATGTGTCACTTATCACTCTGTATTCTGCCTAGACAACTTTATCCACGCATTTGGTCTCAGTTAATAGCTAGATGTTAGGATAGTCTTATTTTTAGCCTTGATTTACTCTCTGAGCTTGAGTTCTATATAAGAAATAGACTTTTTTTTTTTTCTTTTCACCTGAATTTCCAAACATACTGAAAACTGAACATGTCCACAAGTGAACACATGACCCTTTCTTCCCATTTGACTCAGTGGTTCACTCCCTGACCTGTTCTTATCTCAGTGTTGCACCAGTTTCCATGCAGTTGTATATGCTACAAGACAAGCTTTTATCCTTACTGTCTCCTCTTTTTCACCACTGTGTTAGTTTTCTGTTGCTGTCATACCATGTTACCAAGGTTATCTTATTGCCTCATAGGTAGAGATCTGGTATCTTGTGAATTCTCTGTTCAGGGGCTCAGTCAGTTTAAACAAGGCAGCATCCAGGTCTCTGGTTCTTAGGGTTCCCTTCTAAACTCACAATTGTTGGCAGAGTGGTCATTGAACCAAAGTTTGTTTGCCTGACACAGAGGGAGGTCAAACAAAATAAAACATCAGAGTCTGGAGCATAAAAAGTTTATTACAAAGGTCAAGCAAGGAGAAAGGGCAGCTCATGCTCAAAATTCCCCAATGGCTATTGAGAAAGAGTTTTTATAGATGAAAATGAGATAAAAGAGAATTCTTAAGTGAATAATGCAAAGTAATAGAGAAAAACAATAGAATAGGGAAGACTAGAGATCTCTTCAAAAAAATTAGAGATACCAAGGAAACATATCATGCAATAAAGGGAATAAATAAATAAAGGGAATAAAGGAAACAATAAAGGACAGAAATGATATGGATTTAACAGAAGCAGAAGATAGGAAGATGTGGCAAGACTACACAAGAGAACTGTTAAAAATAGCTCTTAATGACCTGGACAACCACAGTGGTGGAGTCACTCACCTAGAGCCAGATATTCTGGAGTGTGACGTCAAGTGAGCCTTAAGAAGCCGTACTAGAAACAAAGCTGGTGCAGGCGATGGAATTCCAGCCGAACTATTTCAAATCCTGATAGATGATGCTGTGAAAGTGCTGCACTCAATATGCCAGCAAATTTGGAAAATTCAGCAGTGGGCACAGGACTGGAAAAGATCAGTTTTCATTTCAGCCCCAGGATGGGAAATATTGTTCAAACTAGTGCACAATTGAGCTCATTTCACATACTAGCAAGTCAATGTTCAAAATCCTTTAAGCTAGGCTTCAACAGTATGTGAACTGAGAACTTCCAGATGGTCAAGCTGCATTTAGAAAAGGCGTAGGAACTAGAAATCAAATTCTCAACATTCACCGGAATTATTAAAAAGCAAAAGAATTTCAGAAAAAAAAAAGGACATCTGCTTCTGCTTTATTGACTATGCTAAAGACTTTGAGTGAGTTCAGTTCAGTTGCTCAGTCGTGTCCAGTTCTTTGTAACCCCAAAGAGGCACACCAGGCCTCCCTGTCCATCACCAACCCACAGAACTTGCTCAAACTCATGTCCAT
Organism: Cervus canadensis; assembly: GCF_019320065.1. NCBI lineage: Eukaryota > Metazoa > Chordata > Mammalia > Artiodactyla > Cervidae > Cervus > Cervus canadensis. The sequence continues at coordinate 58,858,786 of NC_057404.1, forward strand.
TGAGTGGGTGATGCCATGCAAACATCTCAACCTCTGTCGTCCCCTTCTCCTCCTGCCTTCAGTCTTTCCCAGCATCAGGGTCTTTTCCAATCAGGCAGTTCTTTGCATCAGATGGCCAAAGTATTGGAGCTAAAGTTTCAGCATCAGTCCTTCCAATAAATATTCAGGACCAATTTCCTTTAGGATTGACTGGTTTGATCTCCTAACAGCCCAAGGGACTCTCAAGAGTCTTCTCCAACACCATGGTTCAAAAGCATCAATTCTTTGGGTCTCAGCTTTCTTTATCATCCAACTCTCACATCCATACATGACTACTGGAAAAACCATACCCTTGACTAGACGGACCCTTGTTGGCAAAGTGATGTCTCTTCTTTTTAATATGCTGTCTAGGTTGGTCATAGCTTTCTTTTGAGAAGCAAGTGTCTTTTATGGGTTTGGTCACCATCAGCTGTGATTTTGGAGCCCAAGAAAATAAAGTCTGTCACTGTTTCCATTGTTTCCCAATCTATTTGCCATGAAGTGATGGGACCAGATGCCATGATCTTAGTTTTTTTAATGTTGATTTTTTTTTTTTAATGTTGAATTTTAAGCCAGCTTTTTCACTCTCCTCTTTCACTTTCATCAAGAGGCTCTTTAGTTCCTCTTCACTTTCTGCCATAAGGGTGGTGTCATATGCATATCTGAGGCTATTGAAATTTCTGCCAGCAATCTTGATTCCAGCTTGTGTTTCATCCAACCCAGCATTTTGCATGATGTACTATGCATATAAGTTACATAGCAGTGTGAGATTATACAACCTTGACATACTCCTTTCCCAATTTAAAACAAGTCCATTGTTCCATGTCAAGTTCTAACTATTGCTTCTTGACCTGCATACAGATTTCTCAGGAGGAAGGTAAGGTGGTTTGCTATTTTCACCTCTTTAAGAATTTTCCAGTTTGTTGGGATCCATATAGTCAGACTTTGGCATAGTCAATAAAGCAGAAGTAGATGTTTTCCAGGAATTCTCTCACTTTTTCTATGATCCAATGTGTGTCAGCATTTGATTTCTGGTTCCTCTGCCTTTTCTAAATCCATTTTAAACATCTGGAAGTTCTCAGTTCACATACTGTTGAACCCTGGCTTGGAGAATTTTGAGCATTACTTTGCTAGCATGTGAGATGAGTGCAATTTTACGGTAGTTTGAACATTCTTTGGCATCATCCCTCTTTGAGTTTGGAATGAAAACTGCCCTTTTCCAGTCCTCTGGCCACTGCCGAGTTTTCCAATTTTGCTGGCATATTGAGTGCAGCACTTTCAAAGGGACATCTTTTAAGATTTGAAATAGTTCAGCTGGAATTCAATCACCTCCACTAGCTTTGTTCATAGTAATGCTTCCTAATACCCACTTGACTTCGGATTCCAGGATGTCTGGCTCTAGGTGAGTGATAACACCATCGAGGTTATCTGGGTCATGAAAATCTTTTTTGTATAGTTCTTCTGTGTATTCTTGCCATCTTGTCTTAATATATTCTGCTCCTTTTAGGTCTAGACCATTTCTGTCCTTTATTGTGCCCATCAATACATAAAATATTCCCTTCATATCTATAATTTTCTTGAAGAGATCTCTAGTCTTTCCCACTCTATTGTTTTCTTCTATTTCTTGCATTTATCACTGAAGAATGTTTCCCTATCTTTCCTTGCTATTCTTTGGGACTCTGTATTCAGATGGGTATATCTTTCCTTTTCTCCTTTGCCTTTAGCTTCTCTTCTTTCCTCAGCTATTTGTAAGGCCTCCTCAGACAGCCATTTTGCCTTTTTGCATTTCTTCTTCTTGGGGATGGTCTTGATCACTGCCTCCTGTACAATGTCATGGACCTCTTTCGATAGTTCTTCAGGCACTCTGTCTGTCAGATCTAATTCCTTGAATCTATTTGTCATTTCTACTGTATAATCATAAGGGGTTTGATTTAGGTCATACCTGAATAGTCTAGCAGTTTTCCCTACTTTCTTCAACTTGAGTCTGAATTGGCAGTAAGGAGTTCATCATCTGACCCACAGCCAGCTCCCGGTCGTTTTTGCTAACTGTATAGAGCTTCTCCATCTTTGACTGTGAAGAATATAATCAGTCTGATTTCAGTATTGACCATCTGGTGATGTCCATGTGTAGAATCTTCTCTTGTGTTGTTGGAAGAGGGTGTTTGCTATGACCAATGCATTCTCTTGGCAAAACTGTAGTCTTTACCCTCTTTCATTTTGTACTCCAAGGCCAAACTTGACTGTTACTCCAGGTATTTCTTGACTTCCTCCTTTTGCATTCCAGCCCCCTAGGATGAAAAGGACATTTTTTTTTGTTTTGAATTTGTGGATCACAACAAACTGTAGAAAATTCTTAAAGAGATGGGAATATCAGACCACCTTATCTGCCTCCTGAGAAACCTGTATATAGGACAGGAAGCAACAGTTAGAACCAGACATGGAGCAATGGACTGGTTCAAAATTGGAAAAACATTACATCAGGCTGTATATTGTCATCTTGCTTATTTAAGTTTTATGCTGAGTACATCATGCAAAATATTGGGCTGGATGAAGCCCAAGCTGAAATCAAGATTGCTGGGAGAAATATCAATAACCTCAGATATGCAAATGATACCACCTTAATGGCAAAAAGTGAAGAGAAACTAAAGAGCCTCTTGCTAAAAGTGAAAGAGGAGCATGAAAGAGCTGGCTTAAAAATCAACATTCAAAAAACTAAGACCATGGCATCTGATCCCATCACTTCATGGCAAATAGATGGGGAAAAATTAAAACAGTGACAGAATTTATTCTTGGGTTCCAAAAGCACTATGGACAGTGACTGCAGCCATGAAATTAAAGGACACTTGCTCCTTGTAAGAAAAGCTATGACGAACCTCAAGAGTATGTTAAAAAAGTAGAGACATCACTTTGCAGACAAAGATCCCAATAGTCAAAGCTGTGGTTTTTGTAGCAGTCATGTACAGATGTGCGTGTTGGACCATAAAGAAGGCTGAGCACTGAGAAATTGGTGATTTTGAACTGTGGTGCTGGAGAAGACTCTTGAGAGTCCCTTGAACTGCAAGGAGATCATACCAGTCAATCCTAAAGGAAATCAACCCTGAATACTCATTGGAAAGACTGATGCTGAAACTGAAGCTCCTATACTTTGGCCACCTGAAGTGAAGAGCTGACTTTTTGGAAAAAACCCTGATGCTGGGAAAGACTGAGGGCAGGAGGAGAAAAAGTCGACAGAAGATGAGATGATTGAATGGAATCTTCAACTCACTGTACATGAGTTTGAGCAATTTCCCAGAGACAGTGAAGGAAAGGGAAACCGGGCATGTTGCAGTCCATGGAGCCACAAAGAGTTGGACTCGATTGAGTGACTAAACAATAACAACAAGCAGAATTTTGCAGGTTGTGTGACCTTCCTATATTTTAAAATATTTATTCATTTATCTGTATCAGGTCTTAGTTGTGGCATGTGAGATCTTCATTGTGTTATGTGGGATCGTTCATTCTAGTGCACAAACTCTTCAGTTGCAGTTCACAGGATTAGTTGCTCTGCAGCTTGTAGGATCTTAGTTCCCCAACCAGGTATTGAACCCATATCCTCAGCATTGTAAGACAGATTCTTAGCCACCAGAGAAGTCCTTGATTGATTGTTTTAACTCTTCTCTCAAGAGTTGTGGTAGTTTTGAAAACCAATAATCCGTAATCACAGTGAAAACCAGGAATCTGGCAGCTACTAGAGGAGGCAGAACCAGGTAGGAATTCCTTCAAAATCTCATTGTTAGAGAATTGCTATTATTTGATTTTTCTCATAGTTGTCTGGAAGATCCCATCTACAGAGCTGTTTTTATGTGATCTGACATGGAGCTTGCACAGTGTGAAAAGTTGCTTCCTGGGGATATTTGTTGAATTGTTTAGAGACAAATGTTTAACTTTGCATTCAGTTGAGAAGGTGTGTAACTATTAGGACAAAAAGTAGGCTAGCCAAAAAGCTTAAAAGTTGAAAAAAGAGGTGTACACAGAGAAGGGAAATCTCTATTGTATTCCTGGGAGTCTAGACTACATACAGGCATAGTGTTGGGTCCATGCCCAGGACTCTTTTCTTTCAAAAAAAGCCCCAAGAAAGCCCTAGGAACTCAATTTTTGGTGATCCCAAGGTTCTGTGAAATTAGAAAATGAAGATAAACAGTTTTTCCACTGCACATCTTAGCATGGAAGCTACCCGAACATGCACACAGAACCCCTAGGGAAAGGCTAGGAGACTTACTGGTATCAGGCTTTTGAAGAAATCTCTGCCCAACTGCTATGAATGTTAAGCTAGCCAGTGGTCACACATGACATACAATCTTTTACAGGATTAGTTCAGAAAAGTCACTGACAAGTAATAAAAACACAAACAGCAACAACAAATAGTTGGGGAGAGGGAAGGACTCTGATTTTCAGGATTTACATTGTGCTATCTAAAATTTTCAGGTTTTGACAAAAACAAAAGAACTGCAAAGAAGCAGAAAAGCAGGCCCACACACTGAAAGAGAAAACAATCAATACAAACTATTTCCAAGGGAGCATGGATGTTGGGCTTAATAGAAAAAAAATTAGATCAGTTATTTTAAATATATTTAAAGAACTAAAGGAAACTATGTCAAAATAATTCATCTTTATGTAATTTCTTCATTTATGCAATTTATCCTTTTTCATTTATTTAGCTTCCTATCTTTTAATACCTGTATGCAGGTCGAGAAACAACAGTTAGAACAATACATGAAACAATGGACTGCTTCAAATTTGGGAAAGAAGCACATCAAGGCTGTTTATAGTCTCTCTGTTTATTTAACGTATATGCAGAGCACATCGTGAGAAATGCCAGGCCGGATGAAGCACAAACTGGAATCAAGATTGCTGGGAGAAATATCAATAACCTCAGATAAGCAGACGACACCACCTTTATGGCAGGAAGTGAAGAAGAGCTAAAGAGCCTCTTGATGAAAGTAAAAGAAGAAAGAAAAAAAGCTGGCTTAAAACTCAACATTCAAAGAATGAAGATCATGGCATCCAGTCCCACGACTTCATGGCAAATAGATGGGGAAACCATACAAACAGAGACAGACTTTATTTTCTTGGGCTTCAAAATCACTACAGATTGTGATTAAAGGCATGAAATTAAAAGACGCTTGCTGCTTGGAAGAAAAGTCTATGACAAACTTAGAGAACACATTAAAAAGCAGAGACGTTACTTTGCCAACAAAGGTCCATCTAGTCAAAGCTATGGTTTTTCCAATATTCATGTATGAATGTGAGAGTTGGACCATAAAGAAAGCTGAGAGCTGAAAAATTGATGCTTTTGAACTGTGGTGTTGGAGAAGACTCTCAAGAGTCCCTTGGACTGCAAGGAGATCCAGCCAGTCCATCCTAAAGGAGATCAGTCCTGGGTGTTCATTGGAAGGACAGATGTTGAAGCTGAAACTCCAATACTTTGGCCACCTGATGCGAAGAACTGCCTCACCAGAAAAGACCCTGATGCTGGGAAAGATTGAAGGGAGGAGGAGAAGGGGACGACAGAGGATGAGTTGGATGGCATCACCAACTCAATGGACATGTGTTTTAGCAAGCTCTGGGAGTTGGTGATGGACAGGGAAGCCTGGTGTGCTGCAGTCCATGATGTTGCAAACAGTGGGACACAACTGAGCGACTTTTACTGCCTGACTTTTAATACCCCTATACCTGACATCAGACTATCTGCATCCCAAGTCAAGGTCATCTGTGCTCCTTTTTGTCTTCTTTACCTCTGTCTGCCTAGCATGGTTCTTCTCAGGTACAGGTGGTACTGCATATCCTATGTACTCTTGATGCTCCTTAGTGCTATCCAGCACACTCTTGTCAGCATGTGCAACTACCTTCTAACAATATTTTTGCACTTTGCATATTTCCTGGAAGAGTGTGTGCCGTAGTTATTGTACAACAAGTGCTTTCAAACTGTATTAAAGTCTTGGTTGTTTAATTTTTGGCTTTCTCTTCTTTATCACAATTTCAGGCTAGATGCATTTGTAGGTAAGGACACAGAAGAGACATTATTTACAAGGAGAATCTTTTCTTCTCTCTTTGTATCTCTAAGAGTTTCTCAAATTACCAATCATATTCTCCTGAAAATTTTAGGGAGATAGCTCCTACTCTTTTTCATTCCTTATTTTCTCTTTTTATTTGTGGAATAGGGGCAGGTTGGCCAAGACTCATGACTTCCCCTTAGGAACGGCCTGCCTGTAATGGTGTTTGATCTTCCTGCTCCTGCTTCTGCCATGTAGTGAGTTTATTGGTACAAGGGTTGCTTCTTGGGAAAGATTTCCATCTGCCCATCTGTGCCCTCTGGGAATGCTTGGACGAGACCAACTTAGGAAAGAAGTAGTAAGTGATTTGTTTTTGTGTCTCTCCAATGTAGATGTTCTAACACTAAAACTCATCTTTTGGTCTTTATTTGTTTTGGGAGAGGTGAGGGGAAAGATAATAGGGCACATTCAACCTATAACCTTTATTAATAAAAATAATCAGAAAAAACTTTGGAAAGAAGTGAACAAGGAACATGAAAGATGTCAGCTTTGTTCACTGTAAAAGCAGATAAAATATAATATACTGCTTAAATATATTTTAGAAAATTTATTTTCCAATATCAAGCAACAATAAATACTCTCGTTATCATGTGTATCAGTCATACTTTAAAGGATTAGTTCTTACCATAACATTGTTATCTTAATTAAGGAAATTTCCTATGCTATTTTGTTAGAAGAAATAATGGTTTACCCAAAAATGTTTCAAGACTCAATTCCTGTGAATATGTTACATTATACAGATGTCATTAAGGATGAGGAGATTTCCCAGGATTGTTAATGAAAGAAAGAGGCAGAAGAGAAAGTCATTGAAGGAGACTTTATTTATTTATTATAGAAACAGAGTCAGAGTGATGCAAAGCCACAAGCTAAAGAACGTGCACAGCCTCTGAAGTTGGAAAAAACAAAATTGAATTCTTCCCTCAAGCCTTCAAGGCTTCAAAGAAACACAGCCCTACTGACAAGTTTATTTTTATTTTTGTAAAAATTGAAGCACTGTTGATTCAACTTCTTCAATGGCTCAGAAGGTAAAGAATTTGCCTGCATTGCAGTAGACCCAGGAGAAAGTGAAAGTGAAAGTCACTCAGTCGTGTCTGACTCTTTGCAACCCCTTGGACTATACAGTCCATGAAATTCTCCAGGCCAGAATACTGGACTGGGTAGCCTTTCCCTTCTCCAGGGGATCTTCCCAACCCAGGGATCGAACCCAGGTCTCCTGCCTTGCAGGCAGATTCTTTACCAGCTGAGCTACATAGGAAGACCTGCGATCAATCCCTGGGTTAGGAAGATCCCCTGCAGAAGAAAATGACAACCCACTCCAGTATTTCTTGATTGAAAAATCCCATGGACAGCGAAGACTAGAGGGCTACACTCTAAAGGGGCACAAAGAATTAGACATCATTGAGCCACCAAGCATAAGCACATATAGTTGATTTACAATGTTGTGTTAATTTCTGCTGTGCAGTGAAGTGATTTATATATATATTATGTATAATACATAAATAATATACATTTTTCAAAAATATTCTATTATGAACAACAGACTGGTTCCAAATCAGGAAAGGAGTACGTCAAGGCTATATATTGTCAGCCTGCTTATTTATATGCAGAGTACATCATGAGAAACACTGGGCTGAATGAGGCACAAGCTGGAATCAAGATTGCCGGGAGAAATATCAATAACCTCAGATATGCAGATGACATCACCCTTATGGCAGAAAGCGAAGAACTCAAGAGCCTCTTGATGAAAGTGTCCCTGTAACCTCCCATTCCTACCTCTCACCTGGTAGCTGTCATCACTGTTTACTTTATTGCTCAAAGCCTCAGCCTCAGGGAGTCCCCCACATGACAAATGTGAGAGAAGGCACACACACAACTCAAAAGGAGACCTGAGTACCCTGCAGAAGCTCCAGAGGAGCCCTACAATGCAACTCAAGAAAAGCCTGAATATTCATTGGAAGGACTGATGTTGAAGCTGAAACTCCAATACTTTGGCCACCTGATTTGAAGAGCTGACTCATTTGAAAAGACCCTGGTGCTGCGAAAGATTGAAGGGAGGAGGAGAAGGGGACGACGGAGGATGAGATGGTTGGGTGACATCACCGATTCAATGGACATGAGTTTGAGTAAGCCCCGAGAGTTGGTGATGGACAGGGAAGTCTGGCGTGCTGCAGTCCATGTGGTTGCAAAAAGTCAGACATGACTGAGCTACTGAACTGAACTGATTATGATTTATCACAGGATATTGAATACAGTTCCTTGTACTATACAGTAGGATCTTCTTGCTTATCTGTTGTATAGATAAGAGCCAGTGAGACCCATTTCTGGAATTCTGACCTCCAGAACTATAACATAATAAATTTTTATTGTTTTAAAACACTAAATTTCTGATAATCTGTGATAGTAGTAATTGGGACACTAATATACCTGTTTTTAACAAAGCAACATTTTGTGTCTGTGTGTTCTTATGGTCTGCGAACCGAAGTATGAAGTGTTAATCACTCAGTAATGTCTGATGTCTCTTTGAAACATCATGGACTGGGGCTCACCAGGCTCTTCTGTCTATGGGATTCTCCAGGTAAGGATACTGGAGTGCTTTGTCACTTCTTTCTCCAATTATGGCCTAACATTACTTTTTTTAAAAATTAAAAATAATAAATGAGTCACAAAATTAGAAAACAGGGCATATATGAATATGTAATCACTGAGGGAAGGTACAATCTATTGATAATATTTTGTTCTAGAAACTGTACAGGTTTTGGAGTGACCCAGATCTATGTTTGAAGATGATTTTCTTTACTTAATAGTCATGTGACCTTAGGAAAGTTACTTCAGCCTCAGATTTCTCTTCTTGAATTGGGGAGTTTTCTAACCATAAAAATGAAGTGAAAGTGTTTCAGTCATGTCTGACTCTTTCTGACCTCAAAAACTCTAACCTCCAAGGCTCCTCCATCCATGAAATTCTCCAGGCAAGCATACTGGAGTGGGTAGCCATTCCCTTCTCCAGGGGATCTCCTGAATTGCAGGAAGACTTTTCACCATCTGAGCCATTGGGAATGATTTAGCTGACGGCCATGAAGTGTGTAGAAGGTAACGGGCACATAGGAGGTGCCTCATTACCTTTATCTACTGCTGGTTTTGTAAACTGTACCTTCCTGAAATTCTGATCACACTGAAGTATGAAAAGCAAGAAGTATTGTTAAATACTTGAAACTTTGGTTGGTTTAAATACTAACAGATTCATTTATAAAGTCCAAGGAAAACAGTAAAAAATAGGTGGCTAGCCTAAAATTTCCCAGGAGATGAAAAGCTGCTGAGGCTGGAGGAAGGATGTACAACATAAAAGGTAAAGAGAAGAACCAAAACATTGGGGAAAAGAGGACTGAAACACTTGTAAGACATTCAAAAACATCTTTCCTTATGTAAACAACTAGAATTGCCTAAATGTGAATGTTTCTGAAGAGCTGGAACAATAAGGATGACCTGAGTTTAAAGACAGGTATTTCAAAGAGCTGGGCAAAACCAGCTGGTACTTCAAACTAGCCTGTTGCTTTCCATGGTGAAATTAGTTCATTTTCAAAGTCAGAAAATAGAAGAATACAGCATCAGGAGCTTTATGGGTGGAAATAAGGGGCTAGGGGTGGAGGAATTGGTTCAAACAACTATATTATAGATTCAAAACCATGGGGGAGGAGAGAGAATCCAAACTTTAAATTGTTTGGCTGGAAAGAGCTTTGATGTTAAATCCTTATAATGGTGTGGCAAGAAAGAGATAATATGGTAACCAAGTAGGACCGTATGGGGCCTTCAGGAAACAGACCCTTATGCTCTGCTTTAGCTCCTCTCTGAAGTACCTAGATGACAGTACCCAATGAACATTTCCTGAGTTATTTTGCAGATGCCAGGGCCCCCACCAAGTGGAAGAAATTGACACCTCCCCTCAGGAGTCTGGTCAGAACCAGGAAACATTTACAACATAACTTCCTTTTTTACTTACCTCAGAGCCTGGTAGGCTACAGTCCATGGGGTTGTAAAGAGCTGGACATGACTGAGCGACTTCACTTCACCATCAACCAATCAGAGAATTGTTCATGACCTGATAAATACTCAGGGATATGATTCCTTTGCTCAGCCTTTAAAAATGCTTTGCTAAAACCCACCAGGTTGTCTGGGCTTTTTGAGCACTGTGTGTTTCAGATTCCTTGTATATTACTGTACAATAAATGCTGAATTTCACTTCAGCACAACCCAGCAATTTTGATTATCAGTAGACTTGTTTTGCTGCATATGGATGAGCAGACTCAAGTTGGTTTCGTAACAGCATCATGGACTTTGAGGTTTCTTGTAATCTCAAGGACAGACTGGGGGGATTAAGCAGGATCCAGGGCAATACTTGATGAGATCCTTAGAATATTTCAAGCAAATTTTAAAAATGGGAATTCTATAGTTTCTTGGCAGATTCTAAGAAATTGTCTAGGAATCAATATTAATAAAGTCAAAATAAAAATTATTCAGCTGTTTCCCCTAGTAGACTCCTCTTAGATCCCTGGTGGCTCAGACAGTAAAGAACCTGTCTGCAGAGCAGGAGACACAGGTTCAGTCTCTGGATGGGGAAGACCCCCTGGAGAAGGGAATGTCAACGCACTCTAGTATTCTGCCTGGAGAATTTGATGGACAGAGGAGCCTGGCAGGTTACAGTCCATGGGATCTCATAGAGTTAGACACGACAGGCTGACTAACGTTGTCACACTAGATCTTTTACATTGTGTGCCTACTACCTATTTTTAGAATTTGACTATTTCCCTCTTCCACCTGCATGATTTTAACTATATTTGTTCCATGTGCATCTAGCCCTTTGGTCTTAGTTATTTCAGCTATAGAAGTTTGAGCTAGAAGAGGCAGATCAGCTTTTATATTATTGAATATAGATTGTAAAAAAAAAATAGTTGTAGAGATATGGGATCATGCCATGTGGATGGGACAAACAAAATAAACTAGATCAGAGGGATAGGGAGAGACAGAGACAGAAGAGAGGGAGAGAAGTAATCTAGGGCAAAGAGAAAAGAAGCATATTAGATGAAAGAAGTAGAAATTAAATGTAAAGGCTCTCTGAGCAATCCCAGTTCCATTTATGTCTTCTGGGCTTTCTTCATCCCTTTTCCTAGACCTTAGAAACAATTGTTTGTTCAGTTGCTCAGTCATGTCTGATTCTTTTCCTCCCCATAGAGGCAGCACACACTGCCCTTCACTATTTACCAGAATTTGCTCAAAGTCATGCCATCCAACTATCTCATCCTCTGTCTCCTCCTTCTCCTCCTGCCTTCAATCTTTCCCAGCATTGGGGTCTTTTCCAAGGAGTTGGCTCTTGGCATCAAGTGGCCAAAGAATTGAAGTTTCACTTTCAGCATCAGTCCTTCCAATGAGTATTCAGGATGGATTTCCTTTAGGATTGACTGGTTTGATTTCCTTGCTGTCCAAGGGACTCTCAAGAATCTTCTCCAGCAGCACAGTTCAAAAGCATCAATTCTTTAGCACTTAGCCTTCTTTATGATCCAACACTCACATCTGTACATGGCTACTGGAAAAACTACAGCTTTGACTATAAGGAATTTTGTCTGCAAAGTGATATCTCTGGTTTTTAATACACTGTTGAGGTTCACCATAACTTTACTTCCAAGCAGCAAGTGTGTTTTAATTTCAAGGCTGCAGTCACTGTCCACAGTGATTTTTGGAGCCCAAGAAAACAAAGTCTCTCACTGTTTTCATTTTTTCCCCATCTATTTGCCATAAAGTGATGGGACCAGATGCCATGGTCTTAGTTTTTTGAATGCTGATTTTTAAGCTAGTTTCTTCATGCTCCTCTTTTACCTTCATCAAAAGGCTCTTTAGTTTCTCTTTGTTTTCTGCCATTAGGCTGGCATCATCTGCATTTGTGAGGTTATTGATATTTCTCCCAGCAGTCATGATTGCAGCTTGTGATTAATCCAGCCCAGCATTTTGCATAATGTACTCTGCATATAAGTTAAATAAGTGGGGTGACAATATACAGCCTTGACATACTCCTTTCCCAATTTAAAACAAGTCCATTGTTCCATGTCCAGTTCAAATTCTTGCTTCTTGATCTGCATACAGGTTTCCCAGGTGGCAGATAAAGTGGTCTGGTATTCCCATATCTTTAAGAATTCCCATCTCTTTAAGTTTGTTGTGACCCACACATTCAAAGGCTTTGGTCTACTCAAGGAAGGAGAAGTAGGTGCTTTTCTGGAATTCCCTTGGTTTATCTATAATTCAACAGCTATTGGCAATTTGATCTCTGGTTCCTCTGCCTTTTCTAAATCCAGCTTGAACATCTGAAAGTTCTGAGTTCACATACTTTTGAAGTCTAGCTTGGAGGATTTTGAGCATTACTTTGCTAGCATGTGAAATGAGCACAGTTGTGCAGTAGTTTGAGCATTCTTTGGGATTTCTTGTCTTTGGGATTAGAATGAAAATTGACATTTTCCAGTCCTATGGCCACTGCTGAGTTTTTCAAACTTGCTGGCATATTGAATGCAGAACTTTAACAGCATCATCTTTTAGGATTTGAAATAGCTCAGCTGGAATTCCATCACCTCCACTAGCTTTGTTCATAGTAAGGCTTCCTAAGACCCACTTGAGTTCACACTCCAGGATGTCTGACTCTAGGTGAGTGATCAAACCATCATGGTTATATGGGTCATGAAGATCTCTTTTGCACAGTTCTTCTATATATTCTTGCCACCTGTTCTTAATATCTTCTGTTTCTGTTAGGTCCATACCATTTCTGTCCTTTATTGTGCCCATCTTTGCATGAAATGTTCTCTTGGTATCTCTCATTTTCTTGAAGAGGTCATTATAGTAAATCCTAGTTTTTCCATTTGTTACTTGCAATAATGAAGTAATATGCATTAACTTCACAAACAATTATGAAGCTCTTATGTGTACTAAATATTCTGCTTTTGCTGGGGACAGAGATCCTTGCCTTCAGAAGTACAACCATCATGAGAGAAAATAAAGGTCTCTTTGGGAATGATGTGTGGGAGACACAGAATTCAAAGAGCATGGTTTATATTTGTGGCTAATCAGAAATTGAAGAAGAAGAAATACTTCTGTTTTCTTATGTTTTATCTGATTAACAGATAATTATTCTGATGTTATGGCTTGAGTTACAAGAGAAAAAGGCATATCTAATTTGTATTCCAGAGGCAGCAATGAAATGATGACCTGCAGCAATAAATCACTAAAACATGCTATACTTTTCAAGGGACATTGTGTATCACTGAACAACAAGTGCTAATTAAGAAAGAGAGAGAGGGAGGGTTCTGACAGCCTGTGGGAGCAGAGGTTTAAGGAAGAAAACTATGGAAGCAAGACTGAAAAATAGAGAGCCTTCTGTGCTAGGCTTTAATGGGTTTGAATTTTATTCTTAAAGCAGAACAAAATTACATACATGATCATGGAGTAGGAAAAAAGTCTAAGGTTGGTTAGGTCAGGGTATCTCAGGTGATGTGAACCTTGGGACTGGAAAAGTGCTTAGAATGCTCACATTTTCTGTGGGTACCAGCAATGAGACCAAGAACTTGTACTGACTGTGACTGTGTCTTCCAGTCATATTTTCTAGGAACTAATTTCAAAAGGGAAGGAGAGCAGATAATGAAAGGATACAGTTGCTTAATCAATAAAAGTGATGGCCTTCAAGGCACTGTCTTTGTCAAACCTGAGGGAAGCTAATACCTGGTCTCTGAGACAGTTCTAATTAGATGCTATATAGACTTCAAAGTGACCAGTGTTACTTAACCCTATCGATTTTCAGCAGCTATTCCTTGTTGTTCAAAAAATAGAACGAGGATTATAAGCTTGTTAAAATAAAACCTAGAAGAAGGAGGATTTAAACAAAATTGGAAAGGAATAAGAAAACTGGACCATCTTAGATTCCCAAACTAAAATAAAGATGAAAAGAACAAGAATGAACCAGTAGCCAGAAATAAGGCAGAAAAGGTAAATACCAACACCACTGAAGAAAAGAGAAACCATGGATGATTCTCCAGGTGTGTGAATTCTTGATTTGATGGAATACAAGTTTCTAAACTACAAATATGAATTGGTCATTCTCTGTCTTACAAAGATTATGTTGACTTATACAACACTCAGAAAGAGTTGAATTTCCACTTTTCTACTTTGATTATTTTCATTGCTATTTAGTCATCATTTAAAAAATTTTGCTTGCAAATCCATGCAATTTTTGTTGGCTGAATTCATGCCTACCTTCTACTAATTTCAAAAAAATTGGCTTACTGTCTGAAGAAAAACATTTTTGTCCATTTGAAATTGAGCTACAGAATTCATTTTGACTGCCACACAGGTAAGGACTCAATTCGACCAGGTATCATTAAGTAGATTAACATGCTTCTCTTGACTGGGGATTAACCCAGTAGAAGCAGGTATCCCTCTCATATTCTTCATTTATTGTCATCTGCAAATAAAGCACTAGAATGTTTTGGAAGTCATATTCTGAAGTGATGATTCACATTGGTAGGGTGTCTGAAAGTTCCCAGAACAGTGGCATCATCTGCAGAAATAGTAGCAGAACTGGGTCACGTGGTTTAAGAAATTCTCTTAATATCTGGTATCCAAATAGAGATGTCAACTTAGAAATTGGGTCTATGAGTCTAGAGCTCTTGGAAGACACCTTGGTTGAACATGCAAATTTTGAAACAGTAGGATAAAGATGGTTTTTAAAGCATTGGGACTGAATGAAGTCATTGTGGCAGCAATTAGGATGAAAATGGAAGAAAGTCTAAAAAATTTCCTGAAGATTTTAATATTTGGAAGTTGTATAGGAAAGGAGTCAACAGTGAAGAATGAAAACAAATTTCTAGTGATGTCATGTTGCAGGAAAGAATGGTGCGGCATGAGAGGAAGGCCACATTCTAGATCTCAGTCAAGTCCATGGAATGGCCACCAAGTGTGGGTTCCTGGCTTCTCAGAGGAAAGAATTCAAGAGAGAGCCATAGTAAAGAGAAAGGTTTATTCAGGGATATACAGACTCCAGAAATGGAGTGTGGGCTGTCTCAGAAAGCAAGAGGCCCCAGGATATGGAGTTCTCAGTTTTTATAGGGCTGGGTAATTTCATAGGCTAATGAGTCAGAGGATTATTCCAAGTATTTTGGGAAGGGGTGGAATTTCCAGGAATTGGGCCCCCATCCACATTTTGGCCTTTTATGGTCAGCCTCAGAACTGTCATGGTGCCTGTGGGTATGTAATTTAGCTTCCTGATGTGTTACAATGAGCATATACTGAGATTCAAAGTCTAGTGGAAGTCAACTCATCCTCCATCTTGGTTCTAATTGATTCCAACCAGTTTATATTGTGTCTTCAATGGCTCTCAATCTTTTAAACATTGTGCCCTGCCCCTTTCTTGTCTCAGATGGATAAATTAGATTAAAATATGCCATATTAGAAGGTGGATAAAGAATACAGGTGGTGCTAGTGGTAAAGAACCCGCCTGCCAATGTAGGTAGATGAAAGAGAAATGGGTTTGATCACTGGGTTGAGAAGATCCCCTGAAGGAGGGAATGGCAACCCACTCCAGTATTCTTGACTGGAGAATCCCATGGACAGAGGATTCCTGGCTAGTTACAGTCTATAGGGTCACAAAGGGTCAGATATGACAGAAATGACTTAGCAAATAATATTTAAGGAAGGAAGGAATAGTTGCTTGTGTCCAGATTCTTCTGAGAGGTCCCAAAAGTTGTGAAAATAAATACCTCTATTGGAAACAGTAATATCCTAGTTATTGGTAAGTTCAGAATGATGAGAAAGATAAGATCCTTATTGCAGTGTGTCAGAAAGTGAGGGTGAGCAGAAGGGGCAGAGACAGCCTCAGATTAGGGGGGAGAAGAAATATGGATTTAGTCAAAGGGCCAAGAGCAAGGAGGAGATGGGTTTTTCATCCTGATTTGTTTTCAAATTGGATATACCTAGGCATGACTAAGAACTTTTGGAAACAATTCACTAGAAAGGCAGATATTTGTGAAAGAGAGGAAAGATAGTAAAGGAAATATTTAGAACATAAAAAGGAAATGGAGATAAGAACACAAGGGAATGGAGATAAGAAATGGAGGTAATGAACTGGAGATATTCTGTTTTAATAGATGCAAGTATTTGTTGGCAAAGTTTCACTTTACCTGAGTCCTGTGCTCCTGGGAAACAGTAATGGTTACAAAAATCATCTCCTCTTCTTGTTTCTTACTGCAAGAAACTACCCTTTTCCCTTGGACTTTTAGATAAGACCCATACTTCCCCTGAGAACTTTCCAGCTGGTTCAGTGGTAAAGAATTTTCCTGACAATGCAGGAGATGCAGGAGACATGGGTTTGATCCCTGGGTTGGGAAGATCCCCTGGAAAAGGAAATGGAAGCCCACTCCAATATTCTTGCCTGGAGAATCCCATGGACAGAGGAGCCTGGTGGGGTACAGTCCATAGGGTCGCAAAGAGTCAGACATGACTAAACACCTGAGCACGCAGCATGCGTGAATGCATGTCTCCACTTTTGTTATATCTGAGAAGGGCAAACATCTTCCAAATTCCATCCTTTTGTTATAAAAGATAAGCAGAACTGTTTGTCAACACTGACCAACTTAAATGAACTGCTTATTAACTGATTTGACCAAAGTCTGCTCTTCTATATCCCTTGACCTTTGACCCAGCCTAAGCTAGCATACAGTTTCTCCTTAATGACTCTTCCTAAGAATCAGCTTCCCACAAGTGGAGAGACTGTCCAATCAACTTTCCCATTATAATCATACCAGGCACTTTCCCACACCCAGTCCCTTCTATTCTAGCCTTGTCTCTAGTTCTTATAAAAGAAATTTCCTTTCTGCTGGACCCATGAGGCACTTGCAGATCTCACAGTATGAGTGTTCTCCCTATTACGATAGGTTCCCTCCATTTAGTATGATATTCCTTTTGAATAAGATCTCTCATCACCTAAGTCAGATTTGTCTTTTTATTTTACAGTATGAGAACTTGCTAAGGATACAGTTTGGATTTGATGTGTGGAGATAATCTGGTTTCTGCCTGATTTTTATTTTCTTAAGGAAGTGAAGCAACCAGTTGTGTTTGAGAATGCCCAAGTAGATGCTGATAGCATAAGAAGAGAGAATACCACGTGAAATAAACATTTTTGAGAATAAAAACTATATTCCCTACAGAAGTGTGGTGGGATTATCTGGCAAATATGAGTGCTTATTTGTAATTAATAGTCATAGATTTAAGCCTAAATCAATCAGCTTGTTGGCATCGATTCTCCTGACAATGTTTAGCTTCTCGAGTGCTAATTATAGATAATTTAGTGCAAGTAGACACGAAGTATTTCCTCATAAACACTAAGACAATCTGCAACAGCTATTATACATTGTGTGTTCAGTAACATGATTATAACAGAATTATATGAATTCCTTTAGGAAAAAAGATGGCTGAAATAGATTATATATGTAATTTCCTTGTAATGGGCTTCAGATATTTTACAGAGGGATATCTAGAATAATTTAAAACTTTTAATTAAAAATACATTAGATTAAGTACATACTAGCAATAGTTTTCAGTTAACAATAATCACATCTCAGATAAATCTCATTGGCTATGATGCTACTTAAACTAATGCAATTTAATGCAAAAACATCTCTTCTAGAATTTTGTTAATGCTAACTAAAATTTTCTTTCACTGAAAGCCAGTCTTATCAGATATCATGTTTTCCTTTTATCCATATTTTGTAATATTACTTAGAAAATTCACACTACTTTAGAGATTATGGTTATCAGCTACCAATGTATGGGATTCTTCAGGTGTTTTCTTTTAGCTTTAAAATTTTTAATTTAAATTATTGAAGTATAACTGAGTTACATTGTATTAGCTTCAGGTGTACAAAATAGTTATTCAATATTTTGATATTATATACCATTTAAAGTTATTACAAACCATTGGATATATTTCCCTCTGCTGTACAATATATACTTATTGCTTATTAGTTTTATACATAGTAGCTTGTATTTCTTGATCCCCTACACCTATCCTGCCCCTTCTCCCTTCCCTCTCCCCACTGGTAGCTACTAGTCTGTTCTCTGTATCTGTACGTCTATTTCTCTTTTGTTGTCTACACTTGTTTCTTTCATTTTTTAGGTTCCACATATAAATGAAAATATAGAATATTTGTCTTTGTCTTATTTCATTAAGCATAATACACTCAAAGTCCATTCCTGTTGCAAATGGCCAAATTTCATTCAATTTTGTGGCCTGGTAGCATTCCACTTTATGTATACACTACTTCTTTACACATTCATCTGCTGATGGACGCTTAGGATTCTTCCATATCTTGGCAACTATAAATAATATTGTTATGAACACTTAGATGCATGCATCTTTTTGAATTAGTGCTTTTATTTTCATCAGATATATATACAAGAATGGAATTGCTGGATCATATGGTAGCTGTATTTTTAATATTTTGAGAAGCCTCCATACTTTCTTCCATTGTAGCTGCATGATTTTACAAGCTTACCAACAGTACTAGGGTTCTCTTTCTCACATGCTTGACATTTGTTACTTGCAGACTTTTCAGTGATACCCCCTCTGACCAGTGATAACTCATTGTGAGTTTGATTTAGTTCTCTAATAATTGGTGATGTTGAATGTTTTTTCACATGCCTGTTGGCCTCTGTATATCTTCCTTGGGAAGATGTCTATTCATGTCATATGCCTATTTTTTAATATAATTGGGTTGTTTTTCTGATGTTAAATTTTATGAGCTGTCATATATTTTTTGTATTAACTCCTTGTCAGTCATATCATTTGCAAATATTTCTCCCATTCAGTAGGTTTTTTCATTTTATTTATAGTTTCTTTTGCGGTGCAAAGGTTTTCATGTTTATTTAGGTCTCATTTGTTTACCTTAGATTTTGTTTACTTTGCCTTAGGAGACAGATTCAGAAAAAAAATTGCTATGATTTATGTCAAAGAGTGTGCTACCTATGTTCATTTTTAGGAGTTGTATCCTTTCGGGTATTATATCTAGATATTTAATCCATTTTGTGTTATGATAACAAATGTGTGATATACATATTTTTGTATATGCTATGAAGCAATGTTTTAATCTCATTGTTTCACATGCAGCTGTCTAGTTACTAGCACCACTTATTGAGGAGACTATTTTTCTCCATTGTATATTTTTGACTTATTTGTTGTAGATTAATTGAAAATGGGTGTGTGAGTTTATTTGTGGGATCTCTATTTTTTCCACTCTTTTGACTCTTTGTTCTAGTTTTGTGAAAATGTCATGGTATTTTGTTGAGGATCACAGTAAGTCTGTGGATCTCTTTGGGTGGTATAAACATTTTAATAATGTTAATTCCTCCAACCCAAGAACACTGGATAGCTTTCCATTTCTTTGAATCATCTTCAAATTCCTTCATCAGTGTTTTAGACTTTTCAGAGCATAGGTCTTTCAACTCCTTGGTTAAGTTTATTCCTAGGTTATTTATTCTTTTTGATGGGGTTTTAAATGGAATTGTTTTCCTGCTCTTTCAGATAGCTGATTATTACTGTTTGGAAAAGCAACAGATTTCTATATGTTATTATTGTATCCTGAAACTTCATTGAGTTCATTTATTTTAATAGGTTTTTTGGTGGAGATATTAGGGTTTTCTGTATATTCATAGTATCATGTCATCTGCAAATAGTGTGTTTTATTTCTTTTCCTTCCACTTTGGATATCTTTTAATTTTTTTTTTTTTTTGATTGCTGACTTTCAATACTATCTTAAAGAGAAGTAGTGAAAGTGGGTATCCTTGTCTTGTTCCTGAGCTTAGAGGGAAGACTTTCAGCTTTTCATCACTGAGTGTTAGGTTGGCTGTGTGTTTGTCTTATTGGTTTCTATAATGTTGAGATATGTTCCCCCTATACATATTTTGGTTAGATTTTTTTTTAATTATGAATGAATGTTAAATTTTGTCAAATATTCTTTCTTTGTCTGCTGAGATGATCATGTTACTTTTATCTTTCTTTTGGTCAATGTGGTATATTGCATTGATTAATTTGTGGATATTGAACCATACGTGAATCCCTGGTGTGGTGCTTTCGTCTCTAAGTTGTGCCTGACTCTTGTGATTCCATGTCTGTAGCCCTCCAGGCTCCTCTGTACATGGGACTTCCCAGGCAAGAACACTGGAGTGGGTTACCATTCCCTTTTCCAGGAGATCTTCCAGACCCAGGGATCAAACCCTTGTCTCCTGCATTGCAGGCAAGTCTTTACCAACTGAGCCACCAGGGAAGCCCTTGAATCCCTGCAGTAAATCCAATTTGGTCATGATGAATGACTCTTTTTATATATTGTTGAAGTCAGTATGCTAATATTTGTTCAGGATTTTTGCATTCATATTCATTAGAAATGTTGGCCCATAATCCTATTCCATATTTTGGAATAGTTTGAGAAGGATAGATACTTGCTCTTCTTTACACGTTTGGTAAAATTCCTCTGTAATGTCAACTGTTCCTGGATTTTTCTTTGCTGGGAGTTTTCTTTTTGTTTTTTCATTTTTTAAAATTCAATTTCACTTCCAGTAATTGCTCTGTTGAATTGTCTATTTGGTCCTGATTCAGTCTTAGAAGTTTGTACATTTCTAGAAACTTGTCAATTTTTTCTTGGTTATTGAATTTGTTGATACATAATTTCATTGTATTTGCTTATAATTTTTATATCTTTGTAACATAGGTTGATATTCTAATTATTCATTTCTCTTTTTTTATTTCTCATTAAACTTTTTTTAATGGGTCTCAAATTCTGTGACAGATTTTTGGTCAAGTTGTTTTCATTAAAAAGTACTGATTTTTCTCTTTTTTTTATAGATGACCCTCTCCTCTTTTACTTTTATTGGAGTATGGTTGGTTTACAATGTTGCACTTGTTTCGAGTGTATAGCAAGTGAATCAGTTATTTATACACACACACACACACACACACACACACACTATTTTTAAAGTTCTTTTCCCATACAGGCCATTATAGAGTATTAAGTAGAGTTATTTGTACTTATAGTAGGTCTTTATTAGTTATTTTATATATAATAGTGCGTATATGTCAATCCCAATCTTCCAATTTATCCTTCCCTCCACTCTTATCCCCTGGTAATAATAAGTTTGCTTTCTACATCTGTAACTCTATTTTGGTTTGTAGATAAGTTCATTTCTACTCTTTTTTTTTTTTTAGATTCCACATGTAAGCAAAATCATATTTGTTTTTTTCTGTCTGACTTACTTCACTCAGTATAACAATCTCTAGGTCTATCCTCATTATTGCAAATGGCATTACTTTGTTCTTTTTTATGGCTAATATTCCATTTTATATATATGTGTGTGTATGTGTGTGTGTGTGTGTGTGTATGTATGTATATATATTATATATATATCTCACATCTTTATCCAGACTTCTGTTGATGAACATTTAGGTTGAGTCCATACCCTGGCTATTGAAAATAGTGCACAATAAATACTGGGGTGCATCTCTTTTTAAATTATGGTTTTATCTGGGTATATGCCCAGGAATGGGATTACTGGATCTTATATTGGCTCTATTTTAATTTTTTTAAGTATCCTCCATACTGTTCTCCACAGTGGTTACACTAGTTTATCTTTCCACCAACATTGTAGGAAGGTTCCCTTTTCTCCACATCCTCTCCAGCATTTACTGTTTGTAGATTTTTTGATGATGGCCATTTTGACTGGTATGAGGTGATACCTCTTTGCAGCTTTGATTTGCGTTTCTCCAGTAATTAGTGATGTTGAGCATCTTTTCATACTCTTTTTAGCCATTGTATGTCTTCTTTGGAGAAATGTCTAGAGAAATGTCTTCTGCCTATT
Organism: Cervus canadensis; assembly: GCF_019320065.1. Classification (NCBI taxonomy): domain Eukaryota; kingdom Metazoa; phylum Chordata; class Mammalia; order Artiodactyla; family Cervidae; genus Cervus; species Cervus canadensis. The sequence continues at coordinate 58,880,823 of NC_057404.1, forward strand.
ATTTGACTGGGTTGTTTGTTTCTTTGATATTGAGTTGCATGAAGTGTTTGTCTATTTTTGGAGACTAATTTCTTGTCAGTTTGTTCATTTGCAACTGTTTTCTCCCATTCTGAGGGTTGTCTTTTTATTTTGTTTATGATTTCCTTTGTTGTGCTAAAGGCTTAAGTTTAATTTGGTCCCATTTGCTTATTTTTATTTTCATTACTCTAGGAAGTGGTAGTTTATTTTGATTCTTTCTCTTTTCTTCTTGATGAGCTTAGTTAAGACTTTTCAATTTTGTTTATATTTTTTAAAACTCTGAGTTTTATTGATCTTTCCCTTTATTTTTCTTTTAAAATCTCTATATATTTTCTTCTGGAATTTTATTTCCTCCTTTCTGCTTACTTTGAACTTTGTTCTCTTTAAATTTCTTCAGATGGAAAGTTGGGTTGCTTATCTGAGATATTTCTCACTTCCAGAAATGGGCCTCTATTGCTATAAGCTTTCCTCTTGGAATTGACTTGTTATATCCCATAGATTTTGGAAATTTGTGTTTCCGTTTTCATTTGTCTTGAGTTATTTTCTGATTTCTTCTTTGATTTCATCATTTAAACAACGTTGTTTAATAGTCTCCATGTGCTTATAATTTTCCCATTTTTTCCTATAATTAATTTCTAGTTAATTAATTAACTAGTGGAAACAGTGGCTGATTTTATTTTCCTGGGCTCCAAAATCACTGCAGATGGTAACTGCAGCCATGAAATTAAAAGACACTTACTCCTTGGAAGGAAAGTTATGGCCAACGTAGACAGCATATTAAAAAGCAGAGACATTACTTTGCCAACAAAGGTCCATCTAGTCAAGGTTATGGTTTTTCCAGTGGTCATGTATGGATGTGAGAGTTGGACTATACAGAAAGCTGAACACTGAAGAATTGATGCTTTTGAACTGTGATGTTGGAGAAGACTCTTGAGAGTCCCTTGGACTGCAAGGAGATCCAACCAGTCCATCCTAAAGGATATCAGTCCTGGGTGTTCATTGGAAGGACTGATGTTGAAGCTGAGACTCCAATATTTTGGCCACCTGATGCAAAGAGCTGACTCAGTTGAAAAGGCCCTGATGCTGGGAAAGATTGAGGGCAGGAGGAGAAGCGGATGACAGAGGATGAGATGGTTGGATGGCATCACCTACTCAATGGGCATGGGTTTGGTTGGACTCTGGGAGTTGGTGATGGACAGGGAGGCCTGGCGTGCTACAGTTCATGGGGGTGCAGAGTCGGACATGACTGAGTGATTGTACTGAACTGAACTGAATTTCTAGTTTTATGTTTTGTGGTCAGAATTAATGCTGAGTATAAATTCTATCTTAAATTTGTCAAGGCTTGTGTTGTGTCTTAAGATGTGATCTATCCTGAAGAACAGTCCATATGCACTTTAACAGAATGTCTATTCTGCTGTTTTGGAGTAGAATAATCTGTGCACATCTGTGAAGTCTGGTTTATTGTGTTTTCATGACCATTGTTACCTTATTGATTTTCTGTCTGGATGATATGTCAATTGATGTCACTGGGGTGTTAAACCCTTTGACTGTTATTGTATTATTGTCAGCATCATCTTTTATGTTTGTTAAAATTTGCTTTATACTTTTAAGTGCTCTTGTATTAAGTTCATATATACTAGTGAATGTAATATCCTCTTCTCAACTTATCTCTTTATTATTATATAATGTCATTCTTTCCCTTTTTTACACACTTTGTTTCAAACTCTATTTTGTCCAATATGAGTACTTCTTGTCATTTCAACTTATATGAAATATCTCTTTTCATCCCCTCATTTTCAACCTGTGCTGGTCTTTAGCTCTTAAGTGAATCTCTATTAAGTAGCATATAGAATAAGTATTGTTTTATTTTTTTAAAATCCAATCAGCCACCCTATACCTTTTTGCTGGAACATTTAGTCCATTGACATTTCAAGTAATTAGTGACAGATACGTACTTATTGCCATTTTGTTTAGTCAGTTAGTTGCTTAGTCAAGTCTGACTCTTTGTGACGCCATGGACTGCAGCAGGCCAGGCCTCCCTGTCCATCACCAACTCCCAGAGTTTACTCAAACTTATGTCCATTGAGTCGGTGATGCCATTCAGCCATCTCATCCTCTGTCATCCCCTTCTTCTCCAGCCTTCAATCTTTCCCAGCATCAGCGTCTTTTCAAATGAATCAGTTTTTCACATCAGGTGGCCGAAGTATTGGAGTTTCAGCTTCAGCATCAGTCCTACCAGGATGGACAGATGCTTCTTGCAGTCCAAGGGACTCTCAAGAGTCTTCTCCAACACCACAGTTCAAAAACATCAATTCTTCAGTGCTCAGCTTTCTGTATAGTCCAACTCTCACATCCATACATGACTCCTGGAAAAAACATAGCTTTGACTAGATGGACCTTTGTTGGCAAAGTAATATCTCTGCTTTTTAATACGCTGCTTTGGTTGTTCATAACTTTTCTTCCAAGCAGCAAGCCTCTTTTAATTTCATGGCTGCAGGCACCATCTGCAGTGATTTTGGAACCCAGGAAAATAAAGTCAGCCACTGTTTCCATTGTTTCCCCATTTATTTGCCATGAAATGATGGGACTGGATACCATGATCTTAGTTTTCTGAATGTTGAATTTTCTGAGTTTTCTGAATATAAGCCAACTTTTTCACTCTCCTCTTTCACTTTCGTCGAGAGGCTCTTTAGTTCTTCTTTGCTTTCTGCCATAAGGGTGGTGTCATCTGCATATCTGAGGTTATTGATATTTCTCCTGGCAATCTTGATTCCAGCTTGTGCTTCATCCAGCCCAACATTTCTCATGATGTACTCTGCATGTAAGTTAAATAAGCAGGGTGGCAATATACAGCTTTGATGTACTCTTTTCCCAATTTGGAACCAGTCTGTTGCTCCGTGTTCAGTTCTAACTGTTTCTTCCTGACCTGCATACAGGTTTCTCAAGAGATAGGTCAGATGATCTGGTATTCCCTTCTCTTTAAGAATTTTCCACAATTTGTCATGATCCACATAGTCAAAGGCTTTGGCATAGTCAATAAAGCAGAAATATATGTTTTTCTGGAACTCTCTTGCCTTTTTGAAGATCCAGTGGATGTGGGAAATTTGATCTCTGGTCTGTCTGTTTTTTCTAAATCTAGCTTGAACATCTGGAAATTCATGGCTCATGTACTGTTGAAGCCTGTCTTGGAGAATTTTAAGCATTACTTTACTAGCATGTGAGATGAGTGAAATTGTGTGGTTGTTTGAACATTCTTTGGCATTGCCTTTCTCTGGGATTGGAATGAAAACTGACCTTTTCCAATCTTGTGGCTACTGCTGAGTTTTCCAGATTTGCTGGTATATTGAGTGCAGCACTTTCACAGCATCATCTTTTAGGATTTGAATTAGCTCATCTGGAATTCCATCACTTACACTAGCTTTGTTTGTAGTGATGCTTCCTAAGGCCCACTTGACTTTGCATTCCAGGATGTCTGGCTTTAGGTAAGTGATCATACCATCATGATTATCTCAGTCGTGAAGATATTTTTTGTTTGGTTCTTCTGTGTATTCTTGCCACCTCTTCTTAATATCTTCTGCTTTGTTAGGTCCATACCCTCTTGGTTCCTTATTGTGTCCATCTTTTCATGAAATATTCCCTTGATGTCTCTAATTTTCTTGAAATTTGGATCTCTAGTCTTTCCCTCTACTGTTTTCCTCTATTTCTTTGCACTGATCACTGAGGAGGCTTTTTTTTTAATCTCTCCTTGCTCTTCTTTGCAACTCTGCATTCAAATGGGTATATCTTTCCTTTTCTCCTTTAGTTTTCACTTCTCTTCTTTTTTCAGCTATTTGTAAGGCCTTCTCAGACATTTTGTTACTTCTTGTTGTTGTTGTTTTCCCCAGTTGTTTTTGTAGTTCTTCTCCATTCATTGCCTCTTTTAATTTTTTCTTTTGTGGTTTGATTCTTTCAGTTAGTGGTATACTTGTGTTCTTTTCTCTTTAGCTTTTGTGTATCTATTGTAGATTTTTGTTTTGTAGTTATTATGGGTTCATTTATATTGACCTATAGTTCTATTCAGTTGTTTTAATCATGTAGTCCTTTAAGTTCAATTACATTCTAAAAAATCTATACATTACTCCCCTTTCTCACATATGGCTTTTAATGATATACTTTACATCTTCATGTTTATCCCTTTACCGATTGTTGTAGTTCATTTTTTATTTTGTTTTTAATCTTTGTACTATCTTATTAAGTGATTAATCCTTAGCTTTTACTACATATTTGCCTTTATTGGTGCAACTTTTTTTTAAATTTCTTGTATATTCTTAATTATTTTTGTTTATTATCTATTCTTTTCATTAATTCATTTACCAGGCCTCAAATTTTCAAAGGGTAAACAGAAAGAGCCCATGTCCCTGTGGAGGGAAGTAGAGAAGAATTTTAGAACTGGTTTATTTTTAAAGTTTTATTGAACTATAACAATGTACTGTACTATTTTTGAGTGTTGATTAACTTTAAGTGGGTGAAAGAATTAAAAGGTTCAAAAACATGCTTCTGGTCTCAAAGGAAAAGGTGTGTGTTATATATGTTCTTATGTTAACTATAAAAATCCAAGCTATGTTTAATTTTCAAAATCAAATCAATGTCATTTCTATGTTGATTGCCCAACAGGTACTAAGTGGATACGGTATTAGGGGAATTAAAATAGACACAGTCTTGTTCAGGCCTCAGAAGAAGGGGAGCAGGGCTCTGACCGACTTCTGACTTTGCTTGAACCTTGTCTGGACTACATGCTTGCCTACAGGCACACCAATTGTTACCACCAAGTCAAGCAGCGCTTTAGAAAAGAAAGAGAGTGGATCTTGGAATTTCTTAAGTCCTTGAGGAGCTAGCCAGTCCCCTGGGGTTTAAGAAGTCTTATGACTCACAAGGTGAAACAGGCAGCATTGTAAAGGTTAAACAAAACAAAACAAAACAGAGCTGTATTGCTTGTACTCAAACTGATGATGAAATCACATTGTGGCCTGGAATTATAAGGTGGAGCCCACAAAGCTGCACTTTGAAGTCCCACCCCTGGGATGGAAGCACCACCCAGGACCCATTTCCCAGTTGGGACTCCAGATTGCTGTTACTTGAGACTTCCTAGTGATATTCAAGTCTGAATGTAGGTTTCATCCCAACTTGTGATATATACACTGTTACTTCTTTCTATTGTTTCTGTTCTTTCTTTTAATGACTATATATTGAAATTAAGTCAAACAACCCTCTATTAAATATCAGTTCAGTTCAGTTCAGTCACTCAGTCATGTCCGACACTTTGCGACCCATGAGCTGCAGCATGCCAGGCCTCCCTGTCCATCACCAACCCCTGGAGTCCACCCAAACCCATGTCCATCGAGTTGGTGATGCCATCCAGCCATCTCATCCTCTGTCATCCTGTTCTCCTCCTGCCTTCAATCTTTCCTGGCATCAGGGTCTTTTCAACTGAGTCAGCTCCTCACATCAGGTGGCCAAAGTATTGGAGTCTCAGCTTCAACATCAGTCCTTCCACTGAACACCCAGGACTGATCTCCTTTAGGATGGACTGGTTGGATCTCCTTGCAGTCCAAGGGACTCTCAAGAGTCTTCTCCAACACCACAGTTCAAAAACATCAATTTTTCAGCGCTCAGCTTTCTGTATAGTCCAACTCTCACATCCATACATGACCACTGGAAAAACCATAACCTTGACTAGATGGACCTTTGCTGACAAAGTAATGTCTCTGCTTTTTAATATGCTGTCTAGGTTGATCATAACTTTCCTTCCAAGGAGTAAGCGTCTTTTAATTTCATGGCTGCAATCACCATCTGAAGTGATTTTTGGAGCCCGGAAAAATAAAGTCAGCCACTGTTTCCCCATCTATTTGCCATGAAGCGATAGGACTGGATGCCATGATCTTAGTTTTCTGAATGTTGAGCCTTAAGCCAACTTTTTCATTCTCCTCTTTCACTTTCATCAAGAGACTCTTTAGTTCTTCTTCACTTTCTTTTTCTGTTAAATATAGGAATTATTTATTATGTGTGTAACTAGTGGTTACTTTTGTTAACAGATCCTTCAAACCTGGAACAAAAATAAAACTTTTGGCAAACTAGGTAATACTTTGATGTGGATGAAAAGGCATTGAATTTGATATCTAAAGTTGTGCTTGAGTCCTGCCATAGACTTTTAATAACTGGGTAATCCCTGGGCAAACAAGTCTGAGTCTTATTTGTAAAATGGAATAAATGCCTGTGTAACATGACAAAATGTGGTCCACCAAAGAGGGGAATGTCAAACCACTTCAGCATTTTTGCCTTGAGAATCCCATGAATAGTAAGAAAAGGCAAAAATATATGACACTAAAACATGAATTCCCCAGGCTGGTACGTGCCCAATGCACTACTGGGGAAGAGCAGAGAAATAGGTTCAGAAAGAATGAAGAGTCTGAGCCAAAGTGGAAACAAAATCCAGTTGTGGATGTGTCTGGTGATGGAAGGGAAGTCTGATGCTGTAAAGAACAATACTGCATAGGGATCTGGAATGTTAGGCCCATGAATCAAGGTAAATTGGAAATGGAGCTGGCAGGAGATGGCAAGACAGAACATCAACATTTTATGAATCAATGAACTAAAATGGACTAGAATGGGTGAATTTAATTCAGATGACCATTGTTTCTACTACTGCGGGCAAGAATCCTTAGAAGAAATGGAATAGCTGTCATAGTCAACAAAAGAGTCCAAAATTCAGTACTTGGGTGCAATCTCAAAAGCAACAGAAGGATCTCTGTTCATTTCCAATTCAATATCAGAATAATCCAAGTCTATACCACAAACACTAATGCCAAAGAAGCTGAGGTTAAACAGTTCTATGAAGACCTAAGAGAACTTGTAGAACTAACACCAAAAAAAAAATGTCCTTTTCATTATAGGGGACTTGAATGCAAAGTTGAAAGTCAAGAGATACCTGAGGTAACAGGCAAGTTTGGTCCTTGGAGTGAAAAGTAAAGCAGAGCAAAGGCTTACAGAGTTTTGCCAAGAGAACATACTGGTCATAGCAAACACCCTGTTCCAACAACATGAGAGATGACTCTACACGTGGACATCACCAGATGGTCAATGCTGACATCAGATTGATTATATTCTTTGCAGTTGAATATGGAGAAGCTCTATACAGTTAGCAAAAACAAGACTGGAGCTGACTGTGGCTCAGATCATGAACTGCTTATTGCAAAATTCAAACTTAAAGTGAAGAAAGTAGGGAAAACCACAAGGCCATTCAGGTATGACCTAAATCAAATCCCTTAGGATTATAGAGTGAAGTGACAAATAGAATCAAGGGATTAGATCTGATAGACAGAGTACTTGAAGAATTAAGGATGGAGGTTGATGACATTATACAGGAGGTGGTGATCAAAACCATCAGAAAGAAAAAGAAACTCAAGGAGGCAAAATGGCTGTCTGAGGAGGCCTTACAAATAGGTGAGAAAAGAAGAGAAGTGACAGGCAAAGGAGAAAAGGAAAGAAATATCCAGCTGAACACAGAGTTCCATAGAATAGCAAAGAGAGATAAGAAAGCCTTCCTAGTGAACGATGCAAAGAAATAGAGGACCACAATAGATTGGGAAAGACTAGCGATCTCTTCAAGAAAATTAGAGACACCAAGGGAACATTTCATGCAAAGATGGGCACTATAAAGGACAGAAATTGTATGGACCTAACAGAAGCATAAGATATTAAGAAGAGGTGGCAAGAATATATAGAAGAACTGTACAAAAAGATCTTCAGATACCCAGATCTTCAGATACCCAGATAACCATGATGGTGTGATCACTCACTTAGAGCCAGATATGCTGGAATGCGAAGTCAAGTGGGCCTTAGGAAGCATAACAAGGAGCAAAGTTAGTGGAAGTGATGGAATTCCAGCTGAACTATTTCAAATCCTAAAAGATGATGCTGTGAAAGTGCTGCACTCGAAATGCTGGCAAATTTCGGAAACTTAGCAGTGGCCACAGGACTGAAAGATCAGTTTTCATTCCAATCTCAAAGAAAGGCAATACCAAAGTATGTTCAAACCACTGCAAAATTCCACTCATCCCACATGCTAGCAAAGTAATGCTGAAAACCCTCCAAGCCAGACTTCAACAGCACATGAACTGAGAACTTCCAGATATTCAGGCTGGATTTATAAAATACAGAGGAGTCAGAGATCAAATTTCCAACATCCCTTGTATCATAGAAAAAGCAAGGGAATTGCAGGAAAAAAAAATCTACTTCTGCTTCATTGACTATGCTAAAGCTTTTGACTGTGTGGAACAAACTGTGGAAAATTCTACAAGAGATGGAATACCAGATCACCTTGCCTGCCTCCTGAGAAACCTGTATGCAGGTCAAGAAGCAATGGAAGACATGGAAGGATGGACTGGTTCCAAACTGGGAAAGGAGTACATCAAGGCTGTATACTGTCACCCTGCTTATTTAACTTATATGCAATGTACATCATGCAAAATGCCAGATGGGATGAAACACAAGCTGTAATTGAGATTGCCGGGAGAAATATCAACAACCTCAGATATGCAGATGACATCACCCTTATGGCAGAAAGCAAAGAGGAACTAGATAGCCTCCTGATGAAGGTGAAAGAGGAGAGTGGAAAAAGCTGGCTTTAAACTCACCATTCAAAAAATGAAGATCATGGCATCCTGTCCCTCATCTATTATGGCAAATAGATGAGGAAAGAATGGAAACAGTGACAGGCTTTATTTTCTTGGGCTCTAAAATTACTGCAGATGATGACTGCAGCTACAAAATTAAAAGACACTTGCTGCTTGGACAAAAAGCTATAACCAAGCTAGTCCGCGTATTGAAAAGCAAAGATATCATTTGCAGACAAAGGTCTTTAGAGTCAAAGCTATAGTTTTTGCAGTAGTCATGTACTTATGTAAGCTTTGAACCATAACAAAGGCTGAGCACCGAAGAACTGATGCTTTTGAACTGCGGTGTTGGAGAAGACTCTTGAGAGTCTCTTAGACTGCAAGATCAAAGCAATCAGTTCTAAAGGAAGTCAATCATGAATATTCCTTAGAAGAACTGATGCTGAAACTGAAACTCCAATACTTTTGCCACCTAATGGGAAGAGCTGATTCATTAGAAAAGACCCTGATGCTGGGAAAGATTGAAGGCAGGAGGAGAAGGTGACAGAGGACAAGATGGTTGCTTGGCATCTTTTTTCATAGACATGACTTTGAGCAAGCTCCGGGAGATGGTGAAGGACAAGGAAGCCTGGCGTGCTGCAGTCCATGGGGTCACAGAGAGTTGGACCAAACTGAGCAATTAAACAACAACAACAACATGATTGTTGTGTGGGCAAAATGAAATCATGTTTGTAAAATTTCTCAGCAACCTGTGATTAACAGGTAAGTGTTAAGATCCCAAGCTCTGCAGATGGGACATTTCAGTTTGAACCCTCACCCTACTCACTGCTCACTAGACCTGAACGTGTGACTGAATCTTCATTCCTCCATGATCTCTTCTGCAGTTTGATGATACAAGGACCAGTCAGATCTGAGGATGCTAAGAGGATTGAAAGTGAGATAATGCAGTTAAAGTGTTTGGCATATAATAAGCACTTAATGTTTCCTAATATTATTGTTCTATGTTTATTGACCTTCTCCAAAATATACATACTATATGCCTGTTGCTATTTTCACTTTACTCTATAACTTGCTGAGCTCTACTTTACACAGGAAGAACTAAGAGCTGACTGCAAAACCTTCTCTGTTAAGCAGTTGGCTGTATAGTATAACTTATTTCTCAGAAAATTACTCTCTTATGGACACAGTGAGTATGTTTGACAATTAAAGCTAGAGTAAGTGCTGTGATAAGCTTCACAAAAATATATAAATTAAAATAACTTTCAATTGTGCATCAAACAAATGATATATACAGAAAAGAATAAAACTGAAATCAGGGCTGTCTTTAAAATCCTGAGTATGAAGTATCTGGTCCTGTGAACCTGAAAACAGGAGTTCAGGAGTGTTCAGAGTGTTCAGAGGAAATTATGCCTTTCAGAAAGTGGTCCTAAGCATTTATAAACAGCTGGTTAGTGAGTCCAATAGTCTCCACCTCTGGAAAGAAATGAGAAGACAGCCTCTCCCTTCATTGTGATAAAATGAATAGGTATTCTGCACACATCAAAGAGCAGGAATAGTACTCTCTTTAAAAAGTAATTACTAGCTTGTTAGAACTCATTGATGAAGAGAACTTATATTCATACAAATTCACACAATTTTCTGTAGCTACTTAATTAATTTTCTTCTCCACTGGTCAGTTAGTTCACGATGATTCCCTTTGTCAAATGCTTTTGAGTATCCCTCTTCCTTAAAAGAGAACACATATATAGTCATCACACATATCAATCAAGGTTAACATAGAAAGAATTAAGCAAACTTCATTTTATAAGAAGGGCAATTAAAAAAAAAAGAAGGGCAATTTACAATTTACATTTCTTTTCAAACTTACTGCTATGAAAAAATACTTTTTAAATATCAACAGAATTAAAGCAAGAGAGTTCCAGAAAAATAACTATTTCTGCTTTATTGACTATGCCAAAGCCTTTGACTGTGTGGATCACAATAAACTGTGGAAAACTCTTAAAGAGATGGGAATACCAGACCATCTGACCTGTCTCTTGAGAAACCTGTATGCAAGTCAGGAAGCAACAGTTAGAACTAAACATGGAACAACAGACTGGTTCCAAACAGGAAAAGGAGTACATCAAGGCTGTATATTGTCACCCTGCTTATTTAACTTATATGCAGAGTACATCATGAGAAATGCTAGACTGGAAGAAGCACAGGCTGGAATCAAGATTGCCGGGAGAGATATCAATAACCTCAGATATGCAGACGACACCACCCTCAAGGCAGAAAGTGAAGAGGAACTAAAAAGCCTCTTGGTGAAAGTGAAAGAGAAGAGTGAAAAAGTTGGCTTAAAGCTCAACATTCAGAAAACTAAGATTATGGCATCTGGTCCCATCACTTCATGAGAAATAGATGGGGAAACAGTGTCAGACTTTATTTTTTGGGGGACTCCAAAATCACTGCAGATGGTGATTTCAGCCATGAAATTAAAAGACGCTTACTCCTTGGAAGGAAAGTTATGACCAACCTAGATTGCATATTAAAAAGCAGAGACATTACTTTGTCAACAAAGGTCCATCTAGTCAAGGCTATGGTTTTTCCAGTGGTCATGTATGGATGTGAAAGTTGGACGGTGAACAAAGCTGAGCACCGAAGAATTGATGCTTTTGAACTGCGGTGTTGGAGAAGACTCTTGAGAGTCCCTTGGACTGCAAGGAGATCCAACCAGTCCATCCTAACGGAGATCAGTCCTGGGTGTTCACTGGAAGGACTGAGGCTGAAGCTGAAACTCCAATACTTTGGCCACCTCATGCGAAGAGTTGACTCATTGGAAAAGACCCTGATGCTGGGAGGGATTGGGGGCAGGAGTAGAAGGGGGCAACAGAGGACGAGATGGCTGGATGGCATCACCGACTCGATGGACATGGGTTTGGGTGGACTCTGGGAGTTGGTGATCGACAGGGAGGCCTGGCGTGCTGCGATTCATGGGGTCGCAAAGAGTCGGACACAACTGAGTGACTGAAGTGAACTGAACTGACGACCTGACTATATCATCTCTAGCATGTTAATAATTGCTTGATAATTGAGAACAATTAATAAAGGTTATTCTGAGATGTTTTAAGGTTAGTATGTTGAATCAATTATAAATAAATATAAGTTGTTAATTTCTTCAAATATGCAAATTATGTGACATTTGATGTTTTTTCATAATAAAATATTAAGGTTGAAAATGAAGGAGGAAGGAAAAAGTATGCCTTTTCAGGTTCTATATCAATGACTAAATCTTTTCATACAAAATTTTTAGATATTCCATTGTTACAAGATTGAAGTAGTATAATTAACATGTTTCCATAAACCATTAACTAGAACCTTAGAAGTCTAGTTTTAAAATATAGTTTCCTTCCCATATATACATATTTGTTTTTCACTATATTAATTATATTACTGACATTAGCTCTTTATAATACTTTTAAAAATATTGCATAACCCATTTATTCTGAAGACATGTATTTAGAAAGTTTTATATCGATTACTCTGGATTGCATAAGTAAAGAAGTCAATGGAATAATTCCTTGAATAGCCAAAATAATCTTGAGAAAGGCAAATGGAGCTGGAGGAATCACAGTCATGACTTCAGACTACAAAGCTCTAGTAATCAAAATAGTATGGTACTGGAACAAAAACAGACATATCAGTGGAAAAGAAAAGAAAGCCTAGGAATAAACCCACACACTTATGGCCAATTAATCTATGACAAAGGAGGCAAGAATATACAATGGAAGACAATCTCCTCAATAAGTAATGCTGGGAAAACTAGACAGCAACATGTAAGAGAAAAAACTAGAACACTCTCAAACACCATACACAAAAAATAATCTCAAACTGGATTAAAGAGCTAAATGTAGAATGGGATACCGTAAAACTCCTAGAGGAAAAGATAGGCAGGACACTCTGACAAATATCACAGCGATATTGTTTTAGATCTGTCTCCTAGAGTATTGGAAACAAAAGTAAAAATAAGCAAGCAAAACCTATTTAACGTAAAAGCTTTTGCACAGTGAAGGAAATTAAAATGAAATGAAGAGACAACCTATGAAATGGGAGAAAATGTTTGCAAACTATGAGACTGATAAAGGACTTACCTCCAAAATATACAAACAGCTTATACTGCTCTCCCCCCACCCACTCTCTCTCTCTCTCTCTCTCTCTCTATATATATATATATATATATACATACATATACATATATGTATGTACACACACACACACACATACATATGCATATACATATATAAATCAAATAATCCAATAAAAAATGGGTAGACCTAAATAGACATTTCTCCAAAGAAAACATACAGAAGGCCAACAGGCACATGAAAAGGTGGTTGACATCATTAAATATTAGACAAATGAAAATCAAAACTGCAATGAGGTATCAGCTCACTGCAGTCAGAATGGCCATTATCAAAAAATCTACAAATAGTAAATGCTGGAGAGGGTGTAGAGGAAAGGAAGCCCTCCTACATTGTTGGTGGGGATGTAAATTGGTGCAGCTAGTATGACGAACAGATGCAGGTTCTTTACAAATTGAAAATAGAGTTACTGTGTAATACAGCAATCCTATTCCTGGGCATATATGCGGAAAAGACAAAAACTAACTTGAAAAGATACTTCACTGAAATGTTTGTGGCAGCATTTTTTAGAATAGCCAAGATATGGCAGCAACCTAAATGTCCATCAACAGAAAAATTGATAAAGAGGTGTGTGTATATATAACACAAAATGGAATATTCTTCTTGTTGTTCAGTCACTGAGTCCTATCTGACTCTTTACCACCTGTTGCCCTGCAGCATGCCAGGCTCCTCTGTCTTCCATTATCTCCCAGAGTTCGCTCAATTTCATGTACCCTGAGTCAGCAATGTTATCTGGCCATTTCATCCTCTGCCACCACCTTCTCCTTTTGTCTTCAATCTTTCCCAGCATCAGGGTCTTTTCCAATGAGTCTGTTATTTCCATCAGGTGGCCAAAGTATTGGAGCTTCAGCTTCAGCATCAGTCCTTCCAATGAATATTTAGGATTGTTTTCCTTTAGAATTGACTGGTTTGATCTCCTTGCTGTCCAAGAGACTCTCAAGAGCCTTCTCCAGCAGCACTATTTGAAAGGACCAATTCTTTAGCACTCAGTTTTCTTTATGGTTCAACTCACACCTCCATATGTGACTACTGGAAAAACCACATCCATAAAAGAGTGGAAATAGCGCCATTTGTAGCAACAATGTTGAACCTAGAGATTAATATACTAAGTGAAGTAAGTCAGAAAGATAAAGAAAAATATTATATGATATTGCTGATATATGAGATCTAAAAAAATATACAAATGAAATTTTTTACAAAACAGATTCATACACATAGAAAACAAGTGTATGGTTACAAAGGGGATTGGGGGAAGATGAATTGGGAGTTTGGGATTAACAGATACATACTACTATATATAAAATGGATAACTAAGGAGGACCTACTGTATAGCACAGGGAACTATTTTTAATAATATATATTACTATATAATGGTAAAGAATCTGAAAAAATAATACAAATATAAACTATCATTTTGATGTACTTGGAGAAAGAAATGGCAACCCACTCCAGTATTCTTATCTGGGAAACTCCGTGGACAGAGGATGTAGTCTGTGGGGTCACAAAGGGTTGGACACGGCTGGCAACTTTCACTTCTCTTTCACTTCACAATGTACACCTAAAACATTATAAATCAACCACAATTAAAAAAACAACAGCAACAACAAAAATAGTCACAAAGTAGCTCACAGAATGGAATGGGCTATTTATTGCCCTACACAGAGTTCAGAGGCCCCCCCTCACCTCTCTTAACTTCCTGACAATTATTTGATTAGCAGAAGGCTTCTTCATCTCTGTCACTGTCAAGAAAAAGCACGATATTATTAAGAGACATTATCATAACACCACAAGGTTGATACAAGTCCAGTATCATTTAGCCCTTGTTGGTTTTGTAGAAAATATATTCCTTATTTACGAATTTCATTTAACTTTCCTGATGTTATAAGTTATAAATAAGCTCACCTGGCATGTTCCCCACTCAAACAAAAGACTCCAATTTGAAACCAAAGGGCACTCCTCTTAGTGCCTTCTGAGATACCTTCACTGTAGAGGCATTAGTACCTTACTGTCTTCCCTCCTGGAACCTTAGGGTCGCCTGTGTTGGTAAATTGGCCATGGACTTCTGATGTCAGAAACTGCACTCCAAGGCCCCATACTATCCACCAATAGAATAGCAACTGCCAGCCACATACTGTCCCCTCCTGGAAATAGAGGATCTTAAAGATCCCAAGCCTGTGACCCTCTATACCCAGCTGCCTAGTATGTCTTAGGTCACGTAAACCACACCCCACAAACTTGTTTTTTTATTTTTTTCCATTTATTTTTATTAGTTGGAGGCTAATTACTTCACAACATTGTAGTGGTTTTTGCCATACATTGACATGAATCAGCCATGGATTTACATGTATTCCCCATCCCAATCCCCCCTCCCACCTCCCTCTCCACCCGATCTCTCTGGGTCTTCCCAGTGCACCAGCCCCGAGCACTTGTCTCATGCATCCAACCTGGGTTGGTGATCTGTTTCACCCTTGATACTATACTTGTTTCAATGCTATTCTCTCAGAACATCCCACCCTCGCCTTCCCCCACAGAGTCCAAAATTTTGTTCTGTACATCTGTGTCTCTTTTTCTGTTTTGCATATAGGGTTATCATTACCATCTTTCTAAATTCCATATATATGTGTTAGTATACTGTATTGGTGTTTATCTTTCTGGCTTACTTCACTCTATATAATGGGCTCCAGTTTCATCCATCTCATTAGAACTGATTCAAATGAATCCTTTTTAATGGCTGAGTAATATTCCATGGTGTATATGTACCACATCTTCCTTATCCATTCGTCTGCTGATGGACATCTAGGTTGCTTCCGTGTCCTGGCTATTATAAACAGTGCTGTGATGAACATTGGGGTGCACGTGTTTCTTTCAGATCTGGTTTCCTCGGTGTGTATGCCCAGAAGTGGGATTGCTGGGTCATATGGCAGATAGAATGGAGCCATATCTGGACCTGAAAGAGGAGGTGGCCTCCCTGTCCTCAAACCCTTTCCAGATGGCATAAAACTGGAGGAGGACACCCTTTTCCCAGGCTCTTTGATTACTTGGGGAGTCTTTTGGGTTCAGCTGAGTTGGTATCAGTTGAATTGGTACCATCCTCATTTATGTACTGAGGCCACATTCCTTGGGCTGTTGCTGAGCTCCATGGCTTCCCTTGGCTGTCCGTGATAAAGGACTAGATCCAGCCATCAGCAGTCAGCCAAACCTCAGGCAGTCATCCTAGCGCTGGATGACTTGGCCAAGAAATGGCTATATCTTCGTTTTTACAAACTATTTAGCAATTGTGCAAGAGTTGCTCCTGGCAGTAGTATTTGTTGTTGTTCAGTCATCCAATTGTGTCCAACTCTTTGAGACCCCCTGGACTGCAGCATGCCAGGCCTCCCTGTCCCTTACCATCTTCTGGAGTTTGCCCAAGTTCATGCTCATTGCATTGGTGAAGTACTTATTCCCAGCCCCCATAATCTAGATTTGGGTTTTTTTTTTTTTTCTTTTTTTGGTAGGATGACAGATTCTTCCGACTAGCCAATGGTCCATAGATCCTGCTTCTGACTTGGACCATTACACCAACCCAAAGGTTCACCAGCTTTGCAGTACCTGGGGAACTTATGTTGCATGCCCAAGCAATTCAATCAGTATATCCTTATGTAGGAACCAAGCATTAGTATTTTTAAAACTCCCTAGTTGTCTTCAGTGCACTAAATAGTTGGAAAATTACCATGAAGCCACTGCCCAAAGACTCTGGTAGATTCTTAGTTCTTAAAGTCTTTTCCACTTAGTGAAGATTTTCAATGCATCTTTTAGGGTAGGTTTAGCACTGATAAACTCCTTTAGTTGTTGCTTGCATGAGAAGTTCTTCATCTCTCCTTCAACTTTAGATGATAATCTTGCTGTGTAGAGCATCGTACTTTGCAGGTTTTTCCTTTTCAGCACTTTGAATATAACATGCCACTCCTATCTGGCCTGCAAAATTTCTATAGAAAAATCAGATGATGGTCTTATGGGGATTCCCTCCTATATGACCCTTTGTTTTTCTCCTGCTGCTTTTAGAATTCTTTAACTTTTGCCATTTTAATTATGATAAATTTTGGTGTGAGTCTATTGGATTTATCTTGTTTGGAACCCTTTATGCATCTTGTTCCTAGATATCTGTTTCCTTCTTCTTGTTTGGAGACTTTTCAACCATAATATCAATAAGTACATTTTCAATCTCTGTCTCTCTCTTCTCCTCCCAGGACCCCTATAATAGTGTTGGCAAGTTTGATGTTGTACCAGAGATCTCTTAAACTGTTCTCCTTTTTTCCTCCTGTTGCTCTGATTAGATGATTTACATTATACTATCTTCTGGATCACTTATGAGTTCTTCTGTATCACCTTGGATGTTGTTTTTCATAGCTGTTATTTTATTCTTCAGTTCTACCTGATTATTTTTATATTTTCTAGTTCTTTGTTAAAATGTTCACTGTGTCCATTTATTCTTTTCCCTAATTCAGTTTGGATTTTTATTACTAATGCATTGAGTTCTTGATTTGGTAAGTTATATCTGCTTCACTAGTTGTTTTTGAACAACTAGTTTATGAACAAACTCTTTTGTATTCTAATTTTTCTTTTGTCTTCTAATTTTGCTTAAGTTCCTCTGCCTTTGTGAAATTAGGTGAAACAGTTACCTATTATTGTGATTTTGAATAAATGTTCATACGTTCTTATGAGGGAGCATCCCTATCCAGACTGCATGTGCTGGTGGTTTTGGTGGAAGAGCTGGATCTGACATGAACACAAGTCACTTCTTTTCCCAGGGTGCACTGGCAGTTATCACTTTGGGAGGAGGCAGGGCTGGAGATGGAGCAGCTAGAGCCAGAGGCAGTGTGAGCCAGGCCTTCCCCTCTGCCCAGTGGCCAGCATCACCCTACTGGGGCTGGGGTTGGGTCCCCAGTTGCTGAAGCAGAGGCTCAAGGTTCAGGGCTGAACAGGCTCCATTCCTTTTAAGTGTGTGTTCTCTCCCCTACCAGGAGAAATACCTGCCCTAGACGACGGAAGTGGTGGGCAAGAAAGGCTGGTGGGGGCACTTGGTTTGGGGCTGGTGGCAGGCTGCCAGTGGGACTTCTGATGCGCTGTTTGTGTGAGTGCTGGGAATGTCTGACCCCTGTTAAGATGCCACGCTGGGTCTGAACTGCTTTTGTGTCTCACAGCTGAGATCTCTATCAGCTGAGATCTCTATCAAGCCTTGGCTCCTGTGGGGAGCTCATTGTGAAGCAACAGCCACATGCCCGCATTCATCGGCAGCAGGGTCCAGACTTCCCACAACCCTCTCATTGGTCCCACTGGCCCTCTACCCAGCCCCGGGGCTTGTCTTCCTGGTGTCAGACCCCAGCCTGGGGCACCCGGTGTGTGGCTAAAACTGCTCACTTTCTGCGGAGGGTGATCACTCACACAAGCTCCCTTCTCGAATGTCCCTTCCCTGTGGCACAGGTCCTGACCTGATCGCTTCTCTTCCCTTTTTATCTGATTTTATGTGTATGTTTTTCTTATGACCTTGGTTGTATAGGATCCTTCTGCTAGTCTTCAGTTATTTTTTAGTGAGAATTATTCCACACATAGACATATTTTGATGTGTTCTTGGAGAGGTGACCTCCACATTCTCCTACTCATTCATCTTGATCTCCCCATTTTAATTGTGATTACAGAATGGTGCTAGTGACTGGATAGTTTAAGGTCAGAGAGCAATGTCTGTTTTAGTCCTGTTTACTGAAATTAATGAGTGAAAGATAGATCATCTTTATCTACCAAACCTTCTAAAATAAGAATTCAAAATTGGAGGAAGAAGTATACTAGAGGAGTATTCACATTAATAACTTTATAACACTAAAGATATATATATATATATTTTCAAATAGCTCTCATCTTACCTACTGATGGTGCATATGAGTGAGCAATACTCAGGTAAGATGCATAAATATAAAACTTCTGTTTAAAAGAAACTTCATTAATAAAGTTCTTCAAAACTTCCCTAGTTTCAAGATTTATTATTTGTCCCCTGTTCTTCTTTTAGCAATTACCAGACAGTATCTTATTTTGCCTCAAAACTTAGTTCAATAAGCAAGAGGGCTTTAGTTTGATTTACTTTTAAAATAAAAATTTTCCTTTACACTCTGCCAGCCCTTTAATCATAAATGAAGCCAATTAAAAGAGAAAAAAAAATCAGGCTAATCTCTTAAAAACTTTTAAGCTTTTGAAAAAGGCTGGATGTTTCATTAGCATGGTTACTTCAAGGCTAACAATCATAGTTGACTATTGAAATCTAATTCATTTAAGAGTAATCATATTCCAAGCATAATGGCTTCTAGACAATTCTTTAGGTTGACATAAAAACTCAATTTGAGGGCAAAAACTATTCTGCTTTCATTTTAATTTTAATTAAAGAATATGGAAACCAAAGTAATAGGTCTTTAGCAACTTAAACAAAAAGCTGAACCAGACTGGTATTAAAAATTCAGACTAACAATGTAAATGAAAATGTGATGAGCTCTGAATTGATTTTTAGTTATGCACAATTAATAAGATTTTAAGACTCTGAAAAAATGCACGGCAGACTGCTCACTAAGAAATAAAACAGAATTTATCTTTTGTGACATTTAAAAATGAGCCCCAGATAGGATATAATTTATTTTACTTTTAACTATTTTTAATTATAAAAATTTATTAATATTCTCTGAGCATACAGGAAAAAAGATAACAGATTTCTTTATGGGAAAGAGAAAATAATCTGTTTGACTGCAACTTCTCGT
Organism: Cervus canadensis; assembly: GCF_019320065.1. Taxonomy (NCBI): domain Eukaryota; kingdom Metazoa; phylum Chordata; class Mammalia; order Artiodactyla; family Cervidae; genus Cervus; species Cervus canadensis. Next base: position 58,900,449 of record NC_057404.1, read on the forward strand.
TAGCAACAGTAGAGCAAAATTTTCTAGAAATCCAAAGAAAGCAAGTATGAGCCAAGGATTTTAAATCTGGCCAAGCTCTTTCTGATGTTTCAAGACTACAGAAAGACAATGCAGGCTGCAAACATATAAAGACAATTTAAGGATTGCTTCATACATGTGCATCCCCCTTTATGAGGGATCTACTAAAGGACAAACTGCATTAATCCCCAAAATGACTGGGGAAACTGGTCCCAGAGAACTGAATACATTTAACAACAATTCTAAGATTAAAACAATGTTAGGGATATGGGTGGAAAATAATATGCAAATATTTTGAATTATGACACAGCGAAATAACACAACCAAGAGGATGAAAAAAACAAGAATGGGAGAGTAGAATGCCCTCATTGATGGCTTTGCACCTCCCAGCTTCTCTGCAGAGTTGGGAGAAGCACAAGAAAGGAAAATAAGTATTATGAACATCAGAGACAGTTATTTGTATATAAATGTTGCCCCGAGAACAAAAACATAAGCCTTCTTACAATTGACTAGCGTGAATCACTGTTACCAGTTATCCAATCCAACTAATTTAGCTGTTGCCGTGAAAAGAATTTGCATCTCTGATTTAAGTCCCAACTCAGGTGATTTTAGGGTATAAAAAGGGAGATTCTGTCAGAGGAGTATGATCTAGCCAGGAGAGTTTTCTGAAAACAGAATCAGGCCGTCCCTGCACTCAGAGGCTCCCCACAGCTCACCGCCGACAGTCTGGTGAAAATTTCCTCTTCCTGACTGCCTGTGCTGTACAATGGACTTGTTTAGCCAACACCAATAGTTGATCGAGTCAACTTCTTGTAATAAATATTCCTCTCTACCTATCTATATACTTATCTATCTTTTAATCCATCTCTGTCTAGGTATGTATGCATAGGTATATGCATGCATGTGTAGGCAGATACATGTATGTATATGTATGTGTACACACACACATGCATCTCTTTCTCTGGCAAATAGAATTAGCAAAGAGAATCCATCAGCATATTTTTATACTAAGTAGGGTTTATTCCAGGAGGATACACATAAGTTAATATTGATTTACATTAATATAACTCATCCTATCTAGACACCTAAGAAGAAAGTCAAATGACCTTTTTCACAATTGCTGAAAAACCCTTCAACAAAGTTTAATTCTTATTTCTAATAGTAACACTTATTTATAGAAACCAATGGATAACTCCTTATTCTGATATACTTCAATCTCAAAGCTAAACCATGACACCCTCAAAGCTAAACCAATGGGGGAAAAAGACACTTCTTCTAATGTCAGGAATAAGGAGGGAATATTTACTTTCTTCATTACTCTTTGATGTTGTGTTGGAGTATTGGTTGATACAAAGGGACAAGAGACAACAGTTACATGTTTGGAAATTGGAACATAAAAGTTGAAAGTAAGTACGTTTGTAAATAACATGATAGTACACCTGAAAAACTCAACAGGGTCAATGTTAAAGCTTATACAGATAATAAGAGAATGCAGTAAAGGAGCAAGATGAAAACTGACATAAAACCTGTAATAGCTTTCATATGTATTAATAATAGCCAGTTAAAAAATATAATGGAAGAGTAGATTGCATGTACAATAATTACAGAAGTACAAAATACTTGAGAATAAACAAACAGTGGCAAAACCTGCCCAAGGAGTACTTAACAACACACGCGAGAAACATAAAAGTAGATTTTAAAAATGTGAAGATCCTTATGTAGATTAGCTTGTCACCAAGTTATTTTTTTTCACTTATAATATAGACAAGTTTACTTTAAAGTTCATGCAGGAAATCAAACATGCAAGAATAGCTAAGGCCAGCTATTAAAACACATTAAAAGCTTCTATAATTAAAACAGTGCCGAGTGGATGTAAACAGACAAAACATGTCTGGGTACTCATGGACATTTAGTTTATGGTAAAGAAAGTATCTCAAATCCCTCAGGAAAATAGACTTGAAAATAAACGTTGTTAATATACCAGTAGCCATCAGGAGAAAAGGTAAAAATTAGGTGCTATAACTCACAACATACACTGAAATAAACTCTATGATAACTCTGACACGTGGAGAGCCGTCGGAACTGTGACTCAGTGCATAGAAGAAGGTCACACATGCCGCGGAGCAGCTCAGCCTGGGCTCCGTCCCTGCTGAGCTGTGCGCTAGAGCCCAGGAGCCGCGACCGATGAGCTCGGGGGCCCGGCTGCTGATGCCCGAGTGCCCGCAGCCCGCGCTCCACAACAGGACACGTCACCACGACGGTGATCACGGTGATGATGGTGATCTCGGTGATGATGGTGATCACGGTGATGATGGTGATGACGGTCACCACGATGAGGAGCCCTCTCGCCACGACCCGAGAGAAGCCTGCTCAGAGACAGAGGCCCAGCAAGGCTGGAAGTAAATCTACACGTCCACGCACAAAGTTGTTTAAAAAAGAAAGTTTATGGATTCAACTGTATAAAATAAGAAAAACGCGTGATTGTTGACAACAAAGCAAATCATAGCCAAAATAAAATGGAAAGTATATTTGCAATTTTATAACATCACAGATAGATGGCTAATCTTTTTATATTGAGAATATTTACAAATATTACAAATATTTACAAATATTCTCAATACATAAGAATATGAAAGCAGTAAAGAGCAAAAACCAAACTAACAAATGGACAAAAACCATGAACAGACAGAACATGGGAAAAGATAAACAAGTGTTTCTTAAATATACAAAAAGAACCTCTGCTTTGCTCAGAATAAGAAATATACAAATTAAAGCTACACAGATATCATTTTTTCACATGTAATACTGACAAACAAAAATGACTTGTCAACTCACTGTGAAATCAAGGTTTTGAAGAAATAGACACTCTCACATTTTACTTCTCTGTATCTACCTTGAAGATTTGGCTCCACAAATACAAAATGTGTGTGTGTGTATTAGTCGCTCAGTTGTGTCCGACTCTTTGCGACCCCATGGACTGTAGCCCGCCAGGTTTCTTTGTCCATGGGATTCTCCAGGCAAGAATACTGAATGATATATGCTCAAAATTACTTATTGCAGCATCAATTAAAATAACAAATGATTAATAACACAAATATCCATCCATCAAAAGGAGGTTGATTAAATGAACTGTGGCACAATCATGTAATGGAATTCTGTGGAGCTAAAAAAAAGCAGAGAAAAGTCTCTATGATCTTTTTTTTTTCTATGATCTTATAGATAGTGATGTTCATGACACATTGTTAAGTGAAAAATAATTCAAGGAATAGAGGGTATAGTTCAGTTCAGTTCAGTCACTCAGTCGTGTCCATAGTTAGTGTGACTGATTTTGGTAAGAGAGAAGGGGAAATAAGAATATCTATCTATTCACTATATAATTATTAATTATTCATTTTTCAGAATGAATTACAGGGAGGATAAACCAGAATCTAGTGCAGTATGCTAATGAAAATGCTACCTATGAGAGGATGAAAGGAAGGAGTCAGGTGGGGGAAGAATGAACGCCTGGGTTCTTATTAGTTTTGCTCTAACAAGACAAATCATTGTGATGTACAAAACTGCATAATAAAATCCACAGGGCTGTGGAAAATACAAGATTAGAGACACAAACTCAAAAAATCAATGACATTAAAAAAAGTAGGAATCCAATAAAGGTGGTAAACGTGTAAAATGTTTAAGAAATATATAACTATTATAGTAAACATGGCACTCTATCATGAAACAGACCTAAAGTTGACATGTGAAAGTGGCTTTCAGCGGGGCTGCAGCACGTGAGTTACTGTGAGATGGGGGAGAGGATGTGGAAGAAAAGTTGTATCAGCAAATGTGGACGATGGGGATTGCAACACAACAGCCTCAGTCATAAGCTGAGGCTGCAAGTGGATGTTTCAGGTCTGTGTGTGTTTGCTTCTATGGAGTCTTACTTCACCAGGGTCAACTGGATGAGGTTTCTTGTTGATGCACTGTGTGTGTGTGTGTGTGTGTGTGTGTGTGCACTCACACACTCAGTCGTGTCTTACTCTTTGTGACCCCATGGACTGTAGCCCAGCAGGCTCCCCTGTCCATGGAATTTTCCAGGCAAGAATACTGGAGCATACTGCCATTTCCCTCTCCAGGGGGTCTTCCCAACTGAGGAATCTGTGTCTCTCATGTCTCCTGCATTGGCCAGCAGGTTCTTTACCAGCTGAGCCATCAGGGAAGCCCCATAAAGCAAAGCCAATTTTACATCATGCTCATTTATATAAATGGTGTTGGAACACATCAGTGTTTTCCCAAACATTAAGCTATTTTCACTCTTGAATATTGCACATGCAAAGATGAATTTGTACCCAGAAAGGATGAAAGACCCTCCTAAAATGAAATACAAGAAAACCAGTGTATGTGTATATCACATTGATAGCACAGCCATTTGAAGAAAAGGATTATTTCTGTTAATGTTTGGGAAAAAAAAAGCCCTGACTATACATCCTTAGTGAGATATATTCTCAGGACTAAAGTACTACAAAAAATATGTTAAATATTACTATGGGGTACTTATGGATTTATTGTTAATATCAATGTTGGTAATGTAATTTTGAGAGTACTCTGTATATATTATAGAATATAGTAAAATAAACAAATGTACCAATATTATTATTATTAATATTATTAGGTACTAGAATTTTTCACTGTAGGAAAAAGGATATATGAATTTAAAAGAATACAATGAAGAAAACCCTCTCTGATTTTGATTTTGGATTGGAAATATTAATGATATCTTATGCTTGTTAAAGCATATTTTATAATCTTTTCTCTTTGCAAAAAAAAGGTCTCAAAAGACACCTTGGAGGTAGTTAGCACACCCATTGCCTGGATCTTGGTTTCTAAGGAATCACTTTTGCACCAACCTAATATAATTGCTTATACAAAAGAATTAGGACTTAAGAATTGGTTAATTCCAGGCTTGAGACAGAAAAGTGCACAGTGAGGCTGAGGTAGCCTGTGCCAGAAAGAGCCCAAATGTAAATGAGGTAGTATAAAAAAATGGCTCAAAGCCCATCTTGAAGCAGTCTCAACTAGACAAATTTGGTAATTTGCACACCAAAAAGAGAATAATGACAGTAATTATTATGCATTGAATAACAAAGAAAAATTCATTATTCTTAATGCACAAAAGCATAAAAGCTAAGATTTATAAGTGAGTTCATTAAAACTGTCTATCAAAAGACATCATAAAAGGAGTGAAATGACAAGCTTCAAAGTAGATGATGTTTGCTTAATGTACAACTGACAAATGGTTTTTGTCTCAAATATATAAAAACTTTTACATATTAATGAGATAAAGAAAAACAACTTGATACTAAACTTATTAAGAGTGATGAGTAATAGTTCAGAAAGCATAAATGGTCCATGAATATGTGAGACGTCTTTTTAATACATCATTACTAAGTAGTGCAATGGATATTAAAGCCAACTGTCTCATACTGACCAGCCTGCCAAGATGCAAGAACCTGATGGTACAAGTGTTTTCCAGGGTGTGAAGACATGATGTTCCTCACTTGCTCATGGTTGTTTAAACTTGTGACATGGCTATGTTTCTCATTGAAACAACACACGGGAAAAGGGCAATAATGAACACTACAATAGATCAAAAACTTTTGTGATAGTCCTATAATGAAATATGGGCAACCAGGAAAGTGAACTAAATAGGTCCACAAATGTAGCATATTTGACTCCCTTAATGCTCTATTGAGTGAAAGAGGTGAGAAAAATACACAGATGATTCCACTTAAGTAAAACAGAAGAACAGAACTTTAAGCAATCAGTTATTTAAGGCTGCATATATCATGGCATCCAGTCCACGCTTCATGGCAAATACATGGGGGAAAAATGGAAACAGTGACAGACTTTATTTTCTTGGGCTCCAAAATCACCACAGCTGGTTACTGCAGCCGTGAAATTAAAAGATGCTTACTCCTCAGATGAAAAGCCATGACAAACCTAGATAGCATATTAAAAACTAGAGACATCGCTTTACTGAAAAAGGTCCATATAGTCAAAGCTATGGTTTTTCAAGTAGTCATGTATGGATGTGAGACCTGGACCGTAAAGAAGTCTAAGCCGTGAAAAACTGATGCTTTCAAATTGTGGTGTTGGAAAGGACTCTTGAGAGTCCCTTGGACTGCAAGGAGATCAAATAAGACAATTATAAGGAAATCAACTCTGAATATTCATTGGAAGGACCGGTGCTGAAGCTGAAGCTCCTAGACTTTGGTCACCTGATGCAAAGAACTGACTCATTGAAAAGACCCTGATGCTGGGAAAGATTGAAGGCAGGAGGAGAACGGGACAACAAAGGATGAGATGGTTGGATAGCCTCACCAACACAATGGACATGAGTTTGAGCAAATTCTAGGAGATAGTGAAGGACAGGGAAGCCTGATGTGCTACAGTCCATGGGATCACAAAGAGTCAAACATGACTTAATGACTGGAAAACAACAACAACAACAAAAAGATAGGTAGTAACAGATGATAAAACTACATTGGAAAAAATCAAAAAAATTATAAACACGAAGTCAAAAGAATTGTTATTTCTAGAGAGAAACAAGAAAATGGAATTGAACAGGACTGTGTAGAAGACTTCAGAAGACAGGATGCTTTATGTATACATATATTTATATAAATGCTTATCAGTTCAGTTCAGTGGCTCAGTCATGTATGACTCTTTGTGACCCCATGGACTACAGCACGCCAGGCCTCCCTGTCCATCACCAACTCCCAGGGCTTGCTCAAACTCATGTCCATCAAGTCAGTGATAACATCCAACTATCTCATCCTCTGTCAATCCCTTCTCTTCCTGCCTTCAGTCTTTCCCAGCATCAGGGTCTTTTCTAAGGAATCAGTACTTTGTATCAAGTGGCCGAAGTAGTGGAGCTTCAACTTCAGTATCAGTCCTTCCAATGAATATCAAGGATTGATTTCCTTTAGGATTGACTGGTTTGATCTCCTTGCAGTCCAAGAAACTCTCAAGAGTCTTCTCCAACACCACAGTAGAAAAGAACCAATTCTTCCATGCTCAGCTTTCTTTATGGTCCAACTTTCACATCCATACATGGCTACTGGAAAAATCATAGCTTTGACTATACAGACCTTTGTCAGTAAAGTAATATCTCAGCTTTTTCATGCTACCTAAGTTTGACATAGCTCTTCTTCCAAGGAGCAAGCATCTTTTAATATCATGGCTGCAGTCACCATCTGCAGCTATTTTGGAATCTAAGAATACAAAGTTTGTTGCTGTTTCCATTTTTTCCCCATCTATTTGCCATGAAATGATGGGACTGGATGCCATGATCTTAGTTTTTTGAATGTTGATTTAAGCCAGCTTTATCGCTGTCCTCTTTCAGTTTCATCAAGAGGCTCTTTAATTCCTCTTTGGTTTCTGGCATAAGGGTGGTGTCATCTGCATATCTGAGGTTATTGATACTTTTCCTGGCAATTTGATTCCAGCTTGTGCTTCATCCAGCCCAACATTTCTCATGATGTACTCTGCATATAAGTTAAATAAACTGGGTGACAATATACAGCCTTGACATAATCCTTTCCCAGTGTTCTGTATCCAGTTCTAACGATTGCCTCTTGACCTGCATACAGATTTCTCAGGAGGCAGGTAAGGTGGTCTGGTATTCCCATTTCTTTAATAACTTTCCACAGTTTTTTTATGATCCACACAGTTAAAGGTTTTAGCGTAATCAATAAAACAAAGATAGACATTTTTTCTGGAATTCTCTTTCATTTTCTGTGATACAACAGATATTGACAATTTGATCTCTGGTTCCTTTGCCTTTTCTAAATCCAGCTTGAACAGCTGGAATTTCTCAGTTCATGTACTATTGAAGCCTAGCTTGGAGAATTCTCAGCATTATTTGTGTGAGATGAGTACAATTGTACAGTAGTTTGAGCATTCTTTGGCACTGCCTTTCTTTCAATTGGAATGAAAACTGACCTTTTCCAGTCCTGTGACCACTGCTGAATTTTCCAAATTTCTTGGCATATTGAGTGCAGCCCTCTCAAAGAATCATACTTTAGGATTTGAAATAGCTCAGCTGGAATCCCACCACTTCCACTAGCTTTGTTCGTAGTGATTCTTCCTAAGGCCCACGTGGCCTCACACTCCAGGATGTGTGGCTCCAGGTGAGTGATCACACCATTGTGGCTATCTGGGTCACTAAAATCTTTTTTGTATAGTTCTTCTGTTTATTCTTGCCACCTTTTTTTAATATCTTCTGCTTCTATTATGTTCATACTGTTTCCATCCTTTACTGTGCCCATCTTTGCATGAAGGGCATCTTCTATTGTTTTCCTCTATTTCTTTGCATGGTTCATTTAGGAAGGCTTTCTTATCTCTCCTTGCTATTCTTTGGAACTCTGCATTCTGATAGATATATCTTTCCTTTTATCCTTTGCCTTTTGCTTCTTTTGTTTTCTCAGCTACTTGTAAGGCCTGCTCAGACTACCATTTTGCTTTCCAATGGATTTATCTTCCCTTTTATCCTTTGCCTTTTGCCGCTCTTGTTTTCTCAGCTACTTCTAAGGCCTCCTCAGACAACCATTTTGCTTTGTGCATTTCTTTTTCTTCGTGATGGTTTTGATCACCACCTCCTGTACAATGTCACAAACCTCCATCCATAGTTTTTCAGGCACTCTGTCTATCAGATCCAATCCCTTGAATCTATTTGTCACTTCCACTGTTTAATCATAAGGGATTTGTTTTAGGTCATACCTCAATGGTCTAGTGGTTTTTCCTACTTTCTTCAGTTTATGTCTTAATTTTGCAATAAGGAGTTCATGATCTGAGCCACAGTCAGCTCCCGGTCTTGTTTTTGCTGACTATATAGAGCTTCTCCATCTTTGACTGCAAAGAATACAATCAATATGATTTTGGTATTGATCATCTGGTGATGTCCATGTGTAGAGTCTCCTCTTGTGTTGTTGGAAGAGGGTGTTTGCTATGACCAGTGCATTCTCTTGGCAAAACTCTTTTAGCCTTTGCCCCACTTCAGTTTGTACTCCAAAGTCACATTGCCTGTTACTCCAGGTATCTCCTGACTTTCTACTTTTGTATTCCAGTCCCCTAGGATGAAAAGGACATCTTTTGAGGTGTTAGTTCTAGAAGGACTTGTAGGCCATCACAGAACCATTCAACTTCAGCTTCTTTGGCATTAGTAGTTGGAGCATAGACTTGGATCACTGTGATATTGAGTGGTTGACTTGGAAATGAACAGAGATCATCCTGTCACTTTTGAGATTGCACCCAAGCACTGCATTTTGGACTCTTTTGTTGACTATGAGGGCTACTCCATTTCTTCTAAGGGATTCTTGCCCACAGTAGTAGATATAATAGTCATCTGAATTAAATTCACCTATTCCTGTCCATTTTAGTTCACCGATTCCTAAAATGTCAATGTTTTGTTGACCACTTCTGTTGGTCAACAGACCATCTCCTGTTGACCACTTCCAATTTGTCTTGATTCATGGACCTAACATTCCAGGTTCCTATGCAATGTTATTCTTTACAGCATCAGACTTTACTTCCATCATCAGTCGCATCCACAACTGGGCATTGTTTTGCATATATGAATATATAGATATAGTTCTTAGGCCGGATAGTAATTATATGTCTGTTTCTTGTATATCATGTGAAAGTATAAGTTCTAATTTCTGTTTCACTGGAGAAAAGTCCATTCTAATTGCCTGTAATTAATAGAGCACACACACACACACAACTTGTGGTTGCTGTGAAACTTCATATTGGCTTCTTTATAAGTAAGCACATGTCAGGGTCAGTAACCGAGAAGTGGAAGGTTCTCAGGGTAGTTTCCGAGGGTCTCTGAAGAGTTGGGTGAGCCCACCACTTTTAACACCAGGAAAGAGGGTGTGACAATGGGGATGTCATAGAAACAAAATGCTACATTTAGCCCTTGTACCATTGCCTTTCTTCAGTCCTCAACCCAAGATGAGTCAGAAGAATCAGAGCAGGTGGAGGAGGAATAATAGTGGGAGCTGGAAGGGGCATTGGGGAGAGGAGGAGCCACAGAAAGGACTCATCCCCTTCCCTCCCCTCTGCTGAGAGGGACATACCAGAGAAAAGGAATATTCAATTAAAATAATCTGAAGCTGATTTTATCTTTAATGCTAAAAGGAGGATTTTCTTAGAAGTAAAGTGACCTGATATCATTGCAGTTTACAAGAGTGAATTCTTCATCAATTGGCCAAAAAAGAATAGCTGACTGCATTAGTTTCAAGACTGCCATAACAAAATACCACAGACTGGGTGGCTTAAACAACAGACATTTACTTTTTCCACAGTTCTTGAAGCTGAAAATGCAATACTTTGGTCACCTGATGCGAAGAACTGGCTCATTTGAAAAGATCCTGATGCTGGGAAAGATTGAAGGCAGGAGGAGGAGAAGGGGGCGACAGAGGATGAGATGGTTGGATGGCATCACCGACTGAACGGATGTGAGTTTGAATAAACTCCGGGAGTTGGTGATGGGCCAGGAGGCCTGGGTGTGCTGCAGTCCATGGGGTCTCAAAGAGTTGGACACAGCTGAGCAACAGAACTGAACTGAACTGAATGGGAGGTTGGAGGTCCATCATCAAGATGTGGGAAAGTTTGGTGCCTCCTGAGACCTCTTTCCCTGACTTGCAGACAGTCCTATTCTGTGAGTACTCATTTGGCCTTTTTCTTTGGGTGCGTATACCCCTGGTACCTCTTCCTTTTCTTACAAGGACACCAGTCCTACTGGATTAGGGCCCCAGACTTATGAGCTCATTTAATCTTAACTCCCTCTTTAGTGCCCTGTTCAACTAGAGTCACACTGAAGATTACTGTTTCAGCATATGAATTTTTGGAGACACACAGCTCAGTTGATCATAATAACAAACAATTTAAGACTTTGGTGGCAGAGCAATAAAGCCCATTTAAAAAGCCATCCACTGCGTATTCTTAGGGAATAATTTCTAAAAGGAATAACCATATCTTACTCAATTTTGTGTCCCTAACACCAAACCAAAGGCATTCAGTAAACTTAGTTGTAACAGAATAAATGAATCATCATTAAATTTAGAACTGTGGATAATAATTTATATATAAAGCATATATGTGCTTTATTATGCTTTCAAGAAGAAGAAAAATATATATAAAGATTTTACTGCAGCCATTTGTGACATGCTAGTGTTGTTACTAGGGCTCAGGGGCTCAGGGGCAAAGAGCCCACCTACAATGGAGCAGCCACAGGAGAAACAGGTTTGATCCCTGGGTTAGGAAGATCCCCTGGAGGAGGAAATAGCAACCCACTCCAGTATTCTTGCCTTGAGAATTCCATGGACAGAGGAGCCTGGTGGGCTACTGTCCATGGGGTCACAGAGTCAGACACGACCAAAGCGACTTAGCACACATGCATGTACAGTGCTGTTATAAGATAAATTAAAAAGAAAATAACTCAGAATCAAAAGCAGAGCTGGAATGGCAATCTAATTACCTTAAATTTGCTTTTTAGAACTCTAGGAGGCATGCAATAGTCCATGCACTATTGTCATACAGAAATACAATAGATAGATCATAAATAAATAGGAATTGGGATTTCCCAAGAGAGTAATTATGCTCTAGCTACCTTTGAATAATTTCTTGAATTTACTACAAGTGAAATACATTCCTCTGTGGAATCAAAATCTATACCATAGGGATACTGTATTCATTCTTGATTTTTAAAATAAGAATTTGAGTTGCAGAGAAAAAATAATATTTTATCAGATTCACAGATAGAAAGAACAACCTTGTAGTTACCAGTGGGGAGAGTGGAGAGGGGAGGAGCAACATAGGGAAAAGGGATTAAGAAGTACAAATTACTATGTATAAAGTAAATAAGGTACAAGGATATATTGTACAACAGAGGGAATATCACTGGTATTTTATAAAACATTAAGTGGAGCAGAATCTGTAAAACATTGAATCACTATGTTGTACACCAGAAACTAATATAATACAGCAAATCAACCATATTTCAAAACAGAATTTCCATCTATTAGCATGGTCAGATTCTTTTCTGTAGAAGTTGTTTATTTTATTTTATTTTTTTGTTTTCAGATTATATCATATCATGAGTTCTGGGCTAAAACAGAGGGACTGAAATTCTGACACATGGTTTTCACTATGTGACAGTCTCAGGCTTTTGCATATAAAATGAATATAAAAGAGGAAATTATAAGGAATACTATTAGAAATGTGGAAAATAGGCATTAGAAATAGAAACCTTCTTTTAAAGGCCTCCGAGGGTGCAGGTACAACGCAGCCTTAGCTGACTCCACGGGCTTCTGCGTGTGCATTGCTGTGACGAGCTGACACCTCACAGTGAGGAGGTGGCTAGGCCTTCATAGCAACCTCCTGCTCGTCCCTGGGGGTGGCCCACCCAGGGACGATTATATTCTTGAATTTCACAGCTCTCTGCTGCTGAGGCAGACTCTGAAGATATGGACACATCATATGCTGGAGCGAGTCTGCTTGCAGTGGGATCTGAGCAGTGCTCCTGACTCATGTTCACAACACTCGGCCCCTTGAGCTGATTGTCTTGACTTCTTCCGAGAAATTTGGGGAAGAGTGAAACTGGGGTTTCAGAGGATCTCTCTTCTTTAAAGGAAGCACAGAAGGGGAAGCTTAGCAGTATAAAGTCCAGCCCCCACTATCAGGTTGGTCTGGGGGCTCCATCTGATGCTCAGCCTCTTCTTCAGCCATGCATTATGGGTTCCTCTAAGCTCAGACAGCCGCAGTGGCTTGTCTTGCTGGTTTGTTTGGTGTGTGATGCTCTGCACCACCCTCAGTAACCATAAACTTCCCACACTGTGCTTGCTGGCCTTTTTCATTTATCACCACTATTGGGCAAGGAAGTAGCAATATATTTTCCCACAAGGATCACCCAGGGCCACACGTATTTCTCCCCACTCCTTCTGTGTGGCAGAAGCCTTGTCACTTCATGGTGGTTACTGTTGACTATTCCTGCCAGGATTATAGCTTCTTTCCTGCTGGTCTCTGGACACAAAGAGCCTGAGTGTCCAAGTGTCAACCATAGCTTACAGCTCAGTAGGGTTCCTATTGCTTTTCCACTTTGCACCCTTTGGGGACCAAAACTCCCAACCACACAGTACAAGTTGCAGAGCCTAGAGTTGCAGGGTGATGCACAAATCCCCCAGTGGGCCATGAAGAAGACAATTAAAGGAGTCCCTCCTGTATTTACTCCTTGGTTCTCAGATGTATTCTACCTACATGATGCTTTCTTAAGTTTTTCTTCAATGTGTGTACTGCATCCTGGAAGTTGAAGCCTGACTTTCACATAATACTGCTTCTTAGCTGGCTAACTCTACTTTCCAATGCTCTTTTATCAGCTTCTATTGGTGTAAGTGTGATAAACCATTGGGTCACATGGTCATGGACCCACTCCCATACCTCCTTTGCTATAAAGAAGGTCTTTTAGAACCTCCCCTTTAGAACCCCTGGAAAAGTGTGGTATGCATGACCTAGAGCTCTGTGTACATCCTGACCTCCGTGTCTACAAAGTGGATGGCCAGGTTTACCACGTGAAGCTCTGTCAATTCTGAGGATATTGTTTGTCACTTCCCATTGTCTTTCAAGATCATTCCTGAGTCATCCTGCTGCCATTCTCAGCTTTCATCCTCAATATGACCCACTGATAAACCAGGGTCATAATGGACCCCCTATTATAGGTATGGCAATGGGCATGAGTTGGGCAAGTTCCTTGGGTCCTTCTCTCTGAGTCATGCTTGAGTTTGGACACGCCACTTCCACCTTACAAGAGATTACTTCTGAACTCATCCATCCTTATGACCTAGGTATGACAAGACCAGATATGTTTCAGATCTGTGATATCCAAGGTCCAGGATCATGCCAAGAGCTGTTTTTCCAAAAAGGTGTAATTCCCCATTGCATCTGGCAGAGCCTTGGTCCAGAACCCATGTGGTGTGTGTGATTCTCCCACAGGATGGTGTCATGTAGCATGTTTTGTTATGATGGATACTTCTACTATCCAAGGTCTTCTGGATCATTGTCAGGATTGCCTTAATTGAAGCCTGGATCCTCTGCCGGTTTTTTCCCTTCCTTGGGACATGCTCGAAGGTGGCAGCTTTCCATGTCACCCTCCTAAACCCAAAACATTCTCCTGGGCCTTCTGTTTCCTTCTTTGTGGTAGAACACACAAAATTCAATCATTTAGCCTTTAATTTAGAGGGGATGTCCTTGTAGTCCTGGAACACTGTACTGGTAACAGTTATACTAATGTTAGGCAGCTCTTTAAAAATTCTTGGGGCTGATTTTTCTCTCACTCTCTGGAATGCATGTGTTTTATCAAGCCTTCTAGTCTGCCAGCCCCTTCTTGCTCATTGCCCCAGATCTCAGAAAGTTATACATGTAGCAAATCCAAGTGATGCTCTGTGAGTACAGATCTCTTAGATCTGTATTCTGACAGAGGAAAAGTAAGTTAACAGAACTCTAAAGAAAAACTTAAAATAACTAATTTTGCCCTTTCCGTGTGAATGCAAGCTGTTTTTGCTCTGCTTTAACTGATCTGAGTAGAAAATAGCACATTTGCCAAATTGGTGAAACAGTACCCTGGATTCATCTGTTCTAGCTGGATTAATCCACCTACAACACCATCACTCCCAAAGTGGAAGATGTACTTGGGCTGCTATTATGCAGAGTGTGTGGTGATCTGCAGTCTTCATTCAGGACCCAGTTGAAAACATGGTAAAACATGATGGATTCACCACTTTTGCATCCTTTAGCTCCTTAGGGTGTTCACACATTTCCCAAGGGGACAGAGTTAGGGGCTGCTTTGTGGTTTGCACTTAGCCTTCCTCAGTAAGATGTTCCTTAATCTCATACGTCAAATGCCTGGTGTATTGTTGCACCATCATGTATTCAGGGACATAGGAAATAGCCACAAAGTGGGTGCACAGAACATGAAGTGGGTGCTTTGCCTTTCCTAGTGGAGATATGCAAGGGACAATGATGGCAGTAGCAGGTACCAAAACAGAAACAATGAGCCATGTGTGAGCCTATGAGCAGAGCAACAGAAGGTATGTTTCAAGATTCACAATGTAAACCAAAGTGCCAGCTGCCTGAGGCTTGGAGCCATAGTTAGACACATCACAAATAGGACGGCAACTCTTGGGGAGATCTGACTCCCTGAGCTGGCTCAGACAAAGGCATAGCAACACAAACAGCAAGCTTGTGACCCATATGCTCAGTGGCTGCTGCTGGTGGCCAGAGAAAAGGGATTGTACTTGACTTTTCAGAAAAACTCAGATGTATGTGAGATAATCATATGGTTGGTAGAGTAAGCAATTCTAGGCTGGGAAAGTTGACTGAAAGCCTCTGACTATGTCACTGTCATCTTTCACAGATCGTGTACCACTCCAGTTCTGTGGGTCTGTTTCCCCTTTTGTAAAATGAGAGGAGTGAAGTAGGTGAGTGGAAGGTGCTATGCAGTGCCAGCATACTCTGACCCTAATCTCTAAACATAAAAGTATTATGCACATGGCAAACACTAAGTTTAGGTATTCAGAACCTTAGCTTGGTACTGGCGTCTGGCTAATTGAAGGAGAAAAGACAGGAAGACCGGTTTCTAGGATGGAGATCGTTTGGTTTCAGTGAATAGAGCATTCAAAGAGATTCTAGCAAGGGGGTGCTGGCTTTCAGGATATAGGGGACTTCATGTAATTCACCCCAGGAACTGCAACGCAGTGTCACTGGAAATGCAAATGTTGGCAGAAAATTCTCTCTTTCTCTGCTTCTTTTATTCTCTTGGTCATAACCTGCTTCTCTCTGTCCATCTGTTCTATTTCAAAATCTATTGGCTAGCATTTTGTTGTTGCTGCAAGATTCCACTTCTGATTTCCTATAAATCTGACCTCCTGTGATGTGGCTTGCCCCAGTGCTAATTTTGGCCCAAAGTCCAAATAAACTCATGTCCCAAATTACCAGACTCATTCAAGCTGTATGCCTCATAGTTCACATTTTTGATATGGGAAAAAATCTTGTCAACTGAACAAGTAATATATGTGGATTTCCACTGTTTTATGTGTCCAGTCTTAGTCTAATCATCTGTGCCCAGCGGTGTAGAAATATGTGATCTTGACACGGCCACCACACATTTAAAAGAAGATGTGGGGGAAGTAAACCTCAAAAGGAATATGTTTGGGTGAGAATGAAGTTCTGAGTATGAATGTCTCAGACTGAGGTTATAGTAATCCAAATGCCACAAATAAAAGCTAGAAATCAGGGAGGAACTTATATGGATAAAGCAATGGAGCAGGTGGGATTATGCTCCACTGGGTAAATCACAATTGGTCAAAACAATCATGATAACCCCATGTGTCAGAATTCTGGCCAACAAGGTAAACTGGGATATCTGTTTGAAGGTTTCTATCAAATGCTATTTTCTTTCTCTCTCTTTTTTTATTTTTTAAATTGGGGTATAGTTGCTTTGCAATGTTGTATTAATTTCTGCTGTATAATGAAGTGAATCAGCTACATGTTTACATATATCCCCTCTCTCTTGGACCTTCCTCCCACCCCCTACTCCTATCCCGCCACTCTAGATTGTCACAGAGCACCGAGGTGAGTTTTCTGAGCCATACAGCAGGTTCCAACTAGTTATCTACTTTACACATAGTGGTGTATCTACGTCAATCCTAACCTCCCAGTTCTTTCCACCTACTTTCCCCCTCCATGTCCACACATCCATTCTCTATATCTGCATCTTTATTCCTGCCCTGTAAATCGGTTCATCAGTACTGTTTTTCTAGGTTCTGCATATATGCATTAATATATGATATTTGTTTTTCTCTTTCTGACTTATTTCACTCTGTAGGACAGATTCTAGGTCCATCTTGATGCTAAACAGTGATGCATGGGTGGGAATCCTACATTTTTTGCCCTGAAGTTGGCCATATGCATGTAACATCTAAAACTGTGGCAACTATCTTGGGAAGATGAGAAGAACTGATCCCCCAAACAAGCTGATGCCAAGAAGGTGGCTGAATAGAAGGCTGAGAAGAGACATGCTCTCATTCAAGTGCTCAGGTGATACCTGCCTCTGTCTTCCTGTGGTAGAGATACTAAACCTCCTTATTTATAAAAATTCCAGGGGAGCTTTCTTTACCTTGCAGCATAAAGCAACCCACAAATGGTTTACCAAACTTCATAGAATTGGAATACTAAAAGAATACTAAGTAAAATGTAATTTTTCTTCTTTATCCTATAGGGCCTCAAGGCCATGAAAGGGAATTCAGTCCTTTTCCTGTAATATTATGGAAAATATATGGTTATCTTGATTCAAGACAAACTAAGGCTCACAAAAATAATCCTTTCAGCATCTGACAGGCCACAGTCCGTGGAATCATAGTGAGTTGGGAACAACTGAGTGACTGAGCACACTTGCACACGTGGGAGGTTCTGGAAGTACAGTCTATAAAATAGTTTTCTTGCTTGTATTTCAAATGGGGTGACAAATTTTCAGTCAATAGTAGCCAAAGTACAGTTACAACCATGGGTCTAGGACTTTACATTAACATTGTTATCATGAGACTGTAACTATGCTTGGGATTCAGGTCCTAGGGTACCTGAATGTCATGCCATTAGAATGCAGGTCAGTCAATGAAACTGGGCTGAAAATGGGAGCTGAGAGCCCATTATAATTCAGATATGAAGTTATACTGTAGGGTTACTATCAGGATTTTCTTGGAAATGAGGGGCTTCTGGAACATAGGATTAAATTCCAGTGATTAAGTCAGGAAATTCTCAGGCAAAGCAAGGTAAGTTAGTCAGTGTTGAACTTGATTTTAAACCTCCCAAATCTACATTTTAAACTGCTCAGTGTTAACTAAATACTATATTTTTATCAGAGCCTCAGATGGTCAAAGTTTCAGGTAAAAGTTAGTGGATATTGATCTACTCCAGGAGTAGAATTTTTGTCAAAAGTTGAAGTGGGCCACAGTGTCACTGCCTCTCTGGATCAGCAAGTTGCACAAGCCTGTACAATGTAGGTCAGGCAAAAAATTGGGGTAGGTCAGAGAATTCAAGGACAAATTGAGCAGACGTGTCTGTTAGGTAGAAACTGACAATTGATATAATGTCTTTTTTCTCTTTGTTTTAATAATACAGCAATTCCTTTTAAACTGCACCAGTAGGAGTGTCCAGTATATTTTCCAGCTATCACCCTACCCTGGGATCTTTAGATAAGTTCTTTTATGGTGAAATATGGTGTGCACTAAATTTTACAACATACACAGTGACAATTTTCTTAGAGACACAGGAGCATAGGATGCAGTGAATCATTCTGTGTATGACTTAAGAGCAGAATCTTTCTTCCAGTCTTCACTGCTGGCTTACAGCTAGACTATTACAATAGAAAGAAATAAAATGCCAACTTGTTGGAGGCACTGAATTTTTGTTTCTCTTTGTTATAATGGTTTGGTCTGTATACTAACTAAAACACTGTGGTAATTAATCCAGAAGCAAGGAAAGTTTTAGGAAACTTTCCTGAAATAAGTGCCTTGAAATAAGTATAACTGTTATGTTATCCCTCTATGATTATCATCTTGGTGTTACAAAGGAAATACCATCATTATATTTTCAGGCAGAAATGTTAAAATATGCCCTTGATCACTCAGAGATCACTAAAGCTGTGTTTCTCAATTAACTATTTTTATTATATGTTAAATTATTAAGGTAATTAATATGTTAAATTAATTAATATGTTAATTTAGCATAATTGATATGTTAAATATATTAATTTTTTGCATATTCTTAATTGACAAACTCTTAATTGACAAATTCTTAATTTGTCATATTCTTAATATGACAAACTATCACTGTTTAGAAAAGCTTGATGAAAACCTTTAATATAAAGGATTACTATGAACTTTGGAGAAAGAAATGGCAACCCACTCCAGTATTCTTGCCTGAAGAATCCCATGGACAAAGGAGACTGGTGGGCTACAGTCCATGGAGTTGCAAAAAGTCAGACACAACTGAAGTGACTTAGCACACACGCACACAACAGATCTACTAGGGCAAACCCACTGTCTTGTTATCCCGTGTTCCTGATGGGAGGATCAACCTTGAACTGAACTAACAGTTGAACCAAGAATCTTGTGTCCTAAATCGTAATGTAATTAAAACATATACTTACCATCTTCAAAGAAAGATAAAGTTTATATTTAAAAATTTACTGTGCAACCTCGAAACTTGGTAAAATTATGCCACTCCTGCCTGGAATGGACCCTGAATCTATAAACCAAAGAAGTTGGCTGTGCTGTTATATACATGATTGACAGGTGTCCTAAATATTTTGAACCTCTTATCTGTATTCTGCCATGAAATAGTACCTTAAAAAGATCTTGGATAAAGTCTGCATCTTGTGTATGCTAGTTTGGAAGAATTGAATCTGACACAAACAGGGAAAAATTATACTCAGAATGTCATGAGGAGAACATTAGTGCATATGGATGCAAAAAACTCTCAGCAGAAATCATGCTGTGATATAATACAAAGGGTAACAATGGAGAAGCTAGTCTTAGCGACCATCTGGTACTTAGAAGATTAATGAAAGGATATCATTTATATCTGTGAAAGGGTTTTCAAATTATGAGGCACAGATACTGGAATCAAGGCAACTTTTCAACCCAACAAAATTGGAAAGGCTTGGCAGGAAAAAAAAAAAAAAACATAACAAAACACTTGTCTGCTAGGAAAAAGCATGGCAATTTGGGGCTATGAGAGTCATTGGGAAGAGACACATCTATTTGATGCTGATGACATTCATGAGGCCTTATTGATACAGCATCTCTATAGGTCATATTTCTTTGAAAGTGACGGACAACCATGAATAACCTTGATGAAACAGAGAAGCAACTTGGTTTTTGCTTACCTATCTGAAGCCTAAAAGGCTATTCCAGGTCCTGTATAATTTGACGTACATTTGAGTATTCACTGTGCAAATTTCTACAAAACATTTTGAAATATTGTTGGAATTATCTGACTCTAAAGACAAATTTGATAAAAATTCAGTTCAGTTCAGTTCAGTTGCTCAGTCGTGTCCGACTCTTTGCGACCCCATGAATCACAGCATGCCAGGCCTCTCTGTCCATCACAAACTCCCGGAGTTTACTCAAAATCATGCCCATCGAGTCGGTGATGCCATCCAGGCATCTCATCCTCTGTCATCCCCTTCTCCTCCTGCCCCCAATCCCTCCCAGCATCAGGGTCTTTTCCAATGAGTCAACTCTTCACATGAGTTGGCCAAAGTTCTGGCGTTTCAGCTTCAGCATCAGTCCTTCCAATGAACACTAAGGACTGATCTCCTTTAGGATGGACTGGTTGGATCTCCTTGCAGTCCAAGGGACTCTCAAGAGTCTTCTCCAACACCACAGTTCAAAAGCATCAATATTTCGGCACTCAGCTTTCCTCCCAGTCCAACTCTCACATCCATACATGACCACTGGAAAAACCCTAGCCTTGACCAGATGGACCTTTGTTGGCAAAGTAATGTCTCTGCTTTTTAATATGCAATCTAGGTTGGTCATAACTTTCCTTCCAAGGAGTAAGCATCTTTTAATTTCATGGCTGCAATCACCATCTGCAGTGATTTTGGAGCCCAAAAAAATAAAGTTTGACACTGTTTCCACTGTCTCCTCATCTATTTCCCATGAGGTGATGGGACCAGATGCCATGATGGTAGTTACCTGAATGTTAAGCTTTAAGCCAACTTTTTCACTCTCCTCTTTCACTTTCTTCAAGAGGCTTTTTAGTTCCTCTTCACTTTCTGCCATAAGGGTGGTGTTATCTGCATATGTGAGGTAATTGATATTTCTCCCGGCAATCTTGATTCCAGCTTGTGCTTCTTCCAGTCCAGCATTTCTCATGATGTACTCTGCATATAAGTTAAATAAGCAGGGTGACAATATACAACCTTGACGTACTCCTTTTCCTATTTGGAACCAGTCTGTTGTTCCATGTCCAGTTCTAACTGTTGCTTCCTGACCTGCATACAGGTTTCTCAAGAGGCAGGTCAGGTGGTCTGGTATGCCCATCTCTTTCAGAATTTTCCACAGTTTATTGTGATCCACACAGTCAAAGGCTTTGGCATAGTCGATAAAGTATTCTTGCCTTGAGAACCCCATGAACAGTATGATAAAAATTAACATTTTTAAAAAATCAAACCATCCAATTCATACATATATAATATATGTTTTTCATAATATATTTAATGATTATTATATACTATTAATATATATGATAAACAACATAAATTAATATAATATATATTATATTTATGTATTTATATTTATTGTATATATATATTTGTGCTATATATAATATATTATATAATTATATATTTATATATAACTATATATATTTTATATAAAATGTATATTAAAAGGTATAAAACAATTTGCACATATATTATTATATTATATATTGAATATATTATATTCAATATGTATTATATATATTGAATATTAAATTTATATATTATATTATATTAAGATTTTAAGATTTTATTATTGATATATATATGTAATATTATATATAAAGATTAATCTTTTAAGAGTAATAGATTATATAAAATTTAATATTTTATATATTACTATATATCATATATTATATATTATTATATGCTAACATATATTATTATATATCATATATTATATAATATATTTAATATAATGTATGATATATTATGATATAATTGTATATAATTATATATAAATAATAAATGAATTATAAAAATAAATGTATAAATTGTATATATAATTATAATATCATATTATATATAATATGATATATATATCATATATAAAATACTTATTTAATATTTCATCTTGACGGTTTCACAGAATGATCTAGTGTGAATTTACTATAATTTATATAATGGTTTTCTTACTGATGCACATTTATATTTCCAGTTTTTCACTATAATAAATAAAAGTGCAATCAAATCATAGTCCATTTGGATTATAAATGCTTATAGGTAAACTTAGATTTTTTAAAAAATGTATGAAAGCTTATATAATATATAATATATATTTACATATATATATATATTATATATTTATTTATATATGCAATTTACAATACACTATATATATTTTAACAATTTATACATTAGATAATATATAAATTATTAAGTTTATATATATTAATATTACATATTAATCTATATATATATAAATCAATAATAAACATTAAATTATTAATATTATAAATATAACATATATAATATATGATATATATTAAATTTCAATGTATATTTTATATATAAATTTCAATATATATTATATATATATATAATTATATTTGTTATATATAATTCATCATAAATAATAATGAATGTAAAATATTAACAATTATATATTATTTCTGGTTATTATATTATGTTTTATATTATTTATATACTATATGGTTATAATAGTTATATATCTTATAGTTATAATATGTAATATGGTTATATATTATATAGTTATAATAGCTATAAATATAGTATATTTATATAAAATTATATTTGTATAAATGTAACTATAAATTAGTTATAATAACTATAAAATAGTTTTTATATTATTTATATCATATATATAACTATATAATTATATATAATTATGTATATTTTTATATATCATATATAAAATATATAATAAAAGGTGTAAAAGCATAATTTGTTTGCATATATTATATATATTTAAAATATATGAGTATTATGTATATTATATATAATATATTATAAATTTTATAAATACATTATATATTATATATAATATATCATTACATATATTATTATTATAAATTATATATTACTATATAATACACATATATATTATTTATTTTGTATAGATATATTTATTAATAGTTAAGTATATTTTATATTTATATTTAAATATATTTGATATAAATTGTTGAATATGAATATATTAAAGTATATAAATATATTCTATATAAATTATATGTAAATACAGATAAATATATACAATTTATTTTTCTGATTTCTGATAATATTAAATTTTAATTTAATAAATTAAGTACTTTAATATTTAATACTGCATCTTGATGATTTCATGGAATGATCTACTATGAATTTACTATAGTTGATGTAACCATTTTCTTATTAATGCACATTTATATTTCCAGTTTTTCACTATAATAAATTAAACTGCAATTAAATCATAGTCCATTTGGATGATAAATGCTTATAGGTAGACTTAGATTTTAAAAAAATGTATGAGAACTTTAAATCTTTAATTCTCTCTGTGTTTATTCTATTTTTCATATATTTCAATATTTTTAGTGCAGTTTTCTTCCAGTAGTTTTTCGAGTGCCTCCTTTTTTAAAAATTGTGATAGGGTTATTTTTTCCTATAATATTTACAATTTAATTATTGCTAGTGATTGAAAGGATTTCCCAGGTGGTGTTAGTGGACCACTTGGATTTTGAAATTTTATTGGATTTTGAGCCAATATTATATTGGATTTTGAGCCAATATTTTATTTGTCTACATTGTTGAACCGTCTTGTATGTTTCAGTAACTTGGGAAATATCTGAAATTTACTGAAGAAGGAAACTCTTTAACTTGTCTGGTCGATATGAAATTTGTTTCAGAGCAAATCTCCAGCAAATATCATAGACACTGTATTTTATTAACTTTGTGTTCATCTCTGAGCTTGTGTATGCAGGTGGGGGAAAATTAAATAACCACCATTACCAAGCTTTCCTCTGCCTACCCACTAGATTAAGAAACAATCCCAGGTTTCCTTTGGTGCCAGACAGTAGAGTGAGAGAAAGTAAGGTGGTTGACAATTTTTATTGCCAAGTAGTTTGTCTTCCTTTTCTTGATATGTATTGGCAGAAGAAAACCACAAACAATAATGCAAGCAAAATATGGTTTTATACCTTAACAAGTCATCCTGACACATCTTTGATGATCACCTGTAGTCTGACTCACTTTACTGAATCTGTCATTACTTGCACTAACTTCCAGGTAGGGCTTTCATCTCCCATTTTATTTCTATCTTCTGCACACCTTTCTTCCATACTCATCTCTTTGTAGGTATTTCCTTCATTGAAAAGATTGTTCTTTTGTCAATATTCAAAAACTCTTGCTCATGCTTCAATTATTTCCAGTTTTCTTTGACAAGAAAATAGACCTCATAGGTTTTCAACTAGCACACTCAAATGAATAGAATTGGTTAATAAAACACTAGACATATCCAAGTACCTAGTGTTTGTTGCTAGATAGTATCTTTCTGTTCCTATGGTCACCACCAAATGACTTGTGGAATAGTTTTAGGATGCATCCAAGAAAATGAATCCTGAGAGGTAAGATTTTTGATTAGTTGTTTGGTTTTCCTTTATGGCTTTAAATTTGGCAGAAGAAAAGGGAATTGCTTAAATCCTTTGGTATCCAATGTAACTCTTCTATATTTACTAACACAGCAAGTGTTAAACATACTTATTATCTCATTGAAAGAGAGGTTAGGGGTTCAGATTGAAAGTAAGACATGAAAAACACAGAGGTGAAATACAGTTTTCAATAAAGTACATTCATTAATAATAACCCTCCTTAAATAATCTAAAACATAGAAATCTATTTGCTCAGTCTCCAAAGATTATTGAAAAGAGCACTGAGAAGTTCATCATTAATTCCAGTTTCTTAACCTTGATTTTTCATTGTTGTTGTTGTTCAGTCATTCAGTTGTGTCTGACTCTTTGCGACCCCATGGAGGGCAACACATCAGGTTTCCCTGTCTTTCACCCTCTCCTGGAGCTTTTATTTTGCATAGCAATTGGATAAATTTTTCTCTTGATCTCTAGCTCATAAAAAGACTATATGAAGACATATAGTAGACAGATTTTAATAACCAGATGATGAAAGAAGAGGTAATCTGAGTAGATATTTCATTGTTGTTGTTTTAGTTCCTCAGTCATGCCCAACTCTTTGCAACCCCATGGACTGCAGCACACCAGGCTTCCCTGTCCTTCACCCAGAGCTTGCTCAAGCGCATGTCCATTGAGTCAGCGATAACATCCAACCATCTCATCCTCTGTCATCTCCTTCTCCTCCTGCCTTCAATCTTTCTCAGCATTAGGTTTTTTTCTGATGAATTGGCTCTTTGCATCAGGTGGTCAAAATATTGGAGATTCAGCTTCATCATTAGCCCTTCTAATGAAAATTCAAGATTGATTTCCTTTAGGATGGACTGGCTGCATCTCCTTGCAGTCTAAGGGACTCTCAAGAATTTTCTCCAACACCACAATTCAAAAGCATCAGTTCTTCCCCATGCAGCCTTCTTTATGATCAAACTCTCACCTCCATACATGACTACTAGGAAAAACATAGCTTTGACTATATGGACCTTTGTCAGCAAAGTAATGTCTCTGTTTTTTAATATGTTATCTAGGTTTGTCATAGCTTTTCTTCCAAGGAGCAAGTGTCTTTTAATTTTGTGGGTGCAGTCACCATCTGCAGTGATTTTGGAGCCCAAGATAATAAAGTCTGTCACTGTTTCTCCATTGTTTTCCCATCTTTGTAATGAAGTGGTGGAACAAGATGTCATGATCTTAGTTTTTTGAATATTGAGTTTAAACCGGCTTTTTCACTCTCCTCTTTCACTTTCATTAAGAGTCTCTTTAGTTCCTCTTTGGTTACTGCATTTAGGTCATACTTGAATGGTCTAGTGGTTTCCCCTGCTTTCTTCAATTTAAGTCTGAATTTGGCAATAAGGAGTTCATGATCTGAGCCACAGTCAGCTCCAGTCTTGTTTTTCCTGACTCTATAGAGCTTCTCCATCTTCAGCTGTAAAGAATATAATCAGTCTGTTTTCAGTATTGACCATCTGGTGATGTCGTTGTGCAGAGTCATCTCTTGTGTTGCTGGAAGAGGGCATTTGCTATCAGCAGTGCCTTCTCTTGACAAAACTCTGTTAGCCTTTGCCCTGCTTCATTAAGTATTCCAAAGCCAAACTTGCCTGTTATTTCAGGTTTCTCTTGACTTCCTCCTTTTGCATTCTAGTCCCCTATGATGAAAAGGACTTCTTTTTTGGGTGTTTGTTCTAGAAAGTCTTTTAGGTATTCATAGAACCATTCAACTTCAGCCTGTCAGCATTATTGGTTGGGGCATAGACTTGGATTACTGTGATGTTGAATAGCTTGCCATGAAAACGAACAGAGATAATTCCATTGTTTTTGAGATTGCTCCCCACTGCATTTTGGACTCTTTTGTTGACTATGAGGGCTACTCCATTTCTTCTAAGGGATTCTTGCCCACAGTAGTGATATAATGGTCATCTGAATTTAATTAGATGTTTCATAAAAAATTAAATTTTATTTCTGTGATGGCATTAGTACTGCAAGGTGGAATGGCATTTTCTCCTGTATCCTTCTGAGTGTGTGTTCATATCCAGGTTCAGAAAACATGGACAAGAAGAGCTGTTCACCATGTTCTAACCAAAGACCTATTAGAATAGTGAGATATCCTTAAGTCAAATATTATATTGTCAAAATGAGAAGTAGTGTGAAAACTTAGGTCCTTTACCTGTATTACAGATCACTTAAATTGTATGACAAATAAACTCTGATTAGAACACAAGACTTTTGTAGAAAGATGTGAGAAATTAACTTCAACAGATACAGTGAATTAATGTTAAACTAAATTATTTTAAAGACAACAATTTAGATCAATAGAGCCAGGCAATAGGTAGCAGAACAAAAAAAAACTTTCTAAATCAAGAGAAAAAAATGAAGTTATTTGGGTAAAATTTTACTACTTTAAGGTCTTTTTTTCATATTCTTTTTACAGTAGTCCATCAGTTCAGCTTTCTTTTTCAGTCACAGGATAATGGGGCTTCCATTGACAGTGGAGCCTGGTGGGCTACAGTCCTTGGGGTCACAAAGAGTCAGACACAACTGAGCACAGATTAAATTCAATGTTACGTATTACTGGAGATTTGGGTATAAGGTCTACTTAGTTACAATCATATAATGATGTAACATTTCTGAAATACTAAATATTTACAGAGTTGGACATGACTGAAGTGACTTAGCATGCACGCATGTGCTAATAATTAGTAACATACCACTATGACCAACAGTCATAGTGAATGAATTTCTGATGAATTTCGGTAAGACACAAGAAGGAAAGTTTAAATATTTTCATTAAATGAAACATAAAATTAAACACACTGTAATCCATTTCTAATGATGGAACTGTAGAATACTTTCCTCTCAGAGATTTAAAACTCTAATTTCTGTATCTGGCAGTTGGAGATACTCTCTGCTCTCAAAATATGGGGTGTTGGTGTTCTGACTCTTTGTGACCCCATGGACTGTAGCCCATAAGGCTCCTCTGTCTGTGGAATTTTCTAGGCAAGAATACTGAAGTGGATTTCTATTTCCTCCTCTAGGGGATCTTCCTGACTCAAGGATTGAACCTGTGGGACTGAAGTCTCCTGCATTGTTGGGCAGATTCTTTACCACTAGCACCACCTGAGAAACCCCAAAATATGGGGACAGTAGTATTAAAAATGCTCTTCAGTTGAATGTTTTTTGAACAGTCACATATTAAAATTTAATGAGTCTGCCAAGTGATTATTTGAATCAAAGTCCTTGGATTAAAAAAAGGTACTTGACATATATATAGTATTAAATATATAGCATATATGCTGCAGCTGCTAAGTCACTTCAGTCATGTCCAACTTTTTGTGACCCTATGGACCATAGCCCACCAGGTTTCTCTGTACATGGGATTCTCCAGGCAAGAATACTGGAATGGGTTGCCATGCCCTCCTCCAGAGGATCTTCCCAACCCAGGGACTGAACCTGCATCTCTTAAGTCTCCTGCATTGGCAGGCAGGTTCTTTACCAATATTTCAATGTGCATATTTTACCACTGTGGAATTCTTAAGATAATTGTGAACATCATAAAGATAAGTATACTATCAACTTGTTAAAAATCTTCATTTCTAAGAACATGTGGCTTTAAAACAAATTTTTTTATTGAGATTTAATTGTTACATAACATTATATTAGTTTCAGGTACACAACACAATGTTTGATGTTTTTATATACTGCAAAATGATCAACACAAAAATTCTAGTTAACATCTGTCATCATACATAGTTACAAACTTTGGGATGTGATGAGAACTTTTAAGATTTACTCTCTTAGCAACTTTCAGTTAGGCAGTACAGTATTACTATTAGCTTTATGGTTAATTTTTAACAAACCTTTTAGGAGATAAATTATATTTTTATCAATTTAAAAGATGATGGAGATGGAGTGTATGGAGTGAAATTGGTAGCCAACTCCAGATCCATGCAGTAAATACATTACATGCCCTTGGAGAGGAGAGTGAGAGACTGCTTGATTCATGAATTACTGAATAAAACCAATAGTATCTTTAGAAGTTACTTGGGTGAATTTTGCTTTTTAACAGTTTTGGTAGTAGCAGTGGGATCTCAAGATGACTTCTGATGGCTTTGGGGATGACAAGAAACAGTTATTGGAACCCATGACCCCTTTGGGTTCTCGCTCGCTCTTTCCAAGGGCTGAGTTCTGAGGTCGGCTCTCTTCGTGTTGGTCTCCTGATCTAACTGGATTTCCAGTTTAAGGTGGGTCAGCTTGAAGAGCTGAGGGTTCCACTCAGAACCCCTCCCCATAGCCCTGGGTTCAGCCTGCAGTCCACTTGCTAAGGTCTGCTGGTTCAGACCCTTGCCCCACACTGGGAAATGCTGCTTGTGATCACCTAAGGCCTTCTCTTGGCCAGGTGGTTCACAGAGATTGCAGTACCAACTCCTTGGTTACCACTGGGGTCCACAACGCTGTCTTCTTGGTTACTGTTGGCTTCTGTTAATGTGCACAAGAGGTCAGTGTTATTGCTAATGGGAATCTTGGAAGCCAAAAACTCTGAAATTGGTGAGAAAGATGAAGCACTTAAAACCTGCTTGCTGAGCACTCCCCATGTAACTCTGTGGCTCTCGTGTGAGAGTTAGTTGGTCACAGGATAAGTCAGGTTGACACCAGGTCACGGTCAATCTCAAGAAAATTCCCATGCAATGATATATACTGTTAAACACCATGAAATTGCCAACTCAGCAGCACATTCCTCATAAATATTGATTTTGGCTCCAAGAGACCCAAAGTTTAGCTCAAAAACTGGAATCCTTGAGCTTCAAAGAATTAAGCACAGTGCTTTCTGACACATCTGCTCATTTTATGTCTCTCCAAAGTTGTAGATATCCAGAGAACTAGCAAAATCTTATTAAATATAACTGAGAATTACAGTGACCATTATGGGGCACATTTGATGAATGTTTCATTTAAAAAGTGCACTGGAAAATAAGGGATCCCAAACCAAAGAAAGAGAATGGGATACCTATTTTAATTCATATGCAGAAGCTTTCAAAAAGGCTTCAAGTTTCCAGAATAGCTTCGTTGAAAGTTTTGTTGCAATAGGCTAATAAAACATTAAAGTCACAAGAGGTACCTAAAACTATAGAAAATAAGATTTCTGAGACTTCTACTGTTCCCTTCTACCCTTCTTGAGTTTTCATGTTCTACTAGTCCTCTATCCATTGTCTTTTCATTCTGAAGAGATTATTTAACAGCTCCTTTTAAAATAATACAAAATTAAAGGCCATAGTTAAATAATTTCCTGTACCCAGGGAGCATCCCCCAACATTTTCTGAAGTATTTAGAATCCTTGTTGGGACCTATGACTCCAGGCTGCCAGCTCTTTGTCAGTTGTGTACATTCTGATAGGATCTGTGTATGTGAGCATTCTCAGTCACTCCAGTCATGTCTGACTCTTTGCAACCCAATGGACTGTAGCCTGCCAGGCTTCTCTGTCCATGGAATTCTCCAGGCAAGAATACTGGAGTGGGTTTCCATGCCCTCCCCCAGGGGATCGTCCTGACCTAGGGATCAAACTTGAGTCATCTGTGGCTCCTGCATTGCAGGTGGATTCTTTACTCTGAGCCACTAGGAAAGCCCAGTAGGATCTGGGGAAGCCCCCAAATAGATGCTGGAGGCAGACTGGCATAACTCCAATGAAGATATCTCAGGATCCTCAATCTTCAATACTGTTCCCTTGAAAGTCAGAGGGAAAAAAAGAACAAACTTGAAAAATAGCAAGCAATCTGTTAAGAGCCATTTCTAGAATCTTTCCTGCCCACAGTAATTGGTGCACTGTTCAAACCTGCAAACAAAAGAAAAGTGAATCTGTGGCTAATTTCAAAGTCTGGAAGCTCTCTTCCTATAGCATCTTGGATTCCACATAACAAAGGAAGATCCTCAACTTTTCCTTGCTGCCTTATTTGTAAACTGATTATCTCCTGAGATTAGTGGGTTGATTAGAAAGAAGAAAATAGGGTGATAAGCCAAAGGACTGGCTGAACCTAGACCATAACTGAGCACTTTGAAAGAACCTTGGAACAAGGCCACAGACAAAAGTCTGCCAAGTTATTACCCTACAGCGGCAAGGGTTCCATGGCCAGAAAATTAAAACAACACCTGGTTTTCTCAAATTACACTGCCCGGAGCAAATCATCAAACACTGGTCCAGAAATGTGTCTCCCTTTTGTTGTCAACTGGGGCATTGGAAATGAGATTGTCCCTGTATTGTTGATTCTGCTCACTGCACTAATTTTCTTGCTATATCTCACTGTGCACAGTGTTCACTGAACTCGGGATAGGCAAAGCATGAGCTAAGAGGCTGGAAGAAAATGCAAGGAGCCGTAGGAACTGCAGACACATTTTTCTCCCCTGGGTGGCACAGCAGACATTCCACAATTCCCTCCTCTCCTGGCTGACCCAAAGGACACAGCCGTTATGCATCAGTAATTGCCCTCATGTTCTGGGTGGACCGCTCATACATGCCTACTGCACACAACCTGTGACCAAGCGAGCACCTATTGATGTAAACGATCACAACTGTTACACAGTCATTATTTACTAAGCATGGGGTGAGAGAGTCTGAACATGCCATCTTGGCCAATTTGCTCTCTCAACACAGTCCTCAAAGGCCTTATGTAGATTCTCCAACACCAGCTTGAAGGCTTCCATGTCTGACCCTCTTTGTACCCTTCCCAGAGTGGTTCTCCTGTGAATTGCTACCAGTATTTTCTTCAAACAACCAACTCAAGTTAAAGTTACTGGCAGATTTTGCCCAAATGCTGGCAGATATTGGGGCTAAGCTATCTACTTTAATCTCCACTCTCATAGGACAAGAAATCCCTCAGAGTATAAAAGACATTTCCATAGTCTGGGGGTATATAATAAAATTCAGAGAGTTTTTCTCTCAACCAGTGCAAATGACTCTTAGACCTTCCACTGAGAAGCATTCCATTTTTCTGTGTGAGACATCCCTAATTAATCTATTAGGTAAAGATAGCCTCTCCAAATTAAAAGAGCTAATAGGTTTTGTCTTCATAATAGGCTCCACTTCAAAAATTTTGACCAATCTAAAGCTGATTGTTTCTTTGATCAAAAACTTCTGAAGTGGGGCCTATTATGGAGGCAAAACATATTAGCTCTCTAATAGTGACACTGGGAAAATAAAAGGTTCTGAACCTATAAAAATTCAGAGAGACAGTGTAGTAGTGTTACTTCCTCAGTTGTGTCTGACTCTTTTGTGACCCTTTAAACTGTAGCCTGCCAGGCTTCTCTGTCCATGGAATTCTCCAGGAAAGAATACTGGAGTGGACTGCCATGCCCTCCTCCAGGGGAATCTTCCTGACTCAGGGATCAAACCCAGGTCTCCTGCTTGACAGGTGAATTCTTTAACATCTGAGCCACCATGGAAGCTCCAGATAGACATAACTAAATCCAAAATGACTCCAATATCCATGAAAGGCTGAGTCCCTATACAGTCTCATACCAATAGCAGAAATCCCAATGGCCTAGGGGATAATCACCCTCTGTACTACACACTATAATACTTCTAGTCTGCCAATCCAGAATCCTAGTAGGAGATGATGGTATTTTGTTTAACACTTGAAAGCTATTAATAATGTCATTATTATGACATAAGTATTTCCCATTTCCCAGTTGTTCCAAACTTGAACATTCTTTTGTCACAAGTTCCACCACACGCAAGATAGGTTCACTATTGTGGTCCCATGTGCAGTCTTTTTCAGTATCCCTGTAGATCCCAACAGATAATACAGGCAGACTTAGGAGATATTGTGGATTTGGTTCCTATTTATTTCTTCTAAGGGATTCCTGCCCACAGTAGTAGATATAATGGTCATCTGAGTTAAATTCACCCATTCCAGTCCATTTTAGTTAGCTGATTCCTAGAATGTCGACATTCACTCTTGCCATCTCCTATTTGACCACTTCCAATATGCCTTGATTAATGGACCTAACATTCCAGGTTCCTATGCAATATTGCTCTTTACAGCATCGGACCTTGCTTCTATCACCCATCACATCCGCAACTGGGTTTTGCTTTGGCTTCATCCCTTCATTCTTTCTGGAGTTATTTCTCCACTGATCTCCATTAGCATGGAGCACCTCCATTGGGCACCTACAGACCTGGGGAGTTCCTCTTTCAGTATCCTATCAATTTGCCTTTTCCAACTGTTCCTACTTTTCCTTCGAAGAAATGCAGTAGCCATCATAGTCAACAAAAGAGTCCGAAATGCAATACTTCGATGCAACCTCAAAAACGACAGAATGATCTCTGTTCATTTCCAAGGCAAACCATTCAATATCACGGTAATCCGAGCCTATGCCCCAACCAGTAACGCTGAATAAGCTGAAGTTGAATGGTTCTATAAAGACCTACAAGACCTTTTAGAACTAACAGCCAAAAAAGATATCCTTCTGATTATAGGGTACTGGAATGCAAAAGTAGGAAGTGAAGAAACACCTGGGGTAACAGGCAAATTTGGCCTTGGAGTACGGAATGAAGCAGGGCAAAAGCTAATAGAGTTTTGCCAAGAGAATGCACTGGTCATAGCAAATACCCTCTTCCAACAACACAAGAGAAGACTCTACACATGGACATCACCAGATAGTCGACACCAAAATCAGATTGATTATATTCTTTGCAACCAAAGATGGAGAAGCTCTATACAGTCAGGAAAAACAAGACTGGGAACTGACTGTGGCTCAAATCAGGAACTCCTTATTGACAAATTCAGACTTAAATGGAAGAAAGTAGGGAAAGCCACTAGACCATTCAGGTATGACCTAAATCAATCCCTTATGACTTTACAGTGGAAGTGAGAAATAGATTTAAGGGACTAGATCTGATAGACAGAGTGCCTGATGAACTATGGACGGAGGTTCGTGACATTGTACGAGAGACAGGGATCAAGACCATCCCCATGGTAAAGAAATGCAAAAAGGCAAAATGGTTGTCAGAGAAGGCCTTACAAATAGCTGTGAAAAGAAGAGAAGCGAAAAGCAAAGGAGAAAAGGAAAGATTTTCCCATTTGAATGCAGAGTCCAAAAGAATAGCAAGGAGAGATAAGAAAGCCTTCCTTAGCAATCAATGCAAACAAATAGAGGAAAACAACAGAATGGGAATGATTAGAGATCTCTTCAAGAATATTAGAGATACCAAAGGAACATGTCAAGCAAAGATGGGTTCGATAAAGGACAGAAATTGTATGGACCTAACAGAAACAGATGAAATTAAGAAGAGGTGGCAAGAATACACAGAAGAACTGTACAAAAAAGATCTTCACAACCCAGATAATCACAATGGTGTGATCACTGACCTAGAGCCAGACATCCTGGAATGTGAAGTCAAGTGGGCCTTAGAAAGCATCACCATGAACAAAGCTAGTGGATGTGATGGAATTCCAGTTGAGCTATTTCAAATCCTGAAAGATGATGCTGTGAAAGTGCTGCACTCAATATGCCAGCAAATTTGGAAAACTCAGCAGTGGCCACAGGACTGGAAAAGGTCAGTTTTCATTCCAATCTCAAAGAAAGGTAATGCCAAAGAATGCTCAAACTACTACACAATTGCACTCATCTCACATGCTAGTAAAGTAATGCTCAAAATTCTCCAAGCCAGGCTTCAGCAATAAGTGAACTGTGAACTTCCAGATGTTCAAGCTTATTTTAGAAAAGGCAGAGAAACCAGAGATCAAATTGCCAACATTTGCTGGATCATTGAAAAA
The DNA here is from genome assembly GCF_019320065.1 of Cervus canadensis. Lineage (NCBI taxonomy): Eukaryota > Metazoa > Chordata > Mammalia > Artiodactyla > Cervidae > Cervus > Cervus canadensis. The sequence continues at coordinate 58,934,702 of NC_057404.1, forward strand.
GCAACCGAGTTCCACAAAACATCTATCTCTGCTTTATTGACTATACCAAAGCCTTCAACTGTGTGGATCAGAATAAACTGTAGAAAATTCTGAAAGAGATGGGAATACCAGACCACCTGACCTGCCTCCTGAGAAACCTGTGTGCAGGTCAGGAAGCAACAGTTAGAACTGGACATGGAACAACAGACTGGTTCCAAATCAGGAAAGGAGTATGTCAAAGTTGTATATTGTCACCCTGCCTATTTAACTTATATGCAGGGTACATCATGAGAAATGCTGGACTGGAAGAAGCACAAGCTGGAATCAAGATTGCCAGGAGAAATATAAATAACCTCAGATATGCAGATAACACCACCCTTATGGCAGAAAGTGAAGATGAACTAAAAAGCCTCTTGATGAAAGTGAAAGAGGAGAGTGAAAAAGTTGGTGTAAAGCTCAACATTCAGAAAACTAAAATCATGGCATCTGGTCCCATCACTTCATGGGAAATAGATGGGGAGACAGTGGAAACAGTGTCAGACTTTATTTTTTTGGGCCCCAAAATCACTGCAGATGGTGATTGCAGCCATGAAATTGAAAGACACTTACTCCTTGGAAGGAAAGTCATGACAAACCTAGATAGCATATTAAAAAGCAGAGACATTACTTTGCCAACAAATGTCCATCTGGTCAAAGCTATGGTTTTTCCAGGGGTCATGTATGGGTGTGACAGTTGGATTGTGAGGAAAGCTGAGCACGGAAAAATTGATGTTTTTGAACTATGGCGTTGGAGAAGACACTTGAGAGTCCCTTGGACTGCAAGGAGATCCAACCAATCCATCCTAAAGGAGATCAGTCCTGGGTGTTCATTGGAAAGACTGATGCTGAAGCTGAAAGTCCAATACTTTGGCCACCTCATGTGAAGAGTTGACTCATTGGAAAAATTCCCGATGCTGTGAGGGATTGGGGGAAGGAGGAGAAGGAGACGACAGAGGATGATATTGCTCGATGGCATCACCGACTTGATGGACATGAGTCTGAGTAAACTCTGGGAGTTGGTGATGGACAGAGAGGCCTGGCATGCTGCAATTCATAGGGTATCAACGAGTTGGACACGACTGAGTGACCGAACTGAACTGAACTGTAGTCTACTAAGTGTGTGATAACATTATGTCTAAAAGTCATATACATACCTTAATTAAATAATATGTTATTGCTAAAAGATGCTAACCATCATCTGAGCCTTCAGTGTGTCCTAACCTTTTTTCTGGTAAAGGGTCTTGTCTTGATAGTGGCTGCTGACTGATGAGATGATTGCTGATGGTTGGGATGGCTGTGGCAATTTCTTGAAATAAGATGGTGAAATCTGCTGCATCGATTGACTCTCTCATGAATGATTTCTCTGTAGCATGTAATGATGTTTGATAACATTTACCCACAGTAGCTTCTCTCAAAACTAGTGTAAAGCCTTTCAAAACCTGCAGCTGCTTTATCAACTATGTTTATGTGATATTTTAAGTCCTTTGTTGTCATTTCAACAATCAATAAAGCTTGTTATCTTATATGAGTGAAGTTTGTGGCACTCCAGAACAATTGCATTAGTAACATCAAAGATCACTGATTACAAATCATCATAAAAATATAATAACAATTAAAAATTTAAAAATATTGCAAGAATTTCCAAAACAAAACAAAGCAAAAAACAGTGACACAGAAAAATGAAGTGAGTAAATGCTGTTGGAAAAAAGGGTGCTGATAGACTAACTTGACACATGCAGCTTGGTTCAGTGGCTCATGTCTACACCAACTGCCTTAAGGCTATAGCTGCAGCTGCAAGGTTAGTACAAACCTCAGTGAACTTAACTCTTAATAGTGGCATTTGTTGACAATCTCCACAGGCTGACAAAAGTCGTCTTAATTCTGAATTGACTTAACATTTCTCTCAAGCAGCTTCATATCCTGTGACATCATTCTGCTTTTACCAACTTACCTGCATTTTAAATGTTATGATTTTCTTAATCTTATGTAATGACCCTTGCTTGACCAGGTCAAACCCCAGTACTGTGAGGTAAAGTCCCATTTTGTGAACTGTGGCCTGATTTGCAAAACTCTGCGTGTTTGTGACTAATTCTGATCTAATTTTGTTTATTGGTGGGTCATGTCATACTGTAAAGATGAGAGAGAGGATTTCTAAGCTGGTTATGCTGTTACTTCCCAGTATAAACTACCTGAGAGGGTAAATCTCCCACAGGCTGAATCAGCCCAGAAAGCAGTGCTCCATGCCCTGAGCCTGCCAGCTATGAGAAGGACAAACTTTTAATAATATTTATGCTTATAGTCAGTATGTTGGGTCATCCATGATATGGTGGAGGTTATGGAAACAAAGGGGTTTTCTTATGACCTCTGGGCCTACAATAAAACATGGACAGAAAATGAACAACCTTCTTATTGCTATTCTCTTACCTTCTAAGGTTGTTCTCATCAAAGTTGAGGTCAACACGGGAAAGACTGAACCGGAGTGTCAGGGAAACACCCTGCTTGCTTGACTTTCAAACAAAAGCAGCAGCAACAGAATCCCTACAGCATGCCACATGTGAATAGGACATCTGTGCTGCCTCTGCAAAAATGACCCTTTTTCACCAGACTTTCACCGTCTTGATGCCCTGTGACATAACAACAGTCTGGTTTGCATCAGGGAAATCACAATGGGTAAACAATGGTTGTATATTCAGGGCTATGGGAAACCCCAGACCACTGCTTGGTTCTTTCCAGATCCCTGGCAAACCTGATTTTTCAATTTGCATGTTTTTGTTGCAGCAAAAACAGAAATGAGTAAATAGTTTTAGGCGCAAAACAGTCAAATATACCTTCAAGAACTAAGGCATCTTGGTTATTCTTTAGCTGTTACTACTAGCAAACACTCATAGCTAGAATTGTCCTTCATAAAGCTAATTACTCTCTGACTCCATATGAATTATACTCTGTATTTGGCATTCTTCTACCTTTACACTCCTTTGGAGCATCATACATTTCAAAAAGAAGATCACAGCCTGGGCTTATAATCCCAGGGACACAAGACCCAGTTGTTGAGCTGCTTATGCCAGATTTTGCCATAGAATATGCAAAATAAAAAATAATTCAAGCTTGTCACTGCCTTGAGCTTCATCTCCTACCCCAGGCTATGTGCCCTGACTATAATACTCTTCACTACTTGCTCTAGAGGGTAACACAGTTCTTGAGGTGGTAGCCTGCTGTGTTCCCTTTTTGCTGGCAAAGAAATAAAGCTACATTTTCTTTTTCCTCCAAAACTCTGACTCTGTATTTCTATTCCACATTGTTGCACAGAGAGCCAAGATTTTGGCAGCACTCTCATGTCCCATGGTATAGCTAAGATGACTCAAATTATGAACAGACTTCACTGGGGAGGACACAGGAGAAGACCCAGACCCAGCAAGATGGTAGGAGGGATGAAATCATGTTTAGAATCAAACCCCATACCCACCAGAGATGCTCAGAGGGTTCAAACAAACCTTGTGCACACCAGGACCCAGAGACCCCACAGAGACTGAGCCATGACTGTGTTTGAGTGTCTCCTGCAGAGATATGGGTGAACAGCAGATTTCTGCAGAGGCAGAAATCAAAAGACTTGGGTATGGCATAAGCCCTCTTGGAGAAGGTCACCATTAACCTACCATAGAGCCACCAGAACGTGCATGGACTGGTGAAACAGACTATTGGAGAACACAAACAAAAGCTTGTGTGCACCAGAACCTGGAAGTAAGGAGCAGTGACCCCAGAAGAGACTGACCCAGACTTGCCCGTGAGTGTCTAGGAGTCTCCAGCGGAGCCATGGGTTGGTGATGGACTGATACAAGGTTGGGGGCACTTAGTGTAGCAGTGCCTGCATGGGACCTTTTGAAGGAGGTCGCCATTACCTTCATTATCTGCACCATAGTTTGGCCTCAGGTTAAACAACAGGGGGGGATCACAGCCCTCCAGAAAAGTGGATTAAAGATTTACTGAGCATGGCCCTGCCCATCAGAACAAGACCCACCTGCCCCCTCAGTCAGTCTCTTCCATCAGGAAGCTTTCATAAGCCTCTTATCCTTCCCCATCAGAGGGCAGACAGAATGAAAACCACAATCACAGAAAACTAACCAATCTGATCACATGGACCACAGTCTTATCTAACTCAATGAAACTATGAGAGATGCCCTGTAAGGTCACCCGAGATGGACGGGTCATGGTGGAGAGTTCTAACAAAACGTTGTACTGGAGAAGGGAATGGCAAACCACTTTAGTATTCTTGCCTTGAGAACCCCACGAACACTATGAAAAGGCAAAAAGATAGGGCACTGAAAGATGAACTCCCAGGACGGTAGGGGCCCAATATGCTACTGGAGATCAGTGGAGAAATAACTTTAAAAAGAGTGAAGAGACAACGCCAAAACAAAAACACACCCAGTTGTGGATGTGACTGGTGATGGAAGTAAAGCCCGATGCTATAAAGAGCAATATGGAAAGAAATCTGGAATGTTAGGTCCATGAATCAAGGCAAATTGGAAGTGGTCAAACAAGAGATGGCAAGAGTGAACATTGACATTTGAGGAGTAGCGAACTAAAATGGACTGGATGGGAGAATTTAACTCAGATGACCATTATATCTACTACTGTGGGCAAGAATCCCTTAGAAGAAATGGAGTAGCCATCATAGTCAACAAAAGAGTCTGAAATACAGTACTTGGATGCAATCTCAAAAGTGACAGAATGATCTCTGTTTGTTTTCAAGGCTAACCATTCAATATCACAGTAACCCAAGTCTATGCCCCACTAGAAATGCTGAAGAAGCTGAAGTTGAACGGTCCTATGAAGACATACAAAACCATCTAGAACTAACATCCCAAAAATATGTCCTTTTCATTATAGGGGACTGGAATGCAAAAGTAAGAGGTCAAGAGATACCTGGAGTAACAGGCAAATCTGGCCTTGGAGTACAAAACAAAGCAGGTCAAAGGCTAACAGAGTTTTGCCAAGAGAACACACTGGTCATGGCAAACACCATCTTCCAACAACATAAGAGAAGATTCTACATATCTGGTCAATACTGAAATCTGATGGATTATGCTCTTTGCAGCTAAAGATGGAGAAGCTCTATACAGTCAGCAAAAACAAGACTGGGAGCCAACTATGGCTCAGATCGTGAATTCCTTATTACCAAATTCAGACTTAAATTGAGAAAGTAGGGAAAACCACTAGACCATTTAGGTATGACCTATATCAAATCGCTTATGATTTTTATACAGTGGAAATGACAAATAGAGTCAAGAGACTAGATCTGATAGACAGTGGAGGTCCATGACATTGTACAGGAGGCAGTAATCAAGACCATCCCCAAGAAAAAGAAATGCAAAAAGGCAAAATGGTTGTCTGAGGAGGTCTTACAAATAGCTGAGAAAAGAAGAAAAGTTAAAGGCAAAGGAGAAAAGGAAAGATATAACCATGTGAATGCAGAGTTCCAAAGAATAGCAAGGAGAGACAAGAAAGCCTTCCTCAGTGATCAATGCAAAGAAATAGAGGAAAACAATAGAATGGGAAAGACGAGATCTCTTCAAGAAAATGAGAGATATCAAGGAAACATTCATGCAAAGATGGGCACAATAAAGAGCAGGAATGGTGTGGACCTAAAAGAAGCAGAAGATATCAAGAAGAGGTATCAAGAATACACAGAAGAACCATACAAAAAAGATCTTCATGACCCAGATAACCATGATGGTGTGATCACTCACCTAGAGCCAGACATCCTAGAATGCAAAGTCAAGTGGGCCTTAGGAACCATCACTATGAACAAAGCTAGCAGAGGTGATGGAATTCCAGTTGAGCTACTTCAAATCCTAAAAGATGATGCTGTGAAAGTGCTGCACTCAGTATGCCAGCAAATTTGGAAAATCAGCAGTGGCCACAGGACTGGAAAAATTCTGTTTTCATTCCAATCCCAAGGAAAGGCAATGCCAAAGAATGCTCAAACTACCGCAAAATTGCACTCATCTCACATGCTAGTAAAGTAATGCTCAAAATTCTCCAAGCCAGACTTCAGCAGTGCGTGAACCAAGAACTTCCAGATGTTCAAGCTGGATTTAGAAAAAAAAAAAGGAACCAGAGATCAAATTGCCAACATCTCTTGGATCATCAAAAAAGCAAGAAGTTCCAAAAAAACACGTGCTTCTGCTTTATTGACTATGCCAAAGCTTTTTACTGTGTGGATCACAGAAAACCTGGAAAATTCTTAAAGAGATGGGAATACCAAAACACCTTACCTGCATCCTGAGAAATCTGTATACTGGTCTAGGAGCAACAGCTAGAACTGGACATGGAAAAACAGACTGGTTCCAAATAGAGAAATGGGTACATCAAGGCTGTGTATTGTCACCCTGCTTATTTAACTTATATGAGGAATGCATCATGAGAAATGCTGGACTGAATGAAGTACAAGCTGGAATAAAGATTTCCAAGAGAAATATCAATAACCTCAGATATGCAGATGACCCCACCCTTTTGTCAGAAAGCAAAGAGCTAAAGAGCCTCTTGATGAAAGTGAAAGAGGAGAGTGGAAAAGGTGGCTTAAAACTCAGCATTCAGAAAACTAAGATCATGACATCCAGTGCCATCACATCATGGAAGATAGATGGGGAAACAATGGAAACAGCAACATACTTTAATTATTATTATTATTATTATTATTATTATTATTATTTTATTTTGGATTCCAAAATCACTGCAGATGATGACTTCAGCCATGAAATTAAAAGACACTTGCTCCTTGGAAGGAATAAATACTATGGCCAACCTAGACAGCATATTAAGAAGCAGAGACATTATGCTGCCAACAAAGGTCCATATAGTCAAAGCTATGGTTTTTCCAGTAGTCATGTATGGATGTGAGAGTTGGACTATAAAGAAAGCTAAATGCTGAAGAATTGATTCTTTTGAACTGTGGTGTTGTAGAAGACTCTTGAGAGTCCCTTGCAAGGAGATCCAACTAGTCCATCCTAAAGGAAAACAGTCCTGAATATTCATTGGAAGTACTGATGCTGAAGCTGAAACTCCAATACTTTGGCCACCTGTTGCAAAGAACTGACTCATTGGAAAACACCCTGTTGCTTGGAAAGATTGAAGGCAGGAGGAGAAGGGGACGACAGAGGATGAGATGACTGGATGGCGTCACTGACTCTGTCGACATGAGTTTGAGCAAACTTTGAGAGCTGGTGATGGACAGGGAAGCCTGGCATGGTGCAGTCCAGGGGGTTGCAAAGAGTCGGACACGACTGAGAAACTGAACTGAATTGAACTTGGTGGTGAGACTTCTTTAAAATTGTAAAAGTAGTTTCCCACCAACGTCTGACCAGCAATTCCATAATCCCAGAAAAGCTATTGTTTGTTTCTAGAGGCCTCAAACCTGCTCCCTCTGGACCATTTGAGCATCTGTAACTGGATTTGTTCAACTGTCTCTCAGGATATTTTATAATGTTGTTCTGTTGTGTCTGATTCTTTGCCACCTGATGGACTACAGCACGCCAGGCTCCTCTGTTCTTCACTATTTCTCAGAATTTGCTAAAATTCATGTCTATTGAGTCAGTGATGCAGTCTAACCATTTTATCCTCCACCACCCCCTTCTCCTTTTCCCTTCAATCTTTCCTAGCATCAGGGTCTCTTCCAGTGAGTCAACTCTTCAAATCAGATGGCCAAAGTATTGGAGCTTCAGCTTCAGCACCGATCCTTCCACTGAATATTCAGGGAATGTTTCTTTTAGGATTGATTGATTTGATCTCTTTGCTGTCCAAGGGACTCTGAATAGTCTTCCCCAGCCCCACAATTCGAAAGCATCAATTCTTCGGTGTTCAACCTTCATGGATCACAGCTTTGTCATGGTAAATGTGCTTGCATAACTCAGTGAAGCTATGCTGTGCAGAGCCACTCAAGGAAGAATGGTTATTGTGAAGATTTCTGACAAAAGGTGGTCCTCTGGAGGAGGGAATGGCAAACCCCTCCAGTATTCTTGCCTTGAGAACCCCATGATCAGTATGAAAAAGGTTATCAACATGTCTGTTTATTGTAGATATGTTTTCGGGATGGGCTGGAGGCTTCCCCTGCCACAAGACTAGTGCCTTCATAGTGGCAAACGAAACTCTTGGAAAATGGGTTTTCTCTCGGAGTGTGCCCTCTATTATCTCTAGTATTTAGCCATTCACTTCTCTTGGTAAATCATACAAGCTTTAACAAAATTCTTGCAAATTTATTGGAATTATCACTGTCCCTATCATCTATCACTGTCAATTATCAGGCAAGACTGGAAGATAGGAACTTCAAACTCAAAATCTCTGAACTTACTAAAACTAATGGACTCCCTTGGCCTAAAGTATTGCCTCTGGTCCTGTCAACTGTTCATAGTGTTCCATTCGTGAAACATAAACTCATTCTGTATGAGAAACTCAGCGGTAGACCAATGTCTATTGGAGTACAACTCTCTGCTGACCTCTTTCATCTCATGTTAATATGATAAAATACTGAAGGTCATTAATATCCTTTGCTAAATTTATCATCAGTAAGTTAAAGAAGCCTTCAAGATCCCAATTAAAAGGATCCTGTTGGTCACAATTTGGAGCTTAGTGGGTCGGTACTTTTGAAACATCATCAGAGGAAAACAGCCCCTAGGCTTTGTTGGAAGGGGCCTTACAAAGTGCTCTTGATCATGAATGATGGGGCAAAACCAGAAGTCATTGAGCCTTGGGCACTCATGTCCCAAGATGAACAGGGCTTCTTCTGATATTTGATTCTTCTCTCACACTGGCCACCAAAAATTGAGCTGAATTGGGAGAAAGATGATGATTTCATGTGGTTGACAGTTTTGGCCCAAGACACCAGATCAAGACTTCATAATTTAACTATAATAAAATTTGTTTTTCTTTCTTTCTTCACATTACTCTGACATAGTCCTGGAAACACAACACCATCATCTGTATTTCTCAGGCCATTTAAAAGGGAGAGGGTGCAAACTTGAATCTGTCATCAAAATTCCAATCTATTCTCCCTGTGACCAGTTTTTCTTCCATTCCCAATGACAATATAAACTACAATCAGCTCACCTTAGAAGTCACCCACTGAAGCTGACTTTTATGGCCAGAACTCCCAGTGCCTTGCTTTTACCTTTCTTTAATTATTAAAACTGTTTTTGCACAGTTAGACATGAATACCTTTGCAAATATATTTGCACCCCCATACTCTTATGATTATTTAAATCAGACCTGACCCCAATACTAAAAAAAAAAAACCTCACGATTAGCACCTGTTTTTGCAAAAATTTAAAACAAATTTTTATTTTAGACTAGGAGATTTACTTCTTTTTCTAATTAATTTATTTTTTAATTGAAGGATAATTGTTTTACACAATTTTGTTATTTTCTGTCAAACCTCAACATGAATCAGACATGGGTATACATATATCCCCTCCGTCTTAAAACTCCCTCACATCTCCATCCCCAACCCACCCCTCTAGGTTTATACAGAGCCCTTGTTTGAGTTTCCTGAGCCATACAGAGAATTCCCATTGGCTATCTATTTTACATGCGGTAATATAAGTTTCCATGGCACTCTCTCCATATATCTCAACTTCTCTTCCCCTCTCCTCATTTCCAGAAGTATGTTCTCTATGTCTGTTTCTCCACTACTGCCCTGCAAATAAATTCTTCAGTAGCATCTTTCTAAATTTCGTATATATGTGTTAGTATACAATATTTCTCTTTCTATTTCTCACTTACTTCACCTTGTATAATAGGCTCTAGGTTCACCCACCTCATTAGAACTGCCTCAAATGCATTCCTTTTTATGGCTGAGTTCCACCACCCTTATGGCAGAAAGCAAAGAAGAACTAAAGAGCCTCTTGATGAAAGTGAAAGAGAAGAGTGAAAAAGCTGGCTTAAAACTCAGCATCCAGAAACCTAAGATCATGGCATCTGGTCCCATCACTTCATGGCAAATAGATGGGGAAACAATGGAAACAGTGACAGACTTTATTTTCTTAGGCGCCAAAATCACTGCAGATGATGACTGCAGCCAAGAATTTAAAAGACCCTTGCTCCTTGGAAGAAAAGTTATGATGAACCTAGATAGCATATTAAAAAGCAGAGACATTACTTTGCCAACAAAAGTCCATCTAGTCAAAGCTATGTTTTTTGTTTTTTTTTCCCCCCAGTGGTCATGTCTGGATGTGAGAGTTGGACTATAAAGAAAGGTGAGCACCAAAGAATTGATGCTTTTGGACTGTGATGTTGGAGAAGACTCTTGAGAGCCCCTTGGACTGCAAGGAGATCCAACCAGTCCATCCTAAAGGAAATCAGTCCTGAATATTCATTGAAGGACTGATGCTGAAGCTGAAACTCCAATACTTTGGCCAGCTATGTGAAGAACTGACTCATTTGAAAAGATCCTGATGCTGGGAAAGATTGAAGGTGGGAGGAGAAAGGGTCAACAGAGGATGAAATGGTTGGATGGCATCACCGACTCAATGGGCATGAGTTTGAGTAACTCCGGAAGTTGGTGATGGACAGGGAAGCCTGCCATGCTGCAGGCTACGGGATCACAAATTGTCGGACCTGACTGAACTGAACTGATATTCCTTTGTGTATATGCACTACAATTTCTTTATCCATTCAAGTGTCAATGGACATCTAGGTTGCTTCCATGTTCTATCTATTGTAAATAATGCTGCAATGAGCTATGGGATATGTGTGTCTTTGTCAATTTTGATTTTCTCAAGGTATACACCTAGGAGTGGGATTGCTGGGTCATATGGTGGTTTTATTCCTAGATTTTTAAGGAATCTCCATACCATCTTCTATAGTGGCTGTATCAATTTACATTCCCACCAGTAGTTCAAGAACATTCTCTCTTCTCCACACTCTCTCAGCATTTATTGTTTGTAGACTTTTTGATCCTGGCCATTCTGACTGATGTGAGGTGATATCTCATTGCAGTTTTGATTTGTATTACTATAATAATAAGCGATGTTGAGCATCTTTTCATGTGTTTGTTAGCCATCTGTATGTCTTCTTTGGAGAAATGTCTGTTTAGGTATTTTTCCCAGTTTTTGAATGGGTTGTTTGTTTGTTTTTTTGGTATTGAGTTGTACGAGCTGCTTGTATATTTTGTAGATTAATCCTTTGTCAGTTGTTTCATTTACTACTATTTTCTCCCATCTGAGGGTTGTCTCTTCACCTAGTTTATAGTTTCCTTTGCTGTGCAAATGCTTTTAAGTTTAATCAGGTCCCACTTCTTTATTTTTGTTTTTATTTCCATTACTCTAGGAGGTAGGTCATAGAGGATATTACTTTGATTTATGTCATTGAGTGTTCTGCCTGTATTTTCCTCTAAGAGCTTTATAGTTTCTGATCTTTAATCCATTTTGAGTTTATCTTTTTGTATGGCATTAAGAAGTGGTCTAATTTCATTCTTTTGTAGGTAACCGTCCAGTTTTCCCAGCACCATCTATTGAAGAGGTTGTCTTTACCCCATTATATATTCTTGCATCCTTTGTCAAAAATAAGATACCCATAGGTGCATGGGTATATTTATGGGTTTTCTATCTTGTTCCATTGGTCTATATTTCTGTTTTTCTGGCAGTACCATACTGTCTTGATGTCTGTAGCTTTGTAGTTTAATCTGAAACAGAAAGATCAATTCCTCTAACTCCATTTTTCTTCCTCAAGACTGCTTTGGCTATTTGTGGTCTTTTGTGTTTCCATATGAATTGTGAATTTTTTTGTCCTAGTTCTGTGAAAAATGCCATTGGTAATGTGATAGGGATCACACTGAATCTGTAGATTGCATTTGGTAGTATAGTAATTTTCACAATATTGATTCTTCTTACCCAGGAACATGGAATATCTCTTCATATGTTTATGTCATCTTTGATTTCTTTCATTATCATCTTATAATTTTCTGTGTACAGTTCTTTTGTCTCCTTCAGTTCAGTTCAGTTCAGTCACTCAGTCGTGTCCGACTCCTTGCGACCCCATGAATCACAGCACGCCAGGTCTCCCTGTCCATCACCAACTCCCGCAGGTCACACAAACTCATGTCCATCGAGTCGATGATGCCATCCAGCCATCTCATCCTCTGTCGTCCCCTTCTCCTCCTGCCCTCAGTCCCTCTCAGCATCAGGGTCTTTTCCAATGAGTCAACTCTTCACATGAGGTGGCCAAAGTATTAGAGTTTCAGCTTCAGCATCAGTCTTTCCAATGAACAGCCAGGACTTATCTCCTGTAGGATGGACTGTTTGGATCTCCTTGCAGTCCAAGGGACTCTCAAGAGTCTTCTCCAACACCACAGTTCAAAAGCATCAATTTTTCGGTGCTCAACTTTCTTAGCCCAACTCTCACATCCATACATAACCACTGGAAAAACCATAGCCTTGACTAGACAGACCTTTGTTGGCAATGTAATGTCTCTGCTTTTTAATATGCTATCTAGGTTTGTCATAACTTTCCTTCCAAGGAGTTTATTCCTAGATATTTAATTCTTTTTGTTGCAATGGTGAATGGGGTCAATTCCTTAATTTCTCTTTCTGATTTTTCATTGTTAGTATATACAAATGCATGGGATTTCTGTGTATTGATTTTGTATCCTGCAACTTTGCTAAATTCACTGATTAGCTCTAGTAATTTTCTGATACTATCTTTAAGGTTTTCAATGTACAGTATCATGTCAGTTGCAAACAGTGAGAGCTTTACTTCTTTTCCAATCTGGATTCCTTTTATTTATTTTTCTTCTCCGATTACTGTAGCTAGGTCTTCCAGAACTATGTTGAATAATAGTGGTGAAAGTGGATACCCTTGTCTGGTTCCTTATCTCAGGGGGAATGCTTTCAGTTTTCCACCATTGAGAATAATGTTTGCTGTAGGCTTATCATATATGGCCTTTACTGTGTTGAGATAGGTTCCTTATATGCCCATTTTTGGAAGCTTTTAAATCATAAATGGGTGCTGAATTTTGTCAAAAGCTTTTTCTGCCTCTTTTGAGGTTATATGGTTTTTATGTTTCAATTTGTTAATATGATTTATGACATTGATTCATTTGCATATATTGATGAATCCTTGCATCCCTGAAATAAAACTAACTTGATAATGGCATATGAGCTTTTTGATGTGTTGCTGAATTCTGTTATCTAAAATTTTGTTGAGGATTTTTGCGTCTATATTCATCAGTGATATTGGCCTGTAGTTTTCTTTTTTTGTCTTCTCTTTGTCTGATTTTGGTATCAGGGTGCTGGTGGCCTCATAGAGTGAGTTTGGAAGTGTTCCTTCCTGTGCAATTTTTTGAAAGAGTGTTAGAAGGATAGGCGTTAGCTCTCCTCTCAATGTTTGATAAGATTCTCCTGTGAAGCCATTTGATCTTGGGCTTTTGTTTTTTGGGAGATTTTTGATGACAGCTTCAATTTCACTGCTTGTAACTGGGTTGTTCATAATTTATATTTCTTTCTGGATCAGTCTTGGAAGATTGAACTTTTCTAAGAATCTGTCCATTTTTTTCCAGGTTATCTATTTCATTGCCATATAGTTGTTCATACTAGTCTCTTATAAACCTTTGTATTTCTGCATTGTCTGTTGTAACTTCTCCTTTTTCATTTCTAATTTTGCTGATTTTATTATTCTCTTTTTTTCTTGATGAGTCTGGCTGCAGGTTTGTCAATTTTGTTTATCTTCTCAGAGAACCAGCTTTTATTTTTGTTAATCTTTACTATTGCTTATTTCATTTATTTTTCAATTATTCCTGCTCAAATCCTTATGATTCCCTTCCTTCTACTAATTTTGGGATTTTTGTTGTTGTTGTTGTTTTTCTTTTTCCAGTTGTTTTAGATGTAAAGCTAGGTTGTCTACAGAAAAGAAGTAATTTCTACCATTTTGTCATCTAGCTTATTGATTCATTCTTCTGCTTCAGATATTCTGCTATTGATTCCTTCCAGGGTATTTTTAATTTCAGTAATTGTGCTATTTGTTTCTGTTTATTTAGTCTTTAATTTTTCTAGGTCTTTGTTATTTGATTCTTGCATTTTCTCCATTTTGTTTTCAAGGTTTTTGATCATCTTTACTATAATTATTCTGAAATTTTTAAAGTAGTTTGCCTATTTCTTCTTCATTTGTTCGGACTTCTGTGTTTCTAGTTTATTCCTTTCTTTGTGTAGTATTTCTCTGTCTTTTCATTCCTTTTTTTTTTTTTTTTAAACATACTGTGTTTCAGGTCCCCTTTCCCCAAGCTTCAAGAAAAGTTAATTCTTCACTAGGAAAAAAGTTGAATTCTTTCCTCCTTTTGATTTCTGCCCTCCTAGGGTTGGTCCAGTGGTTTGTGTAAGCTTGGTATAGGGTGAGACTTGTACTTAGTTTTTGTTTTCTTGTTTGTTTTTCCTCTGACAGGTGAGGCTGAGTGAGATGGTGATCCTGTCTGCTTATGATTGGGTTTGTATTTTTGTTTTGCTTGTTGTTTAGATGTGGCATCCTGTACAGAGTGCTACTGGTGGTTGGGTGACGCTCGGTCTTATATTCATGTGGCTTAGTTTGTGTGAGTTCTCACTATTTGATACTCCCTAGGGTTAGTTCTCTGGTAGTCTAGGGTCTTGGAGTCAGTGCTCCCACTCCAGTGGCTCAGGGCTTGATGTCTGATCAGAAACAACTCCACAAGTGGCTCGTTATGGCATTAAGTGAGATTAAAACAAATATCCAAAAATGAGAAACCTAAGATGAACTTCAGACAAATGGCAGTTACAAAATTAGGTAAAAAATAATTAAAATAATAGAATATTCACCCCCATGAGCAAAGTCAAAACAGTCCAACAAAAATAAAGTACAGTAGATTGGCCTGGTGAACAAAGGAAATCATAAGTTATATTTACCAGTTAAGAACAAAACTAACTAAGGCACAAACTAGAAAACAAAACTAAAGCAAGGTGCCAAGAGGGGAATAAAGCAATGAAAACAAATCTAACAAATATATTGACAGGAAAAGAAGGAAAGGAAAGAAAGAATAGATGTACAAATTTAAATAGAGGTAGATATGAAAAAAGTGAAAGCTAGTCACTCAGTCATGTCTGACTCTTTGTGACCCCATAGACTGTAGCCAGCGAGGCTCCTCTGTTCGTGGGATTCCCCAGGCAAGAATACTGGAGTGGGTTGCCATTTCCTTCTTCAAGGGATCTTCCTGACTCGCGGATGGAACCCAGGTCTCCCTCATTGCAGGCAGAGTCTTTACCGTCTGAGCCACCAGGGGAGCTATAGAAGATTTATAGAGGTAGACATGCCTCCATTTATTTATAGAGGTAGATATAGAAGATTTATATACATTAAAGATTAACTGAAAGGGGAAAAGAACAGTAGGAAAGGCAAGCAAAGGAATAAATGTATAAAAAATATAATATGTTTAAAAATTAAAATTATAAGAAAGAGAGGAAAAAAAAAAAAAAGAAGGAAGAAAAAAGCAAAATAAATAAATAAATAAAAGGAAAACTCCACAGAACTGCAAAAGCCCAACGTAGAGGCAGAGGATTATAACAACAGTAAAAATTGTGACTGAATATACACATATGCATATACACCCATAAGCAAAATCAAAACAAACCCAACAAAAATAAAGTACAATAAATTGACCTGGTGAATAAAGGAAACCAAAAATTATATTTATCAGAGAAAAACTAATTAAAGCACAAACTGGAAAACAAAACTAAATCAATCTGCCAATTGGGGAATAAAGCAATGAAAATAAAACTAACAAATATGTTGTGAAGAAAGGAGAGAAAGAAAAGAAAGAATAGATAAGCCCAGTTAGATAGAGGTAGATAAAGACAGTTTATATATGTTAAAGTTTAACTGCAAGGTAGAAAGAACAGTAAGGAAAGCAAACAAAGGAATAACTGTAGAAAAAATAATAATAGATTTTAAAAATTAAAATTAAAAAAAGGAGAAAAAAAAAAAAGGAAAGCTCCACAGAAACTGCAAAAGGCCATTGTTGAAGGAGAGGTTTATAACAACATTAAAAAATTCTATTGAGAAAAAAAAAAAAAAAGCTCAAAAGCTTAATTGGATTTCATAGTGCCAATAAAATCGACAACTAAAACAGAGGGAAGAACAAGGATGAAAAAAAAAAAAAAATCCAGAAGCGTCTACAGAACAAGTCAAAAAATAAGAATAATAAATGTTTTTCTTGAGTCACTGCTGTCAGAGTCCTTTCCCTCGCTGGGAGTCACAGTCCACCTCACTCCCTAGGATGCCCCCCCAACACTGTGCTGGTCTCTGGACCTGCTCTGGGGGCAGCTCAGAGTCTAATCTGGTCCTAATCTTCTGTGTTCTTGCTCCAATGCCCACAGCTATCAGAGCTAGTGCGTTTTCTTTTGTGGGAGCTCTCAATGTCCTCTTATATATTCCATAGACACAGTGTCTGCCTAGTTGACCATGTGGATTTAATCTGCAGCTAGTACAGCTTGTGGGAAGGTTTTGGGTCTTCTCCCTTAGCCACACTGCCCCTGGGTTTCAATTGTGGTTTTATTTCCACCTCTGCATGTGGGTCATCCACTGGGGCTTGCTCCTGAGGCTGCCCTGGAGGATTGGGTTTGCCCCTGTGAGGGCCAGGTGTGGAGGTGGTGCAGCTGCTTGGGTCACAGGGGTTCTGGCAGCACCAGGTACTCAGGTGAGTTGGCGGCTAGGGCGGCAGGAAATATAGTCTCTAGAAGGGTATGGCAGCCAGTATTGGCCAATACGCTCCAGTGTGGTTGTCTGGAGGACCCCACTGTCAGAGAAGCCTGGCAGGTCACAGTCTACAGGGCCACAGAGAGTTGGAAGTGACCAAAGTGACCCCGCATGCACAGACCCAGGACTTTTTTGCCTGGGCCAGCTCTGCCCCAGTGAGGGCTGAGCCTGAAGGTGGCCCAGCTGCTTGTGTCACAGGGACTCTGGTGGTGTCAGGTAGACAGGGGGATGGACTGCCTCATCCACAGGAGTTATGGCCCCTTCAGAGTCTTTGTTTTTAAGCCTCTGGTAACTAGCGATCAGAAGGCCTCTCTGGCTAGTGTTTCTCCATAGCTCCACGCTTTCTGGCACTTAGAGGGCTCTCTTGCCTAGGGTTTTTGTCTGTTGTTCGGTGAGTTAGGCATATAGAGCGCACCCCCCCCACCCCCCCCACCCCCCGGCTGGGGTCCTGTTCTGTAGATTAGCACATCAGGCACTTAACGGGGCACCCTGGGAGGGGTCCTACTCCGTAATTCGGGTGCATCAGTCACTTAAAGGACACCCTGGGGGGCGGTGTTCTACTCTGCAGTTCAGTGCACCAGGCAGGTGATTCGCAGCCTCTCTATTGTTCAGCTGTCAGTGCTGGTGTGTGGGGAGAGAGAAGCTATGGTGATGGCTCCACCCCCTTTGCATGACTCGGCAGTATCGCTTTGCTTCCTTGGCTTCCTGGCTTTCCTGCTCAGGCATTTCCCACACAATCTCCTCCCTCACGTCCTCTCTGTCTCTCCACAGTCAACAGCAGCTCTCACCCTGGGATTGCTCCACAATCCCTAAACTCCAGCTGCAATCCCTGCTCCTGCTAGGGGAGCTGCATCCCTGTCTGGGGTACTATGGTTGCGGCAAGGACCGTCTGATTATCCTTCCATGTAGGCCCCCGCAGATCAGCTGTTTCACTCTCAGCCTTAAATATTTCTCTTCTGAAGCAGACAATTACCCTGATATGGGGATTGGACCCCTGCTTCAGTTCCCCCACCCACCAAGGGCAGGTCCAGTCCTACTAACACTCGTGTTTTTCTTCCTAGTTCCTTCATCCTACCAAGTTTTGCATGGTTCCATATATTCTTTTCCAGTGGTCAGGCACTCCAGTCAGCTCTCAGCTGGTGTTCTGCAAGCACTTCTGTGTCTGAAGGTGTATTCCTGATGTATTCATGGAGAGAGATGTACTCCACATCCACCTACTCTTCCGCCATCTTGTTCTCTGAGATTTACTTCTTGTATGTTCTAAAAACTTAACTGACCCCTGGTTTGAATGAACAAATGCAAATATCCTATAAATAAGTCCCTTTTGTTGCTGTTCAGTCGCTAAGTCATGTCTGACTCTTTTGTTAGCTCACAAACGGTAGCCCACCAGGATCCTCTATCCATGGGATTTCCCAGAAATATAGGAGTTGGTTGTAAATCAGTAGGTTGCCATTTCCTTCTCCAGGGGATCTTCCTGACCCAGGGATTGAACCTGTGTCTCCTGCAATCCAGGCAAATTCTTTATCAATGAGCCACGAGGAAGTCCAATAAATCTATTAACCATGTAATTTTAACTAGACTTGTTTATACCCTGACAGGATTTATCTTTATCTGTAGTTGTTATTATGCTCCTTGGGCCTATGGATGTCTGGATAACTGGTGTATGACCAGGCAGTGCCTCTTAGATTATTCAACTGTGGGTCTAACTGTCCACAACCAAACTGAGATATCACATTGATCAGCTCCCTAGAATTTGCATTGTTGAGCTAGAAGGGATCTACCAGGAGGCATTCATGATTCACGATTCACTTTCTTTGGTAGGCCTCTACTTCCCTGATTAACAAGTGTAAATGTGGCTATGATTAGGAATCTCTATTTTAACTCCAAAGATACTTAAGAATCTTTTGCTAGAGCAATAGTCATTCAAAAAAGTTCCTAGAATCTCTTACCAAAATTACTCTTGATGATAAAAAAGCTATTGGTTATCTTTTAGCTGAGCAAGGAGATGTTTCTGTGTTGCCAACACCACCTACTACCCCTGAATTGACAAATCTGGGGAGGCTGAAACTTAGCTATATAAACAAGAAAGTGATTCTTTCAATGGGATCTTTAAAAAAAAAAATTACTTAATTCTGATTGGTTTGGCTCTTGGGAACCATGGCTCTGAAGTGCACTCTAAACTTTGGGAATTATCCTGCTTATAACAATCACCAATCACAATAGTCTCCCCAGTGAGCTGTATTCTCTCAAGAGCTTTAAATGCAGTTTCAAAGTCACTAACTACCAAGCAGTGGTTTCCTTAAGATTGGAACATCAGACAAACAAGGAAGAGAAAGCCTAACTAAAGTAGGTGAACCCTAAGTAGTGACCTGTGAACACCCCAGAGATTCAGCAAAAAGTCTCATAAGCTATGAATACTACACAAAGATACGCAAAAACCTGTGAGAACTTCAGAGCAGAAGCACTAATGCTTTAAATTTTGATCACATCTCTAAGGGAAGCTGAGTCTGATCAATAGAAGGTAATTGTCAAAAACAAGACAAATGAGACTCCCGAATGGAGTCTTCTTATGCTAAGCTCCACATCACCAAACTCAGACAACTCTTAGAAATGGAATGTTAATTCAGTCAATCAGGAATCACTTGACCTGCACTGGTGAGGTCATCCACCAGCCACTGAAGGAAAGTGACCTTGCCACAACCAATCCACATTTTGCTAGTATGATTTCCTTGCTCCCGATTCCTTCTGCCTATAAAAGTTTTTCATTTTGTACAGTTTCTTAGAGCATCATTATTTTGCAAATGGGATGCTGTCCAGTTCATGGATCATTGAAAAAGCCAATAAGATCTTTAAAACGTACTCAGTTAAAAAAATTTTTTAAACAGGTTCTACCTCAGAAATGAAATAGTTGAGTTTAGTCCCTTCGCTTTCATCTGTAGCAGTCAAAGGAAATTTTTCTAATTTATATCTTTCTTAGGTTTCAATTTTTCAACTTTTTTTCTTTCTTATTTGGTTAAGATATGATTTCAGCATCATTAATTGGTCATTTTAAGGTAAGTATATGTAACATATTGAGAAGAAAAAGAAAAATGTATTTATTTTAATTTCTCACTGAATTTTTTCCTCTTTTCTTTTGTTCTAATTCCAACTTCCCACCATGCTTTTTTACTACTCTGCAGCATGCACGAACTTTGCTGGTTGACCAGGGATCAAATCTGTGAACCTTTTATTGGGAAAGTGGAGTCACAGCCACTGGATCACCAGGGAAATCCCTCTAATTTCATTTTTATCATGGGTAAATGATTTAGCCTTTCCTTGCCTTGATATCCACAATCACGTTCTTTGAAACTGGAAAATAAATGGCTAAGTTCTCTCTGACTCAATTGTGCTGTCAAGGTTGAAGAAAATTGGACAGAGACATATAAACACTATATATAAGTTAATACAGCTAAATATTTATATTTGTTTTCTGTTTCAAGCTGATTTTAGAAAAGGCAGAGGAATCAGAGATCAAATTGCCAATATCCACTGGATTATCGAAAAAGAAAGAGAGTTCCAGAAAAACATCTATTTCTGCTTTATTGACTATGCCAAATCCTTCGACTGTGTAGATCACAATAAACAGTGGAAAATTCTGAAAGAGATGGGCATACAAGACCACCTGACCTGCCTCTTGAGAAACCTATATGCAGGTCAAGAAGCAACAGTTAGAACTGGACATGGAACAACAGATGATTCCAAATCAGGAAAGGAGTATGTCAAAGCTGTATATTGTCACCCTGCCTATTTAACTTATATGCAGAGTACATCATGAGAAACACTGGGCTGGAAGAAGCACAAGCTGGAATCAAGACTGCTGGGAGAAATATCAATAACCTCAGATATGCAGATGACACCACCTTTATGGCAGAAAGTGAAGAAGAACTAAAAAGCCTCTTAATGAAAGTGAAAAAGGAGAGTGAAAAATTTTGTGTAAAGCTCAGCATTCAGAAAACTTACATCATGGCATCTGGGCCCATCACTTCATGGGAAATAGATGGGTAGACAGTGGAAACAGTGTCAGACTTTATTTTCTGGGGGTTCCAAAATCACTGTAGATGGTGATTGCAGCCATGAAATTAAAAGATGCTTACTCCTTGGAAGGAAAGTTATGACCAACCTAAATGATGAAATTGAAAGAGGAGAGTGAAAAAGTTGGCTTAAAGCTCCACATTCGGAAAACTAAGATCATGGCATCTGGTCCCATTACCTCATGGGAAATAGATGGGGAGACAGTGGAAACAGTGGCTGACTTTATTTTTTTGGGCTCCCAAATCACTGCAGATGGTGACTGCAGCCATGAAATTAAAAGACGCTTACTCCTTGCAAGGAAAGTTATGACCAACCTAGATAGCATATTAAAAAGCAGAGACATTACTTTGCCAACAAAGGTCCATCTGGTCAAGGCTATAGTTTTTCCAGTGGTCATGTATGCATGTGAGAGTTGGACTGTGAGGAAAGCTGAGCACCAAAGAATGGATGCTTTTGAACTATGGAGTTGGAGAGTTCCGTGGACTGCAAGGAGATCCAACCAGTCCATCCTGAAGGGGATAAGTCCTGGATGTTCATTGGAAGGACTGATGCTGAAGCTGAAACTCCAATACTTTGGCCACCTCATGCAAAGAGTTGACTCATTGGAAAAGACCCTGATGCTGGGAGGGATTGGGGGCAGGAGGAGAAGGGGATGATAGAGGATGAGATGGCTGGATGGCATCACCGACTCGATGAGCATGAGTCTGAATAAACTCCGGGAGTTGGTGATGGACAGGGAGGCCTGGAGTGCTGTGATTCATGAGGTTGCAAAGAGTTGGACACGACTGAGCGACTGAACTGAACTGAACTGAACTGAACTGAAATAGCATATTAAAAAGCAGAGACATTGCTTTGCCAACAAAGGTCCATCTAGTCAATGCTATGGTTTTTCCAGTAGTCATGTATGGATGTGAGAATTGGACTGTGAAGAAAGCTGAGCACCAAAAAATTGATCTTTTGAACTATGGTGTTGGAGAGTTCCGTGGATTGCAAGGAGATCCAACCAGTCCATCCTGAAGGAGATAAGTCCTGGATGTTCATTGGAAGGACTGATGCTGAAGCTGAAACTGCAGTACTTTGGTCACCTCATGGGAAGAGTTGACTCATTGGAAAAGACCTGATGTTTGGAGGGATTGGGGGCAGGAGGAAAAAGGGATGACAGAGGATGAGATGGCTGGATGGCATCGCTGACTCGATGGACATGAGTTTGAGTGGACTCTGGGAGTTGGTGATGGACAGGGAGGCCCTGCGTGCTGCGATTCATGAATACTATCTAATCTAGAGATGACAATGTATATAGAAATATGTGTATAGGTTATATGCAAATACACAAAGGGTTTGAGTGTCCACAGATTTTGGTATTTGCAGAGGTCCTGAAAGGAATTCCCTGCAGACACCAAAGGCCAACTGTACTAAATGGCACTTTCAACTAGGAAAAAATAACCCCACTAGAAGTTCAGGCGATGATTTTCCACAATCCAGTGGCAACTATATCTATCTTTAGGATTAAATGAATGTTCATTGTATAAAAACACAATAATGATAGATGTTAATTTTGACTGATTCTTCATTGCATTTATCATTAATGGAAAACTGAGAACAACAATTAAAGAAACTAGCAAACAAAATGAACAAAACAACAACAACAGGAAAACAAACAGAGGGCTGTTTTAGGAGTCTTTCAAGAGATAGCAATGACTTGGACATAGTGGTAGCATCTGATCTGAAGGGGTAAGAAGTGGACTAATTCTGAATATACACTGGAAGTACAAACAGCAAGGTTTTCTTATTAACTAGACGTGCTGTGTAAGAGAAATTCTTACACATTCTGTGTAACAGAAGAGTACACATACAGGGATAGACAGAAAAACAGACAGATAAACAGGGATAGAAATAGAGACAGAGAAAGGCATCAGGAACTGAGATAACACATGGAAGCAGTTGGCACATTGTTTTTACTAAAATCAGGAGACCTATGGGGGTAGATATGGAAATAAGCATGTGAGGGTCAGATATAACATTCAAGAGGTGACGGAAAAGGATCTGCCAGGGAGGTAGGGAAAATCCAGGTAAAGAAAACAGTTTCAGAGGAGAAAATAGTACATTTTGCTAAATACTACTTGTAAATCAAGTCAAATGAAGGACTAAAAATTGGTCATTGCTCTTGTAAAGTAGAAGTCACTGGTTAACCTTGCCATGAGTGTTCCAGAAGAGAATTGAGGAGAAGAGTCTGCTCAAAATGTCTGTTAAAGAGAATGTGAGGTAAGAGGAAGGAGTTTTTAAGCAATGTTTATGATGAGCTTTGCTCTAAGAGATGGCAGAATACAGGAAGAAAAGGATTCATGGGGGCCAAAGGCAAAGACAGGAAAGTTATAGGATGTCTGTGTGATGTGATAATAAAAACAAGTGAGGAGAGATGGATGAAAGATAAAGATCATGGCTGTGATTGAAGAAGTAAATCTGCAGTGAGTGCTCACAATGTTTTAGGGAGATTTACTTACTTTCTCAAATGTAATTATTTAAACAACCCCTGAGGTAAATATTCTTATGTTGTTTATGGATAAGTACATGGACTAGAGAGGTTTGGTAACTTTCTAAAGTCACATAGCTAGTAAGAGGCAGAATCAAGAGTTAAACTGAGGACTCTGTTGATATTCCATGAGCTTTATCTATTATTATTTATTTTGTCAAGTCACTAAAGTACAGTCATTAATTTTATCTGAACTCAGGGCCATGAAATTCTTTATGCAGCTTTCCAAGTACCTGATAATTATCTTTGGTTCTAAGGAAAGAACCAAAAATAATATTTTTAATAAATCTCAGCTATATCATTTCTTATTTTTCAGTTCAGTTCAGTTCAGTCGCTCAGTCATGTCCAATTCTTTGCAACCCCATGAATCACAGCACACCAGGCCTCCCTGTCCATCACAAACTCCCGGAGTTTACCCAAACTCATGTCCATCGAGTCATTGATGTCATCTAGCCATCTCATCCTATGTTGTCCCCTTCTCCTCCTGCCCTCAGTCTTTCCCAGAATCAGGATCTTTTCAAATGAGTCAGCTCTTCTCATCAGGTGGCCAAAGTATAGCAGTTTCAGCTTCAAAATCAGTCCCACCAATGAACACCCAGGACTGATCTCGCTTAGGAGGGACTGGTTTGATCTCCTTGCAGTCCACGGGACTCTTGAGAGTCTTCTCCAACACCACAGTTCAAAAGCATCAATTCTTCTGTGCTCAGCTTTCTTTATAGTCCATTTCTCACATCCATACATGACTACGGGAAAACCATAGCCTTGACTAGATGGATCTTTGTTGGCAGAGTAATGTCTCTGCTTTTTAATATGCTATTTAGGTTGGTCATAACTTTCCTTCCAAGGAGCAAGTGTCTTTTAATTTAATGGCTGCAGTCACCATCTGCAGTGATTTTGGAGTCCCCCCAAAAATAAAGTCAGCCACTGTTTCCACTGTTTCCCCCATCTATTTTCCATGAAGTGATGGGACCAGATGCCATGATCTTAGTTTTCTTAATGTTGAGTTTTAAGCCAACTTTTTCACTCTCCTCTTTCACTTTCATCAAGAAGCTTTTTAGTTCCTCTTCACTTTCTGCCATAAGGGTGGTGTCATCTGCATATCTGAGGTTATTGATATTTCTCCCACCAATCTTGATTCCAGCTTGTGCTTCTTCTAGCCCAGCATTTCTCATGATGTACTCTGCATATAAGTTAAATAAGCAGGGTACCTAGTACAATGGCAATGCTATGTAAATAATGGTAAATGCAATATACATATCATGTAAATAGTGTCAACATGGAACAAATCAAATTTTGCTTTTGGGAATTTTCTGGAAGTTTTTGGAGTATTTCAATCCATGGTTGGTTGAATGCATGGATGCAAAATCTATGTATATGAAGAGCTGATTGTCTTTATTTAATCAACAAACCTTTCTCAAGTGTTTACTTGAGTAGAATCTGTGCTAGGGAAAGAAAAGATGAATAATTTACAGTCACTATCCTCTGGAAGATTTTCCTGTAGTAGATGGTTTAGGAGGGTTTCCCTGATGACTCAGTGATAAAGAATCCACCTGCCAATGCAGGAAATGCAAGAGATGAGAGTTTGATTCCTGGGTTGGGAAGATCGCCTGGAGGAGGGCATGGCAACCCACTCCAGTATTCTTGCTTGCGATTTCCATGGGCAGAGGAGCCTGGAGGGCTACAGTCCATGGTGTCACAAGGAGTTAGATAAGACTTAGTGACTAAACAGTAACAGATGGTATGGAATGGTTAAAGCTTCCACAAAACATGAGACAAAAATCTTTCTGATCTTCCTGAGAGTCAGTGAATGTGGCTAAGACAAAAGAAAGCAAGCAAGCAAAACAAAACTGCTGTATAAATATTGCCCTCATGATCATGGATGTGACCTCTAAAGATTTCCAACTCCTTTAAGTATTCAATAAGGGAGGAATATTCCTCATGTGAGCATTATTGAAACAGTTGGAAGCAGTGCAAACATTGTCAGCTTAGATACAAGAGCATGATGGTGGATATTTGCTCACTTAGTTACTGGGCCATTTGCTGCAAGCAGAATGCAGTCACTGAGCTATGGAACAAAGCCTTGACCCAATATCAGACCACGTGTACAGACATGTGGTCATCAGCAGACAGTATTGGTACTCAGTTGGGGACGAACTGCTAGTTAAACATCTTGCCCCTGAGCCAAATTGATATCAACAGGAAGTAATGTTGTTGGAGGCTGCAATTTCAAACTCTGCAGGAAATGTTATGTTTCTTTTAAAGTGTTATTTATTTTCTGGAACATAATTCAGGGGAAATGATTGTGCCATTTTAGATACCACAACTTTAGTCTCTATTTACAAGCACTCCATTTTTTATTGTATGAGAACCTTTCATTTTAAGTCTGTTCTTTGAGATATTCTGATGTATTACTTGTTGATAATACAATGTTGGTAATTTCTGCTATGCTCTCATAATTAGAATTATAAACATCAAGTGTGGTAAAGTTTTGTGAGCTGTCAAATTAGGTGTCTTGAGAACGTGGCAGTTATTTCCTTGAATACAGCAATTCAGCACTGTAATGTCACAGTTCTAATTGGTCTCTGTACTCTGGGTATGATTCACTTTATTCCCAGTCCTGAAATATTTGTGTTTAGGTGTGTTTGTTTAGGTGTGTTTAAAGCAAACTCTATGTCAACAAACTAATTAATATCCTAAGATTTCACTCTAAAAGTTAACAGAATATTGTGTATGCCAACTCAGTTATTTTAACTTCTGAGGACAGCGTCAGTTCAGTTCAGTTCAGCTCAGTCGCTCAGTCATGTCTGACTCTTTGCAACCTCATGAATCATACCACGCCAGGCCTGCCTGTCCATCACCAACTCCCGGAGTCCACTCAAACTCATGTACATCGAGTCGGTGATGCCATCCAGCCATCTCATCCTCTGTCATCCCCTTCTCCTCCTGCCCCCAATCCCTCCCAGCATCAGGGTCTTTTCCACTGAGTCAACTCTTTGCATGAGGTGGCCAAAGTATTGGAGTTTCAGCTTCAACATCAGTCCTTTCAATGAACACCCAGGACTGATCTCCTTTAGGACGGACTGGTTGGATCTCCTTGCAGTCCAAGGGACTCTCAAGATTCTTCTCCAACACCACAGTTCAAAAGCATCAATTTTTCGGTGCTCAGCTTTCTTCACAGTCCAACTCTCACATCCATACATGACCATTGGAAAAACCATAGTCTTGACCAGATGGACCTTTGTTGGCAAAGTAATGTCTCTGCTTTTTAATATGCTATTTCGGTTAGTCATAACTTTCCTTCCAAGGAGTAAGCATCTTTTAATTTCATGGCTGAAATCACCATCTGCAGTGATTTTGGAGCCCCCAAAAATAAAGTCTGACACTGTTTCCACTGCTTCCCCATCTATTTCCCATGGAGTGATGGGACCAGATGCCATGATCTTAGTTTTCCAAATGTGGAGCTTTAAGCCAACTTTTTCACTCTCCTCCTTCACTTTCATCAAGAGGCTTTTTAGTTCCTCTTCACTTCTGCCATAAGGGTGGTGTCATCTGCATATCTGAGGTTATTGATATAGTAGACACCTAATGATTCTCTTCTCATACTTCTTCCCCTTAGTTATACATGTACTACTGTTGTCCCTTCCTTTGTATGTTTCTGGTACAGACTTCTGTGTCTTCAAGGATTGGTCTAGGAAGCAGTAGCTGACTGAAGTTGGCTCCATTGTGATACTCCACCTCTCTGACTATTAATTGTACAAAGATAGGATTTTATCCAATCTGTGTCAAGAATAACACTTCCTGGAGATATTTTAGAATTAACATTAGGCAAAAAGAGTTTCAGTTCTTTTTCAGAAGAAAGATGAACAATATCAATAAGATTTTTGGTACTCTCATTTCTAAGTCAGTGGGAAAATACCAGATTGACTGAATAAAGAGAATGCATGCAGATAAAAAAAGGGCAAGAGATATAGGGAGTGAATCCTGGCAATTTTCAAGTCCTCTGATCCTGTTACCCTATGGCCCAGGTATACTACTCTGCTTGAAAAAGATTGGTTACATGTACCAATAAATCTTTTGTATAAAGCTGAAATTAGTTTAGATAGATTTCTATAATTGTAATTATAATAGGTCTGATAAATATGGCAAGATGTTTATTTTTATATTTGAATTCTTCCTCATTTTCCACTATCCCATGTGCTACACAGTAAAGCATGATAGTAGCACTCATTTGATTCTCTAGCTATATAAAAAAAGAAAGGAATGACATAATTGTGGGCTAATGTTTTAGATTAAATTTCATTTACTGGGAGTGCTTGATGTAAACACCTGAGTGACATAATTTTATGTTCCTCATAGTTGCCTCCAACACACTTTCTATATATTATGTTTCTTGAAACTTGGCACACTTTTTTCCTATTTTAATTAGGCTTTGACTAATAATCTCTTTATCTAGGCTAACAAGTGCAAATTAAGCATAGAGACTTTTAATGTTGAAAGATACAGATTCTTTAGATAATTCAGGCACAAAACTCACTCATCGTCATTAGTACATTTAGGAAAATAGAGATGGACTCGTGATCTACCTAAATATTCAAAATTCTAGAGAATGTTTTAACCATAATCTAGGTATCAGTTAACAAAAAAAGAAAAACAAAAACGAACCTCCTAGAAAAGAACAATTTTTTAGGTCATATATTTGTGAGATACCATCATTCAGTACTAGATATCTGATACTGTTTGTTTTGCTAATATACATATGGAACCAAAGAGAGAAGGTTTTGGTAAACCTGAACATAGCTTAAATGCTGATTTCTATGAAAGTATAGTATAGTAAGGGTCTCCAGAGAAATAGAACCAGGGGATGGGGACAGGAGGAAATAATTTTTATATATGTATCAGCAGATTTCTGTTTATTAATCTTGCATCTTGCAACTTTGCTGAATTAATTTATTAGTTCTAGTAGTTGTTGGGTGGAGACTAGCGTTTTCTATATAAAGCATCATTTGCAAATTCATTCCATGTAGTGTGTGTGTGTATGTGTGTGTGTGTTTATTTCAGCTTTTGAATTCTTTATTTCCAATGGGGTCTTCTTGTATTTTCTAATTCCTTGATAAAATTTTCACTGTGTACATTTATTCTTTCCCGTGATTTAGTTAACAGTTGTATTACCATATTTAAAAATTCATCTTGTAAACTGTTTCATTATTTTTCTCAGTTTTTTTTGTTTTACTCTTCAAATTGAGAGCAGTTTCATTTTGCTTAACTTTCTCTGTTTCTATGAATTTAGGTCAAACATTTACCAACTGCAGTCTTGAAGGTGTGTTCTTAGGTGGAGGCATGCCTTTGCAGACTGTATGCCCAATGCATTTGGTGGGAGGTTTGGATTTGATATGGATGCCAGGCACAGCTTTCCCCGGGGTGTGTTGGCAGCTATCACCTTAGTAGGAGGTGGGGCTGGTGATGGAGAGGCTAGCGCTGGGATTGGGCATGAGGCAGGGCTTCCTCTGTGCTCAGCGGCCATCACTGCCCTATTAGGGGCGGTGACTGATCCTAAGTTGCTGGAGTCAGGCACAAGCTGGCTTTGTCCCCTTTAAGTGTTTTTCCCTCTCTCTGAACTGGGATTCTTAGTCCAGAGGGATAGAATGCAAGAGCAATTGGGCCCCACGCAACCCCTCAGCTTGGGCTGGCTGCACACAGAAGTTGAAGCTGTCTCCAAATGCACACCTGTACAGGTGTGTTTTTGCCCCTTGCTTTGCTCACGTGCAACATCAGGCGTACGTTCCCTTTGTCCCTCCCAGCCTGTCACTGCCCCCAGTTTCTGCCTCATCTGCCCTGTTGTGGATCTGCGAGGCCTGTGTGGACTCTGCGTGTATTGTGGGTGAGCTGCCGCATAGCACCAGCTGTAAGCGACCAGGGCAGCTTCCGATACCCTGAGTAAGAGCCAACACTGGACGCCACTGCCCCAGGCAGGCTCTGCCTTGGAACCAGGTCCCCACTGTACCCTTTAGTGGGGTCGTTTCCCAGTCATGGCCTGCCCGCCTGCAGCGCCACGCGGACATGGACTGGGTGGGGCCGGGGCGTTTGCCCAGCTTGGTCTGGGGCATGGGCCAAGATGGCTGCCCGAAACCTGTCAGCCACTAAAGCAGACACCTCTGTGCCCTGCCTCAGGGGCAAGACATCACGCACTCCTCCTAAGTATTCAGGATTCCCATTGTCCTCCTTTTAGTCTCAGCAGTCCTACATCCAACAAGGGAGCTGTCTCCTCGGTGTCAGGCCCCAGGACTGAGGTTGGAACAGCTCCCTGTCCAGGGCAGTTCTCCACCCATTTATCCTTTCTTTCCCTCTGAGTTCCCCCCCAGGGGCACAGGTCCCAAACTAATCACTTACCTTCTCCTCTTACCCTGTCACAATTATATCTTTTTTACAGCCTTAGCTATACAGGAGGCTTTCTTCCTGTTAGTTTTTAGTGAGAATTTTCCCATATGTACACGCGTTTTTTGATGTTTTATGGGGAGACTAGCCCATAAAAAATAGGTTATTCCATCATCTTGATTGATCTCCAGGGAAACAGTTGGTAGCCAAAATATTTTGGAACTGCTTAATGACTTTAGAATTTGTAGCACTTAAAACAACAAATCTTTATCTTTTGCAAGTTTACAATTTTTGAAAATAAAAAAAAATCATTATCTAAAGCCTGATAAAACTTTCAAGCTACACAATATCATGCGGGGTAACATGTAGGATGTGACACAAGTTTGATTTCATTAAGTGGCTTGAAGTTGCTCAAAGGAAGTATAAATGGAAGCTTTGATAAATAGTAATCGTTACTGGAATAAGAGCTTACAATTGGTGTGCTTGGATATTTATTAGATATGACATACACATGATTTATTTGTTTAGATATTTACTTCACCTATATTCAAGTAGGATTTGAAATACTGAAGTTACAGTATAGTAACTTCTAAACATTTTGTAGTTTGGAAATATAAGAGCAAAATAATTATGTGATACTGACATTTTACTTTAATTTTCTTATCCCATGTTTTAACAAAATGATCTTCTGTCATAAAAATATATTCTACAATTAGTAGAATTAAAATTAGTCCTCTAAAATGTCTCCTCTGACGACAGTTTTTTCCCTCATTGAGGTAGCCCAAGTTTGCTTATCCAGTCGAGTCAAAATTGCTTTGCTTTTTAATACCATGCCAGTGTTCTTCAGAAATGTTTTCAGAACTCCCAAAGGAAGGTTTATAATTTTCTATGGTAGTCTATGATATAAGGGGACTTGAAAGCAGATATTGGCTTGTTTTCTCAGGCAACAGTGGAATTAAATGATATTTCCAGATTTTATTCTAAAGCTAAAAAGAACTGCTGTTATGTCTGGAAAATATCTGCCTTTTTTTCCTTGTCTTTTTGTTCAAATAATAAAGAACTAACCAACTTCAAGAGTGGACAAGTACGTATAGGACATGGAAGGACTTTGCATTTCTTTTGGAAAATGAAATAGAGAGTTGAACTTACATTGTGTTATAAATAAAGGGTTATAGAAAATATCTATAATGCAAATGCTCCTAAACACAAAAACTAAAAATAGAGCTATCATATGATTCAGTAATTCCACACCTGAGCATATATTCAGAGAAAATCTTGTGCTTCAATGTTTATTGCAGTACTATTTACATAGACAAGACATGGATAAAACTTAAATGTCCATCAAAAGATAAATTGAAAAAGAAGAGGGGATGCATATATACAATGGAATATTATATTACATCAGTCATAAAATGAATGAAATCATGCCACTTGCAACAACATGGATGGACCTAGAAATTATCATACTAGATGAAGTAAGTTAGAGAAATAAATCAGATATCACTTATATATGGAATCTAAAAAAATATATGAAAAATTTACAAAGCAAAAACAGACTCATAGACATTGAAAATATATTATGGTTACCAAAGGGGAAAGGTAGGGGGAGGAATAAATTAGGAGTTAGGGATTGACATGTACACACTACTACATATAAAATAATCAACAAAGATATCCTGTATAGCACAGCGACCTCTACTCAATATTCTGTAGTAACTTTTATAGGAAAAGAATTTTTTAAAAGAGGGATATATGTATATGTATATCTGAATCAACTTGCTGTACACCAGAAATTAACTCAATCTTGTATAGCAACTATACTGTAATATAAAATAAAAATTAAATTTAAAAAAGAATAAAAACCCCACAAAATTTGGTTATCACCTTGTATTCTTCCATGAGTTATGACCAGGGACACTCAGCAGTGGCCACAGGAATGGAAAAGGTCAGCTTTCATTCCAATTCCAAAGAAAGGCAATGCCAAAGAATGTTCAACCTATCACACAATTGCACTCATCTCACACACTAGCAAAGTAATGCTCAAAATTCTCCAAGCTAGGCTTCAACAGTAAGTGAACCAAGAACTTCCAGATGTTCGAGCTGGATTTAGAAAAGGCAGAGGAAACAGAGCTCAAATTGCCAACATCCATTGGATCATCAAAAAGCAAGAGAGTTCCAGAAAAATATCTACTTCTGCTTCATTGACTACAGCAAAGCCTTTGACTATGTGGATCGCAAAAAACTGTGGAAAATTCTTAAACAGATGGGAATACCAGACCACCTCACCTACCTACTGAGAAATCTGTATTCAGGTCAAGAAGTTACATTAGAACCAGACATGGAAAAACAGACTGGTTCCAAATTGGGAAAGGAGTACGTCAAGGCTGTATATTGTCACCCTGCTTATTTAACTTATATGCAGGATGCATCATGTGAAATGCCAGGCTGGATGAAGCACAACTGGAATCAAGATTGCCAGGAGAAATATCAATAACCTCAGATATGCAGATGACACCACCCTTATGGCAGAGGGTGAAGAGGAACTAAAGAGCCTCTTGATGAAAGTGAAAGAGAAGAGTGAAAAAGCTGGCTTAAACTCAACATTCAGAAAACTAAGATCATGGCATCCGGTCCCATCACTTCATGGCAAATAGATGGGGCAATAATGGAAACAGTGACAGACTTTTTCTTGGCCTCCAAAATCACTGCATATGGTGACTGCAGCTGTGAAATTAAGACACTTGCTCATTGGAAGAAAAGCTATGACCAACCTAGACAGCATTTTAAAAAGCAGAGCCATCACTTTCCCAACAAAGGTCCTTCTAGTCAAAGCTATGGTTTTTCCAGTAGTCATATATGGATGTGAGTGCTGGACCATAAAGAAAGCTGAGCACTGAAGAACTGATGCTTTTGAACTGTGGTGTTGGAGAAGACTCTTGAGAGTCCCTTGGACTGCATGGACATCAAACCAGTGAATCCTAAAGGAAATCAGTCCTGACTATTGAAAGGACAGATGCTGAACCTGAAACTCCAATAATTTGGCCGCCTGATGTGAAAAACTGTCTTGTTTGAAAACACCCTGATTCTGGGAAAGATTGAAGGTGGCAGGAGAAGGGGATGCCAGAGGATGAGATGGTTGGATGGCATCACTGACCAATAGACATGAGTTTGAGTAAGCTCTGGGAGTTGGTGATGGACAGGGAAGCCTGGAGTGCTGCAGTCCATTTGGGTTCCAAAGAGTTGGACACAACTCAGCAACTGAACCGAACTGAAAGGACAGTTGTGCATCCCCTCATTCTCCACTATGCTTCTGAGAATAGAGTTTAAGTGTATTTTGATTCCTTAGACATGGAAGAGATTTGTGTAAAATTTTGAGTAGCCCAGTTTGGGTATAAGAAGTAGAATATACCTGCAGTTTACTTTCAAAAAGGGTGTATTTCAGATAGAATTGGGAAAGCATCTGCTCTGTTGAACTCTCATTGTCTTTTTCTTTAACACTGTTCCAATTTCCTTTGTCTTTCAGTCCATTTTTCTCCCCTGAGTGGTTTCCTCGGGTTATTTACTGGTTTTACTTTTATCTCTCTGATTTGGAACTGAAACTTCCAGCTCCAGATAGCTCTTAATAAAATTTATTGTCTTGGTGTCACTTAGCTCACATTCCAAGGGAGAAAATCTGGCTCTATTCTTATTTTCCAACCAGGCAGGACATCACAATTAGGCACTGCTGAGGGGAGGGGGCATGGGTGAGTCATGAGAAAATTCATATGGTTGTTGTCTGCCTCTGCAGTAGAGATTGTACTAAGCTTCTGTGAGAGAGATTAATGGTCAGCTATGTAATAGAAACAAATGCAATACAGGGCACTAATAATTTTTCAGTTACTGAGCCATATGGAATGCTGTCATTTACAATTTATAGTTGCCTAATGGTTAGCAGCACAAAAAAGTACTTTGACTATGATAAATCTTTATTATCTTAGAGTAATGCTGAAAAGATATTTGAAATAGACAGATGAAATGGCAATGGATCTCAAGAAAAATTGGAAATGAAACAAAATAGGTTCTAATGTATAGGGAGAAAACTAATTAAATAGCTATTTTGTTTGTTTTGGTAAGAAATCTGTAACTTCATATCTCAACAGGTAGAGAAATATTGAAAATATGTCATCTTAATGTCCTAAGTACTTTTTTTTTTAATTATTTTTTTTCCATTTATTTGTATTAGTTGGAGGCTAATTACTTTACAATATTGTAGTGGTTTTTGCCATACATTGACATGAATCAGCCAAGGATTTACATGTATTCCCCATCCCGATCCCCCCTCCCACCTCCGTCTCCACCCGATCCCTCTGGGTCTTCCCAGTGCACCAGCCCCGAGCACTTGTCTCATGCTAAGTACTTTTCAGAGAAAACAAAACAAATTCAAAAGATGTTTAAGGCACTAAAATTTAACCCTACAGTTTAAGCTGCTGCTGCTGAGTCGCTTCAGTCGTGTCTGACTCTGTGCAACCCCATAGATGGCAGCCCACCAGGCTCCCCCGTCCCTGGGATTCTCCAGGCAAGAACACTGGAGTGGGTTGCCATTTCCTTCTCCAATGCATCCATGCATGCTAAGTCGCTTCAGTTGTGTCCAATTCTGTGTGACCCCATGGACAGCAGCCCACCAGGCTCCTCTGTCCACGGGATTCTCCAGGCAAGAATACTGGAGTGGGTTGCCATTTCCAGTCTCCAACAGTTTAAGCTAGATGCTTTTAAATCAAACTTTTGAGTCATATTTGATTCATCTTATACATAAGGAGTCACTAATTTATCTTAATTTATCCTAATTTTATTTTGCCAATATTTGTGAAATCCATCCTCTCACCCTCCCTTGCTCCCTTCTCTCTCTCTTTCTTTCTCACCACTACTATCCTAATCCAGGTACCTAAAGCATTATTCTCCTAATAACCTCCATGCACCAAGCTTTCCCTTTAAGGTTAATTTTCAACACTGCCCCAACAGGAAAATTTCCAGGGTACACATACCACTATGCCAATTTGTTTTTAGAACAATTTCATGGCTTTAAACACTATATAGACTCAAATCAATACTCCAGACATTTTTTAATGCTTATTTAGAATTTGAACTTAACCAACAAGACCAGCCTTCCAACCTCATCTTTCCATGTCATGGATCTTATACATCTCACTTCCTTTGACACAATATGACACAATTTTTAGACTGCATGCGTTTGATCCTGTTATCCTTTCTGTCCTTATGTGTTTTAGTTAGTTAAAAATCCCAATTAGTCCTTAAAGTCAAATTCATAGTCCTTTGTACAATCTTTTTTTCTTTTGTGAACCCAGGAACTTGGCAGTGAGAGCACTGAGTTCTAGCCATTAGATCTCCAGAGAATTCCCATATTTTCCTTTGAGCAAGCTTCTACAAAGCTTTCCATGCCTCTCTCCATGGCTTCTCCTGGATTTAGTGATTTTCTTCCTCCATTTTCACGTCTTTTATGCCCCTATTAAAACACTTAAGCTCAGGCTACTACAGGTTAGATATATGCATTTAGGTTCAGTTTAGACATACATACAAGTTAGTATCTCTGTGCCTGTCCCCTATCTTGCATGTAGGAGATATTCAATGAAATGTTGGTTAAATATCTTGATTCAAATTCACAATCAAAATGATCAGCTTTGGCCAAAGTCTAAACCAAACTATGATGTTTATTTTAGAAAACAAAATTGGGGCTAAGTTTGGAGGAACACAGTAATCACTGTCCTAAAAAGAAAGGATTCAAAGTATGATAAAGATTATCACTTTATTAGGCCATCAAGTCATATAATACTCTGATAGAATTTATAGAAACTTTAAATAGTTTTTCTATAACTTACATAACACATATTTTCATGTCTTCATAAATATTAAGGCCATCAAAAATACATTAAACATTTATATTTACATGTACTATACAAAACCAAGTCCCTAAAGATAGGACTAATAATGTTATTAAAGTAAAGAACATACATGTAAATCCCAAATGAGTTTTGAAGCAAGGAGGTGTTGATTTAACTGGACTTTGGCAAATCATTAAACTAGAAACATTAGCATAATATTTGTCAGAGTTGTAAAGTTTAAGTTTAATAGTGATTGATGTGATGAAACTATTTTTTAACACACATTCACGTACATGGGGGGCTTCCCTGGTAGCTCAGCTGGTAAAGAATCCACCTGCAATGCAGGAGACCCCAGTTTGAATCCTGGGTCAGGAAGTTTCCCTGGAGAAGCAAACTGGCTCTCCACTCCACTGTTCTCGCCTGGAGAATCCCCAGAGATGGAGAGCCTGGTGGGCTACAGTCCATGGGGTGGCAAAGAGCAGGACACGACTGAACAGCTAAGAGCAGCTGTCCAGGTGGATTCTTTATCCTCTGAGCCACAAGGGAACCCCAAGCATACCAGAGTGGCCGGCCTACCCCTTCTCCAGGGGATCTTCCCAACCCAGGATTCAGACCAGAGTCTCATGATTTGCAGGTGGATTCTTTACCAGCTGAGCTACCAGGGAAGTCCATACATGTATGCAAGGACATTTAAAAAATAGGCTAACTTTATCATGGTTGATGTATTGAGATGGTTTTTAACTACATATTATGCACCATATCCCAAGTCTCTTAATATGATTGCATTTAATGCTAAATAGCTTTAATATATTAAATTAAATTTATGAACCAATTTATCAAAATTTAAATGAAAAAATTTTTAAACTTCAAAGTTTTAAAATACTCACATTTTACCAGAACATTTTCTCAGAGTGTTACCTAATTCACAGGTATCATAATCAACTCAGATGCCTATAAACATGTAAATTCCTAGGCTTCCACTTCACTGTATATACAGACTCTAGAAAAGTGGAATTTCTATGAAATTTGTTTTTAGCAAGATTCGCCTGAATTTTCTATACACATTAGAGTTTAAGAATCATTGATTATGACTTGAAACATGTCTTGAACTGATCGTTAGCATTGTTAATAAATTCAAAGCCCTTACAAATAGTCTCAATGTAACCCTGTATTTATGTACTGTTATTTTGCAGGAACACTAATTTAATTAATAGTAACTATTCAGGTTAATATTAGGCTGTCTTTTCTTTTGTGCTAAGGGAAAAAATTTCTTCCAAACTAACAAAAAACCAAGCCTCTTGATCTGATCAGATGATCAGGATCCTCTGAGTGTTGTTGATTTTAAGTCTCCAGCCAAACTCAGTACCTTCATTCACCTGACCTTTTGTTTTAAGCCAGTTGGAGGAAATGTATCTGAAGAACATTTTAAAATGGATTGAGGACCCCATACTAGCTCTGAGTAAAAAATATGCAACACATATGGACTCACACAAAGTCACAGGCACACATTAACATATATGTATTTCTTTTATTTAATCGACTAATTTATGTCACTTCTGAATAAATCATTATACAGATTTTAATTTCCTTAGCCAATAAGATACTTTGCATATATCATTACATTTGCCAATTTATGGGCTGATATAATTTTTATTCTCTATACTCTCAGAGTTTTTTTTTATGCTGGATAATCCTCAAATAAATATTTTAACATTCTTGAAGGAGAAATATCTGTTTTGTCAAAATTAATTTTGAAGTTTATCTTTTTAAACATTGTTGATTCTTACTGTTCATCCAAATTATTGAAATATTTTTTAGATACAAGTTTAAAAATTAAAGAATTTAATGTGTCAGCATTTTAGAATATCTTTAGTTTTAGTTTCTTTTTCTGTGGAAATTTGATTTTGTACTATTTCCCCATATTGAGATTGTGTCTCAATCAGTGTAATTTTTCTCTGTCTTAAATTTTGCATTTGGTAAAATATTGAAGTAAATCAATTCTTGTTTGTTTGTTTGTTTTTCATTTATGAAGTCTTTGACTGACTAACCTAGCACTGCAATTCTCAAAATTTTGGCCTCAGGATCTCATTACACTAACAAAAATTCTTGAAGA
Organism: Cervus canadensis; assembly: GCF_019320065.1. Taxonomy (NCBI): domain Eukaryota; kingdom Metazoa; phylum Chordata; class Mammalia; order Artiodactyla; family Cervidae; genus Cervus; species Cervus canadensis. Next base: position 58,972,428 of record NC_057404.1, read on the forward strand.
CTTTAAGCTTTTTATGAATGATAGTTATATCTATACGTATTAGCTGTATTATAAATTAAAACTAAAAAAATAACCCACAAAAATAGCAGCAAGTTCATAACAGGTTAATATAGATAAAGTTTTTATAAAAATAGCTATCATTTCCAGACCAAGGTTATTGAGAAAAGTGATATTATTCACATTTTTGCAATTCTCTTTAAAGTCTGGCTTAGTAGAGGACAGCTGAATCCTCACATATGCTTCTGGGTTCAAACTGTTGTGATATCACATAATGGATAGCCTCTGGAAAAATCCACTGTGTTTTTCCAGACAGTATGAAAGTGAAAATGGCAAATAACATTTTAATATTCTTACAAAAAATGTTTTGAGTTTGTGTACCCCCCAGAAGATCTTGAGGGCTGTGGGATGGACTTTGAGTCCTGTTATTCTAGAGAGGCATACCTTGAGTTTTAGCAACTTTTATCTACCTGGAATCTCAACATTCAGGTAAAACCCTTCCCATTTTTTTGTATTTTCTGTACATGTCACTAGCACTGCAAAGTATAACTGTTTCTACAGAGCATATATCTTGGGTCTTTGTTAGATATTTCACTATTAAAGTTCCCAAAGGAACTCATCCTTAAGACAAACTCTTTACAAATAAGAAAACAAAAAAAATCACATTCTACTCAGTGTGATAGCTCAATTCACTTTTTTCCCTTTTTTTTTTTAAAAAAAATCTTTTTATTCTGTTTGAATACAAAGTTGTATTAGTTTCAAGTGTACAACAAAGTGATTCAGTTATACTTATACACATGTATCTCTTCTTTTAGAAATTATTTTCCCAATTAGGTTGTTACAGAATATTGAGTAGTGTTCCCTGTGCTGTGAAGTAGGTCCCTTTTGGTTATCCATTTTAAAAATAGCAGTATATACTTGTCAATCCCAAACTCCTTAACCATATCTATCCCACACTCTTCCCCCTTAGTAATCATTAGTTCATTCTCTAAAACTGTGAGTCTGTTTCTGTTTTTGTAAATAAATTCATTTGCATCATTTTTTTTTAGATTGCACGTGTAAGTGATGTCATATGATATTTGTCTTTTTCTGTCTGACTTACTTCACTCAGTATGACCATGTCTAGGTCTATTCATGTTGCTGCAAATGACATCATTTTATTCTTTTCAATGGCTGAGATATGTACCACATCTTCTCTATCTAGTCTCCTCTTGGTAGACAGGCTGCTTTCACGTCTTGGCTTTTGTAAACAGCACTGCAGTGAACTTCGGGGTGCATGTGTTCTTGCAGACCGTGTTTGTCTCTGGGGATACCTCTACGTGTAGGACTGTAGATCGTAGGGTGTCTCCAGTTTTACTTTCTTTACTAACTTCCAGTGCAGCTGGTGGAATTAGACTCCCTGACATCAGACAATACTGAAAAATTACAGTCATCAAAACCATATGGTACTGGCACAAACATGGGCTTCCCTAGTGGCTTAGGCAGTAAAGAATCTGCCTGCAATGCAGGAGACCTGGGTCCCATCTCTGGGTTGGGAAGATCCCCTGGAAAAGGGAATGGCGACCCAATTCAGTATTCTTGCCTGGAGAACTCCATAGACAGAGGATCCTGGCAGGCTACAGTCCATGGGGTTGCAAAGAGTCGGACATGACTGAGAGACTTTCACTCACTCACTAACTGGCACAAACATAGAAATATAGATCAATGGAACAGGATAAAAAGCCCACAAAATAAACCCACACAACTGTGGTCAATCTATGACGAGGGAGACTAAGCTATTCAATCTGCTTTTTTCATATATCTTTATTGAGCTGTAAAAACCATAATCCATATTTTCAAATGAACATCAATGAAAAATGTTACAGAGAATAATCATGAAAGTAAAAGTCCTAAAAGTTCTTTTGATGACAATTTAGTTCTACTCATCCATTTATCAATCTATCTATATTAACTACAGATATAATTCATATTTCTATAAAAATGCAGGCAATTAAAAAAGCATAAAAAGTTAAATCAAGTATATTTTCCTCCACTAGCTTTCATTTTCCAAGCATTATCACTGCTTAATGTCTTGTATGCTATAGAAATTATTTATGCTCAGAAGTGCCCGTACATATACACATATCTCTCTTTTTCTCTTTCTCTGCTAATCTATACATTACCTATGTTTCTATATAAATCTCTCTCTTTGAGAACTTTCTGTGTAAAAGTGCTGTGCTAGTTCTGATGATACAGTTGTGAGGGGAAAGGATTGGACCTTTATTCTTAGAATACTAAATTTTACAGGTAATTGGAGGTAAGATAAGAGCAACAAGAAAGTAAAGATTTATGGAATGGAACTCTGGCAACCTTGGTGAGCTGCTCTCCCACAGAAATGGAAAAAAAGACAAAATGACTTTGTCATTTTGGTTGACAAAAATTAACCATTCATAACTTTGAAAAGTATCTCAAGCCACCAAACAAACTGAAAAGCATTTATCCATGAGAAAGTACTGCATCTTTACACCCAGGGCAGTAGTGTTTAACCCTTGATCTATTCCCATCACATCTCCACCTCTAGTTCTAGTGAAGTTTTACTTATGAAAGCCAGCAGTCTTGCATCCAAAGGTAAAAACGTTACCTTTTTCTCTCTTCTGGATTTATAGTAAAAATCCCATCCTCAGAGCACAGTCAATATTTTCTCAGTAGCCTTTTGAAAAATATCCATTTTTTTTTTTAATTCTTAACATCAGCACTTGTGTTTATTTTTTTTATTTTTTTCCCATTTATTTTTATAAGTTGGAGGCTAATTACTTTACAATATTGTAGTGGTTTTTGCCATACATTGACATGAATCAGCCATGAATTTACATGTGTTCCCCATCCCGATCCCCCCTCCCACCTCCCTCCCCACGTCATCCCTCTGGGTCTTCCCAGTGCACCAGCCCCGAGCACTTGTCTCATAAGAAAAATATCCATTCTTAATGTGTTGTGGCTATTTAATTTCACTCAGAGTTCAGTTAAGTTCAGTTCAGTCACTCAATCGTGCCCGACTCTTTGCGACCCCGTGAACCGCAGCATGCCAAGCTTCCCTGTCCATCACCAACTCCCGGAGTTTACTCAAACTCATGTCCACTGAGTCAGTGATGCCATCCAGCCATCTCATCCTCTATCGTCCCCTTCTTCTCCTGCCCTCAATCCCTCCCAGCATCAGGGTCTTTTCATATGAGTCAGCTTTTTGCATCAGGTGGCCAAAGTATTGGAGTTTCAGCTTCAACATTAATTCTTCCAATGAACACCCAGGACTGATCTCCTTTAGGATGGACTGGTTGGATCTCCTTGCAGTCCAAGGGACTCTTCTCCAACACCACAGTTCAAAAGCTTCAATTCTTCTGTGCTCAGCTTTCTTTATAGTCCAACTCTCACATCCATACATGACTACTGGAAAAACCATAGCCTTGACTAGACGGACCTTTGTTGACAAAGTAATGTCTCTGCTTTTTAATATGCTGTCTTGGTTGGTCATAACTTTCCTTCCAAGGAGTAAATGTCTTTTAATTTGATGGCTGCAATCACCATCTGCAGTGATTTTGGAGCCCCCAAAAATAAAGTCAGCCACTGTTTCCCCATCTATTTCCCATGAGGTGATGGGACCAGATGCCATGATCTTAGTTTTCTGAATGTTGAGCTTTAAGCCAACATTTTCACTCTCCTCTTTTACTTTCATCAAGAGGCTCTTTAGTTCTTCTTCACTTTCTGCCATAAGGGTGGTGTCATCTGCATATCTGAGTTTATTGATATTTCTCCCGGCAATCTTGATTCCAGCTTGTGCTTCCTCCAGCCCAGCATTTCTCATGATGTACTCTGCATATAAGTTAAATAGTCAGGGTGACAATATACAGCCTTGATGTACTCCTTTCCCTATTTGGAACCAGTCTGTTCCATGTCCAGTTCTAACTGTTGCTTCCTGACCTGCATACAGGTTTCTCAAGAGGTAGGTCAGGTGGTCTGGTATTCCCATCTCTTTCAGAATGCCTCAGAGCTCAGTGCAGTACAAAAATCTCTTTCCCTTGGGCATAACAGTATGAAAATAATAGAAGTCTGCTGGAAGCATCAATGCTGCCAATGGCTGTGATTTCAGCTGTAGAAACAAGAGCCTGGTAAAGAAATTGAAGGAAAATCTAGAAGAATTAGATGACAATAGAGAGCTTTGAGAATTTCCAACATGTTCCTGGGATTGAGAAAGTTACATTCATATGCATGGCCTTTCCCAGGAAAGACATGAGAAATGAGCATTCCAGTCACTCACTGCTCTCTGAACTTGAGACCCTGTGCAAATAGAAAGTAGATGATAAGCTGCTTGAAAATTTGAAGGCATGCCTTCTCACACAAAAACCCCTGGAAAAGGGACATGGCTGGCAAGCATTTAAGGAATTCTCTCTTACCATTGGGCTGACTACCAAGTTACACTGACTTTGGGCTGAATCCTATTAAGTGAGGCTTAAAAATAAAATCCTATTAAGTGAGAACTTAAAAAATGCTAGCTAAGAACTCAGTGGCCACATACTACAGGGAATAGAGAATCTACATAATTAGCCTGGGAAAGTCATTTTAAAAATAAGCAGTAACAAGAAAATAGCAGTAACAAGAAAATAGCAGTAACAGCAATGAAAATAAGCCTGAGGGCTGAGGAAAGGAAATGACACAAGAGTTGTTATAATATAATAATTTCAAATGTTGTTTTCAACCAAAACTTATGAGATAGAAAAATATGTTACATACACAGGAAAAAAGTCAGCATTATAGATAGTATCTCTCAGGAGGCCCAGATATTGTACTTAGTAGACAACGACTTTGAAGCAGTTATTGTACACATGTTCAAGGAACTAAAGAAGACCATGACTAAAAAATTGAAGGAAAGTATAAGAAATATACATACAAACATACATAATCAATAAATACAAAGAAATAATGTAGTAGAATCAAATATAAACTCAGGAGTTAAAAGAACAATAATTAAAATGAAAAAACTCACTAGAGGAGTGTAACATCAGATTTGTTTTGGCAGAAAATGATCATTCAATTTTAAGATACATTAATAGACAGTTTCCAGAATGAAGAACAAAAACAAAAATATGAAGAAAAATAAAGAGAACCTTGGAGAGCTATGGGACACCACTGAGCTATATATATATATATATATATATATATATATATATATAATGGAAATTGTACAAGAAGAGAAGAGAAAGGGACACAAACATTATTCGAAAAGAAAAAAAAAAAAAAGAAGAGCCCAAAATTTCTCAAATGTGATGAAAAACATTAACCTACAGGTCCAAGAATCTCAACAAATTTTAAATAAGCTCAAAGAGACCCACATCCATCACATGATAGTCAAACTGACAAAAGTGCAAGACAAGACAATCTTGAAAGCAAGAAAAACAAGGATCATGTACATGAATCTTCAATAATATCAGCAGGTGACTTTTCACAGAGGCCAGAAGGCAGATGGATGGCAAATTCAAAGTGACAAAAAAAAAAAACAAAAAAAAAAAACCCAAAGGGTCAACCAAGGATTCTGTATTCAGCAAAACTCTCTTTCAATAATGGAGAAATTAAAATATTCCTAGATAAACAATCCAAGAGAACACATTACTAGAAAATCTGTCATAGAAGAAAGAGCAAAGGGAGTTCTTCAGGCTGAAATGAAGGGGCAGTGCATGGTACCTTGAATGTCTGGGAAGAAATAAAAGCTAATAGAAAAGACAGTTATATAGGTCAATATAAAAGGCAGCATAAATGTATTTTTGTAACTCTTTTTATCTCCTATATGATTGAAAACATAATTCATAAAGCAATAAATATAAAACTATGATAGAGGACATATAATTTGTAAAGAGATAATACCACAAAAGATGGGGAAAGGAATAGAGATAGAGTAGACAAAAATTTTTAAATAATTTTGAACTTAAGTAGTGTTAACCTGGAAGGGATTATTTTATATTAAAATGCTGATTAGTTCAGTTGAGTTCAGTTCAGTCTCTCAGTCGTGTCCGACTCTTAGTGACCCCATGAACTGCAGCATGCCAGGCCTCCCTGTCCATCACAAACTCCCAGAGTTTACTCAAACACATGTCCAGCGAGTTGGTGATGCCATCCAGTCATCTCATCCTCTGTCGTCCCCTTCTCCTCCTGCCCTCAGTCCCTCCCAGCATCAGGGTCTTTTCCAATGAGTGAACTCTTCGCAGGAGGTGGCCAAAGTATTGGAATTTCAGCTTCAGCATCAGTCCCTCCAATGAACACCCAGGACTGATCTGCTTTAGGATGGACTGGTTGGATCTCCTTGCAGTTCAAGGGACTCTCAAGAGTCTTCTCCAACACCACAGTTCAAAAGCATCAATTCTTCATTGCTCAGCTTTCTTCACAGTCGAACTCTCACATCCATACATGACCACTGGAAAAACCATAGCCTTGACTAGATGGACTTTTGTTGGCAAAGCAATGTCTCTGATTTTTGATATTCTATCAAGGTTGATCATAACTTTCCTTCCAAGGAGTAAGCATCTTTTAATTTCATGGCTGTAATCACCAGCTGCAGTGATTTTGGAGCCTCCAGAAAATAAAGTCTGCTACTGTTTCCACTGTTTCCCCATCTATTTCCCATGTGGTGATGGGATCAGATGCCGTGATCTTAGTTTTCTGAATGTTGAGCTTTAGCCAACTTTTTCACTCTTTCCTTTCACTTTCATCAAGAGACTTTTTAGTTGCTCTTCATTTTCTGCCATAAGGGTGGTGTCATCTGCGTATCGGAGGGTATTGATATTTCTCCCGGCAATCTTGATTCCAGCTTGTGCTTCATCTAGCCCAGCGTTTCTGATGATGTATTCTGCATATAAGCAGGGTGACAATATACAGCCTTGACGTACTCCTTTCCTATTTGGAACCAGCCTGTTGTTCCATGTCCAGTTCTAACTGTTGCTTCCTGACCAGCATATAGGTTTTTCAAGAGGAAGGTCAGATGGTCTGGTATGGCCATCTCTTTCAGAATTTTCCACAGTTTATTGTGATCCACACAGTCAAAGGCTTTGGCATAGTCAACAAAGCAGAAGTATACGTTTCTCTGGAACTCTCTTGCTTTTTCCATGATCCAGCAAATGTTGTCAATTTGATCTCTGGTTCCTCTGCCTTTTCTAAAACCAGCTTGATCATCTGGAAGTTCATGGTTCACGTATTGCTGAAGCCTGGCTTGGAGAGTTCTGAGCATTACTTTACTAACGTGTGAGATGAGTGCAATTGTGCAGTAGTTTGAGCATTTTTGGGGATTGCCTTTCTTTGGGATTGGAATGAAAATTGACCTTTTCCAGTCCTGTGGCCACTGCTGAGTTTTCCAAATTTGCTGGCATATTTCGTGCAGCACTTTCACAGCATCATCCTTTAGGATTTGAAGTAGCTCAACTAGAATTCCATCACACCCACTAGCTTTGTTAGTATTGATGCTTTCTAAGGCCCACTTGACTTCACAATCCAGGATGTCTGGCTCTAGGTGAGTGATTACACCATCGTGATTATCTGGATCATGAAGATCTTTTTTGTACAGTTCTTCTGTGTATTCTTGCCACCTCTTCTTAATATCATCTGCTTCTGTTAAGTCCATACCATTTCTGTGCTTTATCGAACCCATCTTTGCTTGAAATGTCCCCTTGGTATTTCTAATTTTCTTAAAGAGATCTCTAGTCTTTCGCATTCTGTTGCTTTCCTCTATTTCTTTGCATTGATCACTGAGGAAGGCTTTCTTATCTCTCCTGGCTATTCTTTGGAACACTGCATTCAAATGGGAATATCTTTCCTGTTCTCCTTTGCTTCTTGCTTCTTTTCTTTTCACAGCTATTTGTAAGGCCTCCTCAGACAACCATTTTGCCTTTTTGCATGTCTTTTTCATGGGGGTGGTCTTGATCCCTCTCTCCTGTACAATGTCATGAACCTCCATCCATAGTTCATCAGGCACTCTGTCTATCAGATCTAGTCCCTTAAATCTATTTCTCACTTCCACTGTAAAGTCATAAGGGATTTGATTTAGATCATATCTGAATGGTCTAGTGGTTTTCCCTACTTTCTTCAGTTTAAGTCTGAATTTGGCAATAAGGAGTTCATGATCTAATCCACAGTCAGTTCCTGGTCTTGTTTTTACTGACTGTATAGAGGTTCTCCATCTTTGGCTGCAAAGAATATAATCATTCTGATTTCAATGTTGATCATCTGGTGATGTCCATGTGTAGAGTCTTCTCTTGTATTGTTGGAAGTGGGTGTTTGCTATGACCAGTGTGAGAGGAGCTACTACACATTCAAGGTCAGGAGGGGCAGCCATGAGGAGACACCCCTCATCCAAGGTAAAGAGCAGCAGCTGTGCTTTGCTGGAGCAGCCATGAAGAGATAACCCACGTCCAAGATCGGGGAAACTCAAGTAAGATGGTAGGTGTTGCGTGAGGGCATCAGAGGGTAGACAGAGTGAAACCATAATCACAGAAAACTAGCCAATCTGATGACATGGACCACAGCCTTGTCTAACTCAATGAAAGTAAGCTATGCCATGTGGGGCCACCCAAGACGGCCAGGTCATGGTGGAGAGGTCTGACAGAATGTGGTCTACTGGAGAAGGGAATGGCAAACCACTTCAGTATTCTTGCCTTGAGAACCCCATGAACTGTAGGAAAAGGAAAAAAAGATAGACACTGAAAGATGAACTCCCCAGGTCGGTAGCTGCCCAGTATGCTACCGGAGATGAGTGGAGAAATAACTCCAGGAAGAATGAAGGGATGGAGCCAAAGCAAAAAAAACACCCAGTTGTGAATGTTACTGGTGATAGAAGCAAGATCTCATGCTGTAAAAAGCAATATTGCATAGGAACCTGGAATGTTAGGTCCATTAATCAAGGCAAATTGGAAGTGGTCAAACAGGAGATGGCAAGAGTGAATGTTGACATTCTAGGAATCCGCAAACTAGGATGGACTGGAATGGGTGAATTTAACTCAGATGACCATTATATCTACTACTGTGGGCAGGAATCCCTTAGAAGAAATGGAGTAGCCATCATGGTCAACAAAAGAGTCTGAAATGCAGCACTTGGATGCAATCTCAAAAATGACAGAATGATCTCTGTTCATTTCCAAGGCAAACCATTCAATATCACAGTAATCCAAGTCTATGCCCCAACCAGTAATGCTGAAGAAGCTGAAGTTGAATGGTTCTATAAAGACCTACAAGATCTTTTAGAACTAACACCCAAAAAAGATGTCCTTTTCATGATAGGGGACTGGAATGCAAAAGTAGGTAGTCAGGAAACACCTGGAATAACCAGCCAATTTGGCCTTGGAGTACAGAATGAAGCAGGGCAAAGGCTAATAGAGTTTTGCCATTTTAGTTCACTGATTCCTAAAATATCAATATTCACTCTTACCGTCTCCTCTTTGACCACTTTCAATTTACCTTGATTCATGCACCTAACATTCCAGGTTCCTATGCAATATTGTTCTTTACAGCATTGGACTTTAATTCCATGATGGTATGATCACTCACCTAGAGCCAGACATTCTGGAATGTGAAGTCAAGTGGGCCATAAGAAGCTTCACTATGAACAAAGCTAGTGGAAGTGATGGAATTCCAGCTGAGCTATTTCAAATCCTAAAAGATGACGCTGTGAAAGTGCTGCATTCAATATGCTAGCAAATTTAAAAAACTCAGCAGTGGCCACAGGAATGGAAAGGTCAGTTTTCATTCTAGTCACAAAGAAAGGCAATGTGAAAGAATTTTCAAACTACCACACGTTAGCACTCATCTGACATGTTGGCAAAGTAATTCTCAAAATTCTCCAAGCCAGGCTGAAGCAGTACATGAACCAAAAAATTCCAGATATCTAAGCTGGATTTAGAAAAGGGAGAGGAAGCAGAGATCAAATTGCCAACATCCATTGGATCAAAAGAAAAGCAAGAAAGTTCCAGAAAAAACATCTACTTCTGCTTCATTGACTACGCCAAAGCCTTTGCCTGTGTGTATCACAACAAACTGTGGAAAATTCTTAAAGATATGGGAATACCAGACCACCTGACCCGCCTCCTGAGAAATTTGTGTGCAGGTCAAGAAGGAAGAGTTAGAACCAGACATGGAACAACAGACTTATTCCAAACTGGGAAAGGAATATGTTAAGCCTGCATATTGTCACCCTACTTATTTAACTTATATGGAGAGTACATCATGCAAAATGCCAGGCTGGATGAAGTGCAAGCTGGAATTGAGATTGCCGGGAGAAATATCAATAACCTCAGATATGCAGATGACAACATCCTTATGGCAGGAAGTGAAGAGGAACTAAAAAGCCTCTTGATGAAAGTGAAAGAGGAAAGTGAATAAGATGGCTTAAAACTCAATATTCAAAAAACAAAGATCAAAACATCCCGTCCCATCACTTCATGGCAAATAGATGGGGACACAGTAGAAACAGTGACAGACTATTTCCTTGGGCTCCAAAATCACTGCAGATGGTGACTGCAGCCATGAAATTAGAAGACAATTGCACCTTGGGAGAAAATATATGACAAATCTAGACAGCATTTTAAAAAGCATCACTTTTGGACAAAGATCTGTCTAGTCAAAGCTGTGGTTTTTCCAGTAGTCATGTATGGATGTGAGAGTTGGACTATAAAGGAAGCTGAGCACCAAAGAACTGATGTTTTTGAACTGTGGTGTGGAGAAGACTCTTGAGAGTCCCTTGCATATTAAGGAAAGGAAATCAAACCAGCGAATTCAAAGGAAATCAGTGCTCAATATTCATCGGAAGGACTGATGCTGAAGATGCAGCTCCAATACTTTGGCCACCTGATGCAAAGAACTGACTCATTGGAAATGACTCTGCTGCTGGGAAAGATTGAATGTAGGAAGAGAAGGGGACAACAGAGGATGACAAGGTTGGATGGCATTACCAACTCAATGGATACAAGTTTGAGCAAGCTCTGGGAGTTGGGGAGGTGGGGGCCAGGGAAGCCTGGTATGCTGCAGTTCATGGGGTCATAAAGAGTTGGAGATGACCGAGCAACTGAAATTAATGAATGAATTATAATCCCTAGGCATAGCAATTTTTTCTTATCTGAAAAAATAAGATAGGAAGTTGTGTATGTGATGTCATCACATAAAACATAACTTGCAATCTGGATCAGAGAAAAATGGCTACATGTTTCAAGTTACAGAAAAGCAGTTTTAACTCCATTTCAACAAGTACTTTTAATTAATAAAATTGTTTGCTAATAAAATATAAGTATTAATTTAGCTTGAAGAGAGGCTAAATAATTTAGTATTATTTAGATTAGAAAATGAAAGATCTAATTCCATTTTTTTTTAGTTCTTAAGACTTAAGTTTAAAGAGAACATATGTTAGTAGAATTTCATTAAGACAGGTTACACATTTAAAATAAAATAGAAAAAAATACATGAATATTAGATCTATGTTTACTCAACTTTTTTTAATGTTTGGAATATAAACTTCTAGTCATCTTGTCTTTTTACACAGAATTTAACTTCATTAAACAGAATTAAATTGAACTGAATGCTTTATCACCTCTGATTATGCTAGTCTGAAATAAGTGATTTAAGACATCTACACAGATATTGTTTTAGGCATCCCTTCAACCTCAAACTAGGGAGTCTCTGTAGAAATACATTTCTTGGTTCATTTCCTAGTATTCAAGCTTTCCTCTTTCTTAAATTCTCTCTTTTAATGGAAAATTTCTGCCGGGAGCATCCTGAGAAAGGATTCATAATAGGTATTTTTGCTGTTGCTGCTGAGATTTTCCATATCGGAAAATATCTTCTTTCTTCTCTTACTTTCAGTTAATAAATTGACTTAATAAAGAATTCTGATTTGTAAATAAAGTTCCCCTGGATTTTGAACATGGTGTCCCATTATCTCCTCTTTTATTGTTGTTCTTAAATCTAATTCTATTATCAAGTTCAATCTTGTTCTAAAAGTCAAATTTTCCTTTCTGGATACTTTCAAGATTTTCTCTTTGCTCTAGTGTTCTGAAGATTTATAGTGATGTTTATTGGTTTGGTTCTAGTTTAATCCATTTTCAGGGCCATTAGTAGCCCCTTTCTATCTGAAAATTGAAGTAGTTCTGAAAATGTTTCTTGCATTATTTTATTACCAATTTCTTCATTTTGCTGTTATCTTATTTTGAAACTCTTGAAATGCATTTCTTCTGGAATATTATTCTATTTTTAAAAATCACTCTCTGTAATTTCCTTGTATTTCTTTACCTTCTTATTACTTTCTGAGAAAGTTTCCCAGAAATCTTTGTATTTTTTCTAAATCTTTTGTTGAGTTTTATTTTATTTTTTCTTTTTAGCTATCAAATTTTAATATATACCACCATTTTCTTATTCACTAAATTCTTCCTATTATTATTACTTTTTGCTTTAAATAACATCTTTTTTTGTTCAGTTGTTAAATAACCTGTCATCTTTTTGAAGTTAGTGTGAAAGTTGCTCAGTCGTGTATGACTCTTTGCAACCCCATGGACTATACAGTCCATTGAATTCTCCAGGTCAGAATATGGAAGTGGGTAGCCTTTCCCTTTTCCAGGTGATCTCTAGCTGAGCCACAAGGGAAGCCCAAGAATACTGGAGTGGGTAGCCTATCCCTTCTGCAGTGGGTCTTCCCAACCCAGGAATCAAACTGGGGTCTCCTGCATTGCAGGCAGATTCCTGAGGTTAATATAGAAATAATTACCAGGTGGCACTAGTGGTAAAAGGATCCACCTGCCAATGCATGAGACATAAGAGATGTGGATTCAATCCCTGGGTCAGGAAGATCCCTGAAGAAGGAAAGGGCAACCCACTCCAGTATTCTTGCCTGGAAAATCTCATGGACAGGAGCCTGGTGAGTTACAGTCCATGGGGTCACAAAGAGTTGGACACAACTGAAGTGACAACACAATATATATACACACATATGTATATATGTATATATATATGAAGTTTCCCTCTTCCTCTTTAGTTTCTGCTTCTCCAGTTGTTTTTATTTTGTTCTCCATATGTTATATAGTAGGGTTTTCTTTGAAAATATTTGATACTATTTAATTTTCTGCTTATATTTATGTGTGTGAGAATAAAAAGCTGATTGAGATCCTGTGTGAATATTGACTGGATTTTTATCAAAAGATAATCAGACTGGATGGTTTATTGACTATCTTCCCATTTTATTATCTTTAGATGCTGTTCTCATGGTGTAAATAAGCAGGACCCTATGAATGCTTCTCAGAATAGATGCCCCAGTCCCACCCCAACCCTGTTCTCCACCTGCATTTTGCCTGTAGAAAAACTTTACATGAAGTATAAATATAATCAGAGAAGTGAGAAATGCATAAAAGAAAGAAAATCAAGGAAGACAAAATAATACTTCAGCCACTAAACAAGGTCAAAGACTTCTTCCTGAAAGATAATATTCTGACACATGTCCTTTGAGCTGTTTTGCAGATACTGAAACACCCATCAGGGAGAAGAAGTTAGCTGTATGCTGTCCACAAACTTGTAGACCTCAGACCAGTTGGAACCAGAAGGTTGATGATGTTGACTCCCAATTACCTCGTTTTGGCAATCATAGTCTGTGACCTTCCATTGGAGCTAGCATGAGCCTGGTGACCAGAGTTCTGGATACCAGTTCTGGACCTCTAGTTCATGGAGGTCTCTATGCTTACCTGGTAATCTTTTTGTATTTTTCTGTAGTTAGGGCTAGAATATAACTCTTCAGGCTTCTGCTTCCGTGTGGGGTGGAAGGCTTATTCAAACACACCGAGTAGAAAGAGTATTTAATAATCTGAATGTTCCTAGAGTCTTTAATCAGTTCTGCTGTTCTCTGTTCCATTCCAGAGGTAGCTGGTACTAGCTCCTCAAGATTCCACAGTGTTAATGGGCTCAGTCTCAGCTTTCCACACTGCTGGCTTACAAGTTATTTACCATTCATCCATTTGTTTTCCAGACATCAAATTTGTTTTGTTGTCTCCTTTTCTATTCTATTTTTATTTTTGTGGCTTCAATAGAGACAGGTTAAAGAGACAAAGTAGATGATTAGATGCTTAATCCCACAGGGGATTATTAGTAAAGAAAAAAATATGGGAAACCCCTTGTAAGTTAATGATCACTCAAGAAAGCAGGTTTACTTAACTGAGGAGCCAAGCAGACTTGCTTATCAACAAAACCATACAATATAAGCATGAGACACACCTTTAAACAACAAAACAGTTGTGGTTTGAGACCCAAACCATGCTCAGTAAGCTCAGTAACTTAATGACCCTTAGGGCATGCTCTCTGCACACACAAAAAAACAATTATTTATGGAAAGGTGGCATTTCAAAGTGAAAGACCCTCCTTGTACTGAGACCTGAAATGATTTTTCCACAGTGTTATGACAGTCCCAACTTGACCATGTTGGGACAAGAAAACTCCTCTGCTCAACCTGGAGGGGTAGCTGATGAGGGAAACTTCGACTTCTACTCAAGCAGGAGGAAGAAGGTTTTCTTTCACCTGTCCCCTCTTTTCCTGTGATTATAAAACTCTAGCCCACTAGGATCTACACTCTCTCTCCAGCCTGCTTGTAAGCCTCACAAGAGTTCTACTCTAATAAGTCACTTCTTATCTGTCACTTTGCCTACCTCTGAATTCTTCGGTACTGAAACATAAAGAACCACAGCTGCTCAGTGCTCCCTGGAGCCCCCCAACAAGCCACGTAAGAGTTTCAGCATTATGGTTTTTTATTTAAAGCCCCTTTTAGTAATTTTTGCAGATGGTGGGACAAAGTGAGAGTGAAACTTACTGTGAATAGTAACTGACAGTTTTTAATTAAAAGCCCACAGATTGTTTTATTTAGTTTTTCTTTAGAAATGTAATTAATGTGGATAAGCTAAAACTTATATAATTGAATTAGAGGGCACTGTGAAATGAATAAATAGCTTGTTTGAGATGAGGTTTCAAAGAAAATTACTTATTATAAGTAGCTTCACAATCACGTGGAATATAATAGCACTTTATTATTATTTTTGGCTTTTTTTTTTTTTTGCTAATTATAAGGCAGGCATTATGCCAAGGAATTTATAATATTAACTTAATTTTCACAACAATTTTCAGGGTATATGCTATAATAATTTCTCTGTCTCTCTCTGTCTCTATTTTTGACAAATAAAGAAATTTAAGCTCAAAGAATTTATATGAGTTGCCCAAGATCACACAGCATGTATGCTGGAGCTAGGATCGAAAGCTCAGCAGTGTTTTTTATTGTTTGTGTTTAATAGGACTATAATAAAGAACCTTATAAGTGAGGTGTTAGCTGCTGTGAGAAACAAGCATTAGGTATACCGGCTTAAACACAACAAACATTTGTTTCTTGCCCATATAAATTGATGCTGAATTGTAACTGAGCAGGACCATATGGGGCCTTTGCAGGACAGACCCCCTCCTCCATATCTTTCGTTTTAGCTCCTCTCTGAAGCACCTAGATAACAGTATCTGATGCACATTTCTCGAGTTGTTTTACAGATGCTAAAACCACCACCAAATGTAAGAATTAACTACACGATGATCTTGAGCTTATAGGTGCCTAAGAATTGACAAAGTTAACCACTGTGACCATGTTACCTCACCATTAAACCAATCAGAGAATTGTGCACCAGCTGATCACACATACTGGGACACTCCTTCCTTACTTTGACTTTAAAAATATTTTGCTGAAATTCTTTGGGAAGCTTAGGGTTTTCCAGCACCAGCTGCCCTGGACTTCTCGCGTGGTGCCTGCATGAAATGCTGCACTTTCCCTGGCCACTGTCTGACATCAGTGGGTTGGCTGTATTGTGCATGGGTGAGCAGACCCAAGTCCGGTTCAGTAAAAGAATTTTTTTTAATTTTAATTGGAGGCTAATTACTTTACAATATTGTGGTGGTTTTTCCCATACATTCACATGCATCAGCTGTGGGTGTACATGTGTTGCCCATCCTGTAGAATTTTAGGTCTCTCTTCCAAATAATGATTTAAAGCTCAGGCTTGTTCCTCTTATTCCTCTGCTCTCTTCGAAATGTGTCTCTCAGGGTTTCCATGCTTACTTCGTTGAGCTGGGAGACTGGGTTAAAGACAGTGGGGAAGGTGCCCTCCTCCTTAAGTATCTTTTCTGCTGCAGTGGCACCCTCTTTTCTGTCCTATTTGTTGAGGCTTTTTTTCAAATGGCCAAACTTAACCTTGAAGGATACTGGAAAATGTAGCCTTGCTCTGTGCCAGGAAGGAGAAATATGCTTGTTGAACTGCTAAACAAACTCCATCTCCATTTGTGCCCCAGTATGCACACATCTGTTTTTTCTACTTATGATTAGAAAATGACAGGACAGTTTTAATCCATGTCTGTGTCTGTGAATCCAGTGTCCATGCCAATCTGTGAGTGACCCCAAGTTTCTTTCTCTGGTATGAAAAGGTGACACTGATTTTTACTGTCAGGAGATTCTTGTAAAACTTTCTAGTGTTTACACTTCACTTAAATTTTCTAAAGAGCATTTCATATGTTTATGTGTAAAGGAGGCAGTGCCATGGAGAAGCAGTCCTGAGGGGTCCAGAGTCAGACTCTGTGGGTCTGAATGCAGGCACAATTTACAGATGTGTGGCAGGTGTGGAAACCCAGCCTCCTGTCCACCTGTAAACTAGGAGGTGCCTGTTTCACAGCTGTTGTGAGAAAAATTAGTTAACAGTTCAAATGCACATTTGGCATGTAGAAAGCCCTCAATAAATCTTAACCACTATTCACTTCTAGTAATTCTTAGTAATTTCACTTTATATTAATAACAAGGAACTCTCTATTATAAGCCAAAACAAAATTTGTGAAACTGCTGATAATTCATTCTTGATATTTAAAGGCAAGACTTGCATGGTTCATCAGGAAAACCCTCACAGCCTTCCAGTGATTTGTGGTTTTCCTTCTAAAGGACAAGGAAAAACAAGGACCCAAACTATTGAGAGCAAGGTTCTCAGGTACTAGGACGTGTGGTGAATTTTTGCACTCTATGCATGTTATAAAAATAGCTATGTGTTACTTTCTTTTTTTTCATTTTTATTGACACAGAAGTTAACTTATTTGGTATTATTATATTGTTCTCTAGTGAAGTCCTCAGTGGGTACTGAAGTAGCAGTTTTGATTTTATTACAAAATCTACTGGTGTCTGATCTATTGATGAACTTGTGGGAAGAGACCACAGTGCCAACAATCTGTGCATGTGTGAATGAATGAGTCTGTGTATGTGTGTATGTTTGTGTGTGTATGATGCTTATATACAAAAATTTGAACATATGGTAGAATGATGCAAGAGTTCTGAGTTCTGGCATAACATTGTCTTACTTTATGATCTCTTTCTTAAGTAAGATGTTGTGTTACCTGGTTTTGAGAGGGAGACATATTGAAGGAGAAGGCTTAATGAAGGAATATTCATTGCAGATCTTTTTCATGCAATGACATTACTTCTGTGTCCTTTTACTCTCTTGTGCCCCAGGGGAAAAAATAGCTTGAAACTTTCCACTTAATCTTTTTTCCATGAACTCTTCTGATGAATGACTGGGAAATATGGGGGCTGCTAGAGGACTTACTATGAAACCTCAGCTAATAAGCTCTGTCCTGGGGGTAGAGTTTTGACAAATGCACCATGGTTATAGTCTTCCTACATAGTTTAATTCTCTGAAGTTCAGAGATGAGACGGTTAGCTTCTACCATACGTTCATTATTCAGAAGACTAATTAAAATATTGGGTAAGGACAGTCCATTCGGAAATGATTTATCACAAGTGGGTTCATATGACTATAAATAAGAAGTGTATGATAATTAAGCTAAACCCAGCATCTCTAGAGAAATTTTTGTTTATAGAAAAACAAAAGTCATAGTTATGTACATTCCACTTAAGGATAATTTCTGCTTGTTTAAAATGTCAGTTCTGTCTTTAAAGGTTTTTAGTCAAGTGGAATAGTGACTCTCCAATTTATCTTTTGCTTTTCTCTTAATCCCTCCTCTTACTACTAAGAGTTGTTTTCTGGATATTCCCCTCAGAAACGTTTTGCTTGTCCTGTCTCTTCTTTTCATTCTCACTGTCATTGCTTTTTGAAATATAAAGTAGTGTTTAAGAAACACTTGTTAGATATGAATTCAAATCCTGACTCAGCCAAATACCAACTGTGTGTCCCTTGGAAGTAAACTAGTATTTCTGAACCTGTTTCCTCTTCTGTAAAATGTGGGTAGTAGAAGGCTGACAGGTGGTTAGGCCAGAAAAAAAAAGGGGGGGATAATGTGGACAAAACAGCAATCAGGATCAGACCTTTAGGCTTTTCTGTTCTCCCCCTGCATCTAAAGAGATAACAAAACTCTGCTGTATTCATCTGTCAATTTGTAAATATCTTAATCTTCAGAAAGGGCTGTCCTGCAAATGCCCTAGTGAACCAGTGGTTAGGACTCTGAACTTTCACTGCAAAGGGCCTGGGTTCAATCCCTGGTTGGGGAACTGAGATTCTGCAAGCCATGTGACATGCCCCCTCCCAAAAACGACCAAAACATATTGTCAGACCAAGGCCCTGTCCTGAATGAAAACTCCACTACCTATGAAGCAAAGTCAAAACTGTTTGCCCAGAATTAGACTAGCTTTCTTGTCTGTGTATCAATGACATTCCAGCCTTATTTCCAAAATTTATCTGATGTTTTGCAAAATTAAACATTTCTCTCCTTCCTTTGCTTTTACTGGTCTCTCCTCCCACATGCTTTACCATCAGATCCATTGGAAGAAACACTAAGAAATTCTCAAAATACAGCTCAAATTATAGCTGCTCCAAAAATATTTTCTTTTCCAACTAAATGCATATTCTTCTTTATACCTTGTAAGACTTGCATTTTACTTGTGTTTGGATATACGTTTATATGTTCTATTTTTACTATGAAGCTAATTTTGATCTTTTCATGTGTGGTATTACATACTTCACATAGAAATGATTTTAAATTTGTTAATTATCTGGATAACTTTATATTTTGTTAAATGAATAAATAAATTAAAAAATAAATATGCCAAGATAATTGTCTTTATTGATCTATATATATTTGGCCCATAATCTTAATTCCTGAATGAGGAACATATTTGATTTACCTAAAATTTTGGCATTCTTGATTTAAACCCTGCACAGCAAGAATCAGGGGCTGACAGAATCACAGTCTCAGAGTGAACACGTGACTCTCTTTTGGAGTATCATCACCAACAAGTCATTCCGCTTATTCATTTATTTATTTGGCCACATATAGGTCTGGTCTTCATTGCAGCCTGTGGGAACTCTCCTTGTGGCAGGCAGGTTCTCGAGGTCTTCACTACAGCCTGTGGGGTCCCTCCTTGTGGCAGGCAGGTTCTCGAGGTCTTCAGGGCAGCCTGTGGACCCTCCTTGTGGCAGGCAGGTTCTTGAGCTGTGGCGGGCAGGGTGCAGACCGTGCAGACTGTGGTAGTCGCAGCGCACATGCTTCATTCCTCCATAATGCATGAGATCTTTGCTCCCCTACCAGGGATTGAACCCACATCCTCTACATTGTAAGACACAGATTCTTAACCACCAGAGCCTCAGGGAAGTCCCATCATTCAGTTTTCATGTGACCATTTTCACTTTGGAGGAAATCCTGAGTGAAAGCAGGAAGTTCCTCTATAAGCTAATGTATCATTACTAGAGAATTTGCTTTATTTTGCTGAAATCTATTTTAGTTTCCCTCAGTGGTTTTCATTCATCTGGCATCTGTCTTATGCTGGGTACTCCACACTCTCTTTCGCACACGCACACAAAATTCATTTAGAGTCACTGAGTGATCATTTGTGATATCAACCTGAGACTTTCGGTTTCCTGCTTTTACTGTTAACATGTCATCTGTAAGCCTGCCAAGGGTATTATTGACAAAGAATGTTAGCATAATGACATTTGGGTGATTACGCTTTGGTTCAAGTCAATATACAATGGGTGGGACAGAATCACTCTATCCATTGGTGCTGGTTGTTCTTTTTTTAATATAAATTTAAAAAATGATTTTAGTGTTTTCTTTCCATGCCATATTCTGGTCTCAGCTAATGCCTCTTTGGTCTTCCCTGGTGGCTCAGTGATAAAGCAACTACCTACAATGCAGGAGACTTGAGTTTGATCTCTGGATCAGGAAGATTCCCTAGAGAAGGAAATGGCAACCCACTCTAGTATTCTTGCCTGCGAAATCCCATGGAAAGAGGAGCCTCACAGACTACAGCCCACAGGGTCACAAAAGAGTTGGACCTGACTTACTGACTTAACAGCAACAAAAAATTCTTCTTTATGTATATGTCCTTTACTTCTGAATATTTCCTGATAGGAGCATCTCCATACTTCCCTTCTTCATCTGATTCATGGTATTTGATGATCTTATTTTTAACATCCTACCTTGAACCTGGCTTCAAGGACCACGTCTTGGAAGATCAAGGCCTAGACTATTGCTAAGGTACTATGTCTTTCTGATTTTCAATTTAGGGCTTATATTTGAAGCAAATTTTCAAATCTTCCTGATAGATGTGCCATATCTCCACCTATTAGACTATAACAAGGCTCATGTCATAACTAAGTTTTAAACCATTCTAATCAGGAAGCTCTCCAAAGTGTCTTTCATTTCATAGTTTTAAGGATGGGTTAAAATCTACATTTTCATAAGCCATCCTCACTGTACCCGCCCCCCCAAACTTGGTGAAGATATATTGAAAATTTCCTATAGTATAATAATAACCAAACAGACAATGGGCCTTACTGATAGAAACATCACTTTCATGTTCAGTGCCTTCCTGTTTTCTATCAGAAGAAGTCTAATTTGTAGCACAGCACACCAGTCCATTCATCATCTGAATCTCACCAATCTCTTATTCCTAACAAATGCCATTTCTTCCAAGTCACCCTTTTATCTAGCCATGCTGGATCACTTCATGGTTCAAAGGGAGTCCATCAGAAAAATAGAACCAATAGGATATTTTATATGTATAATGTAGAGCTACAACATACCTGACTTGCATCGCTGAGGACACTAGTTAAATAGTTCCTGCAGGATTGTCTCAGCATGACTGAGCTGAAATTTGAACTTCACTGCATAGGAAGTCAGGAGGGAGAGGTCAAGAGCAGGCTAGAATCCCACCAGCATGAGTATAAACCCACAAGAACAGGCTGAAATTTGCCTACCTGCCCATTGCCCTGTCTTTGACGACAAGGGTATCCCGCAGAAACTGAGGCCGTTTGTCACAAAGAAAATCCACACATCTCATCTAGCTGCTGCTTCTTGCCATTGAGGTAAGTTATCAGAGCAGCAGAGCTAATATATTCAACAAAAAGGAAGCCAACCATCCTACAAAATATCAAGAGGATCTACTTGGGTTTCACACTAAGCAGAAATTTAACAAAGGAATTTTATGAAAGACTTTTATGTCTATGTTCATGAGTGATATTGGTCTGTAGTTTTCTTTTTGTGGAATGCCTTTATATAATTTTAACATTAGGCAATGCTGGCCTCTTACAAGCAGCTGTGAGGTGTTCTTTCATTCTGTTTTCTGGAAGAAACTGTAAGAATGTGTATCATGTCTTAAATGTCCTGTAGAATTCACCAGTGAAAAACATCTAGAACTGTTGTTTTCTTTTTTGGAAGACTTAAGAACTATTTCTCCAATATTTTGAATAGCTATAGAGCTCATTCTCCTTGTGTGAGCTCTATAGAATAGATTCAAGTCATCTAAGTTAGCAAATTTGTGATAATAGAGGTGTTCATGGTGTTTTATTTTCCTTTCAATGTTCATAGAGTCAGTGGTGATACTTTTTCATTTCTGATACTGGTAATTTGTATCTTTTTTTTCTTTCTTTCAATCTTAATCTGGCTAGAGCTTTGCCAAATTTATTGATCTTTTCATATAATTAGCTTTTGATTTTTAAAAATCTTTACTATTGCCTTTTGGGGCAAGGGGAGTGCTTCCCTGATGGCTTAGTTGATAAAGAATCCACTTGCAATGCGGGAGACTGGGCTTCTGTGGAGAAGGGAATGGCTATCCACTGCAGTATTCTTGCCTGGAGAATTCCATAGACAGAGTAGCCTAGTTACAGTCTGCTGCTGCTTCTGCTAAGTCACTTCAGTCATGTCCAACTCTGTGTGATCCCATAGATGGCAGCCCACCAGGCTCCCCTGTCCCTGGGATTCTCCAGGCAAGAACACTGGAGTGGGTTGCCATTTCCTTCTCCAAGTTACAGTCCATGAGGTCACAAAGAGTAGGACACAACTCAGTGATTAACACGTTCCTGTTTTTAATTTCATTGATTTCTGTTCTATTTTAAAATTATCTTCTGTTTATTCAGGGGTAAATTCTCCTTATTACTCTAGCTTCCTAAAGTGAAAACTCAGTGTTTTTGTTTTTTTAAGTAACTTTCTTATTTTCTGACATATGCATTTATTGTTATGAAATTCCAAGTAAAGTTTTTGCTGCATCCAGTAAATTTTGATAAGTAGTGATTTCATTTTCATTTAATTCAAATTTTTTAAATTATCTTGAGAGAAATTACTTTTCTTTCCATTATCTCTTATTTTCCCTCTTCCTGTTTTCTTTAACATTTGCTTATACACCATGACATATAGATAAAAAGATATTTGATCTATTGATTGAACTGGTCTCAAATATCAAGTTAATGTAAAACCTTTGAGCTTATGATTATGCAAAATTTATTTGCAGCAAGAGCAAATTCATAGGGTAACACTTGATGTTTTCTTTCTTAAGAAGTTTAAGTGCTGCATTTCTGGTTTATTTTTTTCTTGAAACTTTTTGAAAGCATTTTACTAGGTTAAAGATAAATATAAAAGCTATATAATGAACTATAATTTTTGAAAGCAATCATTTTTCTCAATGTGGAAGTCATCTAGTACTCAAAAAATTAAGAGTATTAGTAAACAAATCAGGGCTATCCTGTAATATATGGGGCAGTCAGGGAGAAGTAATAGCTTTGGGCTAAAGAAATGCAACATGACGAAGCAGAAAGAATCATGCAGCAGAAGTTTTAGAGATGCAGATTCTTCTTTCAGATTTCTCATTATCTAGTCTTGTGAGTTCTGTCAATTAACTACATTACTTTCAGTTTCATATTTTTCAGATTCCAAGTCTTCTAATATGTACTGATTTATTGTATATGCCAGAGACTGTGCTTAGTGCTTTATCATATTTTATTTCCTATCTGCACTGTAAAATAAAGTTGGGAAACATAATATATGAGGATTTTGAAAGATATAAAATCTCGTAGTGTCAGTATTGGATTTATACAGTAATTGTGGTGCTTTTGGAGCTGTTTATTCCATTGACCCCAGAAGTGAGACCATTATTATTAACATCCCCATACAACTCACAAGGTAATAATGCTATCAACTCAAGGGATATTATTTGATTAGAATGGTCTCCCATCCATACAATATGTTTCCTAACTCCATCACAGTGTTTAACGTTCCTATTATTTGGGGTTAAGTCATTGAATTCTTCAAAAATACAAACATGGGAATATTAACACATTAACCCATGATTATCCATTAATACTGTACTATATTTTGACTTTTGATTTAGTTAGTAAAAGTTTAAATGTCTTAGCAATAGGATCTAAGAGACATAACTTTTAAAAGTGAGAACATAAAACTGCAAATATTGAAGGTCACAGTTTCTTATGGAAAGCAGGTCTGCATAAGATTTCACAAGGGTAGGCTGCAGCCCATGGGGTCACAAAGAGTTGGGCGTGACTGGGCAACTGAACAATGAGCAACAACAGGGCCCTGGAAAGCTGGAAGATGAGTCCATTTTATTTTCTGCTATTTTTTTCCTTTTCCATTTAGTAGATTCTATTTGGCCACTCATTCTGAGAATACAGAACATCTTTAAATATGCTTTTTCAACTTCTGTGATGTTGTATTTTTATATCAACAGACTTTGAAGCCTAAAAGTAATTTGTAGATTTTTTGACCCATTTTGACCAAAGTAGTCACAGGGGATTTCTGGCATATTAAGTTGCAGTGTTCTTTGCGGAGCAAGGTTGAGTGGTCTTAAACATTAGTACCTGATTCAAAGTTGGTCATTTACATGGTGAGCACAAAAGATATCAATAGTCTATCAGGTGGCCTGTTATATTTCTGCACTGAAGTGGTACTCCATATTAGTGACTAAGTGACTCAATTAGATCCATTTCTTAGTGTTTGTATGAGGGAGAGAGATTGATTGCATGCCAGGAGACAGTGGAAGAAACAAAGCGTTAGGAAAACTAGTATGGCTTTATCTCCACCCATAGATAAGGACCAATGGATGTCCTCACATCCCAGGATGACAGAATGACAGTAGACAAGTACTACTAGTAATGATAGGAGATAAGATGCCCTTATCTGCTGAAAGCATTAAACTTAGTACTAGCACTTTTACTATTTTTCAATGATTTTATTGACCATATATTTCAGTGTATTGTTTACAAGGATGTATTTTTTTTCTTTCTTTCTTTCTTTTTTTTAACATAACTTGAGGTAAACTGAGTGTGCCTCTAACTGTGGCATAGTAAAACAAATAAACAGGGTCAGTTATTAAATGAAAAATTAGGGTTGAGGAATGCTAATAATGCAGTGTTTGAGTTTTGTACATCTCTAGTTTTTGCTTCAAATTTGAAAAATTAGGCCAGGCCATTTGCTCCATCCTATGGAGCTGAGTGGGCAGAGATAGCATTCAGAATTCGGACTGAATTGCCTGCTAATGTGGGACAGATTGGTTCACAGACTTATTTTATTAACTAAAAATAGATTCCTGTGACATTTCTTGCATACAAGAGTTTGTAATTATAGGAGCAAGTCTTGTAAACCAATTTCTTGGTTGAGTGGGATATGTATCCGTTTGAAGTAGGATGATTAAGAAACTGAATGTTGCTTTAAAAATTCAATTGTAAAAGGAAAAGGTAGTAAGTACTAGAGTAGTATCCAGGATGGTCAAATTAAAGCATATGAACATAAGAAAAGTACACTTTAAGAAAAATTTAAGAACTGCAAATTATTATTTTAGAATAGATTTTAGATAATGATCTGAAGAAAGCCTTTCTAAAGAAAAGTTGAAAGAGGTTCACTGCTATCTTTACAGAAGCAATGTCAAGATTTGAATTTTTTTCTGACTCTGAAACTTTTGCAGCAAAAACAGAAATGAGTCAATGGCCTTAGATGCAAACCAAACAGGCCAGTAAGACTTGAGCAGTCCTGGTTATTCTTTAGCTATTACTACTAACAACCATGTAGCTAGACTTGTCCTCACAAAGTTATTTACTCTCTGACTCTGGATGAATTCTATCCTGCATCTGACATCATCTCCATTCCCCACACTCTGTCACAACACTCTCTTGCAGTATTTTTCATTTAGTAAAAAACAGTCACAACACAATAAATTTGAAAAAGACCAGTCTCAGTAACCAAGTTGCCTTATGCCAGCTGTGGCCGTTTTGAAATTTTGCAAAAACAAAGGAGAAGACTACAAGCCCTTCACTACTTCGAGACTTATTGCCTACCCCAGACTCTGAGCCCAGACTATAAATCTCTTTACTTCCCCTCCAGGGGGGCACAGTTCTTGAAGTTGTAGTCTGCTATGTTCCCTCTTTGCTTGGCAAGGAAATAAAGCTACTCTTTCTCTTTTCTTCAAAACTCTGTCTCTGTATTTATATTTGGCGTTGGTACAGAGAGGGCCAAGATTTTGGCAACAAAATCTATTTTTTCTCCTGAAACATTCATAGCCTTAAAGGTAACTAAATTATACTATGAATTAAACCACCTGTATTTAATCCATATCTAAAGATATATTCTATTATAAAGCATATTTGTAACTACAGCACATAATGAATCTATTACTAAGAAGAAGAAGAAGATTCTAGTAAGAAGAAAAGGGACTAATATTTTGTAAAATGTTATTTGGAAATGTGGATATATAATTTGGCCATACTCTTCTGAGAAGTTTTGAAAGGTATCAGTGTTGAATATCAGGTATCTTTTTTCTGTTTTTATTTTAAAAATATCTTTTTCTATCATATTTTGGGCCTCTTTTTTTAACTGCTAGAGTGGAGAAGATACCCAGACACAGAAGAGAAACCATTTGGAAGCAATGATTTTGTTCTAAAATGTCTCTGAAAATCTACTCCTGACTTCTTGGAGTAATGCAAAATTTTGTACAATAGACTAAAGTTTCCTAAAGAAAGCTTTATGACAGGCACTTCTTCAAAATTATTCTCTTTCTAAATTTCACTTGTGAAAAGAAAATCATAAATGACATCATTTCATGATGCTCTAAAACAGAAGTTTAATAGAATTTAGTGTCATAAATAATGCTGAAAAAAAAAAAATAAAAGACTAACTCCAGGAAACTTATTTATTCTTACGCAAGTTGCTTAGCCTCAGAGGATCTCATTTTTTTCTCATCGGTAATAAAATTCTACCAGCTTTTCCTACCTCACAGTCTTTCTATAAGAATACAATTAGAGAAAAATGGGGAAATCCTTTAGTTACAGAGCATTCTTCAAATGCAACTTTGTAAGCATTACATGTGTTTGCAGAATCTCTCGCTTCATTTCATGGTTGTCCATTCTCTGATGTCACTAGCACAGGTGTTTTCTGAATGTTCCATTCAACACTTCTTTTCTTTTCTAAGTGATTTCTCTAAAGTTTAATGTTAATTTTTTGAATAAAAATTTTTGTTTAGTGCTTTATATATATATATACACACACACACATACACAAAATGCTTGTGTATGCCACACTTTTCCCTGAATAATCCTTCAGGAAAGCTTTAACATACTACGAGAAGCATCCTTTCCTGCTAGAGAGCAGTTAGTTCTCTAGGCTGCCCTGCTGAGGCTCTTATCCTTTCAGAGAGTCTCCTTTAGTAAATCACAGGCATACACAATCCCCCTTGTTTTTCAAGAGCAACATTGAGGAGTCTTTGTTATTTTCTATGGTGATGGTCTTTCAAAGGTTTAATTAGAGCATATATAGGCACAAGAAGCTGAAAAAATGTTAAAGAAATCTCTCTTCTTATTCAAGCGAAATCTGAAAAAAGTGATAAAGACTCTCCAGACTCTCAGAGATGTGATTAAAAACAGTGGTGATTTCCTCCTATCTCTTCTCACATTCAAAACTGATCCTGTCATCTAGCATTTGTTAGCTGTGTTAAAGCTGGGTGGTGTGTTAGAACATGCATTGTTTCCTGCTTTTCTTTGTCTTGTATCAGAGTATGGATTATCGCTCCATAAATTGTTCTTACTAAAGTGATCTAGTTTACTTAATCTGGGTTTATTCAGCCAAGGATACTCCAAGCACTTAAAAAATAGAGAATCATATTCAGTCACTGGATCAATGAACATAACAAACACGATAAACTTATTTTGAGGAGGGATGGACAGAATAGGTGAAGGGGTGGAAAGACACAAAATTCTATTATAAAATAAGTCCTCAGGATGTAATATATAACATAGTGACTATACTCAATAATACTATATAGTATATTTAAAAGTTGCTAAGGCAGTAGATCTTCAAAGTTC
Source organism: Cervus canadensis (assembly GCF_019320065.1). Classification (NCBI taxonomy): domain Eukaryota; kingdom Metazoa; phylum Chordata; class Mammalia; order Artiodactyla; family Cervidae; genus Cervus; species Cervus canadensis. Next base: position 59,000,056 of record NC_057404.1, read on the forward strand.
TCATCACAAGAAAAACATGTAATTAGGTATGGTGATGGATGTCTGTTAGATTTTCTGTGATGATCATTTTCATTATATTGTATTATCCTTATGTTGTAAACCTGAAACTAATACAGTTGTCAATTATATCTCAATAAAAATGTAGTAAAGAAACACTTTGCCTAATTATAATTTATATCTTCCTCCATGAGGGCAGGTTTTTTGTTTGTTTTTTCTGCTGCCAGTCTGTTCCAATAGACATGCTGGTCTGTGTTGGGTCATAGGAGAGGTAAGGGGGGACGATTTTCTTACTGAGTCCAAGCTCATACCTTTCACCATGTGACAGGTCAGTGGATGAGGCAAGGAACAGTGATTTTATTTGGGAAGCCAGCAGACAAAGAAGTCAGCAGACTAGTGTTCCAAGAAACCATCCTGCTTGGGTTTGGGTGCTAGTTTATTTTATAGAACAAACAGGACAGGGGGAGTTAAGGTGGTAAAATAAAATTTAAAAAAAAATGTTGATGAATTGGAACTATTTGCTGGTTCCAGCCAGACTCTGGAGAGTACATGTTAATTTCTTCTTTCCTGAAGTCGTTCACAGGTGGACCTGGTCAGGATGTTTCCTGTGAGCTGAGTAGAGGTATTTTGGCTTAACATTCAGTCTTGGGAGGCAGGTTTCCCAGAGATGGGCCATTATGTGTACTTTGAACTGTAGGCAACATCTTTGTGTGTTTAACTTGTAGCAGAGGCAATAGAATACAAGGGTTAAAGTAAAAGAAACAGGTCCAATATGGAGTCAGATTTGTTCTTCTGTATTACAATATTAGTAAGGCAATCTCTTTACTCCTTGTATCAATTATCTACTGCTACATAACAAATTACCCCCAAACTTGTTGGATTAAAAAAAAAAAACATTTATTATGTCACAAATGAGCATTAATGGAGGACAAAGATAAGAACATCTAGGGGAGCAGGCCTGTGGCTGGACCTATAAAGTGGGCAGAACTTTGAGTCTCATATTAGTGCCCATCAGAGAGTATCCATTGCTGAAGAAGTCACCAACCAGCTTGTCATCAGCCTGCCTCCTTGGCCCCCTGGTGCTTGATGAGATCATGAACTTGGTGTCCATGAAGCTATAATGGAGACTATGGGCCCAGAAGCATGGTCTTCCTCTCCAAGGTCGATGCAGCTCTTGCTTCTGCTGATGTCCTGCCCTGCCAATATCAAAGACCAACTCAGAACCTTCAAAGTGGTGCCATCTCAAGGACTCCAGTTCACCTTTGAAAGTGAGTTTATTATATTAGACACTTTGTCAGCAAAAAATGAAATCACTGCCTGCCATATCAGTAAACAAAGGATGTTGCAACCTTCAAACCCACTACAGCTGCCCTCATGGTGAACCTCAAGGGACCTCAGGGTAGAGACTAGTCAGTTGCCTACCACCAAGCCCTCAGCCACTGCAGCGGTTCCCAGCTGTGCTCCCTGAGAGGTGTCCAGACGGAAAAGGACAGGATGCTGGCACTAGACAGCCCAGGTGCCTATCAAAGGGATGACATCAGAGAGCCCAGACTTTGCATCTTCACATACATAGAAAAGTGCTAAATTCCTTAGCTTGGGATATCTGGTTTTCTTTAATTAACAGTAATCTTTTGAAGTTCTGACTGCTTGGCCTTTGCTGCAAAAATGCTTGTATATCCTGGGTCCTCCTTTCCCTCTTCAGACCAGTCTCTCAGAGCTGTCTGAGAAGCCACATTCCAGACTAAGTCCTCAGTTTTGTCCTCCGAATAAAACATAATTCTCAGCTTTTAAATTTCAATTTTAAATTGTGCATCTTTTTTTTTGAGTTGACACCTTCTGCATCTGGAGAGGCCAATTCATTCTTATCATATCTGATACAAAGGCCGGCCTCCTCAAGGGCCTGTGACCTGTACAAAAAACTGTGTGCTTGGCTTACTGCTCTGGTATCATTGCTGTGAAATCCTTACACTTTTTGAGCAAAGGAGAGTGCATTTTCAATTTGCACTGGGTCCCACAAATTTTGTAGCCAGTTCTGTTGATATATAGTCCAGCAATAGGCTCATCTTCTCTTTGTCACCTGCCAGATGTACAGAGCAACATCCTATAACTTAAGAATACCTGATATATTGACATAAGATCTCAGAAATTATGCAGCAAAAATGGTGCAGCAATGTGTGATGACCACAGCATCCAATGGTTCCACCCTTTGCTCCATCATTTGGAAACAGATGACTCAAAGAACTACAGAAGATCAGTACTGGTGAAAGCTATCTACCAGAGAAGAGTAATAAAATTGGTGAGTATGGCTTGTCTTGAAAACCAATGACTTCTAAAATTTCACTTTCTTGTGTTTCTCAAATATAGTTAATGCCATAAAAATGAATCTTCTAAAACTATATTTACTATAACATTTTATTCTTTCCATTAGCAGTTTTTCTTACTATTTTTTTTTTTTTTAAATAGAGCCTCCGAGACTAGTTCAGGCTTTCTTTCTCAAATGTTTATATTCTTCATGACATTATTCTAGCCAGCTATCAGGGATAAATTAGAATGCTATGTATGAAAGTGGTAAGAATAACAAAGGTTTGAGGCATTTTGAAGAATAAGTCAGTAGACCTGAAACTGTTGAGATATGGAGAACTAAAGTGTATAAATGTATAAGTGTATAAATAAAGATGACTTTAAGTTTGCAACCTATGAAATCAAACTTACCAGAAACCAAAAATTGTTAAAATTACATTCAGATTTTTAGAAACTAAAAGAATGTGTCTTGGATTTCTTCATGGTTACTTTAGAAATTCCATTTGCAATATTCTTCTAGGTGTATCTGAAGCTAAATTCTTGATTTAAAAAAAAAATCACTTTGATTTCACTCATCTTTGAAGGCACATTATTCAGCGATGTCATGGAAACTAATTCATCTGTGCGTGTGTGCATTCCAGGCCAGTGAGAATGTTTGGTAGTCTCTGAAGTCCATTCCCAATCTCCCAGGCAGGGGGAGTGGGGCTCTGTGTAGCTGTTATATAGATGATATTTTTGTTTTTTATTGAAATGTAGTGGATTTATAATGGTCTGTTATTTTCAGGTATATAGCAAAATGGTCTAGTTATATATATTCATATATATAAAATATATGAATATGAATACATATAACTTCATATATATATACTTTTCCATTACTGGTTTTTACAAGATATTGAGTATAGTTCCCTATGATATTCAGTAGGTCTTTGTTGATTATCTCTTTTACATATAGTAGTGTGTATATATTAATCCCAAATTCCTAATTTATCCCTCCTCTTTGGTAACCATAAATTTGTTTTCTGTGTCTGTGAGTCTGTTTCTATTTTGTAAATAAGTTTATTTGCATCACTTTTTTAGATTCCACATATGAATGATATCATATGGCATTTGTCTTTCTCTGTCTGGTTTACATCACTTAGTATGATAATCTCCAAGTCTTCCCATGTTTCTGAAAATGGCATTAATTTTCCTTTCTTACTGCACATTATAGTTGATTGTCCTGTCTTGTCAAATACTGAGTGCTGGTAACCCTGCTCCAGGTAGGGGTGCCACTATTAAAGGTTTCATCATGAAAGTGAAATGTATCAAGAAAAAAGAGGGAACAAAAATCTTCTGTGAGAACCTGCAGACGATTCTAATTACAAAGCACACTGATGTATGTGAAGTTCATTACAGACACTCCAGGCATCTGTTGTACCTCCAGGATAACATGGAAACTCACGAATAAACAAACCTTTTGGAAAGAGGATACTGACTTCTGATTATTTTAAAATGCTGCCTTTAACCATCAACAAAGATGACAGCATTGTTCACAAAACAGCATATTTCTGTCTCATGTCCCTTCCCTTCAGGAGGAAGGTGACTGATGAATTTTTCTCTTGTTATGTTTTCTTGGAGGAAGAAGTGAGTTTGGATTGTGTTCTCCATTATAGTATCAGATGGCACCAGCTGAAGAGTCATCTGTTTTGAATGTGGAAATAGCATTTGACCAGGAAGTCAGAAGATGTGAGTTCACAGCCTGGCTTCAATATTTACTACCACCCTGATGACTGTGGCCATAAGCAATTCTATTCTCTGAATTTCAGTGTCTTTATTTGTAAAATAGAAATGTTATTGCCTGTACTATCTTCTTCCACTTTTGATGTTGAGGGAGTCAAATAAAATTACATATGCAAAAGAGTTTTACAAGTTGCAATTATTACATATGTGTTATATATTTAATTTTGTCTGGCAAAATCTTGAGGCTTTGGGTTTTAAAGAACAGATTTGACTGGGTCTTAAGAAGGGACACAGAAGGTTAGACATTCAAACTAAACACAGCTATTTTAACCACATTTTAAATGTGATATTGTTGCAGGGAACAGCCAATTTTGATTCCATATTGGAACTGTTTCTTTGACTTGCTTTTTACTGTTTTTGTTATTATAATCATGCATAATGGCCTGACTGAGAATCCTGCCTCTCTGTCTAACTGTTATGCTAAAATGCCTTTGTTTAGGACCCTCTCCACCTGTGGATGTCTACAGGAAGAAATTAGCACATCCCCTCCCCAAGGTTTGCCATTCCAGGAGACATTTGCAAGTTTAATGAGTTTTCTACTTTGCCTCCTCACTCCCCCATAACTGTTCTATAAAAGAACTTGGTATCCAGACCCCATAAAAAGATTATTTTGAGACATTAGTCTGCCATCTTTTTGGCCAGCAGGGTTTTCAAATAAAGCTGTATTCCTTTCCTCAACACCTCATCTCTCAGTTAATTCACCCGTCATGCCCTGATCACAGTGAACTTGATAACGCTTTCAAAACTGTGGATACAAGACGGGGTAAGAGAAAATAAAATAGACTTCAAAGAAAGGAAAGTGAAGAATATATTTCAGTCTTGTTCTTGCTTTTCTCTTGAACAAAATAGGCGATGGTTTGCCTCCAGCAGGGATATCATTAAGCAAGCAGAGCTGGCCTGGTTCTCATCATGCAGTCTGCGTCAGCGTGGGAGGTAGTGGGAGACGGTGGGGCTCTTGCATGGTGTGTGGGAAGCCAGCCGGTCTGACGGCTCATCCACACGGTTAGCTGAAGACCCAATATCCGGAAAGGGGGTCAGGGTCTTTAATGGAGAATCTTAAATGGCAGAGAAAGGGACTTAGGTTACTGTTATTATTATTATTAAGGGACTAAGATAAAGCTCAACATTCAGAAAACTAAGATCATGGCATCTGGTCCCATTACCTCATGGGAAATAGATGGGGAAACAGTGGAAACAGTGTCAGACTTTTTTTTTTTGGGCTCCAAAATCACTGCAGATGGTGATTGCAGCCATGAAATTAAAAGACCCTTACTCCTTGAAGGAAAGTTATGACCAAACTAGACAGCATATTAAAAAGCAGAGACATTACTTTGCCAACAAAGGTCCGTCTAGTCAAAGCTATGGTTTTTCCAGTGGTCATGTATGGATGTGAGAGTTGGACTGTGAGGAAAGTTGAACGCCGAAGAATTGATGCTTTTGAACTGTGGTGTTGGAGAAGACTCTCGAGAGTCCCTTGGACTGCAAGGAGATCCAACCAGTCCATCCTAAAGGAGATCAGTCCTGGGTGTTCATTGGAAGGACTGATGCTGAAGCTGAAACTCCAATACTTTGGCCACCTCACGTGAAGAGTTGACTCATTGGAAAAGACCCTGATGCTGGGAGGGATTGGGGGCAGGAGGAGAAGGGGATGACAGAGGATGAGATGGCTGGATGGCATCACCAACTCGATGGGCATGAGTTTGAGTAAACTCTGGGAGTTGGTGATGGACAGGGAGGCCTGGTGTGCTGTGATTCATGAGGTCTCAAAGAGTCGGACACGACTGAGCAACTGAACTGAACTGAACTGAAGATAAAGAATAAAGTAACAAATCTAAGCAGAAACCTTGATGGGCTGTAAACTAGACCTGAAAAGTAGACAAACTCTAGAACCTTTACTGAAGTGATTCAAGGAACTGGTGAAGAAAGTTTGACCAGGCAGCCTGCAAGTAGTCTTATAAGATCCCCACCAAAGGCAAGCTGTTGAGTTCTACCTTTTCTAAAAGTAGAGCTTAATCAAAGCTGTGATAGGAGTTCATTTAGGAATGTGCTCCCAGCAAATAGTTTTGAGGGACTGAAAGTAACCTGTGAAGGAGAAAAAGTCACATAAAAATGCAGAAGTTGCCTGAATGAAGAATATTGAGTCTGTGATTATAGTAGTTTTCTCAGATGTGTATCTTGATGTCCAATATACTGTGTTTTGGAGTTATTAAAGTCGAGTAATATTCAGTTCTATGCAGCATTATGTGTCATTGGCCTTTTGTGAATGTGCATGTTTTAAACTGCAAATTTTAAACAGTTTGTCCTCTGTTATTAAAAATGAAATAAACTTTGCCATTACATAAAGAAAAACAAAACCAGACAAAAAAACAAAATAAAACAAAATAAAATGCACAATCAAGTTGTTCTCCTTCAAGATGACTGTACTATCTTCCTTCTAAGGACCTTTGTGAAATGTATCTGAATTTTCTTCCTGAAGGAAAGAAGGAGGAAACATTTACCCATGTCCCCTGTCATCCATCAGCCAGAAATGTACCATAAGGAGAGCTCCCCTGACTATTTGTGTCTGCTGAGTGAAGAGAGGGTCCCTGCATGACCACAGTGGTCCTGAGGCCATGAAACAGCTGTGGCTGAAACAGGGACCAAGCTCAGACATGCCCAGATGCCTTGGCTTGAAGTGAATAAGAGCTTGTGTGGATCTGGTCGTCACTGGTAGGACTCAGCACAGAGGGGAAACTATTGGAGTAAAAGCACAATATATTTTTAAAGGGCATTCAAATGTATGCATCTATTTTAAGAATAAGCCAAGATGGTTACCATTTATGATTACCATGATTTCTCATTAAAACTTGCGATGCTACATATGTCTTCTTGGATTTTCATTAGATGAGTAAGGATGCTTCATTTTCTTTTAAATGAAGAATTCAGAAATCGTAAGTTGTAACTGGTCCACTGAAATGGATAAGAGACTGAAATCTAAACTAGTGGGAGTTGAATTCTCTTCAATTTAGTTTGATTCTTTTTCAGCAGAAGAGAAGAAATCTCTCTCTCAATCTCAGAAAGAAACTAAATGTATAATTTTATGTACTGTGTTGTATTTCTCCCACTTGTTTATATATATATATATTCAGTTTTCTGAGGAAAAAAAGCTCTTTACTCTTGTCAAGTATTATTTCTCTTTTTTAAAAGGAAATAGTTTTATTTTTGTTTATTTAAATAATTTAATTAATTAATTTTGGCCATGCTGGGTCTTCACCGCTGCACGGGCTCTTCTCTAGTTGCCATGAGCGGGGGCTACTCTCTAGTTGTGGTGTGTGGGCTTCTCATTGCAGTGGCTTCTCTTGTTGTGGAGCAGCAGCTCTAGGGTGCAAGGTTCTTGCTGAGAAGGAGAAATACCCTCAAGCAGGATACACTGTTGTCATATAATCATTAGTACAGAGCTTAAGGAAAAACATATCCTTGAGCAAGATGAGTTGTTTTGTTGTATAATCATTAGCTCTGGGATTAAAGAAAAAACGTCTTATGTGACTAAGACAAAGGAATGTTAAAAAATAAACATTTGTCCTTTTGTCCTCCTCAAGAACCCCAGATGCCTTTCTTTTTCTCGAAGGTCCTGGACCCCTTTCTTCTTGAGGACCCCAGACTCCTTATCAACCTACCTAAGAATTAACTCTCAGCAAAAGACAACTTGCTTTTGATTTCTGTGTTCACATCATTTATTCTGCTCTCTTTCTCCAAGTGTGTGTGTGTGTGTGTGTGTGTGTGTGTGTGTGTGTTTTGTAAATGTACTTATGTTCTCACAACTATAACTACCTAATTCTGTACATACTATCTTCTCTTTCATATGGTTCTGGTTCTTCTGGAATTAATTTTCATCATAAAATAGTAAAACAAACATTTCTCTGTTTTAAATATGTCATGGTTTTTTAGAAATTGCAAAGGTCTTTAATATGAAAATACTTGTTCTTAGAAATTCCAAAGTTCCTGTTCAAGCTCTACCTTCCTCCCTTCAAGGAACTGCTCCTTCAAGAGCCTGTTGTCATGAAAGTCTCAGTTTATCTTTCTTATGGGGAAGGTAAAAGGAGTAAGTAATGCAGAAGATCAAGATGAATTATCATTGCTAAAAATATTGACTCTAAAATTATTTAAAATATTAGCTATTCTGTGATTTCCTGAGGAATTATTTTCATTTTAGCTAAAGATGATAACCACCAGGTGTCATCTGTGCCTATGACAGAGAACATTAATAATAATAATAACTATTCTGTAGTAGGTGCCATAGTCACTATACACATACTCTCTAACACAACACAGCCCTGAAAGCCAAGTAACCACCTCCAAGGCAAAATGAGAATACCCAGGAAATCCCTGGACTTACCCAAGCAAATGTCTTAACAGAAATATACTATTCAATTTAGAGTCAAACTCAAACTTCTTATATGTCCTTATTGATTTTTACCCTCACATGCTTAGAAAATGTGTGCTTTTATCTATGTATATTATACATTAGGAAACATATTGTATTATAAAAGTGTTACATAAACCAAATCCATCTCTAAAAGTCTTTCCATGGAAAAAATTCCAGGACCAGATGGCTTCATTCATGAATGATTACTATAAAATATTAACATTACCCAAATATGTTCAGAAAATAGATTAGAGGAGAAAAAGCATAATTTTTAAACTCATTTTATGAAACCCAGTGACTTCATTTCTAGTTACATATTACTGCATAGTAATATACTCATATAGACACTAAAAAGCATGTTAAAAGAGAGTCTATGAATGGATGAGAAATTAAAAGTCTCACTAAAAATAGAATCTATAATAGAATTTGCAAATTATTATGTTAAAAGGATAAATACCAAGGTCCTACTCTAAAGCAGAGGGAACTATTTCAATATATTGTGATAAATCATAAAGGAAAAGAATATACGAAATAATATATATATATATATATGTATAATTGAATCACTTTGCCATTCAAGAGAAAGTAATACTCATTGTAAATAAAAATAAACTAACAAAAATATAATCTATAAAAGAATAAATTGTAGAACATTCCTACAGAAAGATACAGAGTAATGAAAATGAACAAACCACAACTACTTTAATTATCATCTATTAATGCTACAAATAATCCTCAGCCATAAATGCCAGCCAAACAGCTGTTTGACTCTATCAGTTCAGTTGCTCAGTCATGTCTGATTCTTTGCAACCCATGGACTGCAGCACTCCAGGCCTGTCCATTACAAACTCCCAGAGTTTACTCAAACTCATGTCCATCAAGTCGGTGATGCCATCCAGCCATCTCATCCTCTGTCATCCCCTTCTCCTCCTGCCTTCAATCTTTCCCAGTATCAGGGTCTTTTCTTAAAAAAAAAAAAAAAAAAGTCAGTTTTTTGCATCACGTAGCCAAAGTAGTGGAGTTTCAGCTTCAACATCAGTCCTTCCAATGAATATTCAGGACTGGTTGGATCTCCTTTCGGTCCAAGGGGTTCTCAAAGCTCTTCTGCAACACCACAGTTCAAAAACATCAACTTTTTTGGTGCTCAGCTTTCTATATAGTCCAAATCTCACATTCATACATGACTACTGGAAAAACCATAGCTTTGACTACATGGACCTTTGTTGGCAAAGTAATGTCTCTGCTTTTTAATATGCTGTCTAGGTTGGTCATAACTTTTCTTCAAGGAGTAAGCGTCTTTTAATTTCATGGCTTCAGTCACCATCTGCAGTGACTTTGGAGCAGAAAAAAATAAAGTCTGTCACTGTTTCCACTGTTTCCCCATCTATTTGCCATGAAGTGATGGGAGCAGATGCCATAATCTTAGTTTTCTGAATGTTGAGTTTTAAACCAATTTTTCACTCTCCTTTTTCACTTTTGTCAAGAGGCTCTTTACTTCTTAGCTTTCTGCCCTAAGAGTGGTGTCATCTGTATATCTGAGGTTATTGATATTTCTCCTGGCAATTCTGATTCCAACTTGTGCTTCACCCAGCCCAGTGTTTCTCATGATGTACTCTGCATATAAGTTAAATAAGCAGGGTGACAATATACAGCCTTGATGTACTCCTTTTCCTATTTGGAGCCAATCTATTGTTCCATGTCCACTTCTAACTGTGGCTTCCTAACCCGCATACAGGTTTCTCAAGAGGCAGGTCACGTGGTCTGGTATTCCCATCTCTTTCAGAATTTTCCAGGGTTTGTTGTGGTACACACAGTCAAAGGCTTTGACATAGTCAATAAAGCAGAAGTAGATGTTTTTCTCTAACTCTCTTGCTTTTTCAATGATCCAACAGATGTTGGCAATTTGACCTCTGGTTCCTCTGCCTTTTCTAAATCCAGCTTAAACATCTGGAAGTTCATGGTTCACATACTGTTGAAGCCATGTTTGGAGAATTTTGAGCATTAATATGCTAGCATGTGAGATGAGTGCCATTGTGCGGTAATTTGAGCATTCTTTGGCATTGCCTTTCTTTGGGGTTGGAATGAAAACTGATATTTTCCAGTCCTGTGGCTACTGCTGTTTTCCAGATTTGCTGGTATATTTAGTGCAGCACTTTCACAGCATCATCTTTTAGGATTTGAAATAGCTCAACTGGAATTCCATCACTTCCATTAGCTTTGTTCATAGTGATGCTTCCTAAAGCCCCTTGACTTCATACTCCAGGACATCTGGCTCTAGGTGAGTGATCACACCATTGTAATTATCTGGGTCATTAAGATCATTTTTGTATAGTTGTTCTGTGTATTCTCACCATCTCTTCTTAATATCTTCTGCTTCTGTTAGGTCCATACCATTTCTGTCCTTTATTGTGCCCATAATTGCATGAAATATTCCCTTAGTATCTCTAAATTTCTTGAAGTGATCTTTAGTCTTTCCCATTCTGTTGTTTTCCTCTATTTCTTTGCATTGATCACTGAGGAAGGCTTTCTTATCTCTCTGTGCTATTCTTTGGAACTCTGCATTCAAATGGGAATACATTTCCTTTTCTCCTTTGCCTTCCAATTGTCTTCTTTTCTCAGCTATTTGTAAGGCATCCTCAGACAGCCATTTTGCCTTTTTGCATTTCTTTCTCTTGGGGATGGTTTTGGCCACCACCTCCTGTACAATGGTATGAATCTCCATCCATAGTTCTTCAGGCACTCTATCTGATCTAATCCTTTGAATCTATTTGTCACTTCCACTGTATAATCATGAGGGATTTGATTTAGGTCATACATGAATGACCTAGTGGTCTTCCCTACTTTCTTCAACTTAAGTCTGAATTTTGCAGTAAGGAGTTCTTGATCTGAGCCATAGTCAGCTCCCAGTCTTGTTTTTGCTGACTGTATACAGCTTCCCCATCTTTGGCTACAAAGAATATAATCAGTCTGCTTGGTATTGACCATCTGTTGATGTCCATAGGTAGAGTCATCTCTTGTGTTGTTGGAACAGAGAATTTGCTATGAACTGTGTGTTCTTTTGGTAAAACTCTGTTAGCCTTTGCCCTGCTTCATTTTGTACTTCAAGGCCAAACTTGCTTGTTACTCCAGGTATCTATTGACTTCCTACTTTTGCATTCTAGTCTTATCATAAGAAGAACAAGTCTTTTTCATATTAGTTCTAGAAGACCTTGTAGGTCTTCAGAGAACCATTCAGCTTCAGCTTCTTTGGCGTTTGTGTTGGGGCATAGACTTGATTTACTGTGATATTGAATGGTTTGCCTTGGAAGTGAACTGAGATTATTCTATCATTTTTGAGATTGCACTGAAGTACTGTATTTTGGATTTTGTTCACTATGAGGGCTACTCCATTTCTTCTAAGGGATTTTTGTCTACAATACATGGTATAATGGTCATTTGAATTCACCCATTCCTGCCCATTTTAGTTCACTGACTCCTAAAATGGTGATGTTCACTCTTTCCCTCTTGCCATCACCTGTTTGACCACTTCCAATTTACCTTGATTCATGAACTTAGCATTCTAGGTTCCCATGAAATATTGTTCTTTACAGCATCAGAATTTAGTTTGACCACATCTAGAACTGGATGCTGTTTCCTTTTTGGCTCAGCCTCTTCGGCTCTGCCTCTTCATTCATTCTGTAGCTATTTCTCCGTTATTCTCCAGTAGTCTAGTGGGCACCAACCTACCTGGAAAGTTCATCTTTCAGTGTCACGTTTTTTTTTTTTTTTTTTTTTTGGCCTTTTCATACTGTCCAAAGGCTGGAAAAGATTAGTTTTCATTCCAATCCCAAAGGGCAATGTCAAAGAATGTTCAAACTACTGCACAATTGCACTCATTTCACATCCTAGCAAAGTAATGCTCAAAATTCTCCAAGCTAGGCTTCAATAGTACTTGAACCAAGAACTTCCAGATGTTCAAACTGGATTTAGAAAAGGTGGAAGAACCAGAGCTCAAATTGCCAACGTCAGTTGGATCACAGTAAAAGCATGAAAATTCCATAAAAACATCTACTTCTGCTTCATTGACTAGACTAAAGCTTTTGAATGTGTGGATCACAACAAACTGTGGAAAATTCTGAAATAGGAATACCAGACAGCCTTACCTGTCTCCTGTGAAATCTGTATGTGAGCCAAAAAGCAATAGTTAGATATGGAACAACCGACTGGTTCAAAACTGGAAAGAAATATGCCAAGGATATATATTGTCACCCTGCTAATATGCAGAGTACATCATGAAAAATGCTGGCTGGATGAAGTCCAAGTGGGAATCAAGATTGCTGGGAGAAATATCAATAATATCAGATATGTAGATGACACCACTCTTATGGAAGAAAGCAAAGAGGAACTAAAGAGTCTGTTGATGATGGTGAAAGAGGAGAGCGAAAAAACTGACTTAGAACTCAACATTCAAAAAACAAAGATCATGGCATCTGGTCCCATCTCTTCATGGCAAATAGGTGGGGATTCAATGGTAACATTGAGACATTTTATTTTCTTGGGCTAAAAATCACTTCAGATGGTGACAGCAGCCATGAAACTAAAAGAGGCCTGCTCCTTGGAAGAAAAGATATGACAAACTTAGATAGCATACTAAAAAGTAGAGACATTACTTTGCTGAAAAGATTCATGTAGTCAAAGCTATGGCTTTTCTGGTAGTCATGTATTGATGTAAGAAATGGACCATAAAGAAGGCTGAGCATGGAAGAATTGATGCTTTTGAACTGTGGTGTTGGGAAGACTCTTGAGACTCCCTTGGACAGCAGGGGGATCAAACCACTCAATCTTAAAGGAAATCAGTCCTGAATATTCATTGGAAGGACTGATGCTAAAGCTGAAGCTCCAATGCTTTGGCCACCTGATGTGAAGAGCCAATGCATTAGAAAGAACCCTGATTCTGGGAAAGATGGAAGGCAGGAGTAGAAGGGGACGACAGAGGATGAGATGGTTGGATGGCATCACTGACTCAATGGACATGAGTTTGAGCAAGCTCCAGCTGATTATGAAGGACAGGGAAGCCTGGCATGCTGCAGTCCATGGAGTCACAATGAGGCAGACACAACTGAGTGATTGAACAATAAAGTGTAATAAAATAGTTAATCCATTGTTCAATAAAGTTTCTTTGTGAAAATGAAAAAAAAATCTTTAATTTTTACTTGAAATGCAAAGGAACTTTGTGGCTAACCAAGTATATTGGTCTCTATGCCAAAGTCCTGACATTGGCCTCCATAAAAATCCAAATACCTTGTGGATTCAGATAGTTTTCAAGTTGATGAACATAATCACACTTGGAAAGTGATGCACCCCAACTCCATGGGGATAAATGTTTCTATGCATCTCTTTATCTGTCTGCTTATCTGTATTCTTTATCAATATCTTCTATTATAAAATCAACTGGTAAATATAAGTGTTTCCTTGAGCTATGGGAGCTGTTTTGCATGTGAATCCAAGGCAGAAGGTCATAGAAAGCTACAATTTGTAACCAAGTGGGGCAGAAATTCTGGACAACCTGTGGATTTAATCTTTGCAATTGGCATCTGAAGTTGGGGACAATCTTATAGGAGTGAGCTCTTAACATGTGGTGTCTTTACTAATTCCAGTTAGTGTCAGAAGTGCATTGAATTATAGGACCTTTAGTTGGTTTCAGATTTACAGAGAACCCCACACATCTGATGTCAGAAGTGTTCTGAATTTGGTAGTAGTCTGAGAGTAAAGAAGAAACACAGGAGGGGTGTTTTTTCCAAGTCATCACAACAAAAATTAAAGCTTTGTTCTTTTCACATTAGAGTTGATGAAGATTTCTTGAAACATTATTTATACACCTATTTGAAATTGCAGTATGTCTTTTTAATGTAGTATCAAGAAGCTCGTATATGCTATACCACAATGTATTTGAAAATATTTCACATTAAAATATTTTTTTAAATTTTCCATGTACTTTATTTAATGCATTTTAAAACATCACTATGAAATGGGGTATTTAGGCTACAATAGGCTGCAAAGTGTGTGTCAGTCAAGGGTTGATCAGGAGACAAGACCAATCAATGACTCATACAGGAAAAGTTAATACAAAAACTTATTAAAAATAAAGATTGGAACAGTAAAGAATTTGCTAGTAAAAAGTAAATAAAATCTAAAGAAATAAAGTTGAAACTATCCACCAATCCTAGGGCTGAGATAGAGCTCCAAGGAAGAAGTGAGTCCTTCTTGATCTCAACTCTAGCCCAGGGTTGAAATCTGGACCTTGTTGGAATGGACTCTGGATCATGAAACTCACAGAAACCATGAAGTTGTAGAAGGGGATCATAGAGAGGAGGGTGTTCTAGGGAAGCCATTCATGAGTGATAGCATTCTGCTGCAGAACTCTCCAAGAAGGTGATGAGCAGAAGTTCATAGAAGTTTCTGAGACTGTGACTGTCCTTTGGGAAGGCACTCAGGTGCATGCCAGGAAACCAGAAACAAGGTGTGCTATAGGGCTGAACTCCTGGGAAAGTTGCATGGGCTGGAGGAATTTGCCTAAACAAGCATCCCTGACCTAGGGCCAGTGATCCTTCTAGTACCCATTCTGGTTAAACTGACTTCTGTTCTACCTGGCAAAGGAGAAATAAGCAAGTGTCCAGCTCCATTCTTGCAAAGCAGGTAATGAAGACTGAATTTAAAGCCAAGAGGCAGTATATTGATTATATTGATAATTGGAACAAAGGGATTCCTGACTCCTAAATGTTACACATCTCCAGGGTAGGCAAAGAACTATGTTCATTACATTTCCTGATTATCTAAAACTCTTTCTTAAGTTGAAATCAGGTAGGGAACATTTACTAATTTTTTCAAAAACCTAAGGGCTTCCCTGGTGGTTCAGAGGTTAAAGCATCTGCCTCCAATGCAGGAGACCTGGGTTCGATCCCTGGGTTGGGAAGATCCCCTGGAGAAGGAAATGGCAACCCACTTCAGTATTCTTGCCTGGAGAATCCCATGGTCAGAGGAGCCTGGTAGGATACAGTCCACAGGGTCACAAAGAGATGGACATGACTGAGTGCCTTCACTTCAAAAAACTAACTGCTCATTTCTTTGATACTTCTCTACTTGTTTTAGTTTTTTGGTACATGTGTCCTCTGCTTATTTTGAGGTCTTAAATTAAAAAAAAAAAAAAGATTCCTAGGGTGAGTAGGGTAAAATCATTGATTTTAGGCTGTCCTTCCTCTAATATAAGCATTTAAAATTATAAATTTCCCTCTAAGTTCCACTTTAGTTGCTTCCTCTAAGTTGTGATCTAGTCCATTTTTATTGTCATGAAGTTCAAAGTGTTTTCCAAGTTTTGGGGGTCTTTTTTCCTGCATGGATTGTTTACAAGTTTGTTCTTTAATTTCCAAACATTTGGGAACTTCTAGATACCTGTTATGGATTTCAGTTTAATATCTTGTGGTTAGCGAACACATTTTGTACTAATTTCATACCTCTTAAGTTCACTATGATTCATTTTATACTTAGAATATAGCAAAACTCAGTGACTGCTATTAATATATGTGCACTTAAAAATAGTGTGTTGTGTGGACTTTTCTTAAAATGTAAATTAGGTCAAGGAGGTTGATGAGTGTTCATTAGTTATTCAGATGTTGTGTTACCATTGATGAGCCGGTATTGTCATTTTATTTTTTTTAAGGTTTATTTATTTAACATTTTTTGATCATGGTGGATCTTTGTTCTGCACAGAGCTTATTCTAGTTGAAGTGAGCGGGGGCTACTCTTCATTCCAGTGCATGGTTTTCTCATTGCATTGGCTTCTCTTGTGCAGAGCATAGGATCTAGGTACACAGACTTCAGTAGTTGTGGTGCATGAACTTAGTTGTTCCACGGTACGTGGGATCTTCTGGGACCAGGGATCAAACCGGTGTCCCTTGCATTGCAAGGTGGATTCTTAACCACTGGATCACCAGCGAAGTCTTGTCATTATCATTAACCAGTTCCACAGTTCACATCAGTGTTCATTCTTTGTGAGTGAGGCCAGCAAGCGTGGAACTCATGTTTGAAAGGATGAAGTGATGTGACAGGTAGATTACATCTTCTGAGAGAGAAAAAAGTAGTGATGATGAATTATTTGTATGGCAAAAGATTGAACCTAACAGCTTCAATTTCACTGTAAGTGGTATATAAAGTAATCTGTTGAGAAGCACAACCAATGTATATCAAGAAAAAAAAAACTATTTTGAAGTAAAATAATACAGAAATATTTATTTCCATGATCTGAAGACGTCTTGAATAAATGGGGGTTTCATATCATTGTTCACTGTAAACATTGCCTTTGTAGAAACTGAACCTGCATGCACCACTGAGGCAGAAAATCAAACAGCATACTGACGTGAACCACAGGTGCGCTGCCCTCTGAGGACAGCTCTCACTGTGAGGAAACCTGCACCTAATCCTCAGCTGCTAAGGGCACCTTCAAAGCTTAGGTAAGGTCCAGATTTCATTTTCAGTCAGTAAGAGAGAGATCTGTCTTCTTGAAAAATGGTTTGACTCTTTAGAGTTGTCTGCAGGGTCCAATTTTGTTAGATTGTTCTGCAGTGTATTGGAAAATTAGTTTATGACACATTGGTCTGAGTTTCTAGGGAAGGCATGAGCATTCTATATTGTATTTTTCTCAAATACATGTGAGAGCCAACCTAGAAGTTCTACAATTGATAAAAATGTTATAGCATATATTTTTACAATGTTTCACAATTCAATTATAATGCTGTTGATAGTATAACTGTTTGAATTTACCAACATTTAATTATGAGTTGCATGTTTGTTACCCTTAAATTGTCATTTTTTAATTTTATCATAAATGATACTTTCATAAACTATCCCTTTAGTGGAATATTGTTGACTTCAAAGTAAAGACGTTTTCCAAGGTACATAAAATATGTTTATATTAGTACTGGAAAAAAAATCTACCTATTAAATTTTTCTTTTCTAGCATATTGACCACATACATAAAGTCAGATTTCTCCAAAACAATTTGGAGTCATAGTATGAATTAAGTAGTTGCTTTTTAAATATTAAAATTATCAGTACTAGTATTTTGTAATTTCATCTGCTGTCTTTATGATTCCATAGCACTCTTTGGCCTACTTGTTTTAATCTCCATGCCCAATATGAAGTTTTATAATAATTATATTCCCTTGTACAATTAAAAAAATAACTCTTTCATAGAAAGTTCCTCAAAGTATTTACTTGACATATCCATGGTGAAAAAATTCAGGTATAATAAGAAAAGACATTTAGAGTATATAAGATACATGCATGCACAAAGACTGGTATTTCAAATCCATGTGATAGGAAAATGTTAGTTTTCATAAAATCAAGAGACATATTTAATGGCTCCGTCAGATCTGGGGGAAGTGAATTGGGAATAAAAGTGCATCAAGGAAAAGAGGCAAGGATCTTTATAAGAGGTTGGATCTTCACTTAATGATTGAGCACACATGTCCCAGTTTCAATAGCCTGTCGTCAATAACGGACCAGATATATGGCTCTTTTCCATAAAAGTCACCATTAACCTTTTCTCTAAGGCAAGGTTCTCAATCAGAGGACAAAGGCAATGTCTGGAGACACTTTTGTTTATCACAGTGAGGGGTGGGAAATTGGAAGTAGCATCCAGTGGGCAGAAGCAGGAAGAATGCTAAACATCCATCGGTAACCAGCACAGGCCATCAAAACAAAGGACTGTTCAGACCAAGATGTCATTAGTGCAGAGGTGGAGAACCAGTGCTCTAAGGCAAAATGGAAACAGCTTTTCTCTTAATTTATATGCTTCATGCTGACTTTTTCAGAAATCCTCCCTCAATACTATTGAGTCTACCCTGGATGTTCATTTTAGCTTGATTTCATCTCTAAAAAACTAGTCCTGAGAAATAGGATGATGGAGTTTGAGAAGAAAAAAACTATATAAATGCAACAGACTCCGTTTGGATGTTATTGAACATAATTTTTGATATCTTCACTGGAAAAATATATTCCTCACATGCAATAATTACAACATTCTAAAAGTAGTACATTTTGTACCTGACTAATAGTATATTTTCTCTATATGGTGATACATTTCAATCTAATTTCTGTCTTCAGCTTAGTTCAGTCTCTCAGTCGTGTCTGACTCTTTGCGACCCCATGGACTGCAGCACTCCAGGCTTCCCTGTCCATCACCAACTCCCAGAGCTTGCTCAAACTCATGTCCATTGAGTCAGTGATGGCATCCATCCATCTCATCCTCTGTCGTCCCCTTCTCCTCCCACCTTCAATCTTTCCTAGAGTCAGGGTCTTTTCCAATGAGTCAGTTCTTCGCAACAGGTGGCAAAAGTACTGGAGTTTCAGCTTCAGCATCAGTCCTTCCAATGAATATTCAGGACTGATTTCCTTTAGGATGGGCTGGTTGGATCTCCTTGCTGTCTAAGGGATTCTCAAGAGTCTTCTCCAACACCACAGTTCAAAAGCCTCAATTCTTCTGCACTGTTTTCTTTATAATCCAGCAATCACATCCATACATGACTATTTGAAAAACCAGAGCTGTGACTAGATGAACCTTTGTTGACAGAGTAATGTCTCTGTTTTTTAATATGCTGTCTAAGTTGATCATAGCTTTTCTTCCAAGGAGCAAGTGTCTTTTAATTTCGTGGCTGCAGTCACCACCTGCAGTGATTTTGAAGCCCCAAAATATAAAGTCTGTCACTGTTTCCATTTTTTCCCCATCTATTTGCCATGATGTGATGGGACCAGTTGCCATGATCTTAGTTTTTTGAATATTGAGTTTTAAGCCAGTTTTTTCACTCTCCTCTTTCACTTTCATCAAGAGGCTCTTTAGTTCTTCTTTGCTTTCTGCCATAAGGGTGGTATGGGCATAGTTGAAGTTTTTGATATTTCTCCAGCAATCTTGGTTCCATCTTGTGCTTCAGCCAGCCTGGCATTTTGAATGATGTACTCTGCATATAATTTAAATAAGCAGGGTGACAATATACAGCCTTGACATAATCCTTTCCCAATTTGGAACTTGTCTGTTCCACGTCTGTTTCTAACTGTTGCTTCTTCACCTGCTTACAGATTTCTCAGGAGACAGGTCAGGTGGTCTGGTATTCCCATTTCTTTAAGAATTTCTTTAAGAATTGTTATAATCTACACAGTCAAAAGCTTTGGCATAGTCTATAAAGCAGAAGGAGATGTTTTTCTCGAACTCTCTTTTTCTATGATCCAACGGCTGTTGGCAATTTGATCTCTGATTCCTCTGCCTTTTCTAAAACTAGCTTGAACATCTGAAATTTCATGTTTCACATACTGTTGAAGCCTTGCTTGGAAAATTTTGAGCATTACTTCGCTAGCATGTGAGATGAGTACAATTGTGTGGTAGTTTGAACATTCTTCGGCATTGCCTTTCTTTGGGATTGGAATGAAAACTGACCTTTTCCAGTCCTGTGGTCACTGCTGAGTTTTCCAAATTTCCTGGCATATTGGGTGCAGCACTTTAACAACATCATCTTTAGGACAATTTCTGTCTTGAGGTTTAATTTTTCTGTTTATGATTTGGTTTGGGATAGACCATTTGCTAAATGATGACTTTGCTCTGACCTCTCTGAAAAACACTTTTGATCCTAAGATTTCTGGTACTCATGATCCAAAACCAATAGGGGCCACTCCATCCTGTTTAGAAAAGAGCTATAAAGCATGAATTAAAGCACCAGCAAGTTATTAGTGCTAAGATGACTTATCAGAATCAGATCAGACAAGAACATTCTTGACTCAAGAACAGAAGAATGAGTTGTCAAAATTTATTTCCCAACCAGGATGCAGAGCTCTTAAGAGGAATATAACTTTTTTTTAGATTTAATTTATATATATATATATATATATATATATATATATATATATATATATATGTATTTTTGTATGTGTGTGTGTGTATAAATGTATGTGTGTATATATATATATATATATATATATATATATATATATATGTAGCTTGTGCACTCACAAAGCCTAAGTAGAAGAGCTCAGTTAGAGGAAGTATCATATTCCTGGGATCAGGTCAGATTATTTCACCAGCTTGAATAGTAGCTATTGGACTCATTTCTTACTTAAAGTATTAGGTTTTTTGTTGATTTATCCTATATTTTTAGTTTTGGTTACAGGACAGAAATAGAGATACAGACATAGAGAATGAACTTGTGAACACGGTGGGGGGAGGGGAGGGGAGGACAAATAGGAGAGCAGCACTGACGTATATGCTCTTTCTACACCCACACACACAAGCTGACATATATCAAGTTTTTATACAAATTTCTACCTACTAATTATGTTATGAAGTTTAATTATAATGATTCATAAAAAATGCTAAGCTCTTTGTCTTGGACATATTAATAGCTCAGTGATTTCCAGTCATTATTATTTCAAAATGCCAATCATATCATACTGAAATGACTTTTCTGAATAATTTTTTGAAAATAACATAAGAATAGTAGATATATTTGTTTTATTATTAATCCTCTCTCCTTTAAGACTTGCATGTGATTTTTAAAAATTATAGCACAGAACCTTATCTTTTAAGGTATTTCTGGTGATATATAATCTTATTGACTTTTTTGATGCAAGAACTGAGTACCACAGATGCTTCAGAAAAAGCCAGGATGATCTCTGAAGCAGTCCTTGGTCATCTGTGATCAAAATGAGCTCTTCCTCTTTCACAGACAAGTCAAGAGAGATAATTTCTCTAGTGATTTTTTTTTTGGAGGAAAAAGTAGAAACATCAGCTTGATCATTTCTATGTTCAAATGAATAATACAATACAGAGAGGAGCATGTTCATTTCCACATTTGTCCAAACTGTTAAATGAATGATTAAAATGCTTAGAGAAGGTTTTGTAATGTCTCAATCATCTGCATGAAAGAAATTCTCCTTTATTTGTTCCCTTTCAACTTGATGTGTGTTTTCCCCTCAATTTAAAATTGATTTAAATAACTTGACTAACTAGTAAAAGCAATGCTGACTGAGAAAGAAACTGCCTATTCTGCAGACTAAGTAATCATAATTTAGAATTTTAGTGAGTAATAAAAATTAAGAGAAATCTGGGCAGATCAAATTAAAAGCATGCCACATTTGACAGTTTCCAATTTGAAACCCAAATGTTTCTTCATAATTTATGTCTTCTCAAATGTAAATGTCCTCATCTATTTCTCTATATAAAGTGGTTATAATTATTTATATAATAGTTTGCTTACTGGTACAGTTAATCATTTGCATATACTCTTGCAAAGATTAAAACTTAAAACTGATATTTTATCATTCCACACACTTGTGTCTTACAGCTTATGTATATAAAATATCTCTGTTGTTGTTTGCTAAGTCATGTCTGACTCTTTGCGACCCCATAGAGTGTACCCCACCAGGCTCCTCTCTCCATGTGATTTCCTAGGCAAGAATACTGGAGTGGGTGCCATTTCCTTCTCCGGGAGGTCTTCCTGACCCAGGGATCAAACCTGCATCTCCTGCATTGGCAGGAAGATCCTTTACCGCTGAGCCACCAGGAAGCCCATAATATATCTACAAATATACTATTTTATTTTTCTGTCTTAGTAATCTCTATGACAATTTATAAATTACCTTGTGAATGTTTGATGTTGAGAAATGTTGGACCAGGTACAGAGGCCAACTTTCCTTCCTGTAGAAGCAAGATATTTGTATAGACATACAGAATCTTTTAAGTTTGAGCTTGAACATTACACTCTGAAAGTTACACCTTAGAAGCAGTGATGAGGTAGTCCTTACAGGTATAATCAAGGTAAAGAGTGTTATACAAGAAAAAATATCATGGATGATCTGTCTTTATAAGAGACACAAGGATAAAAGAAAAGAAGAAATGTGAGCACAGAGGCAGAACTGGGTTATGTCCCCAGATGACATAACCACAAGTTAAAGAATTCCCAGAGCTTCCAGAAGCCGAGAGAGGCAAGGAACAGATTGTTCCCTGGAAACTTTGGAAGGAAAATGGCTCTGCTGACACCTTGATTTCAGACTCCAGCTTCCAGAACTATGGGGGAATAAATTTCTGCTGTTTAAAGCCACTAAGTTTGTGGCAATTTTTTACAGTTGCTCTGGGCAAGTAAACAAAGCTGAATAACTGGTGCCATCAATCTTGAGACTTGGTGGGCCAATGCTTTAGGTGACAAGCTCTGTCACATGTCAGCAAGCTCACTGATTTGTTGTTTGGGCATTCTTTTCATGCAAATATTTTACTTATACCTTCTTTCTGCTTAGTGCAATGAATTGATTTAAAGTTCTGGTCACAAAGAAGCATAAGCTGTGTACTTGCTTGAAGACAAACGCAAGCAAGATGCTCTTAAAATGGATGAGAAAAGTGTTAGAGTTAGTGGTGTGTGAGCCACGAAGAATGGGAGTCCTCTAGAGAAGGGTGTTGGGGTCATTCCAGCAGAGCTCAGAAGACATGTTGAATAATCTACTGAGTGCAGGAAAAATAGAAGACTGTTTCAATTCAGAAGTATTTACTATATAAGAAATGCTATGAGTCCTAGAGTACAGTAAAATACATTCACTAAATCTGAACATGATGAAAATGGTTTTTTATACATGATGAAAACATATTTTCCTTTTAGATAACTATAAGATAACTGTAGGGGTAGAGATCAGATGTAATAGTTTCCAGCTCTATTTTTAAATATAATATATTCAAACATCCAAATATACATTAACTATCTGCAGTATGCCAAGTAGAATTGTGGATTCTGGAGTTACAAAATTGAAACAGGTAAAACAATTTTCCTATTGTTGTAGAACTTCCATTTTAGTTTAGAACTGTTCACATTTAAAGAGTTATTTATTCTTCATCTCTTTTGCTCTGAAGCTTTTTGTAAAGTTAAGTAAAAACACTTGACTAGTATCACACTGTGAAATTTCCACATGTGAATTTTGAATTGTAAAAAATAAGCAAAAGATGAAGTGATAGAAATATCTGGAAGAGGTGATGCCCCCTGCAACACATAGTGCATTTCCAGTCATAGAATAAGCAGGAAGAAATGTGACCCTTGTATGAAAAACTAGCCTTTTGACACCTGTAACTTCTCATCTCATCCCAGTGTTTGGATGTGGGAAGGGAGATTAGGCCATGGGTTTTAGAGTATGAGCTGGAGAGAGTTGATTTGTTTCCACAAGAAAATTGGGACAAATTGCAGGTTTATATTCCTGGAAGGGAAGGAACAAAGTGCAAGTGAAGTCGCTCAGTCGTGTCCGACTCTTTGTGACCCCCATGGACTGTAGCCTCCCAGGATCCTCAATCCATGGAAATTTTCCAGGCAAGAGCACTGGAGTGGGTTGCCATTTCCTTCTCCAGGGTATCTTCCTGACCCAGGGATCAAACCCAGGCCTTGCACATTGCAGGCAGACGCTTTACTGTCTGAGCCACCAGGGAAGCCCCAAATCAGGGAAGGAACAAAATCAGGACATGGGGTTAGAGAATGAATGACTGATCGAGAAACATGGCTAATCCACGGAAAGACCTATGAAAACTGAGGTGTGGAACCTTAAGTGTTGACATTTCTGTGACATAAATTATAAAAGATTGGTAAAATTCAGTAACATTTATACATTATATATATATATATATATTTTTTTTTTCCTTTTTCTGTCCCTTGCCCAGAATTGAGTTGAGTTCTTGTATAGTTGGTGTTTGACTTTTTACGACCCAGTGGACAGTAGCCCACCTGATTCCTCTGTCCGTGGGATTTCCCGGGCAAGAATATTGGAGTGACTTGCCATTTCCTACTCCAGGGGATCTTCTTGACCCAGGGATCAAAACTGCATCTCAACCTCCTGCATTGGCAGGTAGATTCTTTGCCACTGGTACTACTTGGGCAATGGTAAAGAATTCATCTGCCAATGCAAGAGGCACAAGAGACACAGGTTCAGTCTCTGGGTCAGGAAGGTCCTTTGGAGGAGGGCAAGGCAAGCTACCCAGTATTCTTGCCTGGAGAATCCCCATGGACAGAGGAGCCTGGTAGGCTACAGTCCATAGGTTTGCAAAGAGTCAGACATGACTGAAGCAACTTGGCACGCATACATAGTTAGTGTTAGAAACAAGATGTCCTGGAGAAAAAAGGAATTTAGCTGACAGAAAGCTGAAGTAGATGATGACCATAGGACTACTGGAACTCTAGGAATTAAAAAAAAAAAAAATAGAGAGCATTTGAATAAACTTTACACAGTGAAATAAGTGTTCAAATCAAATTTACCAAGTTTATCTTGGGCTTTATGAGCCCCCATTGACACCTGGGTTATATAGAGACCAATTGTAGTCTCTTCACTTCTTCCCACTTTTTAGAATTTAATCATTATTAGTAGAAAGGTATTTGTTGCTTTTTTGAGAGATTAAAAAAATAAGCTGATCTTTGAGGATGCAGAATGATCTACTAATACAAAATCTCAAAATTATTCTTCCACCATCTACTCAATCAATGTATAAACTTGAGACTCATTTAACTTATCTTTGTCATCCACATGGCATTATTTACTAGTCCTGTCACTTTTATTTCCTGAGTATCTCTTGAAGTTTATGACATTCTTCATTCATTGTGCCTCTCCTCCTTTAAGGCCCTATCATTTCCAATCTCTTCAGTTAGCTGCTGTTCTTGTTTTCCCTGTGGCACTTCTGAAATCATCCCATCACTGCCAAACAGTGACGTTTAGGAAGCACAAAAGTAGCTAGTTGACACCTCTGATGATGACATTAACCCTCAGTGGGACAGTTTTCAATGTTTCCCATTTTATTTTCATGATACTATTCAAATTGTAAGTAGGACAAACTCAAACTTCCAAGGCCTGTTTCCTGCTTGCCATTCCAGTGTTGCCCACTGCCACATCCCCACACACCCTGGACACTTGTGCCATGACGAACTATAGGTGGTCCAGCACACCACAGCCTAGAGTACCCACATAGCTTGTGATTTCCCTATGATTTTTCACTTGTAATTGTCATATTTTTTTTTTTCTCTTTGGACATGGGTTATTTTTGAGGACAACTCTAATGTCACTTTTTAAGTTAATTTTTATTGGAGTATAGTTGCTTTAGTTGCATTAGTTTCTATTATAGTTTTCAGTTATAGTTTCTATAATACTAATACAACTATCCTATTACTAATACAACTATATCTAATAGTTGTATTAGTTTCTGCCGTATAGCAAAATGAATCAGTTGCATGTTTGCATATATCCTCTCTTTTTTGGCTTTCCTGCTCATTTAGGTCACCACAGAGCACTGAGTAGAGATCCCCATGCTGTAGAGTAGGTTCTCGTCAGTTACCTATTTCGACATAGTATCAATAGCATATTTATGTCAATCCCAATCTTCCAATTCATCACACTCCCTTGGTAATCATACATTTTTCTCTCTACATCTGTGTCTCTATTTCTGCTTTGCATATAAGATTATCTACACCATTTTTTTTCTAGATTCCACATATATGGAAAGAAAAGTTAGTATATGATATTTGTTTTTCTCTTTCTGACTTACTTCACTCTGTATAACAGTCTCTAGATGCATCCACGTTTCTCTGCAAATGGCATGATTTCATTCCTTTTTATGGTTAATAGTCCACTGCTACATTTGAGTTTTAGGTAAATTTCACAATATGTGCATGCTAAGTTGCTTCAGTTGTGTCTGATTCTTTGCAGCCCTATGGATTGCAGCCTGCCATGTTCCTCTATCCCTGGGATTTTCCAGGCAAGAATAATGGAATGGGATTGTCATGCCTTCATTCAGGGGATCTTCTCAACCCAGAGATCAAACCCATGTCTCTCATTCTCCTGCATTTGTAGGCAGGTTCTTTACTACTAGTGCCACCTTAGAAGCCCCAAATCTCACAGTACTGCATGTCAAAATAGTAGATTTTATATCAACAAAGACCAGTAGTCTACTATACTTAATTTTAAAAGCTTCATGGAATAATTTATTGAGATAAAGATAAAAGCTATAAGAACAATACAATTAATAGGGAAAGTTTTTGGTCTTATTAAGAGAATATCTAAAAATAAACAAATGGAATAAACATGAACATACTTAAGTTAGGGTACACTAAATTTCACTTTCTAAGAGTTTGGTATATTTATTAAAGTTTGTAGGGAATATTTTAATAACTTTGCAAAGTCAGTTCAGTTCAGTTGCTCAGTCGTGTCCTACTCTTTGCGACCCCATGAATCACAACACCAGGACTCCCTGTCCATCACAAACTCCCAGAGTTTACTCAAACTCATGCCCGTCGAGTCAGTGATGCCATCCAGCCATCTCATCCTCTGTCATCCCCTTCTCCTCCTGCCCCCAATCCCTCCAAGCATCAGGGTCTTTTCCAGTGAGTCAACTCTTCGCATGAGGTGGCCAAAGTATTGGTGTTTCAGCTTCAGCATCAGTCCTTCCAATGAACACCCAGGACTTGTCTCCTTCAGGATGGACTGGTTGGATCTCCTTGCAGTCCAAGGGACTCTCGAGAGTCTTCTCCAACACCACAGTTCAAAAGCATTAATTTTTCAACACTCAGCTTTCCTCACAGTCCAACTCTCACATCCATACATGACCACTGGAAAAACTATAGCCTTGAACAAACAGACCTTTGTTGGCAAAGTAATGTCTCTGCTTTTTAAGTACATGCACAGAATTCTGGAAAAATAGGTTTCTCATTTAAAATGCTAACAACAGTATTCAATCAACATACTGTTATGTATGGTTCTTTTATTCCCCCCACATAAGAATCTAGGCTTAATCCTATTTGAAAGAATACATCCAAATTTATTACAAGTGTTTTGTTATGTTTATCCTAGGAAAGAATATGAAAGGTCACCCTTGGGAATTGGTCTTGAAGAATTTAATAACTTTAAGAACTTATCTATTTTAATAACATAATAAGTCACTCAGTTCTTTTTCCATGGAAATTATCAACTGATTCAGTTCTTCCTTTCTTTCTGCATCTATGTATAAAATGATATATGCTATAAATTTATTTCCAGTAAGTTTTACATTGATCACAATAGCTGATTATTCAATTGTTAATGAGGTTCTTAGATGAGATATTTGTTTCTTTAATTATCTAAAGAAAATATTTTAAATCAATGTCACCTTTATATTTCAGATAAAATAAGTATGTAATTACATAATTATGTTTACCCATTTAAGATTTTACAAAGGCATAAAATTATTTTGCATTTGTAAAAGTATTGGGTGGTTACAATAATTTGGGAATTACTTAGCTCAACATGTATTCCTATTGACTTTCAGCCAGAGACCAGAAAAGCAGATGATCCTTTTCTCAGATCTCTGTGCTGCCTGCGTGGTTGATGACAAGTATGCTGATTAAACACTCTACTAAGTGTGTTTAGTAGAGTTTCTTCAGTCAATGACAGAAGAAAGATGCTGGGGGTCTGTTTTGCTTGTGCAGATCAGGGAGCTGTCAACTGTGGTAACAGATTCATGGGGTGGCTTACTGATGGTGGAAGTTCTTTCTGGAGGCTCAGTCTAAAGGTTGTCTCTTCACATATCTTAACTATTTTTTTGCAAGACACTCTTTAACACATTTTTACATATATTGGCTGAAACAATTTCTATTCTCTGCAACTATCATCTGATAATTTTAGAGGTAATTATGAAAAGCATAGCAATATAAGGTAGATGATTAATTTTAAGATGGGAGTCAAAGAAAGTCATTAATTATGAATTAAGCCCAGCCTGTGTCTCATTTATAGCTTCAAAAGAGAGAGAAGTCTAATACTGGAAAGCACAGAATCTTGTTTAGATATTAAACTGAAATTCCTCAGTGGTTAGTGGTTTTTGTTAGCTTTTTTGCTTGTTTTTGTTGTTGTTTGTTTGTTTTGGTTACTATTTTGTCCACTGCTGAATCACATAACATAGTTTAAATAGCTAGCTTAGACTGTGGAATGTTATACTCCCATTAAACTGCATTATGACTTTAGTCCCTAACTGTTCTCTAGCTGTCCATCATGACTTTAGTCTCTTAGCTGCTTAGTCAGCTAAGCTGACTGCTCGGTCAGGTTCAGCTCTGTGTGACCCATGGACTGTAGCCCACCAGGCTTGTCTGTCCATGGGGATTCTCCAGGCAAGAATACTGGAGTGGGTTGCCATGCCCTCCTCCTGAGGATCTTCCCAACCCAGGGGTTCAACCCAGGTCTTCTGCATGCAGGTGTATTCTTTGCCGTCTCAGTCACCAGGGAAGCCCAACAATACTGGAGTGGGTAGCCTATCCCTTCTCCAGAGGAGCTTCCCAGCCCAGGAATTGAACTGGGGTTTCCTGCGTTACAGGCAGATTTTTAACCATCTGAGCTACCAGGGAAGCCTTTAGGTCTCTAGACCTGAAGGCAAATAACACATACCATTGATTTTTACATGGATTCCTTTTAGTCATTGAAATGACTCATTCAGGAGTGCCCATTAGTCAGCTTTTCCCATTAGTCAGCTGGTGAAGAATCTGCCTGCAATATGGGAGACCTGGGTTCGATCCCTGGATGGGGAAGATCCTTTGGCGAAGGGAAGAGCTACCCACTCCAGTATTCTGGCCTGGAGAATTCCATGGACTGCACAGCCCATGGGGTCACAAAGAGTTGGACCTGACTGAGCAACTTTCACTCTCACTGTTTGGATCTCAGCAGTTGAAAAAGTGAGAGCACCAGATAAGACCTAGTGGTTTATAGCCAGTCTCCAAAAAACCAATATTCCCTCACGTTAATTCACTCATTGTAGAACTGGGGGTGAAGTTAGGGGCAGGTACCCAGGGGTCCCCTGTGCCTGCTGCTCTTCTTCCTGCTATTTGTTCTCTCATTTCCCATGAAGATGAGATGGTACTTGTCCGTCCCACTGAGGCTGGTGTCCACATCCCTGATGCTGCCAAACTGCTGTTCAGCTACTGTTGACACTTCATACTGTTTCCTTCAGAGCAGCCCCATATCTGAGAGGCCAGATTTGGTTATTTACTCTTTTCACATTAGAACTTATTTTAAGGGGGTCAAATTCTCTTAATCAGGTCCCAAGATGGATGGCATGGCCATTTTATTCATTCTTTTTGTGGTAGCTAGCACCACATAGTGGCAGGGAATTAATTCAAAACTCTCTTTTCCTCTCTCAACAAGCAACAATATCATTCTCATCCATCTCCCTCCTGCTGGAAACTCATGGCCTCATTCCCTGTATCTCCATTCTCTCATAGCAGAATTCCATCAGCTCTGCCTCAAATGTGATTTTGTTTCTTACGACATTTGCTACATTCTGCTAAACATTCTTCTCACTCCAGAAAGGGCCGTAACATGCTATGAGAGGTTTTATATTTTAAAACATTAGATTTTTAATAAAGTGTTGACTTTATGCTATATTCTGGATAGCATGCTAGTTTTGTAATATTTTCTTATTTTGTCTGTCATCTTTTAGACGTAGCAGTTAATCAAACGATATCTGTGTATGATGCTTAGAAGACTGAATAAATATTGCTTTCAGTCTCCAATAACTCGGAATCATATGATTTATTTTACCATTAATTGTTTTATCACTGGACAATATTAATTGCATTTCCTAATATACACTTGACATTTCCCATTCTCCAGCCACACTGCAAACTGGTGGGCACCACAGCAAGTGCTGTATCTTTATTGCTCAAATTGTCAACTGTGATCTTTCAACAGATGCTTTGCCAGACAACTGAAGCTAGTTTAGGCTCCACCGAGTGACTGGTAATTTTCTTTTGAAGTAAGGGTCCAAAGGAAGTGAAACTACCAAGGGAAGATGGCTTCTAGGGTTCAGGGCAAGTTGGCAAGATGGCAGTTGCTCTATGCATGTACATGTGTGTGCTAAGTCACTTCAGTCATGTCTGACTCTGTGTGACCCTATGGACTATAGTCTGTCAGGTTCCTCTGTCCATGGGATTCTCTAGGCAAGAATACTGGAGTGGGTTGCCATGCCCTCCTCTAGGGGATTTTCCCAACCCAAGGATCCAATGCATATCTCATGTCTCCTGCATTAGAAGGCAGATTCTTTACCATTAGCACCACCTGGGAAGCCCCAGTTGAACTATATTTTCTATTTAATACACATGGTAAAAATCACTGCTTTGTTTTCATTTTTCATGTAAAAAATACATCCAAAGTTGGCTCTCTGTAACATGTGTTTAAGGCAACAAAGAAGACTGAATAGTTGTCTGGTTCGATTTAAGCATCGCTGGAAAGGACATACTCAGTGTTACTGAGTATGAGGTTTCCTGAGGTCAAGATCTCTGTTTAAATCCTGGATCTGCCACTTAGTAGATTTGTGTTCTCAAAGAAAGCTATTTAAGCTTTGAAGCAGAGTTTCTCACCTGCAAAATGGGAGATAATTCCACTGATGTTATTGTGTTATTAAATTATTTAAGGGTCAAGTGATTAATACCATACAAATACAGTGCTTTCCATGGATCCTGATAAGATCTAAATTAGTGCTCGCTGGTGGTATTTAGCTTGACATTCCAGACTGACAGTTTTCTATTATAAGACATTTTAATTTTGAATATTCTTAAATCATAAAATTGAAACCAATAATACTTTAAATGATTTAACTGAAAACTAAGAGTCAGACAAGCTCAAGATCACACACCTGATTGGAGACTCAAAAGTTTCCCAAATTCTTGGAAAATATATTCTCCCCAAAACCTTGCTAGTTTATCCAGAATGATCTTTCTCCATCTAGGTTTGCAAACAAAAATCTCCATCTAGATTTAGAAAAAAAAAAAAAAAAAAACCTCCATCTAGATTTAGCAAACAAAAATACAGTGTGTTTAAATTTGAATCTCATATAGATATCAACTAACTTTTTAGTTTAACTATGTTCCATGCAATATTTAGGACATACTTAAATATGAAATATGCAATATGCATAATACATACTATGTGATACTAAACACTAAAATATACAAAATATAGCAAACTAAAACCTGCAATACTTAAAACATACTAAAATACTTAAAACATACTAAATACTAAACATACTAAATACTTAAAACATACTAAATACTTAAAACATACTAAAAATATTTATTGTCTATCTAAAATTCAAGTTGAACCAAGCACCCTATATTTTATCTGGCAATCTAATTTATCCCAGTAGTGTTTTAGAAACAGCTTTAAGTTTTATGTTCATTTTTTCTTTTTGTGGCAATTCTAGTTCACTTTTCAATCATCTACATTGTCTACAAGACAGATGTGTATAAGGCATAGCCTTAAGTTGATGTGATAGGTCTTCATAAATATATAAAAACCAATCTTACTACTTTTCTATCACTGTCTCATTCTCATTTCAAAACTTGTTCCTTGTTCTTTTTGGTATGTGTTCATGGTCATCTAAGTGCTTATAGAAGCTGTAAAAGGTTGTCTTATAATTATAGATATATTTGGACCTTATGCTCTAAAGCTTATGTATGCAAAATCCAGGTCAGGAAACACTAACACTTACTTAACTTGTAAGGCAGATTAGTAAGTCCAAATGATCATTTTAATTTTGGAAATGACTGTTTGCCTCGAACTCACTTCGATATACCAATTTTTCTGCTAAACTCAAGTATTGAAAGCTTCAAATGGGTTCAGCCAGTTCATGAACTGAACCAGGTGGATGTAGTTTGCTGCCAACAGCTTGCCCCCATATATCCTTCTAGGATGCTTGTAACACTGGTGTGTCATCATCCTTCAGTTCTGAATACTGCCTGCAATCAGATGTCTTGGAAAAGAGCTCTTGGGAGTTTATTACCACATCAATTAAGATAGACTTGAGAGTGTGGCTTGCATTGCTTCTAAGACTCTTCAAATAGTTTCTGAACTTCCTTTTATTCTGAAGGTTTAATTCAAGGACTCTTACGACAAATTGCTTTCTTGTATAAAATGAGAAGTTCTACCCTCTCAAGGAGAAGGAGCTCTGTAGGAAGCCATTAGTACAAAAGTTCACACAGCTGGTTTTTAAGAGTTGTTTGTCTCAGCTTTTCCACAATATTTTTCATTTGTTGTCAGTGGCAATGGAGCTTATAAAAAGTGAGGAGGGAAAATGAAAGCATTTTCACCTAGAATTGCTCTTCTCATTCAAGAAAGGATTAGTTCATTCATACTTTATTATAATAGTCATTCTTCAGCCCCAGCAATTGAGCAAATGCATTGTAAGTTGAGAAGTTGCCTCCTACTGGATCTGTGAACCCCTTGATAATCTTACACTATCTCTGGCAAAAACAGTAAACTCTAGAAGGCAGATGTTACTCAGCTTGAATTGGGTAAAAGCTTATGATTTAAGGCTAAATGACATAAACAGTGAACTGAGAGGCAAAGTAGGTAGAGTGAAAAAATGTAGATTTTGAATCTGGATGCCTTGTTGCATCACAAAATGATTGTACTTCAATGCCAAGTTTCATTAATCTGCTTAGATTTTAGTTTTCTTCACTTTTAAGTATTAAAATACAACCCCTTATAAGTAGGGGTTGTAGGTCAATAGTTTTAGCTAGTGTCTGAAAATGTAGAATTCATCATTCCTCTCTCTTTATATCATAATCCACATAAAATCTGTTGGAAAATTATATTGTATTATTAAAATATTTTCAGATTTTTATCTTTTTTTTTTTTTTTTTTTGTGAACCACCTTCCCTGTTGTTATTCTGGTACAAGTATCCTCATCTCATGCCTGAGTTACTGCATTAGACTCCTCACTGGTCTCTATTCTTGTAACCTTACCTACATCCCACCTTTAATAACATGAATCAGATCCCATTACTGTTCTGCTTAAGACTGTCCAGTCGTTTCCCACCTCCTTCAAAGTGAAAGCCTTACAGTGGCCCGTCAGCAGGATGCTGTGTTGGCCCTCTGCACCCACCCCTCCTCCAGACCTCTCCTGTCTGCAGGCAGACCAGGGGTTCTCCACACCCAGCTCTTTGTTCTTATACTTCCTCTCCCTGAGATGGTCTCTTCGTGGGAGCCACATGGCTTATTCTCACCTTTTTTTAAAATCTCTGCTCAATTCACACGTTCTTGATAAAGCTTTTTTAAAATTTTAATTTATATGTATTTAAATTAAAAAGTTAAAAATATGTATATACTTTTTTCTAGATTCTTTTCCATTAGAGATTATTATAAGACAGTTAATATAGTTCCCTGTGCTATATAGTAGGTCTTTGTTGTTTATCTAATCAGTTCAGTTCAATTAAATCATTCAGTCCTGTCTGACTTTTTGCAACCCCATGTACTGCACCACACTGGTTTTCCCTGGAACTTGCTTAAACTCAATATATAAACTACTCTGCATGTATATATATATACACATACATATATAGTAGAGCATATATGTGTGTATATATTATATATTATATATAATATATATGTATATAGTAGTGTATATATGTTAGTCCCAAACTCCTAATTACTAACCTCTTAGTATTAGGGGCTTTCCTAGCAGCTCAGCTGGTAAAGAATCCACCTGCAATGCAGGAGACCTGGGTTCAATCCCTGGGTTGGGAAGATCCCCTGGAGAAGGGAATGGCTACTCATTCTGGTATTCTGCTCTGGAGAATTCCATGGACTGTATAGTTTATGTGGTCATAAAGAGTCAGAAACGACTGAGCAATTTTCACTTTCACTTTTCCCCTGTATTAACCATAAGTTTTTTTGTTTTCTATATCTGTGAGTCTATTTCTGATTTGTAAATAAATTAATTTGTACAATTTTTTAGTTTCCACATATAAGTGATGTCATATGATACTTGTCTTTGTGTGATTTACTTTACTTAGTATGATAATCTCTAGGTCAATTACATTGCTGAAAATGGCATTATTTCATTCTTTTTGTGGCTAAGCAGTATTCCATTGTATATAAATATATATCACCAGGCAGCTCAAGACCTGGAAGGATCTGGAAGATCTGCTTCTTCTGCTCCCACATTTTCCTCTTATATTTGCCATGAAGTGATGGGACTGGATGCCATGATCTTAGTTGTTTTTTTTTTAAATATTGGGTTTTAAGCCAGCTGTTTTACTCTCCTCCTTCAACCTCATCAAGTGGCTCTTTAGTTCCTCTTTGCTTTCTGCCATTAGAGTAGTATCATCCACATATATGAGGTTATTGATATTTCTCCCGGCAATCTTGATTCCAGCTTGTGATTCCTCCACCCCAGTGTTTCTCATGATGTACTCTGCATGTAAGTTAAATAAGCAGAGTGACAATATACAGCCTTGATGTATTCCTTTCCCAGTTTTGAAACAGTTTGTTGTTCTGTGTCCCATTCTAACTGTTGCTTCCTGACCTGCATACAGGTTTCTCAGGAGAGACAGGTAAGGTGGTCTAGTACTTCCATTTCTTTAAGAGCTTTCCAGTTTGTTATGACCTACCCAACCAAAGGCTTTCATGTAGTCAAAGAAGCAGAATTACATGTTTTCCTGGAATTCCCTTGCTTTTTATATGATCCAGTGAATGTTGGCAATTTGACCTCTGGTTCCTCTGCCTTTTATTAACCCAGCTTGAATATCTGGAAGTTCTTGGTTCATGTACTGCTGAAGCCTAGCTCAGAGGGCTTTGAGCATAACCTTACCAAAATGGGAAATGAGTGAAATTGTCCAGTGGTTTGAACATTCATTAGTACTGTCCTTCTTGGGAATTGGGATGAGGATTGCGCTCCAGTCTACGGCCACTGCTAGGTTTTCCAAATTTGCTGACACTTCAAGGAAAATAGAAGGAGAAAAGGTGGAAGCAGTGACAGATTTCCTTATCTTGGGCTCTAAAATCACTGTGGATGGTGACTGCAGCCATGAAATCATAAGATGATTGCTTCTTGGCAGGAAAGCTATGACAAACCTAGACAGTGTGTTGAAAAGAAAAGACATCATTTGCCAGCAAAGGTCCATAGAGTCAGTTCAGATAAGTTCAGTTCAGTACCTCGTTCATGTCTGAATCTTTGTGACACCACGGACTGCAGCACACCAGTGTTCCCTATACACCATCAACACCCAAAGCTTGCTCAAACTCCTGTCCATCGAGTCAATGAGATCATCAAACCATTTCATCCACTGTCATCCCCTTCTCCTCCTGCCTTCAATCTTTCCCAGCATCAGGGTCTTTTCAAATGAGCCAGTTCTTCCCATCAGGTGGCCAGAGTATTGGAGTTTCAACTTCAGCATCAGTCCTTCCAATGAGTATTCAGGACTGAGTTCCTTTAGGATGGACTGGTTGGATCTCCTTGCAGTCCAAGGGACTCTAAAGAGTCTTCTCCAACACCACAGTCGAAAAGCATCAATTCTTCAGTGTTCAGCTTTCTTTATAGTTCAATTCTCACATCCATACATGACTACGGGAAAAACCATAGCCTTGACTAGATAGACCTTTGTTGGAAAACGAATGTCTCTGCTTTTTAATATGCTGTCTCAGTTGGTCATAGCTTTTCTTTCAATGAGCAAGTGTCTTTTAATTTCACAGCTGCAGTCACCATCTGCAGTGATTTTGGAGCCCAAAAATATAAAGTCTGCCACTGTTTCCCCATCTATTTGCCATGAAGTGATAGGACCAGATGCCATGATCCTAGTTTTCTGAATGTTGAGTTTTAAACCAACTTTTTCACTCTCCTCTTTCACTTTCATCAAGAGGCTCTTTAGTTCTTCTTTACTTTCTGCCATTAAAGTGGTGTCATCTGCATATCTGACGTTATTGATATTTCTCCCAGCAATCTTGGTTCCAGTTTGTGCTTCATCCAGCCTGGCATTTCACATGATGTACTCTGCATATAAGTTAAATAGGCAGATGACAATATACAGCCTTGACATACTCCTTTTCTTATTTGGAACCAGTCTGTTATTCCATGTACAGTTCTAACTATTGCTTCTTGATCTGCATACAGATTTCTCAGGAGGCAGGTCAGGTGGTCTGGTATCCCCATCTTTTTATGAATTTTCCACAGTTTGTTGTGATCCACACAGTCAAAGGCTTTGATGTAGTCAATAAAGCAGAAATAGATTTTTTTCGGGAACTCTCTTTTTCAATGTTCCAACGGATGTTGGCAATTTGATCTCTGGTCCCTCTCCCTTTTCTAAATCCAGCTTGAACATCTGAAACATTCCAAACTAGTCATTAGCTGCTTTTGTGATTTTTGCTTAACTGCATTTGAACTCTGGTACTGTTTAGTATTTTTATTTAAATAAACTTGGTATTTCTAGTTGAAAGCATGAATACATAATCAATGAAATTATGGATTTAAGGTGCTAGTAAATTTTTCTAATATACATTAAGTAAACATAAATTTAAAAAATTTTATATAGTCTATCCCTGGTAGCTTGGACAGTAAAGAATCTGCCTGTAATGCAGAAGACCTTGATTCAACCCCTGGGTCAGGGGGATCCCTTGGAGAGGGAATCCCTACCCACACCAGTATTCTTGCCTGGAGAATTCCATGGACAGAGGAAACTGGTGGGCTATATTCCATGGGGTCACTAAGAGTTTAGACATGACTAAGTGACTTTGAGAGAGAGAGAGAGAGATACATATTAACTGGGGAAAAAACCTGTGTATAAACCAGAACTTCTGAAAATATATTAAAATCTATTCATATTTTTCAAATTTTTAAAAGGCTTTTCTATCTAACATCTATCTATCTCTTCATCTATCATCCATCCATCATCTGTCTGTCCATTATATCTACCTCTCCATTTCTATCAATCTATCCATCTATCCATAGCCTAGCTATCCATTATCTATCTATCCATTATCTATCAGTTATATATCTTTCTGTGTATGAATCTATCTATCCATTATATCTCTCTATTCATCTATCTACCTCTTCATCTATCCGCTATCTATCTATCCATCCACTATTTATCCATTAGCGCTCTCTCTATCCATTATCTATCTATCTATCATCTATCCATTATCTATTATCCACCCAGCCCAAAAAGACATCTTTATACACATGCACATCGATAGATGCTATTGCTCACCGTCTTCTGTACAAAGACACACAGGTGGCAATCCACTAACAGGATGAAAGAAAAGGAGAGGATCGTTTTGGGCTCTAACAAGAAAGCAGTGATGATGACTGTAGCTCAGAGAGGAGCTTCAGAAGATCAGTCCGTGGGTGTTTATTTGAAAGGAATAGCACAATCTTCAGTCCTGTTAACAGCATCAAAAGCTGGAAAAGAGCGAGCTGGCTGCCCTCTTGTGAAAGGTGTTCTTTTTCTTCCTGTCGTGTTGACCTGATGCATTTCCCCCTTGCCTAGCCTGACTGTAAAGCTTAACTGCTTGGAATCAGAATACTGTGTGCTGGACAGGGCAAGATGGACTTCAACATGGACCTGGGTATGACTCACTTGAGTTCCAGACATTGTGCTTAAAAAGTCCAATAATTACTTTGTCTTGGGTCCTTCTACCACAGACACTTTATGGTTCTTTAATGGTACTTTAAGTGATCTTTTTATGTTCCCTGTATTTACCTTTTGACAATTTATTATTGAACTTGCTTCCATTATTTTTATTGTTGAACATTTTTGTTTCGAGAACTCTTATCAGATGTAGCAGAAAATTCAATAAAATCCAATTATTTAGCCTTAAAATTCTATTTTCCCCAAAATGTCTGAAAAATATATTTATTGAAAACAAATATCTAAAAGTCACTCTTATCTACAGGGAACTGACTATGTAACCTGGGAATGCTTTTGAATCATTCTAGTCAGGTGAGTTTTGATAGATATTTTTATTTACTGAAATTCATGTTGTATATCTAGCTGGAACTACCACCAAAAAAGAGGGAGTTGCTTTTTCCTCCAAATATGTTAGGAAACAATATTTTCATGCTATATATGCAACGAACAAAAAGGTACATAATAAAGTGTCTTAAAAATATGGCCAAATTATCAACTGAATTTCTAAAAGAAAATTAAGTAAAATTAGGCTTAGAAATTAGAGAAAAGTGTGAACATTAATATACAGAGGGATACACTGAGCATGACGGAGGAAATCAGAAGCAACTGGTTTTAAATTTCCATAAGATGTCTGTGGTATCTGTTAGCCTGCCATCAAGGACATCCATTTGTTCACTAGTTATGCAGAGAACAGTGATG
Source organism: Cervus canadensis (assembly GCF_019320065.1). NCBI lineage: Eukaryota > Metazoa > Chordata > Mammalia > Artiodactyla > Cervidae > Cervus > Cervus canadensis. The sequence goes on from NC_057404.1 coordinate 59,038,693, forward strand.
TAGTCTGTGTTCCTGAACAACCAATGAGACTGATCTTTAATTACATTCTCCCAGAAGTCAAACTTGATGGTTTTTTCTCTGGATTGTCCCAGACTTCCTTGGTAGGTTCCAGTGAAAGCAAATCTAAAATCACCCTCAAGAGTATCTTTTACTGATACTCTACTACTTGCTTTTCTGACTTTAAATATTCATACTTGTATCAGATGTTTTCTTGGTAAAGTGATAGATGGAGATAAATATGAATAAAGTGTTTTTAATCAATACTGGTTAATTAACTGAGAAATCTTTTTAGATTCTGCTTCATTCTGGGTGAGAAATAAATGCTCTATGAGGAAACATAAAGCAATAATTGAATGACATCTGGACTATATTCCTTAAAAAGCTTATCTATCTAGTTAATTTATTTGTTTAGTATAAACCATGTGGATCTTTCAAGACTAAAGAAGCTTCATATGGAGCTTTCATTGTTATGCAGTTTGTAGAAGCAATAGAACCATGTTTAGAAAAGTATTTTAGAACATTCTTGCTATTATAGCATATCCATTATTGAAACCAGTCACTTGAATTATAGAGCACTGTAGGAAAGGCAGGCTGACATGGTAACAACTGTGCAGAATTTGAAAACAACCCATTCATCATTACATCTTGGATGTTTCCCTTGAGGGTTGAGTGATCTAGGGCTAGATCACTTAGTCTCTTGAGCTTTAGCTGCTTCTCTGGAAAACTGGGATTAGAAATAATAAGTTTTTAGTGCTTGGATGTATCAAGTGGGATACCAGAAGGAAATAGATGATACATTCCAAACGTTAGCTACAGGTGGCTCAGTGAAGGATCTATTTTCTGAACTTTGGGCAGGGAAATCAATGGGGATGTTGAGATGCCTGGAGTGTAGCAGTGGCACTAAGCCTCTGCCTAAATGTCTGGACAGGACCTGTGGACCTTGACTGAGGAATGTTGCTTCTGCCAGATGATAGTGAGCGAAAGAGAGAGCAAAGGAGAGAGAATCTTCCCTCTCTCTGCTAAGCTCTGACCTTCAGCTTTCCTCACGACACATGAGCCTGAGTGATGCACTGCCCGGTGTCCTGGGGCCCAGGGCACAGCAGAGAAAGGCAGAGTGGACGCAAGGGTGCTGCCAACTGAGAATAGACACCAATCTCACTGAACTATAGAGAGGGTATTAGACATCCATTCCCTAACAGGAAGGACAAGACAGTCTCCTAACCCCTATGTCTTTGATGCAGCATAAACTTTCTTCAAATCTTTAATAAATCTCATATATGTACATTGATCTCATACAGTATATTTTATCCCCAGTGAAAATCAAGGGGCTGATTATCTTATTTGACTTAATGCAAGAACAGTGATTAAAAAATAATAATAATAAGTGTAAAACAAAAAATAGGACCAGAGAAATGGAGTAGGACACAAGACATGTAAAGATTCATAAAAAGTTTTAGAAGAACATGGTTTGGATTTTCTGCAAACAGTGAAAGGCAAGTTTCTTGGGACAGCCACATCTTAATTGTAGAACACAGTTGCTATCCAGACTGTAAACAAATGAGAGCTGTTGTTAAATACATATTTGAGGGTACTAAATTATTCTATAGTTTTGTGAAAGAATGAAGAACTAAGTGCTGTTCAGCCTCTTCAGGGACCCACAGTCCTTGCCCTCTGTCGTTGTCATGAAGAGTTAGCAAAAAAAGGAATGACATTAATTAAAATCCTCTAATACTGCAGGTGGGTGAAGGACACTAACCTCTAGCTTGCAGAACAGTAACACGGTCTCAGGTTAGACACGTGGAAAGCCAAACTAGAGCAAGAGCAAGAGGCTGGCTGCATGTAACAGGCCAGCGTTCTGTTACAAGCACATCACTGCCCGGCACGGGGAGAGTCTGAGGTTCTCCCTTCCTTGGGAGCGGAGATGGTGGCCAGCCAGTCTCATGGATGGGGATAGCAGATACAAGACTCAGGTGAGGCACAAAGACTCAACTCTGTCATTTAGGACATGACCAGCAGTGTCATGTGTATCAGTTTTCTAGGCCTCTACCCTCATGGGTATGATATGAATGGGCCACGTGGATGTCAACTCACACTAATTTGTGTTGAACTTGAGAACACCCTTGTCTTATAATAGGCAGATACATGCTCAGCCTTTGTTCCAGAAGGACATACCATCTCTGTCTTCCAAGGCTGTTCACTACACAAGTATCCATGATGGCTTATGCCAAAAAAGGACAGTCAGTGCTTCACTAATGAGCTGTGTAGAAACACAAGAAATTTGTGGAGGACTGTGTCTCTCAGTAGACAGTTAACATGGTCCATGGTGAAGTACAGTTGTGTGAGATTACCAGTGTTTAGACATGAGTGTGTCATAATCACAACCTATCATCTGATACATGTAGACATTAATATCAACACAGGGTATGGGAAACAATTACCTATAATTTTCTATTGGTTTTATAGGATATAGATATTATTAACATATTTTACAGATGCAAAATGAAAGAAAAAAAAAAGACTAATAGGATGGAATCACTGACTTATTAACAGATGACTACTTCTGTCTTGGTTAAGGAGGTATTCTGGAGAAAATTATGGGGTCTGTAAGGCTTTGGCCAAAATCCCAATTCAGTTTTCTGAAAAACTGTGGTGGATTCAGACAGTACCTCTTTTTCTTGCCACCTGCACAGTTTTCCTAAGGCCTATGGTCCATTCGAAACTGGAGTCAAACAAGTCATATCAGACCTTCAGAGAGAGAAGCTCAAAAGTTAAAAGATTCCAGATTGAACCACAGAGCAAACACTAAGTGAACATAACCCTGAGAAGGTGATGTCTTTTGAAGACAATGGCTTCTATTCCAAGAGTTACCAACTTGCCAGAAAGCTCTTTGAGATTCTCATACTTGTTTAGAAAAATGCATTAATTGTTAACTCCAGGAAAATTCACTTAAAGAATCAAATGAATGACTTCTGTTGAAAAAACAAAACCTCTAGTACACTAAGCCCACATTTTTAGATGGCAAGATTTGGGGCTGCTCACTCACATAATGAGTTTTTACACTTGTGACAGTTCTTGACCATCACTCTATATTTCTCCTTCAAAACTGAGGCATCAAGTCATTTATCATTTTTCCTCCCATTTTCAGCTAATTTGCATAGTAGAAATTGCTTCCTTGATTAGCCTACCAGCTTAGTCCCTCCAGGCATTCGGTTTAAAAACCCTGCCTTAACCTGTTTGCTTGTGACTCTGGTTCTGCAACCTGATCCATGTGGTCGAAATCAGGCCCAGCCTCAACTTCCTGCTGGAGAAGGTGATGAGCCCTCCCAGGCTTCCACCCTAAGTGATGGGACTGAGGTTCTTTACTGGGGACAGAGAATGTGCAGCTGGGTCTGCAGTTCTGTTGAAGAAGCAAGGTTCATATTAGTTCAAATCTAGTGCTCTTGAATTTCTATCATTTTGTAAAAGTACTAGTATCACAAAGAAGAAAATACCCTTCCCAGCTCAGATTCACTGTTTAACCACTGAAAGAGCATCTTAAGACTCCTTTTGACCTGATTGGTGTTATTTGGTCTTGTCTTTCCAAGTTTTCCCACACCTTTACTGTAATAATAGCCACAGTTCTGTCAGCAGCATTCTGCTGCATCCCTGGCGTGTGTGGGTACTTGGGACAGAGAGTAGACTCCTCCACCAGCTGTCCACCCTTGTCACAACTGTCACTGGCGCTGAGCCTGTGAGCCACTCAAGGCATATTAGACCGATGTTGGTACCCTTGGTTCAAGAAATGCTTGTCCATATCAAAGTACCCTTCTCTAATCTGCCCCAACATGTCAGTGGTACCCAGTGGATTCTAAATCTCTGGCACAGAAGGTAAATCTAACTGAAATAGTATGTGCAACAATTTAGAGATGAAGTTAGCTGTATTGACTTCAGAGTAGCTGCCACCAACCCAAGGCAAAGAAGAAAGCTACATTGCTATGACTACATTGTGCCAGCTAGTGAAGCTTAAAATAATCCTTAGATAAGACATGGCAAGGTAATCAGGGGAATGTGGCCCTGTTAAGAATTCAAGCTTTTAATGCAAAATCAAATAAATCTCTTTAATCTGAGTTTTACAAAACTAATTTTCAGGGTGAAAGGCCCACATGGGATAGGTGGGAAGGGGGCGGTCAGAATTACTACTCAAGACCATGAGGGATGGGATGCGGAGGGAGGCGGAAGGGGGGATCAGGATGGGGAACACATGTAAATCCATGGCTGATTCATGTCAATGTATGGCAAAAACAGCTACAATATTGTAAAGTAATTAGCCTCCAACTAATAAAAATAAATGAAAAAAAAAAAAAGAATTACTACTCAAGACCAGAAGATGACAGCAGTGAGATGGGATTGGAGTGCTCCTTCTTGCCTCTTTTCCCAAAGGGTAGGGAGAGGGTGATCCGTCCAGGGCAAAGTCTAGGTCTATAATCATGGTGTGGAAGACACCAGAGCCCTGGCCATCAGGGAGCTTTGTGTACTAAACTGGAAGTGTGAGGACTCATTGCAGAGGTGGCAACAGAAAATGTTAGACTCTGTGGCCCAGGGCCAATAGTCAGGTGGAGGATGCCACTCTGAAGCATTCTGTTGCTGAGGCTTATGATTGGCAGCTGAATTAAACCCCAAATAAGGAATGTTGCTTCTAAAATGCCTTTAAACGCAGGTCTTTCCATATTGACTGTTTGGCAGATGGGGCTATGATTGATAGGTAATAAACAATTTAAAATCATCTTTCCTTCAGTTCAATTCAGTTCAGATCAGCCACTCAGTCGTGTCTGACTCTTTGCAACCCCATGAATCGCAGCACGCCAGGCCTCCCTCGCCATCACCAACTCCCGGCGTTTACTCAAACTCGTGTCCATTGAGTCAGTGATGCCATCCAGCCATCTCATCCTCTGTTGTCCCCTTCTCCTCCTGCCCCCAATCCCTCCCAGCATCAGGGTCTTTTCCAATGAGTCAACTCTTCACAGGAGGTGGCCAAAGTATTGGAATTTCAGCTTCACCATCAGTCCTTCAATGAACACCCAGGACTGATCTCCTTTAGGATGGACTGGTTGTATCTCCTTGCAGTCCAAGGGACTCTCAAGAGTCTTCTCCAACACCATAGTTCAAAAGCATCAATTTTTCGGTGCTCAGCTTTCCTCACAGTCCAACTCTCACATCCATACATGACCACTGGAAAAACTATAGCCTTGACCAGATGGACCTTTGTTGGCAGCATAATGTCTCTGCTTTTTAATATACTATCTAGGTTGGTCATAACTTTACTTCCAAGGAGTAAGCATCTTTTAATTTCATGGCTGCAGTCACCACCTGCAGTGATTTTGGAGCCCAAAGAAATAAAGTCTGACACTGTTTCCACTGTCTCCCCATTCAGTTCAGTTCAGTTCAGTCGCTCAGTCACGTCTGACTCTTTGCGACCCCGTGGACTGCAGCACTCCAGGCCTCCCTGTCCATCACCAACTCCCAGAGTTTACTCAAACTCATGCCCATTGAGTCAGTGATGCCATCCAACCATCCCATCCTCTGTCATCCCCTTCTCCTCCCACCTTCAATCTTTCCCAGCATCAGGATCTTTTCCAATTAGTCAGTTCTTCCCATCAGGTGGCCAAAGTCTTGGAGTTTCAGCTTCAGCATCAGTCCTTCCAATGAATATTCAGGACTGATTTCCTTTAGGATGGACTGGTTGGATCTCCTTGCAGTCCAAGGCACTCTCAAGAGTCTCCTCCAACCTCACAGTTCAAAAGCATCAATGCTTCAGTGCTCACCTTACTTTATAATCCAACTCTCACGTCCATACATGACTCCTGGAAAAACTATAGCTTTGGCTGGACAGATCGTTGTCAGCAAAGTAATCTCTCTGCTTTTCAATATGCTGTCTAGGTTGGTCATCCTAAAGGAAATAAGTCCTAATATTCATTGGAAGGACTGATGCTGAAGCTGAAACTCCAATACTTTGGCCACCTGATTCAAACAGCTGACTCATTTGAAAAGTACCTGATGCTGGGAATGATTGAAGTTGGGAGGAGAAGGGGATGGCAGAGGATGGGATGGTTGGATGGCATCACCGACTCAATGGGCCTGAGTTTGAGTAAACTCTGCGAGTTAGTGATGGACAGGGAGGCTTGGCGTGCTGCAGTCCTTGGGGTCGCAAAGAGTCAGACACGACTGAGAGACTGAATTGAACTGAACTGAGGTTGGTCGGAGAGTTTTTCCTAAGGAGCAACTGTCTTAATTTTTCATGGCTGCAGTCACCATCTGCAGTGATTTTGGAGCCCCCAAAAATAAAGTCTCTCACTGTTTCCATTGTTTCCCCATCTATTTGCCATGAAGCACTGGACCGGATGCCATGATCTTAGTTTTTTGAATGCTGAGTTTTAAGCCAACTTTTTCTCTCTCCTCTTTCACTTTCAACAGGAGGCTCTTTAGTTCCTCTTCACTTTCTGCCATAAGGGTGGTGTCATCTGCATATCTGAGGTTATTGATATTTCTCCCGGCAATCTTGATCCAGCTTGTGCTTCATCCAGCCTGGCATTTCACATGATATGCTCTGCCTATAAGCTAAATAAGCAGGGTGACAATATACAGCCTTGACATACTCCTTTCCCAATTTGGAACCAGTCCATTGTTCCATGTCTGGTTCTAACTGTTGCTTCTTGACCTGCATACAGATTTCTCAGGAGGCAGGTAAGGTATTCTGATATTCCCATCTCTTAAAGAGTTTTCCACAGTTTGCTGTGATCCACAAAGTCAAAGACTTTGCTGTAGTCAACAAAGCAGAAAATGAAAGTGAATGTCCCTCATTGGTTTCCAACTCTTTGTCACCCAATGGACTATACTGTCCATAAAATTCTCCAGACTATAATACTGGAGTGGGTAGACTTTCCCTTCTCCAGGGGATCTTCCCAACCCAGAGACTGATCCCAGGTCTTCCATATTGCAGGCTGATTCTTTACCAGCTGAGCCACAAGGGAAACCCAAGAATGCTGGAGTGGGTAGCCTATCCTTTCTCCAGTGGATCTTCCTGACCCAGGAATCGAACCAGTGTCTCCTGCACTGCAGGCAGATTCTTTACCAACCGAGCTATCAAAGAAGCCCAATGAAGCAGAAGTAGATGTTTTCTCCGGAATTCTCTTGTTTTGTCAATGATCCAGTGGATGTTGGCAACTTGATCTCTGGTTCGTCTGCTTTTTCTAAATCCAGCTTGAACATTTGGAAGTTCTCAGTTCATGTACTGTTGATGTCTAGCTTGGAGAATTTTGAAAATTACTTTGCTAGCATGTGAGATGAGTGCAATTGTGCAGTAGTTTGAATATTCTTTGGCATTGCCTTTCTTTGGGACTGGAATGAAAACTGACATTTTCCAGTCCTGTGGTCACTGCTGAGTTTTCCAAATTTTCTGGCATATTGAGTGCAGCACTTTAACAGCATCATCTTTTAGTTAACAATTCAAAAGTCTATATATGTAAAAATGTCCAAGGTAAAAATGAATTAACATTTTACTGATTTGTATAGAAAGAATGTGGTCAAAAATCATGTGCAGCATTTAGGGAAAGAAAAATGAAGAACTGTTTATGATATTTTTCTAACAAGTACAAACAGAAAAGCAAAGTTTATATAATCTCATAGGGGAAAAAAATCAGCTTATTATATTCTATATGACAAATGTATATATATATATATGTGTGTGTGTGTGTGTGTGTGTATCAACTAAATATATCTCCTGTTATTTGAAAAGTGTTTCTGAATTTGAATTTTTTAATCAAAGCTAATTTACAATGCTGTGTTATTTCAAATGTACAGCAGTTATTCAGCAATATATATATATTGTTTTTGAGCCACTTAGGCATGTCTTATCCTTTACAAGCCCATGGACTGTAGCCCACTAGGCTTCTCTGTCCATGGGATTTTCCAGGCAAGAGTACTGGAGTAGGTTGCTGTTCCCTTCTCCATATATGAATATATATATATATATATATATACACACACACACACACACACACACACACACACACACACATATATTCTTTTCCAGATTCTTTTTCATTATAAACTATTAAAATATTAAAACATATTCAGCATAGCTCCCTATCCTATAGAATAGGCCTTTTTTGTTTATATATATATATAATATATATATTTTGTTTATATATATATATTATATATATATAATAGTGGGTATATCTTAATCCCAAACTCCTAATTTATTCCTCCACTCTTCCCCTTGCTAATCCTAAATTTCTTTTCTGCCTGCAAGTCTGTTTCTGTTTTGCAAATAAGTTCACTTGTATCATATTTTTAGATTCCATATGTAAGTGATATGTTATTTTTCTTTCTCTGTCTGACTTACTTCACTTATTTCTTTTCTTTAATGGACAGTAAATCATAGTTATTATCACTGAACTTACAATCAGTAAGTCAGTTCAGTTCAGTTCAGGCACTCAGTTTTGTCCGACTCTTTGCCACTCCATGGACTGCAGCCATCCAAGCCTCCCTGTCCATCACCAACTCCCAGAGTTTGCTCAAACTCATGTCCATTGAGTCGGTGATGCCATCCAGCCACTTAATTCTCTGTCATCCCCTTCTCCTCCCACCTTCAATCTTTCCCAGCATCAGGGTCTTTTCTAAGCAGTCAGTTCTTCGCATCAGGTGGCCAAAGTATTGGAGTTTCAGCTTCAGCGTCAGTCCTTCCAATGAATATTCAGGACTGATTTCCTTTAGGATGGACTGGTTTGATCTCCTTGCTGTCCAAGGGACTCTCAAGAGTCTTCTACAACACCACAGTTCAAAAGCATCAATTCTCCAACATTCAGCTTTCTTTATAGCCGAGCTCTCACATCCATACATGACTACAGGAAAAACCATAGCCTTGACTACACAGACCTTTGTTGCAAAGTAATGTCTCTGCTTTTTAATGTGCTGTCTAGGTTGGTCATAACTTTTCTTCCCAGGAGCAAGTGTCTTTTAATTTCATGGCTGCAGTCACCATCTGCAGTGATTTTGGAGTCCAAAAATATAAAGTCTGTCACTATTTCTGGTGTTTCCCCATCTATTTGCCATAAAGTGATAGGACCAGATACCATGATCTTAGTTTTCTGAAAGTTGAGTTTAGTTTTGGTTCACTGATTCCTAGAATGTCGATGTTCACTCTTGCCATCTCCTGTCTGACCACTTCCAATTTACCTTGATTCATGGACCTAACATTCCAGGTTCCTATGCAATATTGCTCTTTACAGCATCAGACCTTGCTTCCATCACCAGTCAAATCCACAACTGAATGTTGTTTTTGTTTTGGCTCCATCTCTTCTTTCTTTCTGGAGTTATTTCTCCACTGATCTCCAGTAGCATATTGGGCACTTACCAACCTAGGGAGTTCATCTTTCAGTGTTCTATCTTTTTTTCTTTTTCATACTGTTAATGGGGTTCTCAAGGGAAGAATACTGAAGTGGTTTGCCATTCCCTTCTCCAGTGGACCACGTTTTGTCAGAACTTTCCACCATGACGCATTCATCTTGGGTGGCCCTACACAGCATGGTTCATAGTTTCACTGAGCTAAACAAAGCTGTGGTCCATTTGATCAGTTTGGTTCATTTTCTGTGCTTGTGGTTTTCATTCTGTCTGCCCTCTGATGAATAAGGATAAGAGGCTTATGGAAACTTCCTGATGGGAGAGACTGGGGGGTAGACTGGGTCTTGTTCTGATGGGTGGGGGCCTTGTTCTGTAAATCTTTAATGCAATTTTCTGCTGATGGGCGGGGCTATGTTTCCTCCCTGTTATCTGATCTAAGCCCAAACTATGGTGGAGATAATGAAGATAATGGCGACCTCCTTCAAAAGGTCCCATGCGCACACTGCTACACTCAAGCCCCCAACACTGCAGCAGGCCAACGCCGACCCACACCTCCATTGAAGACTCCTGGACACTCATGGGCAAGTCTGGGTCAGCCTCCTGGGGGGTCATTACTCATTTCTCCTGGTTCTGGTGCACACAAGCTTCTGTTTGTGCCCTCCAAGAGTCTGTTTCCCCGTCCTGTGTAAGTTCTGGCAGCTCTATGGTGGGGTTAACGGCAACCTCCTCCAAGAGGGCTTATGCCATACCCAGGTCTACTGCACCCAGAGCCCCTGCCCCTGCAGCAGTCCACTGCTAACCCGTACCTCCACAAGAGACACTCAAACACAGTTCTGTCTGTCTCTGTGGGGTGTCTGGGTCCTGGTGTGCACAAGGTATGTTTGAGCCCTCTGAGTGTCTCTGGCAGGAATGGGGTTTGATTCTAAACTTGATTTCACGCCTCCTACCATCTTTCTGGGGCTTCTCCTTTGTCCTTGGACATGGGATATCTCCTCAAAGTCGCTCCAGCACCATGCAGCTGCTGCTCCACCACAAGTAAATAATTTTTAAAAATATGGCATATATCTCCTGGCATAAGAAGGGAATAAAGATGTCTGATAAATATAAACAAGTCCTACCTTAAGAATACTACTTATTTATGAACACATTAACTAGCTAACAGTTAACAAAAGTTCTTCTCATGGTAAAGTTGTCTTTGTTTAGGATAATGTGTTTATAAGTTGCCTGGACTAGATGATGAGATCTTGATTGTATGGATTTACAGAAGATAAACAAGCCAAAAACAGAATTAAACTACTCAGCTTCTGAAAAAACAAATGACATAGAGACAGAGAAACTCAAGAGAGGGAGATATAAGTGTAGACTAAGATTGTTAACTGCCAAATCAGTAAACAAAGGATGCTGGAACATAGTCGTTAGTCACTCAGCTGTTCCCAATTGTGTACACTGAGATAACTCAGAGTGTGGAAACAGAGGATGTACACCCCAGATAGCTAAGATGCATATCAAAACAACTGTTTTGATGTGCCCAGACTCTTGCAATTCCCCATACATAGAAAAGTGCTAAATTCCTTAACTGAAGATATCTGTGTGTGTGTTTGTGTGTGCATACTAAGTCACTTCAGTCATGTCTGACTCTTTGTGACTCTGTGGACTATGGACTGTAGCTCACCAGGCTCCTCTGTCCATGGCATTGTCCAGGAAAGAATAAATACAGTGGATTGGCTTGTCCTTTTCCACTGGATCTTCCTGATGCAGGGATCGAACTCATGTCTCTATGTCTCCTGCACTGGCAGATGGGATCTTTACCACTAGCACCACCTGGGAAGATCCTGGGAAGATCCTGGGAAGATCCAAGATACCTGATTTTCTTTAATTATCTGTAATCTTTTGATGTTTCAACCACCTGGTTTTTGTTGCAAAACCCCCTATATATCTTGTCTCCTCTCTCTGGAGCAGTCCCTCAGAGTTACTTGAGAGGCTATGTCCTGGGTTTGAGTCCTCAGCCTGTCTGCAGAGCAAAACACAGTTGACAATTTTTAGACGGTGCTTTTTTTCCCAATGGACATAACAGAGAACACTTGTGAATTTCATGCCCTTCAAGCCCATAAGTATTTGCTGAAATTTGGGAGAGAGGTCTGTGTCCTGTATCCTCAGATTCCACTGAAAGCAGAACCTGAAATATGGCCTTTGACACAATAGTTGGGAAGTGATTCCTGGGAATGGAATTAAAGGGGAGAATGAGACAAAAAAGGGAAAACCTGATAAGGGAGCATTATAAGCTATGGCAAATGACACTTACTTCCTTTGGGGGCCTCCTGAGGAGCCCATGCATACCTTAGTTTTTCACCAAAGACCATGAAGCTAAGTAAATGACCCAGCAAGTTCTGTTTCCCTTGGCGGGCACCCATCTCCTGCACTCTGGGTTCTGCTGATGAGTTGGGTGGCTTGTCCCTGTTGTGGGGAGAGCCACTAGAAAGGAAAACAGACACCCTGTGACACAGGTAGGAGGCTGTAATGTGCCTGGAACAGCCCAAAACAGCTGTGCTGAGACCTGGTGGATCAAGGAGATGGGGCAGGGGGCGGTGGCGTGGGGGGGGGGGGCGGCATAAAAAGCACTCACCTGCTATGTGCTATATCTTCACATTTACTTTTATGCTAATTTGCATAGGCTTTTACTCATTGCAAACATAAAGGTTGTGATAGGGGCACCACCTAATTCAAACATGGATCCTCTATATTTATTTGCAACTTTCAATCAACACATTTCAGAGATTATTTTCTATTTTTATGCTATTTAAGTATCTAATCAGATAATTCTCTACCTTTAAAGGAAATATGCTTATCTCTTCACCTCAAGAATAAATTGCCTTGATATTTTACTTTTAAAGAATGATCAAAGACAAAATCCACAAATAGAATTTGTTTAGTATGGAAAACATTCTGCTGTTCTTAAAATATTAAGAACAAAATATTCAGAGGGCAATAGTCTGAATTAATGACATTACAGTTATATCCATAGTGCCTCTTATCTCTTAAGAATGTTGACAGGTAGAACTTCTTGGTGATTCTTGTTTTAATAATCATTGTTTCAGTTAGTATATCAAATGATATGCAAAGCCACTTTAAAATATTTGAAATTTTTATGTAGGTTAATGTCTTTTATTCTATTGAAATATTAATGCTTATGAAGTATTTATAATATTTTAAAAAGGAGCACACATACAAACGAGTGGGTTTACTTTGCTTTCCAACTTGGTGAGACCTGACAATAATGAAAGTCATATATTGTGTGAGCTAAATAGATTTTTTTCTAGAATCCCCAATTGCCTTTTGACTGTTTCATACTGTCACTAGTATATATTTCCAAATTGAATTATGAGGTATTTTCTGTAACACACAAATTATGGGAGTTTCTCCATTTGGTCTGCATCTCAGTGTTACCATCTCACTGTAAATCACGGTAACTTGACATCTCTTCCTTGGAAAAATCAGCACTGATTTAATAATGTTAGAGTCCAAATAAATTGATAAACCTTTACTTTGATATCATGGAGATGCCTGTTCCAAAATGTTTTCCTTTGTTTTCTAGATAGAACTAATTCTTACAAAATATGCTTAGACTAGATAGACTAATAACTTTTTTTGTTAATCAGATATCTGTATGAAACATTTGTAACATTTCATAATGTTTATAGTACAGTTTTCTTTTCTGTAAAATTCTATATCAATTTGAAATTATAGTTAGTAAGGATTTTATAGGATAAATAAAAAAATAAAAATTTTTAAAATTTTTAAAAGTCTGTAGAAAATTCCAGGAAGGTGATTATACCCGAAAATTAAAGACATAATGAAAAGACAATAGGTGTGATAAAAAGAAGTGTCTGAGGAGAGAACCTAAGAAAACTACTAGAAAAGCATATGGAAAAATAATGAGCAGTAAAGATCTAATATCATAATGTGTTCACAATAAAATTTATTTTGCCAATAAAAACAAATAATAGAAATGAAAGTAGCTATATTTTTATTCAATTGCATTTAGTTTTTCAATGTCCAATAATTTATATATACAGTTGACCCTTGAACAATATGAGGGTTAATCCAAGTATAATTTGGACCATGTAGTACTCTAATATTTACTATTAAAAATATCCATAGATGAGTGAAACCACACAGTTCAAACCACTTTGTTCAAGGGCCAACTATTAGAAAAAGGAAGCACTGTCTCCTAATACTCCACTTTAGAAAAGTGTGTGAATCTTTGCCCAAACTGGGGGGCATGTATTGGGTGGACTGACTAAATATTAACTATATGATGTATACAAAATGAACTTTGGGGAAGTCTGGTTAATCTCTTAAATATAAAGCTAACAAGGTATATGTGGAAATGACAATTATCCAAGCTAGAGTAAATAGAATACTAGTAGGTAAGAGAGATCTAAATATTCACCACCCCACCTCTCTTAGAGCAGTTAAATCTGAGATGATTGCCATCACCTTTAGAGTATTAATTTGGTGTGGACTAACACTTGTAGCATATTAAAAAGCAGAGACATTACTTTGCCAACAAAGGTCTGTCTAGTCAAAGCTATGGTTTTTCCAGGAGTGAAAATGTATGTGGGTGTGAGAGTTGGATCATAAAGAAAGCTGAGCACCGAAGAATTGATGCTTTTGAACTGTGGTGTTGGAGAAGACTCTTGAGAGTCCCTTGGACTGCAAGGAGATCCAACCAGTCCATCCTAAAGGAGATCAGTCCTGGGTGTTCACTGGAAGGACTGATGCTGAAGCTGAAACTCCAATACTTTGGCCACCTCATGTGAAGAACTGACTCATTAGAAAAGACCCTGATGCTGGGAAAGATTGAAGGCTGGAGGAGAAGGGGGCGACAGAGAATGAGATGGCTGGATGGCATCACCAACTTGATGGATGTGAGTTTTAGCAAGCTCTGGGAGTTGGTGATGGACAGGGAGGCCTGGCGTGCTGCAGTCCATGGGGTCACAAAGAGTCAAACATGACTGAGTGACTGAACTGAACTGACACATGTAGCATGACATAAAATATACTTTAAATGACCTCCAAAGAACTTGAAGGCGAGGACCGGTAACAGTTCTATGGTCCTGTGGTTTATAGAAGCAATATACATGTACAGAAAGAGAAAATAAGCAGTAATTTTGGCTACGATCCTTTAAAACTTGACAAAAGTGAATGCTTTCCACTGTGGTTGCTGAGTGACAGCTGAGCTAATCCTCATAGATAACAACTCAGTTGAACTTCATATAGGGTTTGGTAGCAACAGGTCTTTGTTTAATTGATAATGGTTAATTTTTTTTAAGCCTTGGGTGAATCTTCTTTTAGGGCTTCTCAGATGGTCTAGTGGTAAAGAATCTGCCTGCCAATGCAAGAGACCAGTGTTTGATCCCTGGGTCAGAAAGATCCCCTGGAGAAGGAAATGGCAACCCACTCCAGTATTCTTGCCTAGAGAACCCCATGAAGAGAGGAGACTGTAGTCCATGGGGTTGCAAAGAGACATGACTGAATAACTGAGTGCAAATCTTATTTTAGGCACAATTGTGATGGGTTTTCCAGTAGTCATATATGAATGTGACTAAAAGAAAGTCTTTTAGTTGGACTAAAAGAAAGCTGAGCACAGAAGAATTGATGCTTTTGAACTGTGGTGTTGGAGAAGACTCTTGAGAGTCTCTTGGACTGCAAGGAGATCCAACCAGTCAACCCTAAAGGAAATCAGTCCTGAATATTCATTGGAAAGACTGATGCTGAAGCGTAAACTCCAATACTTTGGCCACCTGATGCGAAGCACTGACTCCTTAGAAAAGACCCTGATGCTGGGAAAGATTGAAGGCAGGAGGAGAAGGGATTGACAGAGAATTAGATGGTTGGATGGCATCACCAACTAAATGGACATGAGTTTGAACAAGCTCTGGGAGTTGGTGATGGTAGGGAAGCCTGGCATGCTGCAGTCTATGGGTCACAAAGAGTTGGACACGACTGAGCAACTGAACTGAACTGAACTTGATGGGAAGGAAGATGGTGTGGAGCACAGAGAAGGGTGCTGAAGTCTACAGAGTTGCGGCAGTGCCAGGCCTTCGTAGAAGACACAAACTATGGAGAGTTTTGAAAGTAAGGAGAGTTTTAATGTCAATACCAAACTGTCTTTCATTTCAAAAGGAGAAATTCAATGTGCAATGTCTCAGGAGGTTAAGAAGGTGATGTGTGGAAATTGAGACTCCCTGAAAAAGTTCAAATAGATAAGAGGGAGACTAAAAATGGATGCTAAAAGCCCATGATAGATTATTTAAGTATCATAGAGGACATTGTTTACCTATTAATAAAATTGTCAGTGCTGAAATGTTCAAATTTATGGAAGAAGAAAATGATTCTTTAACTGTGTAGAAAAATTTAGTTATACAAGAAGATAATTATTAAGAATATGTGCACATGAGATTTCATTTTAAACAGAATCAGTGGAAGGAAGTTTATTTTCCCCCACAGGTATTCTCAAGGAGAGTATTGGCCCACTGCATGTCACAAGCACAAGAACTCGGGAAGTACTATCTAAAGATTAAATGTGCAGAAGCAAGGGGCTGCTGGAGGACAGGTAAAGGTTAGGAACTGTGAAAAAATACATATTTTAGATTTTGCTTGATTTTAAGAGACTTTGGAGAATTCAAGTGGATATGTGGAAAAAATGAAGGCACTTCTAATGAAGATCATATCTTTTATACTTTGAAAATATTGTTTGCTCAGTTACAAATATGTATGTATGTGTCAGTCATTTAGTCATGTCCAACTCTTTGAGACTCCATGGAGCCCGCCAGGCTCCTCTGTCCATGGAATTCTCCAGGCAGGAATACTGAAGTGGGCTGCCATTCCCTTCTCTATGGGAAAATTATGTGTCAACTTAAGAATATTTTTGATTATGTATTTTGTATGAAATACTAGTTTTCTTTCTTTCTTTTTTCTTTTTTTTTTTTTTTTTAGTTTTCTTTCTTAATGATATTTCTTTTGCATTGTTAGGTCATTAAATTGCAAAACTGATAATTACATAACCAGTGTTTTGGCCACAATAAGACCAAAAGATGCTATCACTGATAATAGCAGTAGCTATCTTTTGCTTAGTGTTTATTCTATCTACAGACCTGCTTTTAATTTTTTTCTTTATATCATTTAATTCATAGGGAAAATGCACAAAACACTTTCTTGTTATTGTTGTTTAGTCTCTCAGTCATGTCTGACTCAATTGCAACCCCATGAACTGTAGCCTTCCAAGTTCCTCTGTCCATGGGATTTCCCAAACATTTACTGGGGTTTAGACTATTGCTTTAAAATGCTCAAGAAGCACCTCCTGGTTCAAGAGTACAACCCATGTCAGAAACCAAGACCATGCTCTGATTTCTGCATTACACTGCTCTGAGTTAGGACATATTATCAAAACCTCTCTTTATGTCACTCAATGTGATTAAAACAAAATTTTAGCATATTTATAATTAATGTAGATAACACATGCAATGCATTGTCTTGGAGTAGGGCATCAGCAACTGGGACAGGTTTGGCACGCTGCCTGATTTATATGGTCTGTCTGTGAGCTAAACATGGTGTGTATATTTTGGAGTCTTTTAGGGAAAAAATAATAGGTAACGTGAAAAGTTTATGAAATTCAAACTAAATCAAGTTTTATTGGAACAGCAACATCTACACATCTGTTTGTTTACATATTGTGTATGGCTGCCTTAACATTATGTGATGGTCTGTTTCATGTGCTAAATTCATTAGGCTATAGTATTCAGTTGTTTAATCCAACATTAATCTAAGCATTTGGAAGATGTGGTCCATATTTACAGCCAATTGACATCAAGGAAAGGAGGCGAACCTCAACAATGAAGGTGGGGCTCACCCTATCAGTGAAGGCCTTTAGAGCAATACTGAGGTTTTCTGGAAAATAAGAAGACTGCAATATCAACTCTCTCCCAACTTTCCAGTCTGCCAGTCTGCCCTAAAAATTTTAAATTAAAGACTGCAGCAAAAAAAATAAATAATTAAAATTATTTAAAAATTTACATCTGCAGCTATTGATCAAATGCTTGTTATTTTCTGTGTACAGTGCCTACTTTTTATGCTCTATTTCACATAACTCTGTTGGATATGAAAAAAAAAATGTTCTGAGGACAACATTGAGCCAGCAGGGATACTGTGTAGCCAGAGTTAGTGAAGTATCCAGGTTAGAGGGTGGATTTGATTCAATAAAAGACACTTATCTATTCACCATAAAAATAAGAGAGGAAGATGGCACCAGGAGTACGGTACCTATGCTACATTTGCATCACTTACTGTACAATTTCTGTAATTACACCTCAATTAGAAAGAGTCTGTGAAAGATTATAATGTTCCCTAAGTATTGTGATACAACAAAACATTCTGAATACAAAACCTTTGAACACTAGGCATTGAAGAATCTCTTTCTATATTCTAAACATTCTTAGTTCTCACTTTTTTTTTTTTGATGGGATCAGATTCTCTTTTTTAATTAGAGAAAAATTGCTTTGCAATGTTGTGCTGTTTCTGCTGTGCCGCATTGTGAATCTGCCATAAGTATATATATATCCCCACCTCTTTTGTTTCCCCCACCCTGCCCACACCCTCCTCCCTCATTCCACCCATCTAGATCACCACAGAGCTGAGCTCCTGTGTTATATAGCAGCTTTCCACTAGTTATCTATAAATCACACCAGCCAATTACTTTTACACACAGTAGTGTATATATGTCAAAGCTATTTTCTCCATCTGTCCCACTCTCTCCTCCTATTGTGTCCTAAGTCCATTCTCTATATCTGCATCTCCATTCTTTCCCTTCAAATAGGTTCATCAATACCATTATCCTAGATTTTATATATATATTTATGTATATATATATACACACACACACACACATTAATACGCAATATTTGTTTTTTGTTATAACTTACTTCACTCTGTGTAACAGCCTCTAGGTTCATCTACTTCACTGGAACTGACTCAAATTCATTCTTTTTTATGGCTGAGAAATATTCCATTGTATATATGTACCACATTTTCTTAACTGATTCATCTGTTGATGGATATCTAAGCTGCTTGCGTGTCCTGGCTACTGTAAATAGTGCTGCAGTGAACATTGGAGTACATGTGTCTTTTTGAGTTATTATTTTCTCAGGGTATATTTCTTGTACTGGGATTTCTGGGTCATATAGCAGTTTTATTTTTAGTTCTTCAAGGAACCTCCATACTCTTCTCCACAGTGGATGTACCATTTTCCATTACCACCAACAGTGTAAAAGCTTTCCTTTTTTTCCACACCCTCTCCAACATTTATTGTTTCTAGATTTTTTGATGGTGGCTATTCTGGCTAGTACGAGGTGATAACTCACTGTAGTTTTGATTTTCATTTCTCTAATAATTAGTGATAAGGAGCATCATTCCATATGTTTCTTGCCCATCCATATGTCATCTTTAGAGAGACGTCTATTTAGATCTTCCACCCATTTATTAATCGGACTCTTTGTTTGTATGTTTTTTATCTTGAGTTCCATAAGCTGTCTGTATATTTTGGAGATTAATTCCTTGTCTATTGCTTCCTTTGAAAATATTTTCTCCCATTCTGAACATTGTCTTCATCTTGTTTATGGTTTCCTTGGCTGTGCAAAAGATTTAAAGTTTAATTAGGTCCCAAAGAAAATGAAAGTGAAAGTGGCTCAGTCATTTCCAACTCTTTGCTACCTCATGGACTATACAGTCCATGGCATTCTCCAGGCCAGAATAGTAGAGTGGAAGACCCAGGAGATCTTCCCACCCCAGGTATTGAACCCAGGTCTCCCACATTGCAGGCAGATTAGGTCTCAATTGTTTATTTTTGCTTTTATTTTTATTATTTTATATGGTGGGCTGAGTGCTCGCTTTGGCAGCACATATACTAAAATTAGAACGATACAGAGAAGATTAGCATGGCCCCTGTGCAAGGATGACATGCACATTTGTGATGCATTCCATATTTTTAAGACAGACTTCAGAATGGGAGAAAATAATAGCAAGTGAAGAAACAGACAAAGGATTAATCTCAAAAATATACAAGCAACTCCTGCAGCTCAATTCCAGAAAAATAAATGACCCAATCAAAAAATGGGCCAAAGATCTAAACAGACATTGCTCCAAAGAAGACATACAGATGGCTAACAAACACAGGAAAAGATGCTCAACATCACTCATTATCAGAGAAATGCAAATCAAAACCTCAATGAGGTACCATTACACGCCAGTCAGGATGGCTGCTATCCAAAAGTCTATAAGCAATAAATGCTGGAAAGGGTGTGGAGAAAAGGGAACCCTCTTACACTGTTGGTGGGAATGCAAACTAGTACAGCCACTATGGAGAACAGTGTGGAGATTCCTTAAAAAACTGGAAATAGAACTGCCATATGACCCAGCAATCCCACTCCTGGGCATACACACCGAGGAAACCAGATCTGAAAGAGACACATGCACCCCAATGTTCATTGCAGCACTGTTTATAATAGCCAGGACATGGAAGCCACCTAGATGCCCATCAGCAGATGAATGGATAAAGAAGCTGTGGTACATATATACTATGGAATATTACTCAGCCATTAAAAAGAATTCATTTGAATCAGTTCTAATGAGATGGATGAAACTGGAGCCCATTATACAGAGTGAAGTAAGCCAGAAAGATAAAGACCAATACAGTATACTAATGCATATATATGGAATTTTAAAAGATGGTAACGATAACCCAACATGCAAAACAGAAAAAGAGACACAGATGTACAGAACAGACTTTGGGACTCTGTGGGAGAAGGTGAGGATGGGATGTTCAGAGAGAACAGCACTGAAACAAGTACACTATCTATGGTGAAACAGATCAGCAGCCCAGGATGGATGCATGAGACAAGTGCTCAGGGCTGGTGCACTGGGAAAACCCAGAGGGATGGGATGGGGAGGGAGCTGGGAGGGGGGATCGGGATGGGGAACACATGGAAATCCACGGCTGATTCATGTCAATGTATGGCAAAAATCACTTCAATATTGTAAAGTAATTAGCCGCCAACTAATAAACATAAATGGAAAAAAAAATAGAAGGTGGGCTGAAAAAGATCTTGCTGTGATTTATGTCAAAGAATGTTTTTCCTTTTTTTTCCCCTCTAAGAGTTTTATACTGTCTAGCCTTACATTTAGGTTTTTAATCCATTTTGAGTTTATTTTCATTTATGTTGTTAGGTAGTGTTCTAATTTCATTCTTTTACATGTACTTGTCCAGATCTCAAACACCGCTTATTGGAGATGCTGTCTTTCTTCCATTGTATATTCTTGTTTTCTTTATCATCGATTAGGTGACCACAGGTTCATGGGTTTATCTCTGAGCTTTCTGTCCTGGACCATTTGCCCTTGTTTCTGTTTTTGTGCCAGTACCATACTGTTTTGATTACTGTAGCTTTGTAGTAGAGTTTGAAGTTGGGACTCCTCATTCCTCCTGCTCTGTTCTTCTATCTCAAGATTATGTTGGCTATCCAGGGTCTTTTGTGTTTCCATACAAATTGTAAAAGTTTTTGTTCTAATTCTCTGAAGAATGCCATTGGTAATTTGATATTAATTGCATTGAATCTGTAGATTGCTTTAATATATCATTTGAATATTCACGATACTGACACAAAACACCATGGAAATTTGTGAGGAGCTGGCTAGTTTTGCTTTTTGTTTGTATTTAATTTGGTAGATTTAGTTTTACATATTTTTTATATTTGCCAGTCTCTATTGCTATGGGGAAAGACTGAATCACAGAAATTCTACCTTAAAGTTCTATTTGCAGTTAGCTAAAACATATATTTCAGAAATATGTGAACCGTGAACTTCCAGATGTTCAAGCTGGTTTTAGAATAGCCAGAGGAACCAGAGATCAAATTGCCAACATCTGCTGAATCATCAAAAAAGCAAGAGAGTTCCAGAAAAACATCTATTTCTGCTTTATTGACTATGCCAGAGCCTTTGATTGTGTGGATCACAATTAACTGCGGAAAATTCTGAAAGAGATGGGCATACCAGACCACCTGACCTGCCTCTTGAGAAACCTGTATGCAGGTCAGGAAGCAACAGTTAGAACTGGACATGGAATAACAGACTGGTTCCAAATAGGAAAAGGAGTACATCAAGGCTGTATATTGTCACCCTGCTTATTTAACTTATATGCAGAGTCCATCATGAGAAACGCTGGGCTGGAAGAAGCACAAGCTGGAATCAAGATTGCCGGGAGAAATATCAATAACCTCAGATATGCAGATGACACCACCCTTGTGGCAGAAAGTGAAGAAGAACTAAAGAGCCTCTTGATGAAAGTGAAAGAGGAGAGTGAAAAAATTGGCTTAAAGCTCAACATTCAGAAAACTAAAATCATGGCATCTGGTCACATCATTTCATGGCAAAGAGATGGGGAAAGAGTGGAAACAGTGTCAGCCTTTATTTTTGGGGGGGCTCCAAAATCATTGCAGATAGTGATTGCAGCCATGAAATTAAAAGACACTTACTCCTGGGAAGGAAAGTTATGACCAACGTAGACTGCATATTAAAAAGGCGAGACATTACTTTGTCAACAAAGGTCCATCTAGTCAAGGCTATGGTTTTTTCAGTAGTCATGTATGGAAGTGAGAGTTGGACTATAAAGAAAGCTGAGAGCTAAAGAATTGATGCTTTTGAACTGTGGTGTTGGAGAAGACACTTGAGAATCCTTTGAACTGCAAGGAGATCCAACAAATCCATCCCAAAGGAGATCAGTCCTGGGTGTTCATTGGAAGGAGTGATGTTGAAGCTGAAACTCCAATTCTTTGGCCACCTGATGTGAAGAACTGACTCATTTGAAATGACCCTCATGCTGGGAAAGATTGAGGGCAGGAGGAGAAGGGGACGACAGAGGATGAGATGGTTGGATGGCATCACTGACTCAATGGACACGAGTTTTGGCAAGCTCTGGGAGTTGGTGATGGACAGGGAGGCCTGGCGTGCTGTGGTTCATGGGGTCACAAAGAGTCAGACACGACTGAGGAACTGAACAGAACAGAAAGCATATATGGATATAGCACAACAGTCTATGGTGAATACTTGCTTCAATAGTTCTATGCTTTGTAGATAGCATCAATTACTATTCTTTGTTATGTTTGTTTTCAGATAAAATTCCAAATACTGAATTTTTATAGTTTTCCTTAATTATTTGACATTACACATATACTAATAGGAAGCTTCTCTCTATCAGGAGTAGAGATTATAGGTTGAGTAATTGAAAACATACATTTAAAGTAAAGAATCATTTACAGATAATGAGTTAGGCTTAGATATTTTATTTTAATTAAAAATAATTGCACATATCTGTATCAATATTTGCATTTAGTTTGGTTTACTTAAACATAGACACTCTACTTAAATAGATTTTTAAAACAATCTGAGTAAAGCATCTTTATAGATTTTTCCTTTTCCCTAGTCTTTAAAATCATCTCCTTCACCTAATTCAATATTTTTAAAACACACTACTTTTATCAGTTTTTCAAAAATTTAACGTGATCTTCATATAAATAATGACCTTTATATACATGTTTAATTTATTTACATAATATTTGTTTGGATTACACAATAAATCAATGCATAAAATAATCAATTAATAAAATTAGCCTAAAAGATTTTTGAAGAAGATAGGTGGGAGAATTGGCAAGCATCCCACCTGCAAGGCAGCTGAGTGAAAGAGAGCTGAACTGAGCCGTGTTTCCAAGGGAATGGGGAAGATGTATTAGTCTGGTTGGTTACCTAGACAAGATTGGATGAGTTTTTAGTCGGACAATCTATGGTATTAGATGGGACCTGTGTGGAGGTGACTCAGACTTGCCCACACTTCAGATGCCTGGGTTGTTATAATTGTCTTCAAAGTGTACCTCTGCCTCTCCCCTGCTGCTGTTTCAGCCTGGACCCGTTGCTCTGCTCAGGCCTCCCAAGGGTTTCCATCTCAGAGAAAAAGCTGAGGTCTCACACCAGCCCCCGCCTTTTGGCATGACCTGTTATCTGTCTACCTCGGTAGCACCCGCTCCCTGTTCACTCTGCTCTGCCTGCACTGACTAGCCTGTCTTCACACATGCACACACTCAGGCCTCGTGGCCCTTGCACCGACTCTGCTCTGCCAGCTGTTTTTTCTCATGTACCCAAGTGGATCACCACTTCATTTCTTTCAGATTTGTAGTCAAATGGCTGAACTTGTCTAGGAAAACTCTCCTGGATCCTCATCCTAAAGTACATCATTTTTTCCACCCCCAAATTATTCCTAGCTCTTCCCTATTTGATTTTACAACACTTATTTGTATCTGACATACTCCATGCTTTACTGAAGTTTCTGTACATTGTCTGTCTTTTGTACATTGTGCAGATGTAAATCGCTAATTTTTCAGTTTTGATTTCTTTCATATAATAATTCTAAACCAATTAACTTTCATAATTTTATTTAACTGAATTTATACATATGTGTGTATTTTGTTAACTACTTTTCTCTAATACCTACAATAATACCTGGGATTTAGGAGATACACAGCAATATTTGAGAAGTGAATGAACAAATGGATTAATGTGCTGTTTATTAATCATAGCTATAATTTGCATGAAACATACAAGTTAATTTGCAATGAAAAACACACATAATGGAAACTCATTCTTTCAGATAGATTCTGGAAGCCAGAAGAAAAGATATTATTTATCACAAATTTCTGTCCTCCAACCAGGCATTTCCTTCTGTGAATCTGCTTTCTCAAAGATTGTCTTTCTTTCATCCCTAATAAAAGGAAACATTGTACACCATGTGGTGTGATAAATGGTTGGCACTGGCGTTAGGCACAGTCCCAGTTCTGCAGCTGATATGTTGAATGTGACTCAGAAAGACTCTTGCCCACTCCGAAACTCTCAGTCCTTCACTTCTGAAATGACCAAACAAGATAAGTTAAATGATCCCAGTTAGGACAACCTTTGATTTTTTACTGTGACTTGCAGCAAGATGGTGGCATTGGTGGTTAAACAGATAAGTGATGCTATATGAACTTACATTTTAAAAAGATCACAATGGCTTCTATGAAAAGATTAGCCTGTAAGGAAACTAGAGCAGTAGAAGATAAATGTGTCTAGGAAGTTACTGATATTGTCCAAGTGACAGGCGATGTAGTTAAAATTCAACAGATGGAGCTGGATCTAAGGCAACATGCTCAGTCTCAAGGAATATGTTGACACAGGGCTGACAAAACTTGTCAATATATTCAATATGAAGGAAAGAAAAGTTTCTGTTCTCAGCAACTGCCTTTTACTGACAGGATAACGACAGGAATAGTTCATAATTACACACACAGATCACTGGAACATAAGTTATGAATGGTGAAAACATGCTATTAATGTCAGTTGCTAGCAGGATGACATATAAGGAAAGATGAAGAAAGGCACTGTGGAAGAGAGATCACCTGGCATGGATGTTCAGGATGCAAAGATACATATTATGAAGTTGCTTGTGAGTAGATGGAGACGAATAGGAAGGGTAGCACTCTAAATAGAAATAAAATCGCTAGTAAAATTTTGCACTCAAGAGCTTCTGTTCCTGTTTTATTCTTCTTACAATGTCACAACAAAAACTGTAGACTTGGGGTTGGAGTGGGGGTTAAATGACAGAGGTTTGTTCCTCATCGCTTTGGAGGCTGGAAGCCCAGGATCCAGGAACCAGCAAGGTAGGTGTCATTCTGCAGCTTCTTCCCTTGACTGGTCGTAGCTGTCTTCTCACTGTGCGCACATGGCCTGCTTTTTCAGCATGCGTGGAAGGAGAGAGCAAGCTCTGGTGTCTCTTCCTTTTCTATAAAGAAATCAGTTCTTTGGGGTCAGGTATCTATCCTAATGACTTCATTTAGCCTTAATCACCTATTCAAAGGCATAGTCACATGGAAGTTAGGGCTGACTTCAACACATGAATTTGGACAAAGGATAGAGTTCATTCAACAGCTGTACCACGCGCTTTGTGGGATACACAGTATTCTGTAGGGTTTGAGCTTGCCTAGATACACCTCATTCATTATATTTTATAAGATGGTGCTCAGGGGCCCAGGCCACCCCGCTGCACAACTCTAGTAAATGCCAATCACACTATGCTCCTAGGACAATGACGCCACTGTAACAGTAGTGTTGGCGGGTTGTAGGAACTTGGTAGTGGCCCTTGTGGAGGATGTAGGGCAACACTACAGCTGGAATACTGCTGACAGTAACTAGGATACTTCTGACAGGTTTTGGAAATATGTCATTGACCTACTCAGCTCATCTTAATAAAAGGAGATACATCCATGTGACCGAGGGCTGCTTTTTACACAGGATGTTATAAGTATGTTACAAGTTACACAGTATGTTATAAGTTATAAATCACAGAGATTTCATAGCAGGGCATTAAAAAAAAATGTTTTCTCCTGGTCTTTGTTCCATACCTCTGTGTGTCAGGAGATAAAATCTCAAGGTCCTGATATTTTGACCATTTCTCACAATGAAGTCCTATAGGACTGCCCCATCTATTCTACCAACCTCTTCATCACATCTGTAAGCAGTCAACCTTGAAGTAATTTTTCCCAAGTGAAAACAATAAGCCCACACATTTTGTTGTATGTCAGAAGTCCCATGTGGCTAGATGTCTTTTACATAAAGCTGTGCTAAATCCCACTATAGCTGTCATTCTGCCAACATACTCATGTTATCTTGTGTGTATTCCCTCAAATAAACAAGAATGGGAAATCAGAGTACAATAAGATAAAATGGACAACATAGAAAGCCCCGCTAGCACACCAAAAGGCCAGGAAGCTCAGCAACAATGTGTTGGTTTTTCTTGACCTTTGTTATAGGCATCTAGAACTGGTCACATAAACCAACGTTCCCTAATGGCAACATCAAGCAGACATATAATACAGCTAGTGGAAAAGAGAGAGGCCCAATCAATCTACAGCACAGTCCATAACACAACCTATAGCACAGACTGAATGACAACAAGAACAGTAACAGTAAAAACAACAAAAATGACTTGCCGTTGTTGCAAAAATTCTGCTCCAGTTCTTTTTATTTGCAGGCTAAAATCTGTTTTTTAAGCCTAATCTTTAAAATCTCATTTGTTCACCTCTTTTTCTTTCCTCCTTTTTTTATTTTTTAATTAACAATTTTTTTTAAAATATAGTTTTTATATATATATTTTCTTTTTTCAGATTCTTTCCCCTTAAAGGTTATTATACAATGTTGAATGTAGCTCCCTGTGCTATAGAGCAGAATACCCCAGGTCACAGACCAGTGCTAGTCCGTGGCCTGTTAGGAACAGGGCCACCCAGCAGGAGGTGAGTAGCAGGCACTCAAGAGAAGCTTCATCTAGACACAAGCAATACACTTTGGGTGTCACTGTCTCCTATCATCCCCAAATGGGACCATCTAGTTATAGGAAAATAAGCTTAGGCCTCCCACTGGTGCTGCACTACGGAGAGTTGTACAATTATTTCAAAGTATATCACAATGTAATACTCATCTAAATGAAGTGCACAAAAATGTAATGCACTTGAATCATCCCTAAGACATCCCTCTGTCCATGGAAATACTGTCTTCCATGAAACTGACGCCTGGTGCCAAAAAGAATGGGGACGACTACTACAGAGTAGGTCCTCATTGGTTGTTTTATATATATGCATGTGTGCTAAATTGCTTCAGTTGTGTCTGACTTTTTGCAACCCTATGGACTGTAGCCTGCCTGGCTTCTCTGTCTGTGGGATACTTCAGGCAAGAATACTGGAATGGGTTGCCATGCCCTCCTCCAGGGGATCTTCCCGACCCAGGGATCAAACCCAGATCTCCTATGACTGCTGCATTGGCAGGCAGGTTCTTTACCACTAGCGTCACCTGGGAAGCCCATTTTATATATATAGTAGTGTGTATATTTTAAGTGAAGTAAGTCAGACAGAGAAAGACAGAAATTGTAGGGTATTATTTATATATGTAATCTAAAAATAATGATACAAATGAACTTATTTATAGAACAGAAGCAGACCCACAGACATAGAAGGCAAATTTATGGTTATTGAAGGGGAAAGGTGGGGGGGGCATAAATTGGGAGTTTGGGATTTAAATATTTTGTTTTTAAAAAGCAATATTTTGCATTAGTTTAATTGCTCATCATTTGTATTATATTTCAGATTTATTTTCTGTAATTTTTACCCTTTAAAAAACTTTGGAATATGGTATAGAAATAATGAATACATACATAGAGTTGAAAAGTGAGTAAGGAAAAGTGACTGCACTGCCTCAGAGGAGAACATACACATCACTTGTAGCCTGAAAGCTCCCGGGAGCCCAGGTCTGAGCATTAGTTTGTCTGGAGAATGACCAACCCTGAACTGTTTTTCAATCATTCCCATTTATTTTCTTCATATTTTACATCTACATATTTATTTTTAACAGGATTTTTTAGTTTGCTTAATATGTGTTTAAGTGCTATACACTTAATTTGTAAAATATATTGTTTAGTTTGGAAAATTCATATAAAAGGAAGTGTGCACTAGAGACTTCTGAGTCTTTCTTCTCTTTCTCAGTGTTCCTGAGACTCATCCATGTTGATGTGAGTAGCTTTCAATCATTTTCACTACTGTGTGATGTCACTGCATTACTTTATTACATTTGATAGGGATAGAGTAGGATAATTCAATAGTTTAGAAATCCTACTAGGAATTAATGATAGAAAGGGAATTTTAAGGGAGTGTGGGAGACTGTTGTAAGCTAATGACACTCAAGAAAATAATCCAGTAGCCTACCAACAATCCACTCTGTCTTGAAGGAAGACCAGGTGCATTCAAGCACCAGGCATGCTCAAGTCACAAATCCTGATAACAACAGAAGACAATAGAGATGAGGTCTGAATGCCGTAAGGTGAAGCCAGGGAGTTAATGGTCTTTGAAGAGTAACATTTCTAGATGTAGCCAAGACAGAAACATAGGTGAAAGTGGAAAGAAACTAGGTGAAAGGGAACATTCTACTGAAACTTGGGATGAACTGCCATATTTTAGAGTTTATCACCACTCCTTTGTTAATATATGATTTAAATAACTCATGACTGTCCCGGTGAGACTGTGTAGAGTCAAAGGGGAAACTAATGATGTAAGCTTTGACATGCACTCAAAAATGAAGATGAAGGTGGTCTTCTCCCCTCCTTGCTTTTTCTTTGATTATAAAAATGTAACCCTGTGTGTTCTCAGGGCTGTGCTTCCTTGCTTGCCCACTATGCTAATAAGCACCCTATGCTAATAAACTCACTCTCTACCTATTGCTTTGACTCACACTGAATTTTTTTCTGCTTCAAGACAAAAGAATCTGAGCTTCAGTAAGTCCTGACACCAGGTGAGCAGTTTCAGTTAAAAGACAGTAGGCCCTAGTCCCCTCCTAAGTCAGGGTTCTTGGGTTCAAGCTCCAATCTGAGTTTTGGCTGGGTTCAAATCCCACCTGAGAAGGAGTGCAGTTTCATATTTGTTTTTTCAGGTGTCCTTAGCAAGGGGGTGCCACGGGTGAGGCTGGACTCCAAGCTTTGTGGATGAGGAGTCAGAAGGGTAGTGGTGTTATCTTGGTGCTCTTCCTTTTGAGCTGGGCTGTTGACATACTACAAGTGGTGCTCAAACTGAATGACGCATAGATTGAGGGATAGGTTGAGGTCATTTAATTCTATTCCTGTTGAAACTCAAAGATTTCACCAGATGATAAGGGACCATTCCACTCTTATGTGTCCTAAAGCAGAATCCCTTCCCCAACACACAATGCCAACAGTAGTGGTCATCACAGGGAGAGGACAGCTGTGCTCAAAACAAAAGTCTCTCCTTGTCAGCAGAAACCATGGCTTGGGACCATAACAAGAAGAAAACGAAGAGAATTTGTCCTTATTTCTGAGTTCCCATTACTTAGACCCCAAGAAAACTCATAGAAATGACTGGCAACAACGTTGATGGGGAGTCATGATATTATAGGGCAAACCAACTCTTATTTGCCATTCACTAGCCTGTTCTCAAGCTGAAAACAAACAAACAAAAACAACAAAACAGCATGAGGTATCTTGGGCTTAGTCTGCCTCCTCCATCAGTCCTCAAGATTGTCAACATATTGAGAAAACCTGAAATGCTGACATCAGGTTTTCAACATTCAGCATCTCAGCGTTCCTCCCAGCATTCACGGGAGGACAGATCCAACTGAGCACACAGATACCCACCTGAGGTCTACCCCACAGGACTCCCACACGCAACAAGAAGGACTGTACATCTCTACAAATGTAAAAAGCAAGCAAAAATTATACAAGGACAATTCTTAAACATTTCCAATCAATTGAATTGCAAATGGATTTCAAGGCTTATAAATAGCTTGTGTAAGCAGCTTTTGGCAGGAAAGAGCTCCCTGCAGTGGCCCCTTTGTCACTAACCTTAAACCAGTTGCCCCCATGCTCTACTCATCTTCAGCCCAAGCACACCTTCCAAATCCTTTCATCATGCCATACTTTGCCTAAGATGTTGATGCTTCCCACAGTTCAAAGTAGTAGAAATGAAGAATAAATAGTTAATCCATTCCAGATCTCTTCTCCAGCTTCCCCTTCATCCATCTCACACACTGTGTGAACAAGATAGTATCTAAAGAACACAAAAAGTGACAAGCCTGCACACAATGGGAGATGGCAATGACTCTAACCCTCCATATCAAAGATTAACTGAAATTACTTCTGTTTCTCTTTAAAAACTTTCATGGCCCAGCAGAATCTTTGGAGGTGTTTTCTGGGGGACACTGATGGACATTAGTCCACCTTCTCCCCCAGATTGCCAGAATTCTGATTAAAGCAGCTTTTCTTCCTACCAACATTTTTCCCTCTTGAGGGTTGGTTTTTGAGTAGTGAGCAGCAGACCTGATTTGGTAACACTTGCAGAGGTGAAACACCATATTCTTACCTTGCTACATTGTGTTCTGTGACGGTACACAGCTTGAACATGAAGGATATTAAGAGATATCTGTTTACTCCAAAAATAAACATTTCTGACTGATAATTAAAATTTCCAATGAAAATTTATCTGCAACCAAACTGAGTCCAAAAAGTGACTGAATTCCTACAATGATGATTACATATTTCTAATTAATGTTCTCAAATGTGTATACTCATTTACTGATTAAATGACAGTGGTCTCTAATGAAACCCTTCACTCTTTTTATTAAAAAGACTATTGATTGATTCAAAATTAAGCAAAACTGAGTTCTTGGTTTCCTAGGGAAATGCCAAATCCAATTATAGTTTCTAACCAAAAATAAAAGAAATTCCCCTCCCTTTTTCATGTAGTATATATGTTTGTGTTGGGTTAGGGTCAGATTCTGATTACAATCACTTTTGTAAGTTTTTGCAATTATCAGACAAAGAAGCAGCAGTATATATGAACTACCCAGAATTCCATGTGAATCAAGTGTTAGTCAAAGATGAAATTCACATTTTAACATTTCACAAACATGTAAAATTTTAAGTATTAATCAATTTTCAAGACAACTCTTTTTGCAGAATTGTTGTTCCAACATTTTCTATTAAAAATTTAGTACCCCTATTCTTCTTTGCCAGGGGCTCAACTTCAATGTCCTTCTCTGAGTCATAAAAATGTATGACAGCCTGTATTCGTTCAATCCTGAATGTCTGAGAAAAGACGAGCATTTAAAAACACGTGACAAATGAGCACATCTACCCCTTACTAAGTAGGGAAGAGGTTTTGTTTTTCTTACCTAATATGCTGAGTGATTTTCCCAGGTCTTCCAGTCTACTCCCTCTGTCTTGCTTCTTTGCCCGCAAGCATACTTCCAGGGTGTCCTGAGGGTGATGGCTGAGTGGGGAGCTGTGAGATGTCCTCATCCTGCTGCTCACAAGTGGGCAGGCTGACATCCAGGTGATTCTTGCTGGGATCTTCTGGGGCCGCACTCCTGCTCTCTGACTCTGGTGGGTCTGGTGCTGCTGGAGCTGAGATACCCGTTTGCCACGGCAGGAAACCCTTCTATCGCCCTTTATGTGGGGTGGCCTTATTTTCAGGCTGCTGTAATGTGTCTCTCCTGGTTTCTTTCCTGCTTTGATTCCCACCCAGTAACTCTCATGCAATTGTAATTTTAATTGGACTTAGAAAGACAAAATGTAATAGAGTTTCTAAAGAGGTATTCTGATTGCTTTAAAAAGGGGCTCTCTTGTCCTGGAAGAGATGAGGCAAACTGGGTGGGTGGGGAAGAGCAGGGTGAAAAGCATTTTTAGTCTACTTTTATGAAAATGCTTTCACTTATCCTAGCTGTATGTTGCATGACGGGATAATATTTGTGATTTCAGTCAAATTTCAGCGTTCTGGTATTTCTCCAAAACTCTAGAAATGTTTGTCTATTAATCCATATGTATGGATTTACATTTATATCTATATATAAGTATCATTTTTAGTGTTTCTTTTGATAGGAAGCTTGAATGAAGCATCTCAGACTATTCAGAATCAACACCTTCTGCTTTTCTTCTCTTGTTCCACCCCTTATGTCAGGAGGTCCAGGCTAAGCTCTAATGAGGAGCTGATTTGTCTCTCTAATGGAGAGATAAGGTCAGCTGACACGTAGTACCGATACCTGGATGTGTGAGTCGGGGCCAGCTTCACAAGTGAGCCTAGTTAAGACCAGCAGATCTGTCCACTCTACCCACAGATTCATAATATATACAAAATAATTATGGTTTCAAGCCCCTTTTGTGTTGGAGAGGTTCATTATGCAGCAACTGATAACTGAAGTATAACACTAAACACTAGCTGAATATCCTTTTTATTTATCTGTATTATCTGGCTCCCATGTGTCAAACCCCAGAAGACAGAGACACTGTTTGGACAACTTACTGCTGAAATACCAGTGCATACATCATGGTTTGGCATGCAGTACATGCCCTATCAATATTTGATAAATAGATAAACAATATATATTTAATCTTATGGGTTCCGCATTGAAACATGCTAAAATGGAAGTAGTTGCTGGGGTTGAAAAGGTCTAAATTTCAATCTGATTTAACATCCACTAAACAGACATATGGTTTTGGGAGCAATGCACGGTCTTTCTAAGTTTTAGTTTCATAGTCTATAAAATGAGGATCTTAATACTGTAAAGGTTTATTGTGATTGTTGAATGGGATAGCACTAAATAAATGCCTACCACAGCATTTGTTTTAATAAATAACAATTGTGATGATGAGGAAGCCATAAATAGAAAAATAAAGTGGTTATATGACTTAATAATTGATGATATACGTATAAATGAAGGGTAAACCTTATCTAAAATGACTCCATTTTAGAGACTTAAAAAACTGAGCTGTCCCTCAGGAGTACAGGTGACAATACCATCTCAAAACTGTGGGGCATTTATGGGTAGCTTTCCCAATAATGACAAAGATAATTTCCCTTTTACCTGGTCCATAAAGATCATGTATTTGGGAGAAATGTCTGCCTGTGGAGGACAGCAAATCCTCATGACCCATGTGAAGGCAGTTCCATGACCTTGGAATTTTTAACATAATTCTCTACCCAACAGTGACAATGAACGTAGAAAAGTGTATTTTGAAAAATGTTTTAGGGAGACTTCCTTAGCAGCCCGGTGGTTAAGACTTTGCACTTCAAATGTTGAGAGTGCCATTTCAATCCCTGGTTGGGGAACTAGGATCTCACATGCCGCAAAGTAATCACTTTGGCATAGTAGCAATACTGTTATGCAGGCTTGGAGATTAAGTGGGATAAGACATGTAAGGCATAAGAGCTTGGCAAATAGGAAATGGTTTCATTAATTTGAGTGACTTTTAAAATATCAAAGTATTATGGCATGAAGGGGGTCTTCCCAGGTAGCTCAGTGGTAACAAATCTGCCTGCCAATTCAGGAGATACAGATTCAATCCCTGGATTGGGAAGATCCCCTGGAGTAGGAAATGGCAACCTGCTCTGGTATTCTTGTCTTGAAAATTCCATGGACAGAGCCTGGTGGGCTGTAGCTCACAGGGCTGCCAAGAGTCAGGCAGAGCTGAATGACGACACACACAGCACATGATGGCATGGGACGGATGGACCATCAGAAACATCTGAGAGGAAAATGTCATTGGCAAAAGGTAATTAGATACAGAATATTTCATGACATTTAAGAAAAATGGGAACATTGATCATTTTCATGGAAGTTATCCTGAGAGTTTTAAATGTTTCTGTGTAGTATTTATGTTCATTTTCAAGTCATTTTTCTTTTCAGAAAGTAAAGCAAAGTCTTTGCATTTCGGCCTCCTGTTGTTCTGACATTTTTATGCCCAAAGACCTTGCTGCATCATTTCCTGTAGGTCACATTCAGCTGCGTCATATTTTGTGAAGCATTAGCTGTGAATTCACTTTTTGCATCCTGTGCATAGAGATATATTGTTTCTTAGGACTTCACTTAAGAAATAAAACTCTTGAATCATTTTTCAATAGCTAGTTAAATATGCCAGATAAGTGAGGGAAATCCTAACACTTTGTAAATAAATAGGAAGGTAATGGGAAAATACTTCTGACATTCTTTTTCACTTATATCATTCCATTTTCATTGAAAATATTTGTTTGGGGTAAAGGAAAAGCTAGATTTTAATGTGACAACTTAGAAATAGTAAGTACAATTATTCATTAAAACAAACTCCCAGAACTTCAGGTGCTTTCCTACTAAAAATCTATTTTCAAAATAAACCATAGGTGTTGATATATTTCATTGGAATTTTCTAGTGTCTTTGCAGTTCCTTAAGGTAATATCTGTGTGTCAAGTGCTGTCAAGGGTCACGTTTTTCTCTCTACAAGTTAGCCTGCAACAGTTCCAAAGATGCTGTGGAAGACACAGATGCCTGTTCCAAAAAGAAAGGAATGTCTGTTACTCATGACAAAGGCAATAGCCAGAATATCAACATTTTTGTTGGCTACCCAAGTGGTGATACCCATGAAACAACGGTGAGGGGACCAGGAGTTGGCTGAACACTCAGCAGGTTGCATCATAGAAGAGGAGTCCTGAGTTTAGAGAACCCAAATCATTTACAATGGGCTCTAAGCAAACTTGCCCTTGATTTTGGAAGGAGATAAACATCTCTTAGAGGATAGTCTGGAATAAACGTAGCAACATCTCTGCTTTCAAGACATGCAGAAATGTGATAGATCCTCAGAGGATTGTCTATAAATGCTCTGATGCCACTATCTTCTCTCCTCACTCTCTTATTCAACTATTAAGTTAGGGACTTTCCTGCTGGTCCAGTGGTGAAGACTCTGTGTTCCAATGCACAAGTGAGTATTTGATCCCTGGTGGGGAATTAAGATCCCACATGCCTTGCAACCAAAAAACCAAACAGAAAACAGAAGCAATATTGTAACAAATTCAATAAAGACTTTAAAATGGTCTACATTAAAAAAAAAAAAACTTTAAAAAGCTAAAACTTATTGAGAAAGTGTTAGTCTCTCAGTTGTGTCTGACTCTTTTTGACCCCATGGATGGTAGACCTACCAGGCTCCTCTGTCCATGGGATTCTCCAGGCAAGAATACTGGAGTGGGTTGCCATGCCCTTCTCCAGGGGATGTTCCTGACCCAGGGATTGAACCCAGGTCTTCTGCATTGCAGGCAATTCTTTACTATTTGAGTTACCTGGGAATCCATACTACATAATATTATATATATTTATATATATAAGATATGATATAATAAAATATTTTTATATATTTTAAATATTTATTTATTTGACGGTATTGGGTCTTACCTGCAGCACAGGGCATCTTCACTGTGGCATGCAAGATCTTTTCACTGTGGCATGAGGACCTCTTTCTTTACTTGTGGCATGCAGGCTCCAGAGGGCACAGGCTTAGCTGCCTCATGGCATGTGGCATCTTAGTTCCACAACCAGGGATTGAACCTGTGTCCTCTGCATTAGAAGGTGAAGTCTCAATCACTGACATACCAGGAAGTCCTGATATTTAATATTTTTAAGCCTCCATAACTTTTATCAATAATTAAAAATGTATACTAAAAGTTCTTGAAGTATATACAATTTCTATTACCTTCCAATACTCAATAAATGCTCATTTATTCAACAGAAATGTGTAAAGCGCAAGCTAAGTGCTAGGCATTGAGTATCCAGAGCTGAAGAATACAGTTTCCACTGTCACAGGACATAGACTCTATTTTGAAAAACATGTAATAAAGAAACACATATTCATTTTCAGGATATGTTACACTTGTTTATTATAAAAATATTTTTATTTTTGAAAAATAACACACATCTAAAATAAAACAATATGTACAATTTCATAAACTAGTATAGAACAAACATCTGGACACCTGAGCAAAGATACTATGCCTTTCTTTATAATTGTTAAAGTTGTATTGTCTCCTTTTTCCTCAAAAGTTACCACTAGCATAACATTTATTATTCATAGTTTCTTTGCTTTTCTTTGTCCTTTTAACACTTACATTTACCTTGCTATGGGGCTTCCCAGTTGGCTAAGATGGTAGAGTGTCTGCCTGCAATGCAGGAGACCCAGGTTCCATCCCTGGGTGGGGAAGATACCTTGGAGGAAGGCAAAGAAACCCACTCCAATATTCTTGCCTGGAGAATCCCATGGACTGAGCAGCCTGGTGGGCGACAGTCCATGGGGTCCAAAGAGTCAAAAACAACTGAGCGACTAACACTTCCACTTTCTGCCAATTCTTGAAATACACATAAAGGGGAATTACACAGTATGCATTTTTTCTTATAGCTTTTTTCATTTAACTTTGTTTCTAAGATTAGTCCATGTTGCTGAATGTAGCTGCAGTTTCTTCATTTCCATTGCTTCATGGTTTTCTGGTATGAGAACATACCACATTCATGTATAAGAACAAAGAACATGTATTTATTCTTTTTTGCAATTATGATTTTTGATATTACTTACAGTTTCTGGCCATGATGAAAAATTCTGATTTGAATACTCTATTTTCTACATTTAACCTGTTAGTTTTCCCTACACTGGACTCAGAGATACATTATGTGGTTCAGTGGTTGGTATATCTGTAAGTGATAGCACTTCACACAGAATGGAATGGCCTGGGGCTGCTGCTGCTGCTGCTAAGTCATTTCAGTCGTGTCCGACTCTGTGCGACCCATAGACGGCAGCCCAGCAGGCTCCTCTGTCCCTGGGATTCTCCAGGCAAGAATACTGGAGTGGGTTGCCATGCCCTTCTCCAATGCATGAAAGTGAAAAGTGAAAGCGAAATCACTCATTCGTTCCCAACTCTTAGCGACCCCATTGACTGCAGCCTACCAGACTCCTCCGTCCATGGGATTTTCCAGGCAAGAGTACTCGAGTGGGTTGCCATTGCCTTCTTCAGGAATAGCCATATAGCCCTATGAAAAGCATTGAATTAGGACCAAAAAAAAATTAATTTGTTGAACAAATTAATTGAATTTGGTGGTAGGAAAGTGGAATTTTGAAGGAAAATTGAAACTTAAGCCAAGAGTAATTTTCTTCACAATTAGAGAAGGGAAAGGGAATTTCAGTGGAAAGCATTAAAAAAACAACTTGCTCTATGGCATTCTATTACCATTTCCTTTTATTCCAAACTCTAGGGACAAAATTAAAAGTCCTTGCTTGTACACTGAGAGGAAAGATCATAAAGATTGCTAGCACTTGAGACTGAGAACATATTAGAGATATGAGCTCTTCACAGGGAGAAGGTAAACCATTAGATTACACTGATCAATAACTTTTGCCCTCTATATTTAAGCTTAAATTTCACTGGTCTTCAGTATTGTCCAATTTATTAAGCTCTTTGTTATACACAAAAATATTTTTAAATTTCAAAACTTAGCAAAATATATGTGTGGATGCTCAATTGCTTTAGTCGTGTCCAACTCTTTGCCATCTTATGGATGATAGCCTGCCAAGCCCCTCTGTCTAAGATATTCTCAGGCAAGAACACTGGAGTGTATCGCCCTGCCCTCCTCCAGGGGGTCTTCCCCACCCAGGAATCAAACCCATGTCTCCTGTGTCTCTTGCATTGCGGGCAGCTTCTTTACTCGTTGAGCCACCTGGGAAGTCCCATTAAAGCAAACAGGTAATCAAAAAACAAAAAATCTTTTCCTACCTGCCAATTAAGAATTAATAGGCACTGCAGTTATTTTTAAATAGCCATGAATCAAAGATAGCCTAAGGGTGATGAGAATCTTCTGGGAAGATGACAGCACTTGTCCCCCTCACTCTGAAATTCCCTAAGGATTTGAGACATCTTGCAAGCATAGTGCACATAACAAAATAGGGAAAAGAAAGCAGAAATATATGAAAGTTAACTTAGAAGAAAATCTGAGGAGGTACAGTTACAGGGTTTGAATACCTTATTGCCTCTAGGTTATTCCTAACCTGCAAGGGAACATTTGCATTACCTGGAACAAATTAGATGCTACAAAATAGAGAGTTGGCAAAAACAGTCCTGTTCCTAGGGTCCATTTTAAGCACAGTTCAGGTGATAATGAGAAGGGGAAAAAAATAACGCTGTCTATAAGGCACTCAAGAAGGAGGAAAGCTGTGGGTTAAGACACCGACTGTTCTAGAATGAAACGAATGCCAAATCATCATAATTTTCACAATCCAACATCACACTCTTCTGAAAGAAAATGAATGTCACTTCAGTTGCAAACTCCTCAGTCCCAAGAGCTATTTGGCACCATTACATCTATTCCCAAGAATAACTGAAAGGTAGGACCTGGGCAGGCAAAGTAGTGGCATTAAATTGCAATGTGACGTATTTTAAATTTCCAGTTTACTTCTCTTTCCCCACCAGAAAATAAGCATTTTCTGCCCTCATAAAGACCATGCTTTCAACTAACTGTTACATTATTAACCAGCAGATTTTTGCAGAAACTAATGCTTATGTAAGTGGATATTGAAATACTCTGGTCAATAATGTTTGAGTAACAAAAGACATATTAAAACGTCTCCAGAATGATGTGCTTAATAAGTCCTAGTCCATGAAGTTCAAAATATTGCTCTAGTCATTTTTAGTCTTTCTTTGTTGGTGAGGATATTTATGTTATACTATTAGAAAATTTCAATTATACAATACAGTATTATCAATTAGAGTCAAAATTGATAAGCAGTGAAAGCAATGAAGGATCAGTGGGAACCTTCACAATGTATACACATATCAAACCATCATGTCATACACTTAAGTGCAATATAATTTTACCAGCTATACTTCAGTAAAGCTGATTAAAAAAAAAATGCTCTACCCAAATCAAAACGACCACCACTCTTAGTTAATGGACATAGAATTTCAGAAGAGAGTATTGGACTTATGCTTCTGAAACTCACATTTCACCTGTCATACAAATGAAGCAGTGTACTGGCTTGACATTCCTGAGATGGGTCTGTCATTCAATGAACAGGAGCATGGGGGCTCAGACTGCAGGAAGACTTCATTTGTTCCTTTGATTAGGGAAATTTCTGTATTTCCTTCATCAAGAGATAAGTCAACTATTATATTGTTGAAATGGACATGGTCTGCAGAGAACAAGATGGTCCAGAAGGTGAGTCTGAGGTTGAGGCTGACTTTCTCCCTCACTCTTTGGACTCACTGGTCACTTAGCATCTTTTCCTTTTCTTGGTTTCCTTTTCTCATAGATGAAGAAATAATATCTCATGGAGGAGTGTAAATTAATGTACACCAGTTCCATACATTAATTTTCTGGCACTATCTGGAGCTCTGTTTTTAGTTTTTTAGCGTCAGAATTGTGATCAGCAGGAAGAATACTAGGGTTTGTCTTGGAGGTCTGCTGTGGCTATGAAAAAAGCAGATGTCATATGACTGCCCTGGACTTCTCTGATCAGATGACTCCCATGGTCCTTTATTCTGTGATGTCTAAATCTTCTTTAGCTCTTTTATGACTGTATTCTATCTTGGAGATTCTTTTTTCCCCAGTGATTTTCATTGCTTTATTTTTTTTTAATATGGATGTGAGATTAGCAGTGGGAAGTCTGAATCCTCCTCCTTAAAAAATTAAAATTATCACTAAATATTAGCTTTGCACAGTGTCTCCGCAGTGGTGCCACTGATCTCTTGTATTTGATTAGTCACCATGGTGGTCTGAACTCTTATTAAGGTTCTTAAAAACTTTATTCAACAACTGCCTGGCAGTCCTGTCGCCCAAACAGACAGAACTTGAGAAACAGAAAGCAATGTAGCTTAATCATTTTTAGTGTGATGAAGATAATGGAAATTTACCACTCACATATTGTGGAATATAATGTAAACACTAGCAGAGACACATCGCAGAGAAGGGTGGTGAACAGGGCCATGGGGAAGTGCCCTTTGCTTTGCTGGGAGGATGATCAACAGCATGATTAATTCCAACTAACTGCTCCCTGTTTCTGTGCTGGACCACAAGGCCACAACTTTTGTCTGAGAATAGGAATCATTTGCATATTTGGGACATGAAGGGAGAAGCTCCAACCAAACACAAAAACTTCAAACTTTGTTTCAGATCATGGCACAAGCCTGTCAGTTTTAACAGTCACTTTTTATTAAAGAATTGTCCCAACATAATTTAGAGTGTGTTACCTTTCATTTTTCTCAGTGACATTTCCTCAGTTCCTCCTTTTTGCTCTTACTCCAGTATCAGATTACTTTTCAAAAGTCAACCTTCCACTTCTTATTTTCCTCCCAGAATCTTTGTCTCTTTACCATCTTTCTAACCACTCAGTATTTATTTATACTAGCCATAAATACCACTGAATTCTTTACTCTTCACAATCCTTGATTTAATTAAGAAGTGGCTTCTCTCTCTCTCTCCCTCTCACCAAGTGGATTGAATCTCAGCTATGCTGTTAACTGGCAATATCACTTTAGACAACTTATCTAACTTTCTCAGTTTACATATCTTTATCTTTTGAATGATTATGATAGAAATAGAAAAAGATACTAGGTTGGTGCAAAAGTAATCATGGATTTTGCATTGTTGAAATTAGCCATTTGATATAGGAATACATTCTTAAGTAAATGTGGTCATTTTGTGCATTATTTTAATGTACATTTCTTGCTTTGTGTTTTTTTCTTGCTAATTAGTTATTGCTATTTATTTTATATTTATTTAGACTAGAAATTATGTTAGACAAAATGCAAACATGAGAGGTTTTCTTATTAGAGTTCAAAATGGATCATTAAGCATCAGAGACAGCTCGCAACATCAAAAACACATTTGGCCCAGGAACTGCTAATGAATGTACAGTACAGTAGTTGTTCAAGAAGTTTTACAAAGGAGACTGTAGCCTTGAAGATGAGGCACACAGTGGCTGGCCGTTGAAAGTTGACAATGACCAATTAAGAGCATCATCAAAGCTGACCCTCGTACAACTGTAAGAGAAGTTGCCAAAGAACTCAATGTCAACCATTCTATGGTTATTTAGCATTTGAAGTAAATTGGAAAGGTGAAAAAACTTGATAAGCGAGTGCCTCATCAGCTGACTGTAAATCAAAAAAATTATCCTTTGCAGTGTCATCTTCTCTTATTGTATGCAACAACAACAAATCATTTCTCAGATTGTGCCTTGTGACAAAATGTAGATTTTTTATAACAACTGGAGGAGACCAATTCAGTGGTTCAACTGAGAAGAAATGCCAAAGCACTTTCCAAAGCCAAACTTGCACCAAAAAAGGTCATGGTGGCTGTTTGATGGTCTGCTGCCGATCTGATCCACTATAGCTTTCTAAATCCCAGAGTAACCATTATATCTGAGAAGTATGCTCAGCAAATCTATGAGATGCACTGAAAACTGCCGTGCCTGCAGCCTGCATTGGTCAACAAAAAGGGCCCAATTCTCCTACACGACAACACCTGACCTCACGTGCCTAGCACAAGCAAGCCTTCAAAAATTGAACAAATTGGGCAAAGATGTTTTGCCTCATCTGCCATATTCACCTGACCTCCCACCAACCACCACTTCTTCAAGCATCTCGATAACTTTTTGCAGGGAAAATGCTTCCACAACCAGTGTGCGTGTGTGCTTAGTCGCTCAGTCATGTCTGACTCTTTGTGACCCTATGGACTACAGCCCATCAGGCTCCTCTGTCTGTGGGATTCTCCAAGAAAGAATACTGGAGTGGGTTTCCATGCCCTCCTCCAGGGGATCTTCCCAACTCAGGAATAGAACCTGTGTCTCTTATGTCTCCTGCATTGGCAGGTGGGTACTTTACCATCAATGCCACCTGGGAAAGGAGGCAGAAAATGTTTTCCAAGATATTGTCAAATCCTGAAGCATAGATTTTTATGCTACAGAAATAAGCAAACTTATTTCTCATTGGCAAAAAAATGTGTTCATTGTAATTGTTCCTATTTTGATTAATAAAGATGTGTTTGAGTGTAGTTATAATGATTTAGAATGCAAGGTCCAAAAGCAATTACAATTGCACCAACCTAATAGTTACACAGCTAGAAATCCTACTAGGGAAAGATAGATAGGAACTTCAAGAAATCACCATAAACTAGACACCAACCAGAACATCTGGCAACTAAGCAACAATCAAAACATTTTGAAACTAAACAGACATACTTAAACTATTATCACAGAAAAATTGATACAAGACCTGCATTCAACCTTGGTAAGCCCATAAGATAATAGACCCTGAAAAAAACTGCCTTCCTGCCCATTGCCAAAAACAGGATTACAGGTGAAAGGGGGGAAAAAAATTAGGAAAATGGGACATTATACTGAAACCTGAGATAAATTATCACATATATATATATATATGTGATAATTTGGTGATATATATATATATCACCACTCTTCTGCTAATATATGATTTAAATAGTGCCACGGCAGTCCTGCTTAGACCATATAGGGCTAAAGGAGCAACTAATGATGTAAGCCTTGACATCTGCCCAAAAACAAGGAGGAAAGTGGTCTTTCCTCCTTCCCATTTTTCCTTTGATTATAAAGATACAGCCCTCAATGTTCTCAAAACTGTTTCCCCTTGTCTGCCCACTTGTATCTCTCACAAGTGTCCTGTGCTAATAAACTTACTCTTTACCTATCATTTTGCCTCATGCTAAATTCTTTCTGCATTGAAACAAAGAACCTGAGCTTCAGTAAGTCCTGAGACCAGAAGAGCAGCTTTAATTAAAGGATAGTGGGTTCAAATTCCCTCCTAAGTCAGGTATTGCGGATTCAAGGCTCATTCAAAGGAATATGGTTTTAAGTATGAGAGTGGTTCTCAAAAAATTGTTATGAGATTAAATATGTTAATATTTCTAAAGAGATTAGAACAATTCGTAAGATACAGTCTTATGCAAATGTTCACTAAAAAAAAAATCAAACAAGAGCCTATCTACCTCTGAATAGGAAGGATAGGCTGGCATTTGTCTCAGAAAAACCAAGTGTCATATTATCTGAGGAAACTGTTCACATCCTCTTAGACTCTGCATTACAGATGAGCATCTATTCACTCATCTTTCCTCATAATACTTTGATCAGCACAATAAAATCTTCCTTTTACTTTTAAATCCTGCCATCATTCTAAACTATAAAATCCATAGTTGGCCAGTTCCTCACATAGGTTCCTCAGGTTTTTTCTCAACTATAAAAATCTTTCCACCTGACCTTTACTAACCATACCCAGGAAGCAGGCTGTACACTGTGTGAACTGCACAAAAACAAGTGGTTGATCAAGAGCTGAACTCCACGCAGGCTGAATGGATGGGGCTCTGGTCCCAGGACCATACCCAGTATCTTTACATCACTCAAATCTATTAGTCCTTTCTGAATGTTAGCCTTGAAATCCCACTGTCAATGCAACACCCTCTGCTTCCAGATCATTCACTTATTAAATCTGTCATCTTCATTTTCGGGGCCCATGGAAAATGCCAGAATACCAACTCTTCTTATTTCTCCATATTCAGCAGAATCTTCTTGGTAATAATCACTTCTTTTCTAATAAAAATAAGATTCCATGAATAATTATCTAAACCTGTATTTCTAAGTCCTCTGTATTTAGCACATTAAAAATTGTAACTGTGGATGAAAATGACCATCTTATACATGTATTCACCCAAATAGCTAAGCAAAACTGGAGATTCTTATATATTAGGGCACACTGATGGTACCAAAAGTTCACAGTCATTAATTTCAGAATTTTACTTATTAATTGTTTTATAATCAACTAAATACCTGTATCTGATTCTCAGTTCAATCTTTTTGTATTTG
Source organism: Cervus canadensis (assembly GCF_019320065.1). Lineage (NCBI taxonomy): Eukaryota > Metazoa > Chordata > Mammalia > Artiodactyla > Cervidae > Cervus > Cervus canadensis. Next base: position 59,082,423 of record NC_057404.1, read on the forward strand.
TCATAACAAAATTTCCCTAATACTTCTGAACTATAAACATCTGACTCACCTTTGACTACTATTTTTAGTGAGAGCAAAACAATGATTAAAGAGAATTTGCCTCGTTTTTAACAACTAGATTTACAAATGATCCTAAATATTAACTTCTTCTTTCCTTTATTTTTTCTATTACAAGGAGGGAGCTGTATTTCTTTCCAGATAAATCTATAATTGCTCCCCAGTTGCCCTATTGATAGCTGAGAACAGTCTCATTTTTCTATTCTAGAGATTTTGACTATTAATCACTCTTCCATGACCTCCTTTCACTTTGCCTAGCTTCAGTGTCTCTGTTATTATAAGAATACTCCTATCTGTATTTAAACTTGCTGGCTATCCCACTTTCATTCCAACTACCTGCCTTTCACAGGAAACTACTTGAAAGAGTTTTGTATACTCTCCAAAACAGAATTATTAGAGTTTTACTCTCATCATTTTGTTTAGGTGATCTTAAGGTAGAAAATCTTTCATACTATTAAATTTGGTGTACAGTTTTTCAGGTCTCTCTGATTTCTCTTCACAATCTTCATTTTTTCCCTCCTGACTGTCAAATGTTGAGACTTCTCATAACTGTCCTGAACCTCTTTTTACTCAGTGTACTTTTAGGAAATGATGAAAATGATGATGATGACAGTAATCTGACATATATTGAGCATGTCCCTTTCTGCCAGATGCTATTGTATGTTCTTAGTATATTTTAACTAATGACATACTCTTAATATCTCCATAAACTGTCCACTATCATTATTCCCTTTAAAAAATGAGAGTACTAAATACAGGTTAATAATCTTACTCAAGCTAATTCAGCTGACAAATGTTAGATGAAGATTCAGATCTGTCAGCACTAGTCAATCTGATGCCAGAATTCATGCTTTCCTCCACTCTCTTTAAAAATGCTGTACACAGACTTATATCTCACCCCTTTCCATGGCTTTAGTTATCTAAACATCAATGATTCTTATATCTGCATCTTTGGCTTAGACAAGATATTAAGCTACATTGAATATCACATGACCATCTCCAAGAAACACATATAAATCTTGATTTGTTGTCCCCACTCACAACTACTCAGTATATTTAATCTTCATTGCTTCCACTATCAATACAGGATACCATCATCTACTAGAAGCTCAAGGTAAAATCCTCAGAGTTATTCCTGTCTTTTCTCTTTCTTTCACTTCCCAGTATCCAATAAATCAGTAATTTCCTCCAACTTTATGTTCTATGTATTTACTTAAACCATCCTATTAATCCCAACTCTAGTGCCATAGCCCCTAGCCAGGCTACCTCTATGTCCCACTTGGACTATTGTAGCCTCCCAACTGAGGTCTCAAAGTTTTTAACCTTAGCTTCTTCTAAATGTTTCTAATAATTTGTTTTCAGAAAAGAAAACAAAATAATGTTAGTAATGAGTGGATGTTTTGTCAGAATGATTTTTGTAAAGTGGAATTATAGACATGGTGTTGCCTGTTAAAACCCTTTAGTAAGTCCTATTCCCATCAGATAAAAGCCAAAATCCTTAATATGACCCCAAAGTCTGATCTCTCATTTTACCCAGAACTGCCTCCCTCTTTATCTTTCTTCCAGCCACACTTATTGACCCGTAAGCTTTTCATACCTGTTGTTTCCTTAGCCTGGAGTTTTCCTTCTCTCTCTACCCAGTTAATGATTACTTGTTCTTTTTATGTAATTTTAATGTCTCTTTTCTGGATAGTTTTCTTTTGTCTCTCAGACTTTATTGGGTCCTTCTTCATTTATTTACATAACAAAATTTTACAATGATTAACTCATTTATGTGTATTTTTAAAAGTACATTTTAACTTAACAGATGGCAAGTTCTGTGATAACAATGTCATTTTAATTTTGATTTGTTTGTGTCTTTAGCTCTTAGCACAGTATACAATAAAAGGTGAGCGACTGCTAAACAGCTATTTGGAAGAGTAACTAGTGACTTCTTTATAGGGAAATTGTTTTACATATGAGTACAGCTACTTGCATGAAGAGTCTGGGCTAGTTACCTAAATTTGATGGCAGCTAATAACCACAAGCTGGAATCAAAATTGCGGGGAGAAATATCAATAACCTCAGATATGCAGATGACACCACCTTTATGGCAGAGAGTGAAGAGGAACTGAAAAGCCTCTTGATGAAAGTGAAAGAGGAGAGTGAAAAAGTTGGCTTAAAGCTTAACATTCAGAAAACTAAGATCATGGCATCTGGTCCCATCACCTCATGGGAAATAGACGGGGAGACAGTGGAAACAGTGTCAGACGTCGTTTTTTTGGGCTCCAAAATCACTGCGGATGGTGACTGCAGCCATGAAATTGAAAGATGCTTACTCCTTGGAAGGAAAGTTATGACCAACCTAGATAGCATATTAAAAAGCAGAGACATTACGCTGCCAACAAAGGTTCGTCTGGTCAAGGCTATGGTTTTTCCAGTGGTCATGTATGGATGTGAGAGTTGGACGGTGAAGAAAGCTGAGTGCCGAAGAATTGATGCTTTTGAACTGTGGTGTTGGAGAAGGTTCTTGAGAGTCCCTTGGACTGCAAGGAGATCCAACCAGTCCATCCTAAAGGAGATCAGTCCTGGGTGTTCATTGGAAGGACTGATGCTGAAGCTGAAACTCCAATACTTTGGCCACCTCATGCGAAGAGTTGACTCATTGGAAAGGACCCTGATGCTGGGAGGGATTGAGGGCAGAAGGAGAAGGAGACAACAGAGGATGAGATGGCTGGATGGCATCATCGACTCGATGGGCATGAGTTTGAGTAAACTCCGGGAGTTTGTGATGTACAGGGAGGCCTGGCGTGCTGCAATTCATGGGGTCGCAAATAGTCAGACACGACTGAACGACTGAACTGAACTGAATAACCTCAGACTGTCTTAAACTTTTAAATTCTCATCAAATTTTATACTTCTTGATTTGGCATGTATGTATGCGTAGGTCGCCTCATGAACTTTGAAATTTGTCCTGTTGATATCTGTTCATTGAAATAAAGTCTAAAGGGGGTGGTCCTAAGATGGAGGAATAGGACAGGGAGACCACTTTGTCCCCCACAAATTCAACAAAAGATCATTTGAACACTGAGAAAATTCCACAAAACAACTTCTGAACGCTGGCAGAGGACACCAGGCACCCAGAAAAGCAGTCCATTGTCTTTGAAAGGAGGTAGGACAAAATATAAAAGATGAAAGAGAGACAAAAGAGTTAGAGACAGAGACCTATCCCGGGGAGGGAGTGGTGAAGGAGGAGAAGTCTCCAAACACCAGGAAACCCTCTCACCAGCGGGTCTGTGAGGAGTTTTGGAATCTCAGAGGGCAACATAACTGGTAGGAAAAAATAAATCAATAAAACCCACAGATTACGTGCCTAACGGCAACTCCCAGCAGAGAAGTAGCCCAGTGCTCACATCGGCCACCAGCAAGCAGGGGCTGAACAGGGAGGCGCGGGATGCATTGCTTTGGGTAAGGACCGAGCCTGAATGTCCTGAGGGCAATCTGAGGGAGCTAATGTGGATAGCTAATGTGGGATAGCCAGAAAGAGAGAAAAGAGAGAGAGAGAACTTTCCCATGAAAACTCTAACATAACCCGCTCACAGAACAAAGGACTGAGCGAATACCAGAGGAGAGCTAGCCGGCTGCGGACAGGCCTATCCCCCACCAGAGGCAGGCAGGCGACAGCCAGAACAGGAAAGGTGCAATCTCGGCCCCAGAGATGGCATCTTCTACCAAACTGTGAACAGGCTCTCAGTCACTAACCAAGTCTTCCTGGGATCCTGGACAGTTGACATCCACCAGGAGGGTCACAGCCAGAGATCAGCTCCCCAGAGGAGACACACAGCACACCTGAGACGGTGGTCCCATTGCACACCCAGGAAATCCAGCGACTGGGATGGGGGAGGTGATAAGATGCACCACCCAGCTGGGAAGTGTGCGCTTGCCAAACACCTGGTCGCCTGAGCTGCTCAGACTTGGGAAGGGCACAAAACGCAGGCCCAACCGAGTCTGTGCCTTTGTAGAGTACCTGAGAATCTGAACCTGAGCAGCTTAGACCTGGGAAGTGCACCGAACCCAGGGCCCACTTTAGACAGATCTCCTGCAGAGCAACCTGGAGCCTGAGCAGTGCAGATGGGGAAAGCACACCCGCCGTGAGTGGGCGCAAACCCAGTGTGGCCCAGACACTGCGAGCGCTCCCCACACACGCCAGGGATATTTGTCTGCAGTGTTCCTCCCTCCCCACAGCAGGACTGAACAAGTGAGCCTAAACAGTGACCACCTCTGCCCCCTTGTGTCAGGGAGGAAATTAGACACTGAAGAGGCTTGCAAACAGAAGAAGCCAAATAAGCAGAGGGAACCACTTGGGAAGTGATAGGTGCAACAGATTAAAATCCCTGTACTTACCACTGACTACATTGGAAGGGGTCTATATATCTGGAAAAGTATAAGTCAGATCAAGGAATTCTCTGAAACTGAACTGACCCCACACTTCCCGCCACAGCACCAAAGAAATTCCTAGATATATTTTACTATTATCATTTTTTAAATTTTTAAAAATTTTAAGCCCTTTAATAAACTCCTTTAATTTTCATTTTTTTAACCTACTATTACCTTGCAAAAAAAGACCCTATTTTTAAAGCAAATTTCAAATATATTTTTTATAGTTTTTGTGATTTTGTTTTGTTTTAATATTGTATTTTTGAGAGTCTAACCTCTACTTTAGATTTTTAATCTTTTCTTTTTGGTATTTGTTATCAATTTTGTACCTTTAAGAATCCAGTCTTCAGTACCCATTTTTACTTAGGAGTGTGATTACTGGCTTAATTGCCCTCTCCCCCATTTGACTCTCCTTTTTCTCCCCCAGGTCACCTCTATCTCCTCCTTCTCCCTTCTCTTCTCTACCCAATGCTGTGAATTGGATATTCTGGGCTGTAGAGAACACTTAGGGAACTGATTGCTGGCTAAATCTGTCTCTCTGTTTTTGAATCCCCTTCCTCTCCTCCTGGTCACCTCTATCTCCTTCCTCCCTTTTCTCTTCTCTATGTAACTCTGTGAACCTCTCTGGGTGTTCCAGGCTGTAGAGAGCACATAGGGAATTGATTACTGGCTAAATTGCTCTCTCCTCTTTCCCTTTTCTCTTCTCTATGTAACTCTGTGAACCTCTCTGGGTGTTCCAGGCTGTAGAGAGCACATAGGAAATTGATTACTGGCTAAATTGCTCTCTCCTCTTTTGATTCCCCCTCTTCTCCACCTGGTCACCTCTATCTCCCCCCTCCCTCTTCTCTTCTCCATGTAACTATGTGAACCTCTCTGGGTGTTGCTCACTGTGGAGAATTTTTCTCCATTAACCTAGATGTTTTATCATTGGTGAGGTATGGATGGAGAAGTCTTGAGGCTACTGTTAAAATAAGACTGAAAACCAGAGGCAGGAGACTTAAATCCAAAACTTGAGGACACCAGAAAACTCCTGACTCTTGGGAACATTAATTGACAAGAGCGCATTCAAAAGTCTCCATACCTACCCTGAAACCAAGCTCCACCCAAGAGCCAACAAGTTCCAGAGCAAGACACAGCATGCAAATTCTCCAGAAACACAGGAACATAGTCATAAGCATTAATATACAGGCTGCACAAAGTCACACCAAACCCATAGACACCTCAAAATTCACTCCTGGACACTTCATTGCACTCCAGAGATAAAAGATCCAGCTCCACCCACCAGACCACTGATGCAAGCTTCCCTAACCAGGAAACCTTGACAAGCCACCCTTCCAACCCCACCCACAGGGAGGAACCTCCACAATAAAGAGGAACCACTAACTTCCAGCATACAGAAAGGCCACCCCAAACACAGCAATCTAAACAAGATGAAAAGGCAGAGTAATATTCAGCAGTAAAGGAACGTGATAAATGCCCACCATACCAAACAAAAGAGGAGGAGATAGGGATTCTACCTGAAAAAGAGTTCAGAATAATGATAGTAAAAATGATCCAAAATCTTGAAAACAAAATGGAGTTACAGATAAATAGTCCAGAGACAAGGATTGAGAAGATTAAGAAATGTTTAAAGACCTAGAAGAAATAAAAAAAGATTCAATCAATAATGAATAATGCAATAACTGAGATCAAAAACACTCTGGAGGGAACCAAGGGAACTCTGGAGGGAACTGAGGCAGTAGATAGGATAAGTGAGGTGGAAGATAGAATGGTGGAAATAAATGAAGCAGAGAGGAAAAAAGAAAAAAAAAAAAGAATTAAAAGAAACGAGGACAACCTCAGAGACCTCTGGGACAATATCAAATGACCCAACATTCGAATCATAGGAGTCCCAGAAGAAGAAGATAAAAAGAAAGGCCATGAGAAATACTTGAGGAGATAATAGTTGAAAACTTCCCTAAAATTAGGGAGGAAATAGTCACCCAAGTCCAAGAAATCCAGAGTCCCAAACAGGATAAACCCAACGTGAAACACCCCAAGATACATATTAATCAAATTAACAAAGATCAAACACAAAGAGCAAATATTAAAAGCAGCAAGGGAAAAACAGCAAATAACACACAAAGGGATCCCCATAAGGATAACAGCTGATTTTTCAATAGAAACTCTTCAAGCCAGAAGGGAATGGCAGGACATACTTAAAGTGATGAAAGAGAAACACCTATAACCCAGATTACTGTAGCCAGCAAAGATCTCATTCAAATATGAAGGGGAAATCAAAAGCTTTACAGGCAAGGAAAAGTTGAGAGAATTCAGCACCACCAAATCAGCTCTTCAATAAATGCTAAAGGATCTTCTCTAGACAGGAAACACAGAAAAAGGTGTATAAACTCGAACGCAAAACAACAAAGTAAATGGCAATGGGATCATACTTATCAATAATTATGTTAAATGTAAATGGGTTGAATGCCCCCAACCAAAAGACAAAGACTGGCTGAATGGATACAAAAACAAGACCCCTATATATGCTGCCTACAAGAGACCCACCTCAAAACAAGGGACACATACAGACTGAAAGTGAAGGGCTGGAAAATGATATTTCACGCAAATGGAGACCAAAAGAAAGCAGGAGTAACAATACTCATATCAGATAAAATAGTCTTTGAAATAAAGGCTGTGAAAAGAGACAAAGAAGGATACTACATAATGATCAAAGGATCAATCCAAGAAGAAGATATAACAATTATAAATATATATGCACCTAACATAGGAGCACCACAATATGTAAGAAAAATGTTAACAAGCATGAAAGGGGAAATTAACAGTAACACAATAATAGTGGGAGACTTTAATATCCCACTCACACCTATGGATAGATCAACTAAACAGAAAATTAACAAGGAAACACAAACTCTAAATGATACAATTGACCATTTAGACATAATTGATATCTATAGGACATTTCACCCCCAAATAACGAATTTCACCTTTTTCTCAAGTGCACACGGAACCTTCTCCAGGATAGATCACATCCTGGGCCATAAATCTAGCCTTGGTAAATTCAAAAAAATTGAAATCATTCTAAGCCTCTTTTCTGATCACAATTCAGTAAGATTAGATGTCAACTACAGGGGGAAAAAAACTATTAAAAATACAAACATATGGAGGCTAAACAACACGCTTCTGAATAACCAACAAATCACAGAAGAAATAATAAAAGAAATCAAATATGCATAGAGATGAATGAAAATGAAAACACAACAACCCAAAACCTATGGGACTCAGTAAAAGCAGTGCTAAGGGGAAAGTTCATAGCAATACAAGCTTACCTCAAGAAACAAGAGAAAAATCAAATAAATAACCTAACTCTACACCTAAAGCAACTAGAAAAGGAAGAAATGAAGAACCCCAGGGTTAGCAGAAGGAAAGAAATTATAAAAATTAGAGCAGAAATAAATGCAAAAGAAACAAAGGAGACCATAGCAAAAATCAATACAGCTAAAAGCTGGTTCTTTGAGAAGATACATAAAATAGACAAACCATTAGCCAGAGTCATCAAGGAAAAAAGGGAGAATAATTAAATCAACAAAATTAGAAATGAAAATGGAGAAATCACAACAGACAACACAGAAATACAAAGGATCATAAAAGACTACTATCAGCAACTATATGCCAATAAAATGGACAACTTGGAAGAAATGGACAAATTCTTGGAAAAATATAACTTTCCAAAACTGAACCAGGAAGAAATAGAAAATCCATCACAGGCACGGAAAGCAAAACTGTAATCAGAAACCTTCCAGCAAACAAAAGCCCAGGACCAGAGGGCTTCACAGCTGAATTCTACCAAAAATTTAGAGAAGAGCTAACACCTATCCTACTCAAACTCTTCCAGAAAATTGCAGAGGAAGGTAATCTCCCAAAGTCATTCTATGAGGCCACCATCACCCTAATACCAAAACGAGACAAAGAAGCCACAAACAAAAGAAAACTGCAGGTCAATATCAATGAAGAACATAGATGCAAAAATCCTTAACAAAATTCTAGCAAACAGAATCCAACAACATATTAAAAAGATCCTACATTATGACTAAGTGGGCTTTATTCCAGGGCTGCAAGGATTCTTTAATATCCACAAATCAATCAATGTGATACACCACATTAACAAATTGAAAGATAAAAACCATATGATTATCTCAATAGATGCAGAGAAAGACTGACAAAATTCAACATCCATTTATGATAAAAACCCTCCAGAAAGCAGGCATAGAAGAAACATACCTCAATGTAATAAAAGCCATATATGATAAACCCACAGCAAGCATTATTCTCAATGGTGAAAAATTGAATGCATTTCCCCTAAAGTCAGGAACAAGACAAGGGTGCCCACTCTCACCACTACTATTCAACATAGTTTTGGGAGTTTTGGCCACAGCAATCAGAGAAGAAAGAGAAATAAAAAGAATCCAGATTGGAAAAGAAGAAGTAAAACTCTCACTGTTTGCAGATGACATGATCCTCTACATAGAAAACCCTAAAGATTCCACCAGAAAAGTACTAGAGCTAATCAACGAATATAGTAAAATTGCAGGATATAAAATTAGCACACAGGGATCCCTTGCATACCTATACACTAACAATGAGAAAACAAAAAGAGAAATTAAGGAAATAATTCCATTCACCATTGCAAAGAAAAGAATAAAATACTTAGGAATAAATCTACCTAAAGAAACAAAAGACCTATGTATAGAAAACTATAAAACGCTGATGAAAGAAATCAAAGAGGACACAAACAGATGGAGAAATATACCATATCCATGGATTGGAAAAATCAATAGAGTGAAAATGAGTATACTACCCAAAGCAATCTATAGATTCAGTGCAATCCCTGTCAAGCTACCAATGCTATTTCTCAGAGAACTAGAACAAATAATTTCACAATTTGTATGGAAATACAAAAAACCTCGAATAGCCAAAGCAATCTTGAAAAAGAAGAATGAAACTGGAGGAATCAACCTGCCTGGCTTCAGACTATACTACAAAGCTACAGTCATCAAGACAGCATGGTACTGGCACAAAAACAAAAATATAGATCAATGGAACAAAATAGAAAGCCCAGAGATAAATCCACGCACCTATGGACACCATATCTTTGACAAAGGAGGCAAGAATATATGATGGAGAAAAGACAATCTCTTTAACAAGTGGTGCTGGGAAAACTGGTCAACCACTTGTAAAAGAATGAAACTAGAACACTTTCTAACACCATACACAAAACTAAACTCAAAATGGATTAAAGATCTAAATGTAAGACCAGAAACCATAAAACTCCTAGAGGAAAACATAGGCAGAACTCTCTCTGACATAAATCACAGCAGGATCCTCTATGACCCACCACCCAGAGTAATGGAAATAAAAGCAAAAATAAACAAATGGGACCTAATTAGACTTAAAAGTTTTTGCACAACGAAGGAAGGCTAAAAGCAAGGTGAAAAGATAGCTTTCAAATGGGAGAAAAAATAATAGCAAATGAAGCAACTGACAAAGAATTAATCTCAAAAAATATGCAAGCATCTCCTGTGTCTCAATTCCAGAAAAATAAATGACCTAATCAAAAAATGGGCCAAAGAACTAAATGGGCATTTCTCCAGAGAAGACATACAGATGGCTAACAAACACATGAAAAGATGCTCAACATCACTCATTATCAGAGAAATGCAAATCAAAACCACAACGAGGTACATCTCATGCTGGTCAGAATGGCTGCTATCAAAAAGTCTACAAACAATAAATGCTGGAGAGGGTGCAGAAAAAAGGGAACCCTCTTACACTGTTGGTGGGAATGCAAACTAGTACAGCCACTATGGAAAACAGTGTGGAGATTGCTTAAAAAACTGGAAATAGAACTGCCATACGATCCAGAAATCCCACTGCTAGACATACACACCAAGGAAACCAGAATTGAAAGAGACATGTACCCCAAAGATCATCACAGCACTGTTTATAACAGCCAGGACATGGAAGCAACCTATATGTCCATTGGCAGACGGATGGATAAGAAAGTTGTGGTATATAAACACATGGAATATTACTCAGTCATTAAAAAGAATGCATTTGAATCAGTTCTAATGAGGTGGATGAAAACAGAGCCTATTATACAGAGTGAAGTAAGTCAGAAAAAAAAAAGCACCAATATGGCATACTAGTGCATATATATGGAAGTTAGAAAGATGGCAACGATGACCCTATATGTGAGACAGCAAAAGAGACACAGATGTAAAGAGCAGTCTTTTGGACTCTATGGGAGAAGGTGAGGGTGGGATGATTTGAGAGAATAGCATTGAAACATGTATATTATCATATGAAACAGATCGCCAGTCCAGGTTTGAGGCATGAGATGGGATGCTTGGGGCTGGTGCACTGGGATGACCCTGATGGATGGGATGGGGAAGGAGGTGCGAGGGGGGTTCAGGATGGGGAACACATGTACACCCATGGCTGATTCATGTCAATGTATGGCAAAACCACTACAATGTTGTAAAGTAATTAGCCTCTAATTAAAATAAATTAATTAATTTTAAAAAAGAAATAAAGTCTAAAATGTTTAATGTATAGTTTAGATGCAGTAATGTTTATATATAAATGTGAAAACTGGCATAGTAAGATCCAGACAAGAGAACTGTCTTATCATTAAGATGTAAACCAATAAAGCATGTAATGGGATAATGAGGAAATGCCAATATTGGTAGAAGTTTGTTTTATAATTCTAACACTTAAAATCAGAGGAGAACATTGCATCACAAAAGTTGATTTTGGACAAGTTGACTCTCAGAAGAACACTTCAAATCTGTGGAATAATTGGCTTAGAAATTTGATGTCCTCTTGAAAATACTCTGTATTTCCAGTTAGGGGGAAGGATAGAAAAAAAGTCTAACAATGATTGAACTGAAATCAGCAAACAGACTCTTAAACCTGGAAGAGGTATCAGAGGTGATGACAGCCAAGCTGCAACTGAGGATGCTGAGATTGAGAGAAATTTCCCAGATCAAGATGTGCTTCTGGCAGGCATAAGAAGTGCTTAGAATCCCAGTCTCTTGACATAAGCTGATGCATCTTATTCTCTGGTAAACATTTTACTGAGCTAAGTTTTGGCAAGGATAGAAAAAAATATGAATGCCAAATTTACATGCTCAGAATGCTGGGCAATACCTTGTATTAATTAAGCAAAACACATAAAGCACTTGCCAATTAGGAACTTTAAAACACAAGATTTGTTTTATACAGTACAAAATGAAGAGTTATTAAGGGCATTAAGATACTCTCAATGAATAACACAATGAGAAAATAGCAAGAAATAAAACTGCAAATTTTTTAAAACACAGAAGTACATTTTAATGGTATATTTTGGGGAAACTAGTAGGCAGCGATGAGACTTGAATATTTAGACAAGAAGGAGAAAGGAAGTTCATTACTTGTCATTCATTTTTAGAATTATTCTTTGAGAAGGTGAGATGTCAGAATATATTTGAATCAAAGGATGCAGAATTTGTGGCAAATGAAAAGGGAACTACAGTTCATGCCCCAAATCTTCTGTTGCCCTTCCAGGTGAATCTCTGTAATCTTTTGCAAATTGTCCCGTGTCCTGAGGATCTGCCCTATATTGATTATATCAGGACCCCTGGCTTATGGGCTCTAACTGGGTTGAACAAACATGCAGTACTGTGAGAGATCGTAAAAAATGGGAGGAGAGTGAGCTCAGAGTGCTTCTTGCCTGGATGGCTTCAGCTGGCTACATCCCCCAGGATAGGACCACTGGTTCTCCTAAGGCACTCCCTTTCATTTTTGTGGGTTCAGAAAACTACCCTTCTAATGTCTCCTAGTGCCTAGGTGGTTTGCAACTCTGCTGGTGGTGGTCCTGTGTTTCTCTACCATCCTATGAAGTCTCCCTACTCTGACTTTTGTAAATACCTCCCTTTTGACATATCTCAAATTTTATTATTTCACTTGTTTTCTGTTGGGTCAGACTTCCCTGGTGGCTCAGATGGTAAAAGCATCTGCCTACAATGTGGGAGACCTGGGTTCGATCCCTGGATCAGGAAGATCCCCTGGAGAAGGAAATGGCAACCCATTTCAGTATTCTTGCCTGGAAAACCCCATGGACAGAGGAACCTTGTAGGCTACAGTCCGTGGGGTCACAAAGAGTCGGACACTACTGAGTGACTTCACTTTTCACTTTTCACTTTCTGTTGGGTCAGAGATTGGTATAATAACTGCCACCAGAAGTGGGTGTAATAACAAGGTCTTTAAAATGGAATTCTGTTTTTTGTTTTGTTTTGTTTTTGTCCACAATGTATGTAGGATTCTTAGTTCCTTAAACTGGGATAAAACCAGCACCCCAGCAGGGTTAGGATGAAGTCTTAATGACTGGACTACCAGAGGATTTCCTGAGAGAAGCATAATTCAAAAATACACTAGTGTTCACTGTAGCACTGTTTACAACAGCCAAGACATGAAACAACACAAATGTCCATCAACAGAAGAATGGGTAAAGAAGATATGGTCCATACATATGGTGGAGTATTACTCAGAAATAAAAAGGAAAAAAATTGGGTCATATGTAGAAATATGGATGGGATCTAGAGATTTGTACACAAAGTGAAGTAAGTCAGAAAGAGAAAAAACAAATATATATTATTAATAACACATATATGTGGAATCCAGAAAAATGGTATAGACGGTCTTATCTGCAAAACAAAATAGAGACATAGACATAGAGAATAAACATACGGACATGGCAGAGGGATGAGGGTGGGTTGAGTTGGGAGATTGAGCCTGACATATATTCAGGACTATATATAAGACAGATAACTAATGAGAATCTTCTGTATAGTACAGAGAACTGTCCTTAATACCCTGTGGTGGCCTAAATTGGAAGGAAAGCCAAAAAAGAGGGGATGTGTGTGTATGTATAGCTGATTAATTTTGCTATACAGTAGAAATTAACACAATGTTATAAAGCAAGTATATTATAATAAAAGCTAATAAAAATGGGATTCTGGAGTTTTCTTTATCATAGGTTTAAAGAATACATAGATAATTTCCATTACAGGTGAAAATAAGACACAAGCAATTCATAGCAGTGAAAAATATTATGATTTTTCAAATTATCAGAGGGACATGGGATAAAGTGCAATCAGAAAGCAAGGTCTTGGAAGAACAGGTCTCTAAGCACTGAGTTAGTGGGCTGCACACAAATGTCACTGAGACCCCCACCCTTTCCAATGCCTGCTTGCAAGTCAAGCTCTTAGCTGCATCTGGAAATTTAGATTGTGGGAGTGGGTTCTTACCATTCCCAGAACTTCCAAGAGTGTTTCTCTACGCATAAACTGTTTGCAAAATATGTTTCCCCCCAGGTTTATTTGATGTTTGATTGACAAAAACTATATACTTAAGTGCACACCATGGTGTTTTCTGATGTACACAACAATGTACTTTTTGTTGCACATCTGATTTCCTTTGGGAGTCTGGAATTTCGGCACTTGATCCCCAGTGAGTACCTGCATGACCAGCGTTCAATAAAGCTCCTGGGAAAGGAGTGTCTAATGAGCTCCCCTGGGAGACATTGTATACTTTTTGTCACAGTCTCACTGGAATAGCTAAGCAGTCCCTGTGTGACTCCACTGGGAAGGAAAGAGTTATGCCTGGCGTCTGTACTTCACCCAATATGCTTTTCCCTTTGTGTGTTTGCTGTGTATTCTTTAGTTATAATAAATCATAGCATTCATGTGACTATAGGAGAGTCCTATAATCCTCCTTGAAAATGACTGAGCCAGGGGGTGGTTTGGGGTTCCTCAACACACATAGTAACAAAACATCTTCAGTGATTGTGGAATCACCTGGTTACTCCATAACACCCTAAAGGACATACATAGAAAAACAAAGATAAATTGAAAATTAGGACTCTAAAATTAAGACACCTGTGGAGACCAAAAGACTCCAGAGTACTTCTGACATTTCCTATCTTAAATACTCATAGATGGGAAGATACACCTGGAAATCAGCCTGGCTTTGTGAGGGTCTCAAAGCAGCAACACAGATGATGCTCCTAAGTCTCTTCCATTACAGTAATGATGCTGATGGGAAAAGATTGTGGCCTTAGGACATTTGGGCAAACAGAACTGAGGTGGAGAAACTAAACACCTAAAATCTTCATTAAATGCTCATGCCATAGGTGGCAAGTTATCCTCCTATCTGAGGGATCTGAGTCCACCTGTACATTGAATCTCTCCTATAGGTGTTCAAGCTCAGTACCAATTCTTCAGAAACTACTTTCCACTTTCTTTTTCTTGAGGGCAACATTTGAGTTTGAACTTGACATCGTCTACAGTGATCAAAGGATATAAAACATGGTCCAGGAGGAGATATATAATCTGCACATTAAGAGAATCACAAAGTGAAGTTGCTCAGTCATGTCTGACTCTTTGCGACCACATGGACTGGTGCATAGCCTACCAGGCTCTTCTGTCCATGAGATTTTCCAAGCAAGAGTATGGGAGTGGTTGCCATTTCCTTCTCCAGAGGATCGTCCCAACCCAGAGATCGAACCCAGGTCTCCCACACTGCACGCAGACACTTTACCATCTGAGCCACCAGAGAACTTAAGGGAATTACAAGGCCTTTCTAGTATTTATCTTTAGAATCCCAAGGAGCATGAGAGCTGATGGCTGTGAGCATACTAGACAAAAGGGGAAATAATGTAAATCTCAGATAACTCAAATTTGTTAGTAACAGTGAACCAAATTAGAAGTTAGAATTTAATGCCTGATGCAAGTATCTAGAAATTATAATAAAAACATGCCAGAATCAGACTCAACTCAGCAATGGCCTACAGTTAATGAACTCAGTGAACCTGATACGTTGGCATATTGTAGAAGAAGGAGAGTAAAATTCAGGAACTTGGCAATATTGGAATGGATTTTATATATGAGTTTAGACCATCATTTGGTCTTCCCTGGTGAACAGTGGTAAAGAACCTGCCTGCGATGCAGGAGACCCCGGTTCGATTCCTAGGTTGGAAAGATCCCCTGGAGGAGGGCCTGGCAACCCCCTTCAGTACTCTTTGCCTGGAGAATTCCATGGACAGAGGAGCCTGGCAGGCTACAGTCCACAGGGTCACACAGAGCTGGACATGACTGAAGCAACAAAGCAGCAGCAGACTATCATTCAACCATGTTATTATTTCCACAATCTCGGGAATATAGAGTTGGAATGGATATTTTCAGTAACTAGTAGAATACTAGAATTGATTATCTGAGTAATAAAGGAAGGGCTATTATATAACTTAAAGCCAAGTTAAAGCTCCCAGACAATCACCATCAGAGAGAGTGTACCAAAAGTAATTCCCTGCTCCTGAAATACATAGAGATGAGGGATACTATCAAAGTCTATAGATGCAGGGATGGGGATTCTTAACACATACTCACTTTACATATAAGTTACATATCAGGAAAAAAGACCAGATGCATCATGGAGCATCTCATTCAGTTGTCATGATCTAAACCAAGTAATGGTGCAATTTACAACCCATTATGGATTTGTGTGTGTGTGTTTGTTTTTGGGGTTTTTTTTTTGCTATTGTTTTTTATGTTTGTTGGTCTGCTTGTTTAACGTTTTAGTAACATACTTCAATACAATTCCTGGTTCCTGATCTTTAGCTATTTATTTGTCAGATATGTTCCTTTCCAGTGCTGTCATTACACAAGATCAAAACTAGTCTGCATGTGCAGAATACTGACAATTCTTCTTATTCCTTGCTCTGCTCCTTCTATGCCATTTCTTTGGGTCTGTTTTATGATATAATCTAGAGGGACCTTGATCAACTTGATATTCCATAAAACATCACATTGGCTCATGGTACTGATGGTTTCATAATACTGAGATCTAGTAATCAGGAAGCATCCTCTACAACTTAATAAGACATTTCTGCCTTGGGGTTTGAAAATGAACTCTGGAAAAACTCAGAAACCCAATCTGTTAGTGAAGTTTGTAAGAGTCCATAACCTAGTGCTTGTCAGGCTGAGGTAGAAAATAGTCAGGTCCCAGGTTGAGCAGCTGCAACTGGTCTCCCGCTGCCCTTTGCCAGACCAAACATGGGCACAAGTGAGAGACAATCTGGAAAACTGCCCCCATGTAAGCAAACTAAGCTGCCCTATTGTGTGCAAACTCGCTTTTTCACCCACGTGACCTTCCACACTTTGCTTCTAATAAAGTGAAAGTGAAGTCGCTCAGTCGTGTCCGACTCTTTGTTGACCCCGCGGGCTGTAGCCTGCACCAGTCTTCTCCATCTATGGGATTTTCCAGACAAAAATACCGGAGAGGGTTGCCATTTCCTTCTCCAGGAGATCTTCCTGACGCAGGGATCGAACCCAGGCCTCCCGCCTTGCAGGCAGATGCTTTACCCTCTGAGCCACCAGGGAAGGTTGTTTCTAATAAACGCTGTCTCTATTACACAACCTTCGTCTGTCTGCTGAACTCTTTCTTCGAAAAGTCAAGGACCAAGGTCCTCTTTTAAGCCATCCCACCACCAAAGTCAAGATGAGCTCTGAAGGTGTATTTAATATCCCCTCTAAGAAGGCAATGGCACCCTACTCCAGTACTCTTGTCTGGAAAATCCCATGGATGGAGGAGCGTGGTGGGCTGCAGTCCATGGGGTCGCTAAGAGTCGGACACGACTGAGCGACTTCACTTTCACTTTTCACTTTCATGCATTGGAGAAAGACATGGCAACCCACTCCAGTGTTCTTGCCTGGAGAATCCCAGGGATGGAGGAGCCTAGTAGGCTGCCATCTATGGGGTCGCACAGAATTGGACATGACTGAAGCGACTTAGCAGCAACAGCAGCATGAAGGAAAATAACACTGTGCCTGGAAAACTTTTCTGGTTTCAGAAGCAACATATGTCACATTTGGATATATTGTTCCAACCTTTTTATTATGTGACATGTATTTCAGTTTAATGTGGTTCCCAAATAAAGAAATGCTGGGCTGGAGGAAGCACAAGCTGGAATCAAGATTGCCAGGAGAAATATCAATAACCTCAGATATGCAGATGACACCACCCTTATGGCAGAAAGTGAAGAAGAACTAAAGAGCCTCTTGATGAAAGTGAGAGAGAAGAGTAAAAAAGTTGGTTTAAAGCTCAACATTCAGAAAACTAAGATCATGGCACCCAGTCCCATCACTTCATGGCAAATAGATGGGAAAACAGTGGAAACGGGCTGACTTTATTTTTCTGGGCTCCAAAATCACTGCAGATGGTGAATGTAGCCATGAAATTAAAAAATGCTTACTCTTTGGAAGGAAAGTTATGACCAACCTAGATAGTATATTCAAAAGCAAAGACATTACTTTGTCAATAAAGGTCCATCTAGTCAAGGCTATGGTTTTTGCAGTGGTCATGTATGGATGTGAGAGTTGGACTATAGAGAAAGTTGAGTGCCGAAAAATTGATGCTTTTGAACTGTGGTGTTGGAGAAGACTCTCAAGCCCCTTGGACTGCAAGGAGATCCAACCAGTACATCCTAAATGAGATCAGTCCTGGGTGTTCATTGGAAGGACTGATGTTGAAGCTGAAACTCCAATACTTTGGCCACCAGGTGTGAAGAGCTGACTCATTTGAAAAGACCCTGATGCTGAGAAAGATTGAGGGCAGGAGGAGAAGGGGACGACAGAGAATGAGATGGTTGGATGGCATCACTGGCTCAATGGACATGGGTTTGGGTGGACTCTGGGAGTTGGTGATGGACAGGAAGGCCTGGCATGCTGCGGTTCATGGGGTCTCGATGGTTCATGGGAGTCTGACACGACTGAGCGACTGAACTGAAATGAAATAAAGAAAGGACCTTGAAAGAGTTTTAGTCTATAGTATAAGTTTTCCTACTCTTCAGGATTTATGGCTAAGCAGGATGGAATAGGAGAATAGATGCTGAGGAACAGTGGTACAGACTGTGCCAGAAGACTCCACTCCACACCTGGGCGCCACCCTTCCACCTCATTCTCTCCTCCAGGTTCCTAACCCACATTAATCACATCAGAAGCTCCTGTGCAGTCTGGCATCTTTGGGGACTAAACTACAGGCTTGGATCAGCAGAAGGGAAGAGGCTGATGGGAGGGTACTTCTCTGGCAATTTTCTGTTTATTTCTCTGGTTCCTGTCCAGAGAGTTTGCCTTGACCTGATGGTGTCCCTTTATTGAAGGACGTTGGTTCTCTCAAGACTCCACCCAGTTCTCTTCCTTTTCTTCCCCTTGTTCCCTAGCACACAGGGGAGGTGGCAGCTCTGCTACTGTTGGCTTCTGCTTCCTCCTCTATTTGGGTACTTCTTTTAATCTTTTGTGTGTGTGTGTGTTAGTCTCTCTGTAAATATACAGTCTTCAAATGATTCTCCTGTATCATCTCTCTCCTGTTGGGATTGACCCAAAAATGTAAAAAAAATAAGGAGTGTGTTGGCTGCCCTAGTGGGGGATTGAAGAAAGGAGCATGAAACTAGCAGACAGAGAAGATCTTTGAATAGAAAAAAATGAAGGAATTTAGATGATTTGCATATGTCTATGTGAAAGAAGGTAAAGTGGACGGTGAAGGGCTTTGCTCTTATTAGAGGTATAGTGAACCCTCCATGAAAGCAGCTGAGATGGATCCAAGTTTTAAGAAGAATGTGATGTTTTTATGTCATCTTCATAATCATCATTCTTGTTATTATCAGCAGCCTGGTCTTCCTTCAGTCACTCAGTCATGTCTGACTCTGTAATCCCATGGACTGCAGCACTCCAGGCTTCCCTGTCCTTCACCATCACCTGGAACTTGCTCAAATTCATGTCCATTGAGTCAGTGATGCCATTCAACCATCTCATCCTCTGGTGTTCCCTTCTACTCCTGCCTTCAATCTTTCCCAGCATCAGGGTCTTTTCTAGTGACTTGGCTCTTCCAATCAGGTGGCCACAGTATTGAAGCTGCAGCTTCAGCATCAGTCCTTCCAATGAATATTCAGCATTGATCTCCTTTAGGGTCGACTGATTTGATTACCTTGCAGTCCAAGGGACTCTCAAGAGTGTTCTCCAACACCACAGTTCAAAAGCATCAATTCTTTGGGACCCAGCCTTTTTACGGTCCAACTCTCACATTCCTACATGGCTACTAGAAAAAACATCTCTTTAACCTTTGCTGGGAAAGTTTTTGTCTCTACTTTTAAATATACTGTCTAGGTTTGTCATAGCTTTCCTTCCAAGGAACAAGTGTCTTTTAATTTCATGCCTGCAGTCACCATCTACAGTGATTTTGGAGCCCAAGAAAATCAAGTCTCTCACTGTTTCCATTGTTTCACCATCTATTTGCCATGAAGTGATGGGGCCAGATGCCATGATCTTCGTTTTTTGAATGTTGAGCTTTAAGCAAGCTTTTTCACTCTCCTCTTTCACTTTCATCAAGAGGCTCTTTAGTTCTTCTTCACTTTCTGCCGTGAGGGTGGTGTCATCTGCCTACCTGAGGGTACTGATATTTCTCCTGGCAATCTTGATTCCAGTTGTGCTTCATCCAGCCAGCATTTTGCATGATGTACTCTGCATATAAGTTAAATAAGCAGGGTGACAATATATGGCCTTGACGTACTCCTTTCCCAATTTGGAACCAGCCCATTGTTCCATGTCTGATTCTAACTGTTGATTTTGTCCTGCAAGAGATTTCTCAGGAGGTAGGTAAATTGGTCTGGTATTTTCATTTCTTTAAGAATTTTTCAAAGTTTGCTGTGATCCACAGTCAAAGGCTTTAAAACAGTCAATGAAGTAGAAGTAGATGTTTCTCTGGAATTCTCTTGATTTTTCTGTGATCCAACAGATGTCAGCAATTTGATATTTGTTTCTTCTGCTTTTTCTAAATCCAGCTTGAATATCTGAATGTTCTTGATTCATGTACTGTTGAAGACTAGCTTGGAGAATTTTGAGCATTATTTTGCTAGTGTGTGAGATAAGTGCAATTGTGCAGTAGTTTGAACATTTTTGGCATTGCCCTTCTTTGGGATTGAAATGAAAACTGACGTTTTCCAGTCCTGTGGCTACTGCTGAGTTTTCCAAATTGGCTGGTATATTGAGTGCACTACAATAACAACATCATCTTTTAGGATTATCAGTTCAGGTCAGTTCAGTCACTCAGTTGTGTCTGACTCTTTGAGACCCCAGGGACTGCAGCACACCAGGCCTTCCTGTCCATCACCAACTCCCAGAGCCTACGCACTCATATCCATTGAGTGAGTGATGCTATCCAACCATCTCATCCTCTGTTGTCCCCTTCTCCTCCTATCTTCAATCTTTCCCAGCATCAGGGTCTTTTCAAATGAGTCAGCTCTTCACACCTGGTGGCCAAAGTATTGGAGTTTCAGCTTCAGCATTAGTCTTTCCAATGAATATTCAGGACTGATTTCCTTCAGGGTTGACTGGTTTGATCTCCTTGCAGTCCAAGGGACTCTCAAGAGTCTTCTCCAACACCACAGTTCAAAAGCATCAATTCTTCAGTGCTCAGCTTTCTTTATAGTCCATCTCTCACATCCATACATGACTACTCACCATAATATGTCATTATAATAATAGTAGCAGCACTAGCAACTGCAAAATTCTTAGTAAGAATGTTACATGTGGCAGAAGTATTTTTTTTTTTTTTTTAATATTCACATTGGGAAGTAATGCCCAGTTTAGGACAAAGCCACATTCTAACATTAGTGGAAAAAGCTTATTTTGGAGATATATAAATAAAGAAACAATAAAAGGAATTAGAAAACTAGCTTATATAACATAGAATCCTCAGATAACAACAATAATTTTGAAAGCTAATTATAAGAGTATTCATTTAGCTGCAAATATTTACTAATTTGGGCTTCCCAGATGGCTCAATGATAAAGAATTCACCTGCCAATGCAGGAGATGTAGTTGACACAGATTTGATCCCTGGTTCAGGAAGATCCCTTGAATAAGTACATGACAACCCACTCCAGTATTCTTGCCTGGAGAATCCCATGGACAGAGGAGCCTGGCCTGCTATCATCTATAGGGTCATAAATTGTTGAACACAACAGTGTGACTGAGCATGCATTTCCTGAGACACTGGGCATTCAAGTGAATTCTGATGTTCCATAGTGGACAAAGCAGTCAGGGCCTCCTTTTCAACTACTTTTATTCATGAGAGTTTGAATAGCTTATGAATAGGATTATTTTTCTTGTACTTATTCTTGGTTATTCAGTAAAGTCAACTGAGAATTAGTTTAAATGCTGATCTCATATATCATATATGCCTCTTTTTAATCACAACTTAGTCATCTAGGAAATATTTTTCTTTGATGTATGAATGTCTGTTAAACATGCATGAAGATTCTTTACCCACATAGGCCATTAGAGAACACTGAGTGCATGCTATACAGTAGGTCCTTGTTGGTTATCCATATTATACATAGTGTGTATATGTCAATCCCAGTATCCAAACTAATCCCTCACTCCTTTGTAGATCAACTATACTCCAATGAAAATTTTAAAAATAAAGGAAAAAAAAGATACATGAAGAAAGGAAAAGGATCCTGTCAGTTATCTAGTTAACAAAGTTAAGCATGAAAATATTAAAACTGGGATGCAAAATAAACATTTTTCAGTTTTTAAAGCTTGTATTTCTCCACAATTCTAGCCATCCTGTATTGTAATTAGAAACCAAACTTATAATAGTTGGAATTAGTGTTTTTTCCTTTGAAATTGATTAACAGTTTACTTCATTTTTTCTCACCAATTCCCTGTCTTTTGTTATGTGAAATATTGCCATGACAATCTTAGATTGACAAGATAATACAAATATTATTTCTAGGTTGAAAAGATAATGGTTAGTAAATGCAATTAGTTTTGAATTTGTAGAATTTTCTGTATTTTTAATTTGATGATGAAAGTAGTCTTATCACTTAGGCCTGATTTCCAAATTCCTTTTAAAATATTATTTATGAGAGAAAAAGTATTAAAAATAGGAATTGATCACATGGGTGTTCCTTTTCCTTCTACCTACTAACTAAAGGAATAAAATAGTTATAAACTTATAACAATGGGGATAAAGAGGAAGCTACTAGAAGATGTGTTCTATCAAAACAAAGGAGTAAATTCAGAAAGGAAAAACATGAATGATCAGGATACAGTATAACCAACACAGAGGCTGAGAGAATTCGCAGGACAGCCATGTGGCATCTAAGGGAGGAGCAGTCTGGATCAGCACAGAAGGACTGAAACTTTAAGGGAGAAGACCACTAGTAAAATGCATACATCTATTGTGCATGTGAGTAACACATTTGGACATTTGGAATACGGTGACCACATTTCAATAAGAATGCTGGGAAAATTACCAGTGAACTCACTAAAACATAACAGTTATTTCTTACATGTATTACACAGTTACATTAATTAGTCTTTTGGGGGAAAAGGGGTATAAAATATTAAATCAACTTTTCAAAAATGGAAAAATAATAGCATAATTGTTAATATGGCAGAAACATAAAGTTAATAATAAGAAGGCTTTAGAGGGAAAGATATTTTGATAAACTATGTGTGAATCCCTTTAATGAACTTCAACTTATTTCTCTATAAGGATCTGCAAGAAGACATTTCTAAAGGAAAAGTCTGTTCTCATAATGGTCTAGTCCTAACAACAAGTAGAGCATGTCTAGAAGCAATTTTCCACTGGACTTGGGGCTAGTGACAAGCTAGTGATAAGGAGGACAAACAAACAGTAAGGACAGCAACAGATACCCAACGTAGCTAGCTGAGCACACCTCACACTAAAAAACAGCAACAAAGGCCTAACGTTTAGAAGGTGAAAACTTCCAAAATAAAGATTGTACAAGTTCTTGCAAAATTCATGCCTTATCTTGATCACCATGTGTGCAGTGACTATGTGAAACCAGATTCCCCACATTGCTCTGGTCAGACACTAACTGTGGGATGGAATGGGTTGTACCAAAGATGTAATACATTTTGTTACATGTTAGATAAATGTTGAACTTCCCCTAATCCCTATACATAGGAAAACAAGGGTGATTAGGAATTCTTCCCCGCTGTGAGTTCCAGGAAAGGACTAACTCTAAGAACCACACTTGCCCTAAAGAATCTAGGTGGGACTTGGGGGCAGCCCTCAGGCTGACCTTGGACAAGGCTGGATACACATCCCCTTCTTTGTCTCTTCAATGAGTAGCTGACCAATCTGGACAAAATGCCCCTTAGTTTGACCTTACCAAATGTCAGCCAGGCTTCTCTCTTCTAAGGGCTCTGACTTTTGACCCACCCTAAATTTTAAGCAAGCCCTGGGAACTCAGCAGATACTGGAGTGAGAAACAGCTCTCTCCACTCTCAATGTCTTGTCCTGAGAACTGGCTGACAGCAAAACAGACACTTCCCGCTCAACTACCTCAGCATGCCTCCTGCTCATCCCACTCCTCTGTCAACAAAAAGAATCAATAATAAGAATAAAAGGAGTTTTATTTGAGCCAACTGAGACCTAGCCCAGAGCTTGCTTCCAAGATAACTCAAAACTGCTCCAGAGAAGCAGGGTTTTCAGCATAGCTGTACGTCTTATCAGGACAAAGAACATTGAATGAATCAGAGACGCGTTTCTCCAAAGTTTCGAAAAAACAGGTCAGCACTTTCATGTACAGCACATGCAGGATGGCCTTGGCACTTAAGAAGGGAGTCAGTTTTTACATGGACCATCTTTACTTGTGGTCGGTGTGCCCTTTTCTTTAATAATTAAAGCAGGGACTTTCCTGGTGGTCCAGTGGTTAAGAATCCTCCTGCCAATGCAGGGGACATGGGTTTGATCCCTGGTTCAGAAACTAAGATCTCACATGCCTATGCTCCACAAGAGGAGAAGCCACTGCAATGAGAAGGCCATGCACCAAAACTAGAGAGTAGCACTCACTCGCAGCAGCTGGAAAAAGCCCGCACACAGCAGCGAGGAGCTCGTGTGCTACAACCAAGACCCAGCACAGCCATGAACACATAGACATAACTAAAGCCGAGAGACAGTGTACGTTTGATGGGGTACAGACAAGCTGTCTCAAGTTAACTCATGCATAAGCCTGAATGACTTCCCTGCGTCTTAATATAGGAAAATTTATTTCATTTCCTACAAATGAGAACTTTTCTGCCTAATCTTTGAAAAACGTACAAGATTTACAATGGAAAATTTTCCGTATGGTAATTGTCACTTTTCCCTTATCCCAGCAGTCTTTTTGAATAAAGTCTCTCATTTCATTCTGAACTGGTCATTTGCTTGACAAAAGAATCTCCAAGTCTGGAGCCTTTTAGAGAAATGAACATTTTCTCCAACTCGCTTCACTTTCCTTTTCAAAATGACAATAAAATTCAACTTTATTAATTTCAGGGCATAGCTAATATACTTAAAAGTAAGTGCTAAATTTGTTTGGTAAAATTATGGATGAAGATGTTAGCAGTTTGTCTTTCTAATTTTTTTTTTGAAAATTTATTAAATGCCAAGGACTCCATTAAGTATGTATCTTACAGCATTAGAGTAGGTATTACTACTTAGACCCACATTACAAATGAAGTGAAGTGAAGTGAAGTGAAAGTTGCTCAGTTGTGTCCGAATCTTTGAGACCACGTGGACTGTATAGTTCATGAAACTCACCAGACCAGGATACTGCAGTGGGTAGCCTTTCCCTTCTCCAGGGATCTTCCCAACCCAGGGATCAAACCCAGGTCTCCCACATTGCAGGTGGATTCTTTACCAACTGAGCCACACAAATGAGGGAATTTAAATTGAATGAGGCTTACGGTGAGATACAAGCCACTCGACTACTGTATGGCAGGCCTAAGATTTTCACCGAAGTTTGTCCAACACCAGATTGGACACACATCTGTGTTTATTACACTCACTTTTTACTAGTCATCTGGAATTTTGGAATGACAGAACAGTGAAGTATTTTATATATTCAGTTCAGTTCAGTTGTGTCTTTGCAGTCCCATGTACTGCAGCACGCCAGGGTTCCCTGTCCATCACCAATTCCCGGAGCTTCCTCAAGCTCATATACATGGAGTTGGTGATGCCACCCAACCATCTCATCCTCCGTCATCCCCTTCTCCTCCTGCCTTCAATCTCTCCCAGCAACAGGGTATTTTCCAATGAGTCAGTTCTTCACATCAGTGGCCAAACTATTGGATGAGGTGGCCAAATTCTCTTATATATTAATTGGTGGTATTTTAGTAATCTCTAATATTTAGCAGTAAAGAACATAGCAATCACCCTTATAAATAGATTGAGGGGTTAAACTTTAGTTATTAATTTTATTAAAGGGATGGGTATGAGTATGATCACTTGTGGAGGAAATACAGGATTTAAATAAAATACAAATGATTAAGAGTGAAACCCTGGACAACACTGCTGTTTAAGAGCTAGTCAGAGAATGAGGAAGTTAGGAAAGTGTTTTTGAAAGAGTAGCTGGAAAACCAGAAGAAAGTTCAATCATTCAAGGCAGAGGAATGTGGAATTTCAAGGATGAGATGGTCGATTGTAAAATGCAAGAAAGTGACATGAAAAAAAAGGATTATACAACTTTTTCACTTAGTAATTAGGCCTTATTAATATCTCTGGCAAAAAGAGTTTAGATGCAAGGTTAAGAACAAAGTGTAGAGGTATGAAAGGGCGAGGTGAGGAGGTGTGGACCCAGGATATAAACTATATAAGTTAGCCTCATGTGGCCATGGCCATGAAGGGACGGGTAGGACGATGTCCCTATAAGACTAGATGTCGGGAGAGGCAGGCATAAGGAAAGTTCACTGCTGCTGCTGCATAGTCACTTCAGTTATGTCCTATTCTGTTCGACCTTATGGACTGCAGCCTGCCAGGCTCCTCTGTCCATGGGATTCTCTAGGCAAGTGTACTCAGAGAGGGTTGCTATGCCCTCCTCCAGGGGATCTTCCTGACGCAGGGATCAAACCCAGTTCTCCTGCGTTGCAGGCAGATTCTTTACTGCTGAGCCACCCGGGAAGCCCAAGAAAACTTCATTATTTAACACATACTAAATGTAAGCACACTTGCACACTGAATTTAAGAAACAAGTCTGGAGGAAGATGGTGAAGATAACATACACAAAAGAGAAATAATTTGACTGGAGACTAGAGATTGTCATACAGAATGACATGAGTCAGAAAGAGAAAAATAAATATTGTATGTTAACACATATGTGTGGAATTTGGGGAAATGGTATAGACTATTTTATTTGCAAAGCAGAAATAGAGATGCAGACATAGGGAACAAATTCATGGACACCAGGCAGGGAGAGGGGAGGGCAGGATGAGTTGGGAGAGTGGGGCTGACGGGCAGACACTACTGGTACTGTGTATAAAACGGATAACTAGTGAGAACTTACTGTGTAGCACAGAGACTGTGCTCGCTGCCCTCCAGTCACCTAAATGGGAAGGGAAATCCAAAAATAAGGTATGTAAGCATACACGTGACTGATTCACTTTGCTGTGCAGTAGAAACCAACACAGGCTCAGATGGCGAAGAATCTGCATGCAATGTGACAGACCTGGATTCAATCCCTGGGCTGGGAAGATTCCCTGGAGGAGGGCATGGCAACCCACTCCAGTAGAGAATCCCATGGACAGAGGACCCTGGCGGGCTACAGTCCTTGGGGTCACAAAGAGCTGGACACAACTGAGCAGCTAAGCACAGCGAAGCGCAGAAATTGACAACATTGTAACGCAGCTATACTCCAATATATTTTTTTTTAATGTGGAGTAAGTCCACTGAACAGGCAGCAGATAATGAAATCCAGGTTACATGTGGAGTGATTAGCCATTAAGATTAAAAAATCAGAAGGAAAGAGAAAGTGATGAAGTCAAATTAGAATAATATTAAGAGAAAAATGTGGGGTTTCATACCTAATGGACTATCTTTTCTCACAGAAGTCAGGAAAATGGTCATATGCTGAGAGAGGCGGATGATACATAGCTGGATTGGTGAGGATTTGAGAGAACTGTGGGGAGAACTGCAGAAAATGCACTCAGGATTTCCGGATGCTAACTGGGCGCTGCATCTTAACAGTCAGTTGAAGATTATGAGTCGTTAGTCACACTTTTCTTGTTGTAGCATTCAGCTTCTAAAATGAAATTTCTTACTTCATGTACAGCTATTTTTTCCATCACTTTCAATAGCAGTGAATGTACATAATTTGAGGATAAATTCTTAGTTCGTCTCACTTTATTTAAAAAACTGGAAGTCAAATCTGTTTGAAATGTTAAGGTTATTTAAATGCATGAAATTTTACATCCATAATTATGTAAATTAGAAAACTCTGTGTCCCTAGATTTGATAGAAATGTTAGCTGAATGAAACTGTCTTCATTTATTGTTGCTTTGGGCCAAGGATCTAGGTATGCATTTTGATCTGATGATTTAAATCCAATTTGGCATGTATTAAAAAAAATCTGGCCAATAAATCTTTTTGGTCCTATTTATTTATTCATTTATTTATTTATTTTTCTGAGCCAAAGGTATATGAATGTTAACTTTTGTCTTGAAAGCTGTCATCATAAAAAATTTCAGTCTTTTTTTTTTATTGTTCCTTCACTGTCTAAATAAAGATTAAGTTGAAAAAAACTACAAGCGTTGCTTTGAAGTACACTATAGAGATATTATCTGGTTTCTTTCTCTGCAGGCATTAAGTAAACATTAACACTGCTTCATCTTCTATAGTGAATCTTATCCCAGTCAGGTTTTATTTCAGATGGGCTCTCATAGCTTTAAAGAACAAAAGCTCCTTTTGAAATGCAAATGATTACCTTTTGAAAGGATCATGTAACTCAAACAGCTTTAGAGAATTATTAGATTTTAAATGTAACCTTAAGGGATATAAAATAGAATACATTATTTATTAATTGTCAGATTCACATAGTTTACATTACTTAACATAATTTCAATATGTACTGTGTTGTTTCTAAGACTGCATTTTTAAAATAAGTATGTGAAGTGAAATTGCTCAGTCATGTCCGACTCCTTGCAACCCCATGGACTGTAGCCTACCACCCTCCTCCATCCGTAGGATTTTCCAGCCAAGAGTACTGGAGTGGGTTGCCATTTCCTTCTCCAGAGGATCTTCCTGACCCAGGGATCGAACCCAGGTCTCCCGCATTGTAGGCAGACGCTTTACCATCTGAGCCACGAGGGAAGTCCAAATAAGTATACTCTAAGGTAATTGACTTTAGGGATTATGCAGCTCATAGATATGAATGGACTAATGTTAGGTTTACTGCAAAGAGATGTGTAGTAAAATTTCTAAAATATGAAGCGGTTGACTCAGTTTGATATATTTAATTATAAAATATCTTGTGGCTACCTACTACGTGCATGCTAAAACTAAAGAAAAAGATGTATTTGTTTTGTTTTTAGTTTCACTTAGGACTTCCCTGGTGGTTCACATGGTGAAGGATCAGCCTGCCAATGCAGGAGACTGAGGTTCGCTCCCCGGGTCAGGAAGACCCCTGGAGAAGGAAATGGCAGCCCACTCCAGTACTCTTGCCTGGAGAACCCAATGGACAGAGGAGCCTGGCAGGCTACAGTCCATGGGGTCACAAAGATCAGACATGACTGAGCAACTAACACACAGCCTTAGATGAAAAGAAATAATTTATTAGGCAAGTAAGCTATGAAAGGATTCATGGTACAAATTATTTTGAGGATTATCTTCCAAATAGTGGTGTTGCTTATACTGACCAGAATTTGCTAACTAGATTTGCTAACTAGACCAGAAAAGATGTTTCATACACTTTTGTCGGTGCCAATAAGATAATAATCATAAAAATGTGTTACTCTGCTCCTTAGAATGTCTTGTGTCAGATGATGGTATCTTGGATGGGCATGCCGGATAGCTTGTGCTAAGGGGGCGTGGATTAAATATATCTAGATAGTCCTTTATGTGGAAACAGGAAGGCCATGAAAGTTCCAAAGACAGTACTCTCTAATCATGACTGACAGAGGAACTGGACTTCGGTTATTTGCTACTAAGGAGCCATTAGGAGGGAGAAGGAAATGGCGACCACTCCAGTGTTCTTGCCTGGAGAATCCCAGGGACGGCAGAGCCTGGTGGGCTGCCGTCTATGCCGGTCGCACAGAGTCGGACATGACTGAAGCGACTTAGCAGCAGCAGCCGTTAGGAGGGGCGTCTCTGGTGGCTCAGAGGTTGGAAAAAAAAAAAAAAGCTGTCTGCAATGCAGGAGACTCAGGTTTGATCCCTGGGTCAGGAAGATCCCTTGAAGTAGAGCGTGGCAACCCACTCCAGTGTTCTTACCTGGAGATCCCCGTGGACAGAGGAGCCTGGCGGGCTACAGTCCATGGGGTGGCAAAGAGCTGGAGAGGACTGAGCAACTAAACACGGCACAGCAGCAGTTAGAAGGGCCTCCCTGGTGGCCCAGGTGGTAAAGCTGCCTGCAATGTTCCATCCTTGGGCTGGGAAGATTCCTTGGAGAAGGCAATGGCTATCCACTCCAGTATTCTTGCTGGGAACCATGGACGGAGGTGCCTGGCGGGTTACAGCCCATGGGATCAAGGAGTCAGACACAACTGAGCAACTTCCATACACACAAGCCATTGGGAAGCACTGAGCAGGCCATTTGGTGATACTGTGGAAAAGTGGAGAGCAGGGCAGGTCGGTTAGATGGGCACCCATGGCTGCATTATGTCATTTTGTTTAATCACTGTAACTTAATACTTACATATGCTACTTTCCAAAGTTCCATGGGTCAAATTTAAGTAGTTTGAATATCTCACCAGTTGATTAACAGAGATGAGACAAACTTTTCAACTTTTGATTATTTCCTCTGGGGTTTGATAAGATCTTTAGCTAATATAGTCCAAGGAGACTAAAGCCTTGGCACCTACAAGCCAGTTCAAAAACAGGCCACAGTGGAAGTCCAAAGGCTCTAGAGTCAATAGTTTTAATACAGAGGAAAGCTCAATCAAATGATGCTTGATTTTAAACAATTAGCAAATACAAGGACTTTCAACTTTCATACATGGTTTACACACATTATTCCAGGAATCCACCATTAAATAACACCAAAATAGGCAACTTCCAATTACAATTCCTCAGTTTTCCATTTTATCCACCTAAATCTGGGAATCATTTCAAAATAGAGATGTCGTGTCCAACTCTTTGCAACCCCATGGACTGTAGCCTACCAGGCTCCTCCATTCATGGAATTTTCCAGCCAAGAGTACTGGAGTGGGTTTCCATTTTCTTCTCCAGGTGATCTTCCCAACCCAGGAATTGAACCTGGGTCTCCCGCATTGCAGGCAGACGCTTTATCATCTGAGCCACCAGATAAGCAGGGTGACAATATACAGCCTTAACATACTCCTTTTCCTATTTGGGACCAGTCTATTGTTCCATGGCCAGTTCTAACTTGTTTCCTGAGCTGCATACAGATTTCTCAAGGGGCAAGTTAGGTGGTCTGGTATTCCCATCTCTTTAAGAATTTTCCACAGTTTGTTATGATCCACACAGTCAACGGCTTTGGCATAGTCAGTAAAGCAGATGTTTTTTTGCCCAGTTTTATTAAACATTTTTACTTTACATTGGAGTATAGCAGATTAACAAAGTTGTGATAGTTTTCAGGTGAACAGCAAAAGGGTTCAAACATACATATACACCTATTCCTTCTCCCACAAACTCCATTCATATACAAAAATAGACATTTTGATATCTAAGTTTTTTATGATAAGTAGAACTATGTCTATTTAATATGATAAATTTTAGGAAGGTAAAGGACAATGAATTTAAGAATAAGCTTTTGTTAATTTATATATCACTAAATGTATAATTTACCGTTAACTTTATTTTCATGTTAATATACCCTCTAGGAAATATTTTCTATTCCTGAGATGAAGTAATCTGGATTCAAACTCTGGAGAATTCCACTACTGAATCGGAGTGGTAACATCCTAGAGTGGGTTAGGTGACACTATGGTCAAGTCAGTAAAAATAAACTCAAAATCTATGATGCCACTGCTTTTAAACAATGATATACATGATGTAACCATGCTATAAATATATTACTCATTCAAATTATTAAATCATCAATGCTTTAAAAAATGAGATGCTTTGTTGCTAAGTTGAAAATATTATTCTTGATCTTTGTAACAATTTCCAATAGAGTTGGCCATTTCACCCTCAAAACTCTTTTAGATAATCATGGTTGACCTGCTGAATGACCATTATATTTCACAAAGGAGAATGTGCCAACATCACTTTTTTATTTGTAAATGGATCATTGATATGCCTCAGTTCAGTTCAGTCGCTCAGTCGTGTCCGACTCTTTGCAACCCCATGGACCACAGCACACCAGAACTCCCTGTCCATCACCAACTCCCGAAGTTTACTCACTCATGTCCATCGAGTCGGTGATGCCATCCAACTATCTCATCCTCTGTCATCTCTTATCCTCCCTCCTCAATCTTTCCCAACATCAGGGTCTTTTCAAATGAGTCAGCTCTTCACATCAGGTGGCCAAAGTATTGGAGTTTCAGCTTCAACATCAGTCCTTCCAGTGAACACTCAGGACTGATCTCCTTTAAGATGGACTGGTTGGATCTCCTTGCAGTCCAAGGGACTCTCAAGAATCTTCTCCACCACCACAGTTCAAAAGCATCCATTCTTCAGGGCTCAGCTTTCTTTATAGTCCAACTCTCACATCCATACACGGTCACTGGAAAAACCAAAGCCTTGACTAGATGGACCTTTGTTGGCAAATTAATGTCTCTGCTTTTTAATATGCTGTCTAGGTTGGTCATAACTTTCCTTCCAAAGAGTAAGTGTCTTTTAATTTCGTGGCTGCATTTAACATCTGCAGTGATTTTGAAGCCCCCCCAAAATAAAGTGTGTCACTGTTTCCACTGTTTCCCCATCTATTTGCCATGAAGTGATGTGACCAGATGCCATGATCTTAGTTTTCTGAATGTTGAGCTTTAAGACAACTTTTTCACTCTCCTCTTTCACTTTCATCAAGAGGCTCTTTAGTTGGTCTTCACTTTCTGCCATAAGGGTGGTGTCATCTGCATATCTAAGGTTATTGATATTTGTCCTGGTAATTTTGATTCCAGCTTGTGCTTCATCCAGCCCGGGCTT
Organism: Cervus canadensis; assembly: GCF_019320065.1. Lineage (NCBI taxonomy): Eukaryota > Metazoa > Chordata > Mammalia > Artiodactyla > Cervidae > Cervus > Cervus canadensis. The sequence goes on from NC_057404.1 coordinate 59,115,102, forward strand.
TCTCATGATGTACTCTGCATATAAGTTAAATAAAAGAAAGAAAGTGAAGTCACTCAGTCGTGTCCAACTCTTTGCAACCCCATGGACTGTAACCTACCAGGCTCCTCCATTCATGGAATTTTCCAGCCAAGAGTACTGGAGTGGGTTTCCATTTTCTTCTCCAGGTGATCTTCCCAACCCAGGAATTGAACCTGGGTCTTCCGCATTGCAGGCAGACGCTTTACCATCTGAGCCACCAGATAAGCAGGGTGACAATATACAGCCTTAACATACTCCTTTTCCTATTTGGAACCAGTCTATTGTTCCATGGCCAGTTCTAACTTGTTTCCTGAGCTGCATACAGATTTCTCAAGGGGCAAGTTAGGTGATCTGGTATTCCCATCTCTCTAAGAATTTTCCACAGTTTGTTATGATCCACATAGTCAAAAGCTTTGGCATAGTCAGTAAAGCAGATGTTTTTTCTGGAACTCTCTTGCTTTTTTGATTATCCAGAAGATGTTGGTAATTTGATCTCTGGTTCCTCTGTCTTTTCTTAAACCAGCTTGAACATCTGGAAATCTATGGTTCATGTATTGCTGAAGCCTGGCTTGGAGAATTTTGAGCATTACCTTACTAGAGTGTGACATGAGTGCAATTGTGTGGTAGTTTGAGCATTCTTTGGCAATGCCTTTCTTTGGGATTGGAATGAAAACTGACCTTTCCCAGTCCTGTTACTACTGCTGAGTTTTCCAAATTTGCTAGCATATTGAGTGCAGCGCTTTCACAGCATCATCTTTTAGGATAGCTCAACTGGAATTCCATCACCTCCACTAGCTTTGTTCATAATGATGCTTCCTAGGGCCTGCTTGACTTCACATTCCAGGATATCTGGCTCTAGGTGAGTGATCACACCATCACGGTTATCTGGGTTATGAAGATCTTTTTTGTACAGTTCTTCTGTGTATTCTTGCCACCTCTTAATAACTTCTGCTTCTGTTAGGTCCATACCATTTCTGTCCTTTATTGAGCCCATCTTTGCATGAAATGCTCCCTTGGTATCTCTAATTTTCTTGAAGAGATCTCTAGTCTTTCCCGTTCTATTGTTTTCCTCTATTTCCTTGCACTGATCACTGAGGAAGGCTTTCTTATTTCTCCTGGCTATTCTTTTGAACTCTACATTCAAATGGGTATATCTTTCCTTTTTTCCTTTGCCTTTCACTTCTCTTCTTTTCACAGCTATTTGCAAGGCCTCCTCAGAGAACCATTTTGCTTTTTTGCATTTCTTTTTCTTGGGAATGGTCTTGATCCCTGTCTCCTATACAATGTCATGAACCTTCATCCATAGTTCATCAGGGACTCTGTTTTTCTGATCTAATCCCTCAAATCTATTTCTCACTTTCACTGTATAATCATAAAGGATTTGATTTAGGTCATGCCTGAATAGTCTCGTGGTCTTCCCTACTGTCTTCAATTTAAGTCTGAATTTGGCAATAAGGAGTTCATGATCTGAACCACAGTCAGCTCCCAGTCTTGTTTTTGCTGACTGTATAGAGCTTCTCCATCTTTGGCTTCAAAGAATATAACCAATCTGATATATAATATAATCAATATGCCTAGAGAAAAACAAACTAAAGTGAACTGAGCTAGATTGGGTAGTTTCATTTCTTGGAGAAATAAAAGCTAAAATTTACATTTTCATTTCTAGTAGAGGATTTTGTTACATAGTGGCTAAAACCTTAGTTGACAGAATAGAACATAAAATCATGTAAGTCAGCATGTACACCATTTGGGCTAACAGCAAAGCAGGCAAAGATGTGACTTCTCTCACTGGAACAAATCAATGGGATTTAACTGGGAGACTAAATTGAGATTTACTTTGTACATAACTGATACACTTGGATCTTCCTTTGACATTTCTTTTGGTTCCAATTTTTTAAGCAGTTTCCTCACCAGCAAATATAAACCATAAGCTGTATGCAACTCTGAGTAGTTAGCTGTATCTATAACTATGAAGCTCTGGAAAATGATTCTATTTCAAAGGCAATAAGCTTTGAAATTTCCCACAGGATTTCAGAAACCAGTTGTTACAAGATAAATTGATCTAAGATAATTGAAAGAAAGTTGGGCACTAAGATTTACAGCCAATAGGTGCAAAGATCAACAAAACAGACATTCCTTCAAGTCAAAGAATAGATTCAGTGTTTGTAAAGGAATATGTCATAGAACAGCTTATAGAACTTTCAGAGTGGATGCTAAAATAAAGAAGATATCATTTTTATTATGAATGTACAATTATGCCCATATGTGTGTAAATATATATGTGCATTATATTTAATATATATAGAAAGAAAGAGAATATAACCATTTTAAATAAGAAGATGGCATAATTATTCCTATTGACATAATGGTCTTCTGTGGTAGCTCAGATATTAAAGAGTCAGCCTGCAATGTAGGAGACCTGGGTTCGAACCCTGGGTCAGGAAGATTTCCTAGAGAAGGAAATGGCAACACACTGTAGTATTCTTATCTGGAGAATCCCCTGGACAAGAAGATCTTGGTGGGCTATCGTCCATGGGGTCGCAAAGAGTTGGACACACATGCATTGCCGTAAAACTGTGGCAAACTGTGCACCTCTTAAATAATTGTACCTTATAAAATGGACTGCATGCATGCATGCTAAGTCACCTCAGTCATGCCCGACTCTGTGCGACCCCATAGACGACAGCCCACCAGGCTCCCTTGTCCCCGGGATTCCCCAGGCAAGAATACTGAAGTGGGTTGCCATGTCCTTCTCCAATAAAATGGACTAGGTTTTGACTAACTTTCAACTTACTTTCACCATGCTTCATTTCCATAAATAATGCCAGTTATTTAAGCATTTGGATAGTGAAAAAATGAGATGAAAGATTTTGGAAGGAAATATGGAATGACTCACTGAATAGTCAGAGAAAGTGAGTAAGACAGCTAGGTCATTACAGGACCATTTTACATAATGCAACAGCAGTACATTTTTAAACAATGGTGACAATGCTGATAGATCCTAAATTGGAACTCTGCAAAATTAATAAAATAATGACAAGTGATGTTTTAGTGATATATATATCTAGCTCTGAAAAGTAGGATTAGGGGATGCTGTCTAGCTACACTACAGATGTGTAAAGAGATTTGTCACTAAATCTAATGAATATTTTTATTAGTGGTTAACTCACTCTTTCCATTTGTTGTCTTTGATGAGGACAGCATACTGAATCAAGGGACAGTTAGATAGTAGAAAGCCAGAGTATTGAGCAACATTGACTTATTCGCTAAACAAGCCGTTGTCTATTACCTGGTAGGTCTCTGGTGCTGAGCTCCTTGCTACACGTGTAACCAACAGGGAGTAAGACAGACGTGGGGCCCTACCTCCAGCTGACTCTGTAGAGTGTGGGGAGGGAGCCACATGTAGACAGCTCCCACATAGTGTGCTGGGTACTGTAGCAGAGGGTGCGCAGTCCTGTGGGGAATGAGATGAATGGCATCAAACACACATCCTTCAGGGCCTACCGGGCATTTATGGACAAGCTGGAGTGAGCCAGGAGAAGAGGAAGGTGGCGTCTGCACCTGTGCTTTGCTTAGCATTACTGCTGACCAGGTGCTATGAAAAACTTCCCACCCAGAAGGACTGAATTCTTTATCATGAATTTAGAAATAGGCAGGAAACAGTACTGTAAAGGCAGTGTCATTGGGTGGTTATTACTCTGCTCAACTGATGCTCTGATAAAAAGGCGAATAAGAGCAGAGACAGTTCCCAGCTAGAAGCCAAGGGTAAAAGTTCAAGGCCTCCTTGGCAGGGTATAAAGGGGTATTCATCATCTGCAGCAGAAAAGTAGAGAAAGCTCCTGTGAATATCAAATTCTCAATCAAGGTAGATTACCCATGTGAAGACTAGGGTCCTACTCAGAAAGCATGGCGTTGGTACATGTATGAATGGGTAAAAAGTCTTGAATCTTTCATTTTCCCAGAACTCTGTGAGCTTGCAGAAGTCACTCACTTTTATGCACTAAGGGCTGGAGCTCTGCCATTGCTGGAAGATGATGCAAGTGTCTCTTGTTTACAAGATGACATTCACTCTGTCAAGACATGCCCACACATGGCCAGTGCATGGGTAAGTCTCAACGTAACCTGGTTGGGGATGTGGTGGGTCCAGTAATGGAGGAAAGGCCCTGTGAAACCGCAGGACCCAGACATCACAAACTAGCAGGAGATGTGAAAGTGAATACAGAACTGAATTCTGAGGGTACTGGATGAAGAGAGGTCTAACTTAATTTTAAATAATAAGTATGTTATTGATATAAGGGGGTCCTTTTCAGATGTATGATTTAATACCCCAGCAAGGGCCCTGGAAAATGAAGCCTACAGTCTAGAATATCCCATAAGGGTGGAAAAATTGTGATCTATGTAAGAATAAATGCTGGCCTGATTTGGTGTGAGAGACTGTGGAAATCTGGATTAAAGGCAGAGGTGGGCAGGTTGGTATATAGGTATTAAAGTGCTTTTAATAAATTTAATTATTAACTTAATAATTAAATTTAATTTGTTAATTTAATAATTAAAGTGCATGCGAGGCTGAAAATTTACCCAAGACTATATACTTCATTATACATCCTAGATGAGGCACCATTTTTCAAAGCAATGGTGAGTTAGTATTGAGAAGGAGCACAATTATCAATTTATGATAGGGCTGATGAGGAAGACACCATTGGAAACCTGGGCTTGCAAATAGCAAGGAAGTAAGTATATAGAAGCTATTCCCTGCAAGGAGGCCTGGCTGCAGTATTTAACTGTGGAGGCAATTATTGCAATGAAGGGAAGCCAATAACCTACAACAAGTATAGAAATACAGAAAACTGTTAACAATGTATGCATCCCTCAAGCAACAAATAAGGGTACTGCTCAGTCTGTGAGATCAGAATTAAGGAAGGACCAACAGGTTGCTGAGGATGATCTCTCTAATTAAAAATAATAATAATAAAATCACAATTATTTCTTCTCTCCCACCCTTCCTTCTCTTTTTCCTTAGATTTTTAATAGACTCTACCCACTGAAGCAGAGGCTGGTTCCCCAAAGGGCTGCTTTTAAGTGTTTTCTGCCTTGCATAGTGATAGGGGCCTTAAGATTTGGCTATTCTTTCTTTCTGTTGATTTTAATTATTTCCCAGTTCAAAACCTATGTCACCTTCATCCTCTTCACTTCTGAGGCCTATTATTTCTGAGTATTTATTCGTGTTGTTTCCTTAGGTCTCATCTTCCCATTGGTTGGAGTGTGTGAGGTTAGACCCCTATAAACTACGGAAGGCAAAGGTCAGCTGATCCCATATAGACTTGCAGCCTACACTCTCTTCCATCTTTCATACTTTGATGGACCCAAACTCTCTACCATAGCTGCTGTCTCCCTGCCCAAATCTCTCTGGTATCCTTCAAGACAAGTCATCTGTCTTCTACCCTCACACACGCTGTAGGTTACAACTGTTCCACCTAAATGAGTTATCCCCCTCCATATCTCCTCTACTGCTCTCCTTGTTCTTGAGGAGATACATTGAAAAGATTTCTTACCCTCCTGCCTGTCCCATCAGATTCACAAAAATAAGTATCTTGGGAGAATTAGACACTCTCTTCTAAATGACTGTCTTTTTCAAATCTATGCAAAGCCCTTAGTAAAGCAGGAACATGAAAGAGAGCTGATCTTCCCTTCCAGAAGTGAATATGTGGATTTTCGATAGTAAATAAGAGAAAGAGGGAACTGTCTAGGGCAGGAACCCAGTGTTCTCAAACCTTAGGTTGCATAGGACAAACCTTAATCCATATAGGTAAGCACCCTCCTCAGAACTTTGAGGTTTCAGTGTTTGAAATGCAACACTTGGTGGTATTTCAGATTTAAAATAATGCAGATAAAGTATATTTCTGAGGGTGGAGGTATATTTTGGATAATGAAATGAAAGATCAGTGTCAATTCCAAACTGAGGGCATGGATAGACCCACCCATTGATCTATATTGAGCAAATGTACCCTGTAAGACAGTGTAGATAAATCGGGGTCTTCTCCAAAGTCTATTCTTTAAGGAGAATCTCCAAAAAAGCTTCACAGGGGGAGTTTATACTAGAATGAAATTTTATTTCCCACTTTCTCTTCTAAAGTTGTATGCTCACTCACTCATACTTCCAAGCAATGGCTGTTGCAATCTAGATTGATAAAAGTGTTTTCTTATAGGACAAACAGATAATTTTAGTAAGTAACTTATTTTGTATTTTATATCTATAAGTGCAAAATGGGATGAGGCAAACTATTTTACTCATTTATTCCTTCTATGGACAGGACTTTGAAGGATGTAACCTCATGATTCCAATCGTTATCCAGGAGAAACTCAGGCATTTTTGGACTGACACCATACCCAGCGGCTGGGGGGCAGGACAGAGAGAGAATTTGTATTGTGTCAGATCCAGGGATCTGTCAGATCCAGGGAAACTGTGAGGAGGGATGAAGGACAGAGGGGTGTCAGAGAAAGTTTTCCCTAACAACACTTTAAGAGATATTGATAGATTTCAGGGGAATAAAGAAGAAACCATTTTGCACCGTATCTCTTGTGTGTGAATATGATCAATCAGCTCATTAGCAATGATTTCATTTCTGGTACTGGACCATCTCTATTTGACTTTGAAATGTTACCATAATTACCAAAATAAAATAAACATCAAGTTTAATGTTGTTAGATCATTATACAATAGGGTTCTCTCACAGCATCTAACCAATATTGGCTAGAATAGCAGATGAGTGTCAGTTTGATTTGGGTTTTCTGCATTCAGAATGATGTTTCTGCTTTTTGCCTGGCAGATGTAGGCAGCATGACCTGAGTCACTTCTTGATAGTGTAGATGATTGACCCATTGGAGTCATGTCATATTCAATCCAACAGCAACTCTCCCATATCTCCAGTTTAAATGAAGAGATTGCTAGTCTTTCTGATTCTATTGTTTTCCTCTTCTTTTCACTGTTCATTGAAGAAGGCCTTCTAATCTCTCCTTATGATTCTCTGGAATTCTGTGTTCAATTGGGTATATCTTTCCCTTTCTCCCTTGCTTTTTGTTTCTCTTCTTTCCTCTGCTATGTGTAAAACCTTCTCAGACAACCACTTTGCCTTCTTACATTCCTTTTTCTTTGGGATGGTTCTGGAAACTGCCTCCTGTATAGTGTCATGAACCTCTGTCCATAGTTCTTCAGGCACTCTGTCTACCAGACCTAATCCCTTGAATCTATTAGTCTCCTCCACTGAATAATCATAAGGGATTTTATTTAGATCATACTTGATTGGTTTATTGGTTTTTCCTAGTTTCTTCAGTTTAAGCCTGAGTTTTACAATAAAGAGCTCATAATGTGAGCCACAGGCAGCTCCAGGTCTTGTATTTGCTGACTGTATAGAGCTTCTCCATCTTCACTTGCAAAAAGTATAATCAATCTGATTTCAGTATTGACCATTTGGTCATGTACATGTATAGAGTCATCTCTTGTGTTGTCAGAAATGTGTGTTTGCTATGACTAATGATTCTCTTGACAATACTCTGTTAGCCTTTGCCCTACTTCATTTTGTACTCCAAGGCCTAACTTGCCTGTTACTCCAGGTATCTCTTGACTTCCTACTTTTGCATTCCAACCCCCTATAATGAAAAGGACATCTTTTTTTGGTTTTAGTTCTAGAAGGTCTTGTAGTCTTCACAGAACCATTCAGCTTCTTCAGCATGAGGAGTTGTGGCATAGACTTGGATTACTGTGATGTTGAATGGCTTGTCTTGGAAACAAACCAAGATCATTCTGTCATTTTTGAAATTTCAGACCCTTTTGTTGACTATGAGGGCTATTCAATTTCTTCTAAGGGATTCTTGCCCACAGTAGTAGATATAATGGTCACCTGAATTAAATTCACCCATTCTGGTTCATTTTAACTCACCGATTCCTAAGATGTCAATGTTCAGTCTTGCCATCTCCTGCTTGACCACTTCCAATTTAGGTCCTTGATTCATGGACCTAACAGTCCATGTCCCTATGCAATATTGTTCTTTACAACATCAGACTTTACTTTCACCACCAGACACATCCACAACTGAGCACTATTTCCACTTTGGCCCAGCTGCTTCATTCTTTTTAGAGCTATTCATAATTGTACTCTGCTCTTTCTCTGAAGCCTACTGGACACCTTCTGACCTGGGGGGCTTATCTTCCAGTTCCATATCTTTTTGCCTTATCATACTGTTCATGGGGTTCTCATTGCAAGAATACTGAAGAGGTTTGCCATTCCCTCCTCCAGTGCACCATGTTTTCTCAGAACCCTCCACTCTGACCCATCCATGTTGGGTGGCCCTGCACATCATGGCTCACAGCTTCGTTGAGTATGCAAACGCCTTTACTGCAACAAGGCTGTGATCCATGAAGGGGACCTCATGGTTACGTGAAATGTGCCTCAAAAGCAATAGAACTTAAATTCTTCATTTTTATTATTCTCCTTGATTTTACTACTCTCTTGGATACTGAAAAATCTCACTGAAATGATGAAAAGAAAATATCCCTTAATGCTTTTCTAGTATGAGTGTTCTGAAATGCTCTATGTCAAATGCTTGTGCCTGTGTAAACATTTTCCAAATTTTTTTCTGAGGCTTTGTTGTTGTTTAGCTGCTAAGTTGGGTCTGACTCTTTCACGACTTTATGGACTGTAGACCACCATGCTCCTCTGTCTGTGGGATTTCTCAGCCAAGAATACTGAAGTGGTTTGCCATTTCCTTCTCCAGCAGGGGATCTTCTCAACCCAGGGACTGAACCCATGTCTCCTGCATTGGCAAGCGGATTTTTACCACTGAGCCACCAGAGAAGCACTGAGGCTTTGATAATATGCTTTAAAATCTGGGCTCCTTTAAAAGCAGACCTGAGATAAAGGTTTACATGGAAAGGATTGAACTGAGTAGGAATGGGGGAGGGGTGAGTGAATGGGAAACTAGGACAGGCCATTAAGAAGGTGTGTGATTATTTGGCATCTCTAGAAATGGATGATGCAAATCAGTGAAATCGTTGGGAGACTCCATCTAGCTCCACCTCACTTTTTTTTTCTTTTTTTTTCTTTTTTTTTTGCCACACCATGCAGCTTGCAGGATTTCAGGTCCCTAACCAGGGATCGAACTTGCAACCTTGGCAATGAAAATGTAGAGTCTTATAGTGTCTTAACCACTGGGCTGCCAGGGAATTCCCTCATCTCTCATTCTTCACATGTGCTGTTTACTCTTTCTGGGATGCTTTCTCGCTCCCCTTTCCTAATTGGCTAAATCCTGCACCACAACAGTCTCAATGGATTAGTTTGAATGTCATTGATGATGGACAATCTTGAACTTCTCTGTGGCTGTTTCGGTGTCCTCCTGACATCTCCATGGCAAGTTCTTTCCCTTCTAGCTCTTATCACACTTGTAATTGCCTGGTGACTAGTGGTTCCTGTTTACTTCCCTCACTAAGTGAAACTTACTTAGTTTCAAGTAAGTTTCAAGCATGGCAGTTACCATGCTTGTTCTGTGTGCAACAGTTAGCATCCTCCTTGTGTGTATCAGTACTCAGTAAGTATTTTTCTTTTTCTTTCCATTTTTTTTAAATGATAGAAGGAATGAATGAAAGCATCATTTTTATCTCTTGTTTGTGAGCTAAGTTAACATACCTACATACAAGTGAATGTGACTATAAAAATAAGACTGTTGATATAGTTATTGATATGATGCAGTCTTATTACCTTATAGCCATATTAAGTTGAATACGTATAAATATCATCTATAATGAGATAGCTGTATATCCTTCATCACATTTCATATTGTGAAATTCATTTTCCATTGTCTACTTTATTTCTCATGATATGTCTATCTATGAAACTGTACCTAATAAATTATAAAAAAAACCTTTCGTTGTTGTGCCAATCTCATTGCATAAAAGATGTCTGTTAACTAAATTGGAAGGAAAGTTATGACCAACCTAGGCAGCATATTAAAAAGCAGAGACATTACCTTGCCAACAAAGGCCTGTCTAGTCAAGGCTACAGTTTTTCCAGTGGTCATGTATGGATGTGAGAGTTGGACTATAAAGAAAGCTGAGCGCCAAAGAATTGATGCTTTTGAACTGTGTTGTTGAAGAAGACTCTTGAGAGTCCCCAGGAGATCTAACCAGTCCATCCTAAAGGAGATCAGTCCTGGGTGTTCATTGGAAGGACTGATGTTGAAGCTGAAACTCCAATACTTTGGCCACCTGATGCGAAGAGCTGACTCATTGGAAAAGACTCTGATGATGGGAAAGATTGAAGTAGGGAGGAGAAGGGGACGACAAAGGATGAGATGGTTGGATGCCGTCACTGACTCAATGGACATGGGTTTGGGTGGATTCTGGGAGTTGGTGATGGACAGGGAGGCCTGGTGTGCTATGGTTCATGGGGTAACAAAGATTCAGACATGACTGAGGGACTAAACTGAACTAAATTACTAAGCACCTGTAGGCTGCCACATTTTTATTTTTATGTTGAAATTTCTAAGATAATGTGCTCCTAAAATAAGTTAAACTTTTCCCTCCATGTAGGTAAGAACTGAAGGCTAGATACAGGCAAATATTGGGAAGATACTGAAGGACTTCTATGTGTATAATTCTATTACCAATCAAAGTATCTATCAGCTTAAACAGCATGGTTCTAATTCTGCCTATAGGTAAAGTATGATGTGCTTAAAATTAGTACAGATCAGTGCATTTCAAGGCATCTTATATTTAAACTTAGCATCATAGTGGAAAATTTTAATATCTTTTTAAGGAACAACAGTGAAAAGGTAAATCTAAATATCTTATAACTGAAGTGGTCAGCTTAAAAGAAGTGTATAATGTGCGAGTCGGCAGTTAAGTTATATTTGGGGCAAAATGAGGACTGCAGCCTGGGAAGCAGTACTTCAGATAGCTCTGAGAGTCTGCTCCAAAGAGGCAGGGGGAAGGTCACTGTATATGTGATTTTGGTGAAGGTGGAATACATGCAATCAAGCACACATTTTTCCAGAAGTTTTTTGCTATTTTGGTGAAACTTTCTGCTAGTCATAAGGAACAGTCATCACCATAAAGGATTTTAGTGCTTTTTTAGATATGAGGAAATAGAAGAATTGGGCTCATAAAATCAGCTCCTGAGAAAATCTAACTGTCTGAAGGCCTGCCCTACCAGTCTCCCCCTCAGCACAGAGAGCCTCACTTCTGCTCTCCACCCTGATCTCGTTTCATGGAGTGTTGAAGCTCAGCAGCTGCAGAGACACATGATTCAGTCCCTGTAGAGGTAGATGGTAAGTGTCCATTGTTGTTGTTCATTTACTCATCTGTGTCCAGCTCTTTGCAACCCCTTGGACTGCAGCACTCTAGCCTTCCCTGTCCTTCACTCTTTCCCAGAGCTTGTTCAAACTCATGAGTCAGTGATGCCATTCAACCATCTCATCCTCTGCTGCCCCTTTCCCTCTTGCCCTCAATCTTTCCCAGCATCAGGGTCTTTTCCAATGAATTGGCTCTTTACATCAGGTGACCAAATTATTGGAGCTTCAGCTTCATCATCAGTCCCTCCAATGAACACCCAGGACTGATCTTTAGGATAGACTGGTTGGATCTCCTTCCAGTCCAAGGGACTCTCAAGAGCCTTCTCCAACACCACAGTTCAAATGCATCAATTATTCAGCCCTCAGCCTTCTTTACAATCCAACTCTCACATCCATACATGATTACTGGAAAAACCATAGCTTTGACTATACAATCTTTGTTGGCAAACTGATGCCTCTGCTTTAAAATACGTTGTCTAGGTTTGTCATAGCTTTTCTTTCAAGGAGTTAGTGGCTTTTAGTTTCGTGGCTACAGTCACCATCTGTAGTGATTTTGGAGCCCCCACCCCCACCCCAAAATAAAATCTCTCACTGTTTCCATTGTTTCACCATCTATTTGCCATGAAGTGATGGAACCAGATGCCATGATCTTTGTTTTTTGAATGCTGAATTTTAAGCCAGCTTTTTCACTCTCCTCTTTCACCTTCATTTAGCGGCTCTTTACTTCCTCTTTGCTTTCTGCCATTAGGGTGGCGTCATCTGCATATCTGAAATTATTGTTATTTCTCTTGGCAATCTTGATTCCTGCTTGACCTTCATCCAGTCTGGCATTTTGCATGATGTATTATGCATATAAGTCAAATAAGCAGGGTAACAATGTACAGTCTTAATCTCCTTTCCCAATTTGGAGCCAGTCCATTGTTCCATGTCCAGTTCTAACTGTCTCTTCTTGTCCTACATTCAAGTTTCTCAGAAAGGTGGTCTGGTATGCCCATATATTTAAGATATTTCCACAGTTAATTGTGATCCACACAGTCAAAGGCTGTAGCATAGTCAATGAAGCAGAAGTAGATGTTTTTCTGAAACTCCCTTGCTTTTTCTATGATCCAACAAAAGTTGGCAATTTGATCTCTGCTTCCTCTGCCTTTTCTAAATCCAGTTTGTGCATCTGCAAGCTCTCAATTCATGTACTGTTGAAGGCTAGCTTGAAAGATTTTGAGCATTACCTTGCTAGCTTGTGAAATGAATGAAATTGTGTGGTAGTTCAATATTCTTTTGCATTGCCCTTCTTTGGGATTCAAATGGAAACTGACTTTTTCCAGTCCTGTGGCCACTGCTGAGTTTTCCAAATTTGTTGGCATATTGAGTGCAATATTTTAACACCATCATCTTTTGGATTTGAAATAGTTCAGGTAGAATTCCATCACCTTCACTAGCTTTGTTTATAGTGATGCTTCCTAAGGATCACTTGACCTCACACTCGGAGATGTCTGGCTCTATATGAGTGATCACACTATTGTGGTTATCTGGATCATTAAGACCTTTTTTGTATAAGTCTTCTGTGTATTCTTGCCATCTCTTCTTAGTATCTTCTGCTTCTTTTATGCCCATACTGTTTCTCTCCTTTATTGTGCCCATCTTTGCATGTTATATTCCCTTGGTATCTCTAATTTTCTAAAAGAAAATTTTAGTATTTTCCATTCTATTGTTTTCCTGTACTTCTTTGCATTGTTCCCTTAAGAAGGCTTTTTTATGTCTCCTTGCTATTATTTGGAACTCTGTATTCAGATGGGTATATCTTTCCTTTTCTCCTTTGCCTTTCAATTCTCTTCAAGTGGCCATGGCAAATGCCAATTTGTAGTTGACAAAGTATAAACATGAATTGGATTAAACAAGTCCTCTTAAGTATAAGAGCCTAGTTAAAGATCTACTGATCAACAGACTCCCCTGCAGGGGTTTCTTGCATACTCACATTCTGCATCTAATGCTGGAATCCTGACTCAGCATGACTGGGGCAGATCCTGACATTCTGTAGTTTGAAACAACTTGAATATGGTTCTGAATATCTGCCAGATTTATGGTCCTTGTCTAATATTTACACATAAAATTTGACTATATATATTTATGCAAGCATATTTTCATAGGAATACAAAGAAGAAAGAAAGGAATGCCAGAATGGTTATTATGAATACTTATCATAAGTCCTTCTGTTGTTTAAGTGAAGAAATAATACTCTCCAGATCTGATTATCACTGTAGAAAATAGTACTAAAGATTTAGTTTCTGGTTGTACAATATTACCCTTTTAGTTATTTGCATTATTTTTCTAGTGCCTTCACTTTTAGCTAAAAAATAGTGAAAACATATCTAGAGGCTTCAAGTTAAAATTTTAAATATGGCTTACATTATTTACACTCAGTTAAATTATTTGAATAATTTTTTAAAACAGATTTCACAATACTGGCACATTCTAAGAGCTGCTCACTCAGTAAGCACACATATTTTATTTCAGAAATACATGTAGCAGGATTTTTTTTTTTTTTTTTGTTAGAAAACAAGTGTGATAGAAATGATACAAGTGATAGAAAAGAATAGTACAGCCTATTCTTTTGCAATGCTGTTGTGAATTCTTTTGGGGGCTTTTTCACTGCTGATTTTTACAACAATCTCCCATTCTGTACCAAGTGCAGCTAAATAATGGGAGAATATTTTTTGAGAAAGTGGAGGAATGATTCCTGGAGGGAATCACTGCCGACAAGAGAACAAAAATAATGATTTTCAATCTGTAAATGTCTTTCATAATTCATGATTGAATCCAATTATTCTCCAGCTAAATTTAGTACATGTTAATAAGGTAAGAAAATGTTATTGTAGGACTGTGTATTGACATCTTGGTGCTTGTCAATTCTTCTGGGTGATCATCAATATAAACAAGGGATGTGAAGACAGGCTTCCTGCATTTGCTATAATGAACACAGAAACATTCACATACTCCCACAAGACTGGTTGGGCTGGCATTAGGAACAGACAATGTGGTGCTTACATGATATGATTTCTGGAGAACCTGAAAACTTATTTTCCTTTTTTCTTCCTCTTGGCTTCCTAGAGTCAGTGTACTGTAGTGTTTGTGTATGCAGATGCTGAGGAAAGTGGAACCAAATTCTAGTGTAGACATTAATTGTGGAAAAAATCTTGAACAAATTGCGTGAATTCCCTGCTTAAAACCCTGCACCAGGGTTTCCTTTTATGTGAATTACATCTACTTGAAAATGTAAATATCTATAGAGATAGAGTAACTAAATAGTTTAGAAATCCCACTAGGGAGTTAAAGACAAAAAGGAATTTTAAGGGAGTTTGAGAGTTTGTTGTAAGCTGATGACCACTCCAGAAAAGAAATCAGTAAAACCTAGCAATAATCTAAAGTACAAGACAATAGATATGGGGTCTGAATCTTGTTACATGAAGTCAGGGAGTTAATGGTCCTTGAAGTAAGTAAGGCAGGAATATAGGTGAGAGTTAGAAAAGGGACATTACAGTGAAACCTGAGATGAATTACCATTCTTAGTGAATGGCAACATCCTTTTGCTAATATACATATGACTTAAATAGTGCCATGCGTAGTGCAGGGAGCCTGACTTGGTGCTCTGTGATAATCCAGAGAGGTGAGATGGGATGGGGGTTATGGACAATATTCAAGAGGGAGGGGACATTTGTAAACTTATGGCCGATTCACGTTGCTGTATGTCAAGAACCAGTAAAACACTGTGAGTCACCTATCCTCCCATCCGAAATAAATAAATAGAGCCACGACTGTCCCGGTTAGACCACACAGGGTCAGAAGAGGAACTAATGATGTAAGCCTTAATGTCTGCCCCAGAATGAGGAAGAAGGTGGTCTTCTCCCCTCCCAGTTTTTCTTGGATTTTAAAAGTGTAGCCCTCTTTGTTCTCAGGGTTGCATTCCCTTTCCTGCCTCTTGTTATCTCTCATAAGCTTCCTAGGTTAATAAACTCACTCTTTGCCTATTGGTTTGCCTCTCACTGAATTCTTTCTGCATCAAGACAAAGAACCTGAGTGTCAGAAAGTCCTAAGACCAGGCAGGTAGTTTCAATCAAAACATAGTGGGTTAGAGTCCCCTCCTAAGTCAGGGATCATGGGATCAGTTCCCAATAAGAGGGGTAGCTGGGTTCCAGTCCCATTTAAGAGGAGTATGGTTTCAGTACCTCCCTCCTAGAAGTATTATGAGGATGGCAGGAGTCAACATAGCTAATTCACTATTTGAAATAACACAGGTCTTATGAAGAGTTCAATAAAGAGTCAGTTCTTTTTTTTTTTTTCCTCTCAACCTTTGCTACTTGTTGACTGATCCTTGGTTTAAATTTCCCATCTATTCTGGTAAAAATGCACCATACTAGGGTTGGCATGCTAAAACTTGTCAGTCATTTACACCTTTACAGAAATACATATATAAAATGCTTCCTGCATTTAGTTTCTGAGGAGGGGTTGGGGACAGAGAATAAAATCATGGGGCAACCATTTGCAAGATGAATTCATGGATGTCAGCAAAGAAGAAGAAAAGATGAGGCCACAAGTATCAAGGAAACCTGAGGCCCATATGACATGTTTGCTCTGGGCCAGTGTCTGCACTTTGTTATAAAAAGTCATGATATGGACCATGCTTACTGCACTCATGTGCCAATGGCATGGGTAGCAGTGCTGGCTTTCCCGGTCCTCTGAACACTGCATGGCTGTTCCCAAGAGGTCAGATTCTAGGCCCGATTCTCCAGTTCCACGTGCTGAGAACTTAGTTATAGCTGCACTGAAAGAGTAGAGACCCACGGACTAACTGCTGCTTTTTCTTTGGCTGAGCCTTGTGACTAGAAGCAAGATATTTTATTTTAGGCATCTGATATTTTCTCACTGACTCTCAGAGAGTCAGTTTTCTCACAGAGAAAATGGGCCTTAGAATCAAAGAAAATCAGTAGATACGTAAGATTTAACCAATGAGTGTTTTTTTTTTTACATAAAATTGCCTTAGCAGAAACATTCTTCTTTTCCCACGAATTAGTCAAAGATTTATTCAAAGTCCAAGATACTAAATGTGAAGGTGGTATTTTATATCTTGATAAAGTTGGCATTTATTTACTTGTTTCAGGAAGTCCACTTTTTTTAGGGTGGAGGAAAATGGGGCAATAAAGGATGAGATGGTTGGATGGTATCATTGACTCAATGAACGTGAGTTTGAGCAAACTCCAGGAGTTGGTGATGGACAGGGAAGCCTGGCGAGCTGCAGTCCATGGGGTCACAAAGAGTCGGACACGACTGAGCGACTGAACAACAACAGCAATGTTTTTAGAAGATAATATGCAGGACATGGCTTGTTTTACACTAGTTACTTTTTTCATATCTATACAAGATTCAGCAGTTGGCTTATTTTAAAACCCACAACACTTACCAGGTACTTGAAAATACAAATTTAGCAATTTTTCATTGGATTTAAATAGCAACTTTTTCCTGTGTATGGAGTTTGGGAGCAAGATAATAACTGTTTTTACTTTCTCTAATTTTTTGATATAGTTGAGCGATAAATACAGGTTTTATATAGATTAAATACTTACATTATAACAACAACAAAAATCCTGACCTAGAGAATATTTGTTGCCAAATAGGCTCTTCTTCCAAACTAAACTTTCTGCTCTTTGCTGAGATAAGGTTTGCCATGGCTTTCTTTTTTCTCCACATCTGAGCAAGAAGCATTAAAAGTTTTTGTTGCCTTGTTATAAATCTTTTTTTCAAACATATTAACACAGCTATCAGCTTTGGAAGACAGATAGCTTTCTCTCTCCAGGCTGCATGGCAGGTTTGTTTCCTGGCCAAGATACTAAACAGAACATCTACCCCAGGACCGGGACTGTCAGATGTGCTAGCAGCCTTCACATAATCTGGGGGTGTCCTCAGCGTGAGGCACACCCGCCGCATGAGAAGCTTCCACTGGGCTTCTCTGCATCACCTCCACAGCACTTGGAACTGATGCAACAGGAAATGATGCTACTCGCTGGATCAGCTGTGGTTTTCCATCTTCTGCCGCATCTGTGAGACTGGCAGGGGTAGGTTGCACGGTGCCTGACTTGATAGTGTTGACAGAGTCCAAGCTCCTACTGCGCTAGGCACAGCAGGACAGTAAATCCACGGAAGAGTTGTGGGACTAGGAATAGCCATTTTACTAGGAAAGTCAGAAGGCCAATAAGATGGTGAACCACTGTTTTTGGATGTTAGGTTCTCTTATAGAGCAAGGAGAGTGAGGGAAGGAGGGAAGGTAAAACAGGCAATACATTTTGCAAATCTTTTCTGGTTCCAGCCAGACTCCTAAGGGGATATGTTAATTCCTTCTTTCCTGCAACCATTCACAGGTGGGCATGGTCAGGATGTTTCCTGTGGCCTAAACAAAGTTTAACTCCAGATTTGAAAGTCTGGGTTCCCAGAGATGGGCTATTATTTACACTTTAAGCTGTAGGCAACATCCCTTTAGTGAGTAACTTGTAGCAAAAGCAATAGAACACAAAGTTTAAAGTAAAAGAAACAGATCTAATAATGAGTCAAATTTGTTCTCTATTAGTTCATGAAAAAAAAAAAAAAAAGACCTTTATTAATCTGCATACTTCCAAGTTTACCTTCCTGGAATTTGGATGAAACTTTCCTTCAATGTTTATCTCTGAATCTTTGTTTTTTTGCCTTGAAGAGTGCCAGGACTGAAAAATAACCAGCAGGGTATCTGTGTGAGAAAATCAGGAAAGAAATGCATAGAAAACATAACCTTTCAAAATATGATCTTGCCACATAAATTGTGACTTATACATTTTCTGTACAAAATCACATAGGTGTATGTCTTCCTACCTAGATTCCTCCAGAGCACCATTTCTTGTTTCACAGAAAGCTCATATATCTTTGCAGGTTCCTTTACCACTTTCTTTTTTCTTTCTTTTATTTTTTTATTTATTTATTTATTTATTTATTTTGATGTTGCAATCCTTTGTAGAATCATGATTCTAATGCCAGACTTGTGTGAAATACCAAACTGGATTTTGTGGAGCATGACTTCTGGAGTGGTTAGTGAGATGAAGGAAGCTAAGCCACTCGTGGGGTGAATCTTGTCCCATGAGAAAGTAACACAAAAGAGTAAAAATGGATAAGTTACCTTCTTTCTCTTCCTTCAAGGTGTGGATCTTTTTGTAGGCCTTCAAACAAAGTGCCTTGTACTGCTGCATACAAGTTAGGAGCCACCTGTATGTCAATAAAGCAGCGAAGCATTAGCTGGTGTTGTAAAATATCTCTTCTTGATTTGCATCTTTCCTGGCTTCACTTCCTTTTCCCCTAACTTTCACTGACTTGGGCTTGTAATTCACAAATAAAGAATTAACCTTTTAATCCACTCTTAGGCACATTCTTGGGGAGAACTCTAAGACACCAAATGTGCTTTCCAAGCTAATCAACGCTACTAGAACATTTAGACTCTTGGAAGGCCAGATCCAAACATATGAGCATCAGAGAGAGACAGGAGCTCCTGTGTATGGCGAAGTGCATTAATAACCAGCACCTGTGCTCTCTTTTCATACCTAAGGACCTTTAGTTTACTAATTAATTAAAATGAGAATGCCTCTCCCCTTGAGGTAAGGCAAAACTAAATCTTTCCCCAAAAGTATAGTAGTTCTCAATGACCACAAGATATCATGATTAAAATTGCAAAATAAGATAGTGTATCCAAAACATATCACATGGAGTAGCCGTAATTTTAAGGACAAAATTGTTGCTGGAAAGGAGAAGAGTTTGTGTCAGAAACACTTGGCTTTTTCCTCAGAGTTTCTATTTAATTTGAGGTGTTTGTTTTCAGCATTCATATAGGAAAATATATTTCAAACAAACAAATCGGTGTATTTTGGAGAAAATTGGCAAGATAAAGGCATGTGTTATCCAAAATAATAACAAACATGGTATGCTTTTCTTTTTCATTGAAATATATGAAGCCAGACAAAAAAATTATTTGCTCATCTGTAATCTTGTGCTAGGTAACTCAAGGGTAAATTAACATGGGATTTTTATTATGGTGCCTTGACAATTGTATAAATATGTTTAATGGCGATAACACCCAAGTTTGTGATTTTACCATAAAGGAGATACAAATATTTCCTTTGGTTTCAGACAAGAAATTAAGTACTTTTAACCTAGTGCACAAGTCTATTTATGACCCAATGGCTGCTCATATCTCTGGTGCCCTCCCATCCACACTCTTTACTTTCCCCCAGCCCTTTTTGCTCCTACTGTTGTAGGAAAAATGGAATGTGAGATGTCCTGCCCCAGGTCTCAGGTGAGGCCTAGGATGGGTCACCAAGTGAAGGTCCTTGGCTTCATGCAGGAAAGAATTCAAGAGCCATAGTAAGCTGAAAGTAGATTATTCAGGGAAATACATATTCCATGGAGCATGGGCCATCTCAGAAGGCAAGAGGTGGCCCCAGGACCTCCCCTTTTCTGGGTGGTCTCAAAGTGAGGGCAGTTCTGAGGTGTGGGGGTGGTTAGTTTTTATGGGCTGGGTAATTTTACAGGCTAACAAGTGGAAAGAATATGCTGATTACCTTGGAGAAGCGGCAGGGGTTTCCAGGAGTTGGGGCAACACCCAGTTTTTGGCCTTGTGTGGTTGACCTTGGAACTGTCATGGTGCTGGTGGATATAATGCTAATGTACAATGAGCATATAATGAGACTCAAGGACAACTGGAAGTCAAATCTTCTGTCGTCTTGGACCCAGCATGTTCTAACCAGTTTTTGTGGTATCCCATTCTCCTGAACGGTTGTATCCTGTCCCCTTCCTTTCTGTCTCACTACAATCCAGCCAAATGCTCTGTTGATCTCTAATTCTTTTTCTGAAATGAATTTTCCTTTCTGTATTCCTAACTAACTGCTTGTTGTTGTTCAGATGTTAAGTCATGTCTGACTTTTTAAGATCCCATGGACTGTAACCTGCCAGGCTCCTCTGTCCATGGGATTTCCCAGGCAGTAATACTGGAGTGGGTTGTCATTTCCTTCTCCAGGGGATCTCCCTGACTTAGGGATCAAACCTGAATCTCCTGCTTAGCAGGTGGATTCTTTACCTGCACATTCTTTAAGTTTCAGCTTTAAGAGAGTCATGTACAGCAAACCTCTACTGATCCCTCTGACTTTCTGCTGTGTAGTTAGAGTCTTCTGAGCTGCTTCTGTTCCAGAGTGTGTGATAGTTTATAGTTAGTGCTTGTTTCAAGCAGCAAAGTCATGAACATGAAAGAGTTTAGAGACTGCCTTTTCCAAATTATCTAGGCAAGAGAGTTCTGTGTGTTTCACAATACAGATTTAGCAGAAGTATCTCTCAGTGGCTGGAGGGTAGTGGGGACCTGGAGGTGATGAAGCTGGTGGAAGCTAGCTTCTCCTCACTGTCTGTTACCACCACACCCCTAAGCTAACGTGGGTGCCACCCCCACATCCCTCACCAGTAGAAATTCAGGTTTCAATATTGGCAGAAAAGAACAGGATTGATCAAAAAGGAAAAGTAAATATGAAAGTCATTCAGCAATAAGAATAGTTCGAGTCAGCTTACAATATTGGTGGAAAATAAAGAGATTCAACTAGAGAAAATGATTTGGACACTTGAGTTTCAGGAAAATTGTGGGTGGAAGTCCTGACAAGAGTTTCCAGAGTGGATGGAATTTTAGAGAATTAAAATGAAGAATTTAAGAAAACTGTTGATATCAGTTATGGATTATAATCTCTCTGTGTCTTTCAAAATTCCCCAGAATTTTTTTTTTCAAATTAATTTTTTTTCCTAAAGCAACATATGAAACTAATTTTAAAAAATACATAGAGATGAAGAGTAACAATCCTTTGTTGTTGTTCAGCTGCTAAGTTGTGTCTGACTCTTTGCAACCCCACGGACTTCAGCATGCCAGGCTTCCCTGTTTTCATTATCTCCTGGAGTTTGTTCAAACTCATGTTCATTGAGTCAATGATACCATCCACCCATCTCATCCTCTGAAACCCCCTTCTCCTCCTGCCCTAGATCTTTCTCTCAATAGTCTTACTGATTTTGTTTTATTTCTTCTGCTGATGTTCAAACGTATAAAAAATAGGCTAATTCAACTGTCTTTTGAATTATCTATTTTTCCTAGGCTCTTTAAATAATCCTCAGTCTTTTTTCCTACAAATTAAAGATGCTTTCTTTCCTTTTTGCAGAGCTGATATAGAGTAGAGGCTGTATCTTACGCCTTGGACTCATTTCCTTGGCTGTCATTTGTAAAGCCTATTGCATGAGATTGAACTTGTTTCTCTGTCCTCCAGCTGCTCCTCTTTCCTGCCATACACACAAAAACCTTTTTTTTTTTTTTAATTCATTTTCCTGGGTGGAAAAGGGATCATCTGAGATTCACCTTTACTCTCCTATTACTAATTAAAAGTTTTATTTAACATCAGAGAAAATAAGGAAAGCTTAAATTAAGGATTATATAATGGAGCTGCTTGACTATACTCTTTAAAAAAATGACAGTGTCAGAAAAACCAAACACAACTGGAGACCTGTGCTGAATGATGTGGACTAAAGAAAGGTAACAACTTTAGGCAATACGTGCTTCTTCTTGGATCCAAGATTTTAGAAGATAAAGCAATAAAGAATACTACTTGAGCAATTAGAGGAATTTTAGCTTGAACTGAGTGTTAGGTTATTTGTATTATGTTGAATTACATATTACGTTAAATTTCCTGACGTGATGGACGTAATTTTGTTATGTAGCAGAACACATTCATTTTTAAGAAATGTTGAAATATTTCGTGGTGAAGGGTCGTGAGGGCTGCAAGTAAATGCATTTGAATGGCATGAAACAGTCATTTATTGATTAACTCTGAAGTAACAAGGACCATGGAGTTTGAAGAGAAAAACTCATATTTGTTTGATTCAATTCTGCTTCTAGAGCTTTGTGCTCTGAAAGGGGTCACAAACTTTCTGAAACGATGTTGTCTGAGTTGGGAAGTGAGAAGTGCAACACCACCTCTCAAGTTGCTGTGAGAGGAAGTGCAAGCTGAACGTGAAACCACTTTGTAAAAGGCAAAGGGTTCTGTGAAGCTGCTCTTCATCCTCCTTGCCTTCCTTTGTTTCCTTGTTACCATCATCGTTATCGGCATCATTCACAATCTGCTATCTGCAAGTTTAACAAAGGTAACGTAAGTCAAGGCTCTGAGATGGAAGGACGGCGTGAGTAGATGAAAGGTTTGTGTCCGTGCGACCGTGTCGCGCTGTGTGCAGCTCGGCTGCTCAGCTGTGTCTGACTGTTTGCGACCCGTTGGGTTGTGGCTGACCACCTCTTCTGCTCCTCTGTACCTGTACAGTGCGAGCCTCAGGGAAGTTCCTGTGACTGCCTTAGAATGAATAAATCATACTTAGACTAATCACACCATCGAATTCTGTGACTCACACTCAGTCACTTGTTATTAACGTATCCCATTTTGAGTCTAATATTGATTAATGACTCTGTGTATATACAGAATGACTTTTTTCATTTTTTTGAAAAATAAAATTTATATATAGTCAGTTTATAATATTTCAAGTTTACAGCAAAATGATTCATATATATGTATATACACGTATACATATGTGCTTAGTCACTCAGTCGTGTCCAACGCTTTGTGACCCCATGGACTGTAGCCCACCAGGCTCCTCTGTCCACAGGAATTCTCCACGCAAGAATACTGGAGCGGGTTGCCGTGCCCTCCTCCAGGAGATCTTCCCCACCCAGGCATCAAACCTGAATCTCCTGCATTGCAGGTGGATTCTTTATTGTCTGAGTCACCAGGGAAGCCCACGTATATACACACACATATATATATTTTCCATTATAGATTATTGCAAGGTATTGGATTTAATTCCCAGTAGGTCCTTGAGTTTGTCTATTTTTTATATAGTAATGTGTGTCTGTTAATCCTAAATTCCTAATTTATCCCTTCTCCCCTTTCGTAACTTTATTTTCTATATCTGTGAGTGTATATCTGTTTTATACATAAGTTCATTTGTATTATTTTTTTTTTTAGATTCTACATATACATGATATAACATGATTTATCTTTCTGCTGACTTAACTTTACTTTTTATGATAATCTCTAGGTTCATCCATGTTACTGCAAATGCCATTATTTCATTCTTTTTTATGACTGAGTAATATCCCATTGCTTTTGCTCCTTGGTGCTATAGCATGAGATCCAATAAACCTTGCCTGAAAAAAATTATAATTAAAGTCATAACTGAAGCATGATGGTTGTTCCCAAAATTTAACGGGATTACAAAACACTGGCAATTGTTCTCAGCTGTAAGATAAGAAATTATCTAAATTGATAAATGAAACAATCTATCCTCTAAAAATAAAAGGCAAAGATAAAATAAAACAAATAAATTTTTAGTATCCGCTCCAAAACTTTTTCCAAAATTTTGTAAAAGTGTTACCAGATTAGACATGAGACACCACTGACTCGGCTCCTGGATAAACCAAAGCCCCCCGGATAGGTCAGGGAGCTCTTTGCCACTTGGATTCACACTGCCAGTCATTAAACTGAGCTAAGTCCAAGCAAGACAAGCTTTTGTTCAGCGGCCAGAGAATGGAGAAGGGGAGCTCCTGCTCTAAAGGCATCATCTCCCTTAAGAGAGGATTGTTGGGGAATTATCAGAAAGTGGGGGGAAAGGGTGGAGATTTCCAGGAACAGCTGACACAGACACAGTCCCTCAGGCTCCCTTGCACGTGACACTATTGTGCCTAACAGAGTATATATCCTGTCTTGGGGTGAAGATCTTAGTGTTGCAATGAAACAAAGAAAATTCTGGGACACCCGGTCTCATCTGTGACGCTGTGTTCCTGTGGTCGAGTCAGAGTCGGTCAGGGTGTTTGGCCACTGTGTATCTCTCAAAGTGCTGCTCCAAAGCATCTCTGCCAAATACCAGGTGCTTTTGAAATAAACAGAGAGATAAACATGACAATAAAAATGGTAACTGTTAATGTATATTGCCCTCCATCTTGGACCTAGCCTGTTCAGTCTCATTGTGTTGTAGCTTTTGTGGCATCCTGTTGATAAAACACAGCTAGCCTATTTGGTTAAAAAGTTTCTGCACCTGGGATCTGGGATGTATAGCACCAGTGACAAGGTAGGTTCAAGATAGTCTTTATTGAAAAGAGAAAAAAGGCACTGGCTACATAAATTTAGAATGTACTGTGATGAAGATCAACAAAACATTTTCAAAGGAGTCAGAAGATGGTAGTTTGTTATTAGCTAGAATGGCAAATGAACCAGACTGAGCTTTACAATATCAACTGCAAGTCCGATAGCCTAGGTGAATTCCCAGGTGAGCCGTTCTTGTAACTTTCACAAGTGATCTGATTGGCAAAGCAAGGAGTAGATTCGAATGTCAGATGATGAAACTTTATGAGACATCACACATTCCAGAGAAAAGATTGTTTAGATGACCCATGACTAAGGGTAAAACAGTATGGAGCAAGGACCTCAGTCATCTGGTCTCCCTCTCACTCCCCTGGAGCCTTGAGGGGTAGAAGGAAGAAGAACATTTAGGCAGACACAGCTGCCTGAGACAGATGATTTAGGAGAGTTGGTATAGCACTAACTCTCTCTTGGGAATTTAAAGATTTTTGTTTTTAAATTCACCATTAAAGAACTAGATATTCCCTTATGACACAGTTTATTTTAGCTCAGCAACATTTATGCAGACAATAAACTGGGTAGTACAGGTATAAACTGAATAAAACACAGTTATCTATTTTGGTGACAAGACAATGGTGTACATGTAATACAGTTATAGAGAGCACTTAGATGCTAGAGGGTAGGGAATTAATTATTTTATCAGGTGGTGCCAGAGGTAAGTGAAAGAATCATGGGTTAGGAGGTATTTGAGTTTTTTGGGTTTTTTTTTTTTTTTTGGTATTTGAGTTTTTTTATAAGAGTAATAATTTATCCAGCTGACTTGGTGATGGTGATGATACTTTCTAGGCAAACTAATTACAGGCACACAAATTAAGAGTTCCCCACAATGTGTCCATATCAAGATCTCAGGGTGACTCCTAATTAATGTATTAAGAGGAAAGAGGCAAGGAATGAGGTTGCAGAGGAATCCTAGGGGTAGAATACAAAAATAACCCATTGAATCTTCCTTATCCATTACCCTATTGATGGACATCTAGGTTGCTTCCATGTCTTGGTTTTTGTGAATAGTGCTGCAGTGAACATTGGGGTACATGTGACTTTTTGGTTTATGTTTTGTTTTTTTTTTCCTCAGGGTATATACCCAGTAATGGGATTGTTGGGTCATATGGTAGTTCTATTTTTAGTTTTTAGAGGAACCTCCATACTGTTCTCCATAATGACTATATTACTCAGTCATAAAAAAGAATGAAGTTGGGTCATTTGCAAAGAAGTTGATGAACCTAGAGTCTATTATACAGAGTGAAGTAAGTCAGAGAGAGAAAAACAAATATTATATTTTGATGCATTTAAATGGAATCTAGAAAAATGACACAGATGAACTTATTTGCAGGGCAAGAATAGAGATGCCAACATAGAGAACATCTGTGTGGGCAAAGGAACAAAGTGGGAGGTGGGGTGAACTGGGAGGTTGGGACTGACATAAATGCACTACCGTATGTAAAACAGAGAGCTAGTGGAGACCTGGTGTATAACAAAGGGAGATCAGCTCAGTACTCTGTGATAAACTAGAGGGATGGTAGGTAGGACAGAGGTTCAAAAGGGAGGGTATACACACATATATACGGCAAATTCACTTTGCTGTACAGCAGAAGGTAACACAACATTCTAAAGCAACTATACTCCATTTAAAAAAGAAAAGAAAAAAATACATTAAAAAAAGAAAAAACTAAAAAAATCAACTCGTTGAGGCAGGGAAAAACATAATTAATACATAAATAAGTAATGCTGTATTCAATACTAAAAAAACAAAAACACAATTTGTGAAAATAGATTATTGTCTTCTATAATATGCTATTTGGGATGATCTGAGTATCAGAAAATCAAGATTTTCCTCAGATGTTTACAGATTCATCTAATACTATACCTTTTTTAAGTTCTTATTTATCTGTTCATACTATATTTGATCCTTCAATTATTTTCAATAATCTCTAAAACTTTTGTTTTATTATGAATGCTCTAGAAATAAAAAGGGGAAAGTGAAAGTGAAGTCGCTCAGTCGTGTCCGACTCTTTGCGACCCCGTGGACTGTAGCCTACCAAGCTCCTCCGTCCATGGGATTCTCCAGGCAAGAATACTGGAGGGGGTTACCATTTCCTTCTCCAGGGGATCTTCCCAACCCAGGGATTGAACCCAGGTCTCGCTCATTGGAGGCAGATGCTTTAACCTCTGAGCCACCAGGGAGACTAAAAAAAAGGAGAAGAGGCACCATAAATATAAGTAATCAATTGACATACTTGGTCAAGTGATTTCTATATGTAATTCATACCAAAATAAATGTTTTGGACTTTAAAAGAGAAATGTAAAGTGCTTAATTTATCACAGAATTGCATTTATTTAATAGCAAGGAAATCTCTCAAGGAATCTTCAGATGTCTCCATAACTGATGTAACTTTCTGAAGAACTTATTTTTGATGTTTATTCAGTGGTTAATGCACCAACAAATTCTAACTTAATAAAGACTCATATTAATTAAATACAATTTTTTCTAGAACTGTAAGAAATTGGAAGCTATTTTCTGGGAGAAATCATAGCCTAGAATTAATAGGAACCTCTGCTATCTTCCTCTCATGAGAAAAAAAATATCATATTGAAAGTTTCATAAAGTGTATTGGTCAAATGTTTGACAATACCCCAGGATATGTCTTCTTATGACAAATAATATTGAGATTAAAACATTATCAGAAAATGTACTGCACAAATAAGGCACTTTCTGTGATGTTGATCTTATGAAATTCCTACTCATTGCCACAACTTGGTAATTTGAGAGATCCATGTATGCAAGGGAAAGTGATGAGTACTTTCTAAAAAGCAACTTTTTTAAGTGGCAAGGGGTGAAAGCTTCATGAATTTAGATTATATTAACACACTTTATACTGTGAAAAGATTACTTTTACAATCATGTATGTGAATATGCATTATCAACACCCAATCTATACCTTTATAAAACTTTTATCTACCCCATCCATCCCCTTGATGTGGAATGGTGGCTGAAGTGTTTGTAAACAAATCAAAGCAAAAATAACTAATAAAAATTAAATTATAAAAAGTCACTCATAGCAATAAAACTGTTCTTTGAAATGGTAAACAAAATTGATAAACTGATTCATTTTAAAAAGGGGGAAGACTCTAATAAATAAAATTAAAGGAAAACAAGGAAAAAGAACAAGAGATACCACAGAAGTTCAAAGGATTATAAGAGGTTTTGGTGAACAGCTATATACAAACAAATTGGAAAACCTAGAAGAAGAAAAAATAAGATTAATTCTGACAGTCATACAATCCTTCAAGACTGAATCATGAGGAAATAGAAAATCTGAATTAGACCAAATACTAGTAAAGAGATTGGAACAGTAATCAAAAATGTTACCCAAAACAAAAGTCTAGGACCAGACAGCTTCACCAGTGAATTCAACACTGAAAAATTTAATACCTACCTTTCTCAAACTGTTCCAAAAATTTGAAGAGGAGGGAATACTTCATAACTCATTTTACAAGGCCAACATTACCTTGATATCAAAATAAGACAAAGATAACACACAAAAAATAAATTACAGTTTAATATTTCTGATAAACTTAGATGTGAAAATCCTCAACAAAATATTAGCAAACTGAATTCAGCAATACATTAAAAGGATCATATATCACAATTAAGTGGGATTTATTTCAGGGATTCAAGGGTCATTTAATATCCATAAATCAATCAGTGTGATATACATTAACAAAATGAAGGATAAAAGCCATATGATCGTCTCAATAGTTGCAGAAAAAGAATTTCAGAAGATTCCACATTTATTTATAATAATAATTTAAAAAAACCTCCCAGTGAAATGGGCATAGAAGAAACATAGTTCTTAACAAAGGCCATATATGACAAACTCACAGTTAACATCATACTCTGTTGTGAAAATCTGAAAGCTGTCCCTCTAAAATCAGGAATAAGACAACGATTCCCATTCTCACCACTTTAATTCAACATAGTTTTGAAAGTCCTAGTGAGAGCACTTGGGCAAGGAAAAGAATAAAAGCCATCCAAATTGGAAAATAAGTTTTCATTATTTTCAGATGACATGGTTTTATATACATAGAAACTCCTAAAGACTCCACCAAAAGTCTATTCAAAATGAATACAATAAAATGGATGGGTACAATATGAACATATAAAAATCTGTTTCATTTCTAATAATTAACAATGAGCTACCAAAAAGAGAAACTAAGAAATGAATTCCATTTACAATTGCAACAGAAAGAATAAAATACCTAGGAATAAATTTAACAAAGGAGATAAAAGACCTATACACTGAGGACTAGAATATATTGTTGAAACTGAAGTAGACAAAAGTAATGGAAAGATATTTCATGCTCACATATTGAAAAAAAAGTAGCACTTATAAAATTTAAATGTTAGCTAAAGCAATGTGCACAGATTAAATATAATCCCTATGAAAATCCCAAGGACAATTTTCATAGAAATAAAACAAAAAAATTCTAAAATTTATGTGGAACCCCAAATAGCTAAAGCAATCCTGAGATAAAAGAACAAAGCTGGAAACATCACACTCCTTAATTTCAAGCTATAATACAAAGATACAGTAATCAAAACAGAATGCTATTAGTAAAAAAAAATGCACATAGATCAGTGAAACCTAATTGAGACCCCAGAAATAAACCTACACATAAATTGACAATTAATTTGTGACAAAAGAGCAAAAAGATACAGTGGATAAAGGATAATCTTTGCAATAAGTGGTGTTGGGAAAACTAGAGAGCTACATGTTAAAAAAAAAAAAAAAAAAAACGGAACTATCTCATTTGTTGTTGTTCAGTTGTTAATTCATGTTGGACTCTTTGCCATCCCATGGACTTTAGCACACCAGGCTTCCCTGTCCTCCACTACCTTCCTGAGTTTGCTCAAATTCATGAGTTTGCTCAAACTCATATCCATTGAGTTGGTGATGCCATCCACCTACCTCATCCTCTGTCAACCCCTTCTCCTGCCTTCAGTCTTTCCCAGCATCAGGGTCTTTTCCAATTAGTCAGCTCTTCACATCAGGTGGCCAAAGTATTGGAGTTTCAGCTTCAGCATCAGTCCTTCCAGTGAATATTCAGGGTAGATTTCCTTTATGATTGACTGGTTTGATCTCCTTGCAGTCCAAGGGACTCTCAAGAGTCTTCTCCAGCACCACAGTTTGAAAGCATCACTCTTATGCACTCAGCCCTCTTTATGGTCCAACTCTTACATCTGTACATGACTACCGGAAAAATCACAGCTTTGGCTATATAGATCTTTCAGCAAAGTGATGTCTCTGCTTTTTAATATGCTATCTACAGGTTTGTCATAGCTTTTCTCCCAAGGAGCATGTCTTTTAATTTTCTGGCTGCAGTATCTCATACCATACACTGCTGCTGCTGCTGCTGCTAAGTCTCTTAAGTCGTTTCCGACTCTGTGCGACCCCACAGATGGCAGCCCACCAGGTTCCCCCATCCCTGGGATTCTCCAGGCAAGAACACTGGAGTGGGTTGCCATTTCCTTCTCCAGTGCATGAAAGTGAAAAGTGAAAGTGAAGTCACTTGGTCGTGTCCTACTCTTCGAGACCCCATGGATTGAAGCCTACCAGACTCCTCCGTCCATGGGATTTTCCAGGCAAGAGTACTGGAGTGGGGTGCCATTGCCTTTTCCACATACCATACACAAACCCCACTAAATATGGATTAAACATTTGGAAGAAAGCCTCCAAACCACAAAATACCCAGAGGAAATCATAGGCGGTATTAGTTTGACACTAATAGTTTGACACTATTTGATACTGGTCTTTGTGGCATATTTCTGGATATTGTCTCCTAAATGCAAGGGAAATAAAAGCAAAAATAAACAAATGAGACTACATCAAACTAAAAAGCTTTCACAGAGTGAAAGAAATTATCAACAAAATGAAAAAGCAGCCTACCGAATAGGAGAAGATATTTGTAAACAATATGTCTGATAAGGGCTAGTATTCAAAAAACATAAAGAACTCACATAACTCAACAGCAAAACCCCTAATCCTCCAACTAATATAAATAAATGGAAAAAAAATAGGTAGAGAAGTTAAATAGACATTTTCCCAAAAGAGACATACAATAACTAATAGGCACATGAAAATATGTTTGGTACTTTAAACTCATCCAACCAATAGTATTTATAAATGACAATTGACAAAATATATAATATTTAGAAAGACAGATTATCAAGCAGTTTGCAGTATATCTTCAGTTAGGCATAGTTATTTTGAATATGTTTTTATTTAATGTGTACAAAACAATTTTTAACTGGTAAAATTACACTAAATTTGCCATCTAAGTTGTCTGAGACTTCAAAGGAGGGATCAGTGATGAGCTTACTTTTCAACAGAACAGAGATGAATTTGATGGGATTGATTAGAACTCATAAATTATTTGAGATAAACAGTTTTAAATAAGAAAACTCATCATTAGTCACTGTAAGACATCTGTTGTCATGATAACACCTTTAGTGTGTCTGACATCTATTTGATAGTCATGTCAGTTACTATTATAAATCATTTACGATCAAATGTGCATATAAAAGTGAAATGTGATTTTTAACAGTTTAACAGCTTCTTTTAAACTTCCTGATCATTTTTGTAATGAAATTTTTATTTCTTTCAATATTAATTATCTTCTTTTGATTCCTGAAGAGTTTACAGTTTGCAGAAAATAAAATTATTTTACAGTTCATAGTGTTTTTAATACTCCAGTGAAAGTACAAGGCTTTAGGTAGTCCAAAGACAGTTAGCCATCTGGTATGGAAAGAGAAACCTAATTCCTCTTAGGTAACTGCTTTGAAAGATTGAATCAGGGAAAGATTGAAGGCAGGAGGTAAAGGGGACGACAGAGGATGAGATGGTTGGATGGCATCACCAACTCGATGGACATGAGTTTGAGCAAGCTCTGGGAGTTAGTGATGGACAGGGAAGCCTGGTGAGAGGGCAACAGGCAGGAGGGCCAGGGGTCTCCAAACGAAGGAAATAGGCTGCAAGCGCCAGACATTTTTTCTCTCTTAAGCGGCAGGAGGAAACAAACAAGCAATATTTTTTTTCCATCTCTATACAAATTTAAAAGGAGGTTTCTCTTAAAATGCTGTGTTGCCATGACACCTAGTTTCACCTGAAGCTAACTATTCTCAAACCTTGAGTTAACCAGTACATTTTTTCTTATGGAAATGTTTGTCTTAAGCTATGTTAATGTACCCCAGACTGTCTTCAATCCGCCAAATGGCTCAGAACCTACTTGACAAACCGGTATGTTATAATCAGATATTGTTCTCCTAATCTATGTAAATGAAACCATTTGTATGGTAATCTGCCCTTCTACAAGATTCAAGTCAATCGTTTTATGGCCTGGGATGAATTATATGGTGCCATTCTGAGTTTTAAGACATTCCTTTCTTTCATTAACAGACTGCTAGTGAGTATATAACATACAGCTAAAGACTAGCAGGGGGGTACTCGTTCTGCCCCCTTCTGATGCCTATGTCAGAAGCTTTCTCTATCTCCTTTATGCTTTAATAAAACTTTATTACACAAAAGCTCTGAGCGATCCAGCCTCGTCTCTGGCCCTGGATTGAATTCGTCTCTTCCAGAGGCCAAGAATCCCGGCGTCTTACCATTCAGCAACAACCTTTCACTGACATGCTTCAGTCCATGGGGTCAAAAAGGGTCAGTAAAGACTAAGTGAACTGAACTGAATAGTTTTGAAAACTGAATCTAACCTACTATTCTTAACATTTATAAGTAAGAAAAACACTAGCGTATCATTTAACAAAGTTGATGCCCAATGGGATCATTGTGCTACATACATATATATATATATATATATATATATATATATAGTTGTTGTTGTTGTTTAGAAGCTCAGTCCTATCTGACTCTTTGCAATCCCATGGACTGCAGCACTCCAGGCTTCCCTGTCCTTCACTATCTCCCTGAGTTTTCTCAAACTCATGGTCACTGAGTCAATGATGCCATCCAATCATCTCACCCTCTGTGCCCCCTTCTCCTCCTGCCCTCAACTTTCCCAGCATAAAGTATTTTCCAACGAGTTGGCTCTTCACATCAGGTGGTTATAAGTATTGGAGCTTCAACTTAAGCATTAGTCCTTCCAATGAATAGACAGAATTGATTTCTTTTAGGATTGACTGGTTTGATCTCCTTGCTGTCCAAGGGACTCTCTAGAGTCTTCTCCAACATCACCATTCAAAAGCATCAATTCTATGACACTCAGCCTTCTTTATGGTCCAAATCTCCCTCCATACATGACTACTGGAAAAACTCTAGGTTTGACTAGATGGACCTTTGTCAGCAAAGTGACACCTCTGCTTTTTAATACACTCACTAGGTTTGTCATAGCGTTTCTTCCAAGGAGCAAGTTTCTTTTAATTTAACAGCTGCAGTCACTGTCTGCAGTGATTTTGGAGCCCCCAAATCATGTCTGTCTCTGTTTCCATTTTTCTCTGTCTATTTACCATGCATAAAGTGATGAGCCCAGATGCCATGATCTTAGTTTTTGAAAGCTGAGTTTTAAGCCAGCTTTTTCACTCTTCTTTTTCACCTTCATCAAGAGGCCTTTTAGTTCCTCTTCACCTTCTGCCATTAGGGTAGTGTCATCTATGTAACTGAGGCTATTGATATTTCTCCCTGCAATCTAGATCCCATCTTCAGCTTCATCCAGCCCAACATTGTGCATGGTGTGCTCTGCACAGAAGGTAAATAAACAGGGTGACACATACAGCCTCACTGTAGTGCTTTCTCAATTTTGAATCAGTCCTTTGCTCAATGGCTGGTTCCAACTGTTGCTTCTTGACCTGTATACAGACTTTTCCTGAGGCACATAAGGTGGTCTTGTATTCCTATCTCTTTAAGAATTTTCCACAATTTGTTGTGATCCACACAGTTGAAGGCTTTAGCATAGTCAATGAAGCAGAAGTAGATGTTTTTCTGTCATTCCCTTGCTTTATCTATGATCCAATGGATATTGGGAATTTGACCTCTGGTTCTTCTTTCTTTTTTAAATCCGGCTTCAAAATGTGGAAGTTCTCAGTTCACGTACTGTTGAGGCCTAGCTTGAAGGATTTTGAGCATTATTTTGCTTGCATGTGAAATGAGTACAATTGTGTTGTAAATTAAACATTCTTTGGCATGTATTGCCCTTCTTTCCGATTGGAATGAAAACTGAAATTTTTTTGTCCTCTGGCCACTGCTGAGTTTTCCAAATTTGCTGACATATTGAGTGCATCACTTTAACAACATCATCTTTCAGGATTTGAAATAGCTCAGCTGGAATTCCATAACCTCCACTAGTTTTGCTTATAGTTATGCTTCCTAATTGGAGAAGGAAATGGCAACCCTCTCCAGTAATCTTGCCTGGAGAATTCCACGGACAGAGGAGCCTGGCAGGCTACAGTCCATGGGGTTGCAAGAGTCAGACACAACTTCGCAACTAAACAACCAACAATCAATGCTTCCTTTTTTAAAAACATTAATTATTTATTTTAATTGGATACTAATTACTTTACAATATTGCAATGGTTTTTGCATACATTGACATGAATCAGCCATGGGTGTACATGTGTTCCCTATCCTAAACCCCCCTCCCACCTCCCTCCCCATCCCATCCCTCAGGGTCATCCCAGTGCACCAGCCCTGAGTGCCCTGTCTCATGCATCAAACCTGGACTGGCTATCTATTGCACATATGATAATGCCCACTTAACTTCACACCCCAGGATATCTAGCTCCAGGTGAGAGATTACACCGTTGTAATTTTCTGGGACATTAAGACCTTTTTTGTACAGTTCTTCTGTGTATTCTTGCCACCTCTTCTTCATCTCTCCTGCTTCTGTTAGGTCCTTACTGTTTCTGTCCTTTATTGTACCCATTTTTGCATGAACTGTTCCCTTTGTGTCTCTAATTTTCTTGAGGAGATCTCTAGACTTTCCAATTCTATTGTTTTCCTGTATTTCTTTGCACTGGTCACTTAAAAGGCTTTTTTATCGCTCCTTGCTGTTCTCTGGAACTCTGCATTCAGTTTGGTTTGTTGTTCCCTTTCTCCTTTGCGTCTCACTTCTCTTCTTTTCTCAGCCACTTGTAAGGCCTCCTCAGACAACCGTTTTGCTGTTTGCATTTCTTTTTCTTGGGCATGCTTTTGGCCACCACCTCCTGTAGTGTTACAAACCTCTGCCCACAGTTCCTCAGGTACTCTGTCTATCAGATCTAAAATATATGCAATGAGATATATATCACTGAAATCAGAACAGAAAAAGCTAGATTCAGTGGCAGAACATGAGAGTTCCCTGAAAAGGCAGTAATATAATAATAAGCTTAAAATCTTCCCCAGATTTCTCCCTGATGCCTTTCTCAAACTGACTGAAATAACCAAATGGAACACATTTTACACTATTTTACTGTACCTATGAGCTTCAAAATTATTTAAAGTTGTTTTTGTCTCTTTACTCATCACTGTTTACCATATATTCATGTGAATTAATAATGAAGGGGAAGGTCGGAGAGCTGACAGCCTGAAGCCTGCCTATGAACCCACCAATCAGACATGTTTATTAATCTTGTATTATTGTGTACGTGTCATGTCCCATGCACTGCACTGAGAACAAAGAAGGCAGTGATTATGTAAAAGACATGATCCTTGCTGCTAAAGTTTAGGAGAGTAAGGTTGAGACAGCAAATACATAAACAGATTAATAACACTCCTGGAACTATGTTATTTTCTTGAGATAACAAAATCAATATAGTCCTTACCTTCACAAGATGCTCTTTACTAAGCTTTTTAACAGAAATGGATAAAGAGATATCTGAGAAAGAAATTATGATTAAGATCAAATGAGTCTGATCCAGCAGAGTTTTATCTCATTAAAACTAGAGGAAAATGCTGATGTCAAAATCCATTTCATTCCAGAAACTCAGGGCTATAGAAAGGGTTTGGAGAAAATGGCAGACTGTGTATGAGTTGAAAACATAATACGACCAGAAAGCTGTATCACTTGGGTCCAGACAGTCTTCTCCATTGAGAGACACACATGGTTATCACACAGCACAGAAGATGGGAACTCACTCTGTAGGAACACCTTTGCCTCCTGGGATAAGCAGCTGTTTACCATGAGGTTAGCTTGAGGACACACACCTAGCAAAGACCACACTCTGCAATGGGTTTCTAGATCTGGGATGCTGAGGGTGCAACAGGAAAAGTTATGGTACCAGCATGGCTCTGAATTTTCTCTTGGCATTTTAGTGACCAAGGCAAATAAGGTTAACAATGTGCTTCATGAGTGTGTGTGCGTGTGTGTGTGTGTGTGTGTATGGTGTGTAGGAGAGATAGAAAGAGAGTCGGAGACAAAGAGACATAGAGAGACAGATATACAGGCAGATAGACAAAAAGATATTATCAGGGACCAATTCCTTAATCATGAAACTTTAATTAAAGAACTCAGGATATATAAAAATAAGAGCTTGAGAATTACATTTTCTAAATGTTAAATGAAAGCAAGAAATATAATTTGTATAGCCTTAAAAGACAAATATGTCTTTTTTTATATCTGAGAAAATGTAAGTGAATATATAGCATCAGTGAGCAAAGCATGTTTTGAATAGTAACTAACTTGTTGCCAAATACTCTTTGTTTAAATAGAATTCTGGGTAAAAGTGAAAATCCTAAACAATTTAAGGTGAATGTCATCCAGGTAATAGAATAGAAAATTAGTTCTACCCCCCTAGTAGTCCAAAGGTATTAAGTAAGGAAAAAGTCAGATAGACAGCAATTGCGCACATCCTTAAACAACCTCAAAAGAAAGTGGAGGAAATTTTGGACACATGCATCATTTATTATAGTAAAGGGGTGGAGATAGTTCTGGATATTAACTTCAATCTCATTCACAGTAAGGAAGTCTTGAAGTGATATTTATATTTACCCTGAGGAAAAAATGCAGCATTAAAATCAGTGTGGAATGAAAATCATTTAGTAGAAACTGCAGGCAATTTGTGTCATGTATGTCATATTCAGAGGAAAATGAAACAGGACATCATAATTCAAGATACAACTGCCTCCCAGAGGGAATGAGAGAATTTTGAAAATTAAGAAGTGTTAGTCGCTCAGTCGTGTCAGACTCCTTGTGATCCATGGACTGTAGGCTCCTCTGTTCATTGGATTCTCCAAGCAAGAACGCTGGATTGGGTTGCCATTCCATTCTCCAGGAGATCTTCTTTACTCAGGGACCAAACTCAGGACTCCTGCACTGCAGATAGACTCTTTACGCAAATCATAAGCACCTCAGATGCTCAACTGGATGTAGAAAAGACAGAGGAATCAGAAATTAAATTACCAACATCTGTTGGATCATAGGAAAGCAAGAGAATTCCAGAGAAACATCTACTTCTGCTTCATTGACTACACTAAATCTTTCGACTGTGTGGATCACAACAAACTGTGGAAAATTCTTAGAGATGGGAATATAGGACGACCTTACCTGCCTCCTGAGGAACCTGTATTTAGGTCAAGAAGCAACAGGTGGAACCAGACAAGGAACAATGGCCTGGTTCCAAATTGGGGAAGAGGACTTCAAGGCTGTATATTGTCACCCTGCTTATTTAACTTATATGCAGAGTACATCATGCGAAAAACAGGGCTGGATGAAGCACATGCTGAAATCAAGATTTCAGGGAGAAATATCAACAATCTCAAATATGCAGATGACACCACCCTTATGGCAGAAAGCGAAGAGGAACTAAAGAGCCTCTTGATGAAACTGAAAGAGAAGAGTGCAAAAGCTGGCTTAAACTCAACATTCAAAAAACTAAGGTCATGGTATCCAGTCCTATCACTTCATGGCAAATAGATGGGGAAACAGTGGCTGATTTTACTTTTCTGGGCTCCAGAATTACTGCAGATGGTGACTGCAGCCATGAAATTAAAAGACAGTTGCTCCTTGGAAGAAAAGCTATGACAAACCTAGACAGCAGAGTAAAAAGCAGAGACATTATTTTGCCAACAAAAGTTCGTCTAGTCAAAGCTCTGGCTTTTCCAGTAGTCATGTATGGATGTGAGAGTTGGACCATAAAGAAAGCTGAATGCTGAAGAATTGATGCTTTTGAACTGTGGTGTTGGAGAAGACTCTTGAGAGTCCCTTGGACTGCAAGGAGATCAAACCAGTCAATACTAATGGAAATCAATCCTGGATATTCATTGGAAGGACTGATGCTGAAGCTGAAGCTTCAATACTTTGGCCACCTGATGCGAAGAACTGACTTACTTGAAAAGACCCTGATTCTGGGAAAGATTGAAGGCAGAATAAGGGGACGACAGAAGGTGAGATGGTTGGATGGCATGACTGACTCAATGTACATGAGTTTTAGCAAGCTCTGGGAGATGGTGACATACAGGGAAGCTTGGCATGCTGCAGTCCATGGGGTCATAAAGAGTCAGACACAACTGCGTGACTAAACAACACCACCCAATAGCAAAGAGTGTATATGGAATTATAGGTAGAATATAAAGGATTTTGGATAAAATGCATTGGAACTCTTTTAAATACCACCCATTAAATACCACAATTGATAATGATTTGCAGACTAAATTACAAGCTTATAAGAAAAATACTAGTTTTATCTGACATGGGTAGAACTGCAGTGCTCTCATCAATATATTTGGCCATAGAAATGGTGGGGAGCAGTGCTCTTGGAGGTACTTCCACACTGATTTTACTGAAGAAAATGCTTGCGGACTCACTAAACTAAAAACAAAACTAAATATTTTCCTTATAAGCCTTTGTACCACTGTGGCCAGCTATTTCCAAATCAGAGGAGCTATTCAGAAATTGAAATGGAACCTTGCTATAAATATAAAGGATGGGCTCAATCAAATCTTATTGAATCTGTATAGTATAAAAGGCTACTCAGTGGTGTACAGATTAGGATCTGCAACAGTAATAGTACCTTATTATCACTTCCATAAAGATACTGAGACTAAATATAACTTTATTTTGTGGCCCTTATGATTATATTACAGAAGCCTAAGTGGAATGTTGCTGAAATAAATGTGAAAAACAAAGTAAACTTCATTCACATTATTTTGGAGAAAATCAAGCTTTCAGACACATTTAGAGTTATCTTGATTTATAATTGTTGTTGTTAACTTGCTAAATACTCTCCAACTCTTCTGTGACCCTATGGACTGTAGTCCCACAGGTTCCCCTGTCCATGGGATTTCCCAGGCAAGAAAACTGAGTCCAATTCAGTTCAGCCGCTCAGTTCAGTTCAGATCAGTCGCTCAGTCATGTCCAACTCTTTGCGAGGCCATGAATCGCAGCACACCAGGTCTCTCTGTCCATCACCAACTCCCGGAGTTTACCCAAAGTCATGTCCATTGAGTCAGTGATGGCATCCATCCATCTCATCCTCTGTCGTCCCCTTCTCCTCCTGCCTTCAATCTTTCCCAGGATCAGGGTCTTTTCCAGTGAGTCAGTTCTTTGCATCAGGTGACCAAAGTATTGGAGTTTCACCTTCAACATCAGTCCTTCCAATGAATGTTCGGGACTGATTTCCTTTAGGATGGGCTGGTTGGTTCTCTCTGCAGTCCAAGGGACTCTCAAGAGTCTTCTCCAACACTACAGTTCAAAACCATCAATTCTATAGTCCAACTCTCACATCCATATGTGGCCACTGGAAAAACCATAACTTTGACTAGACAGGCCTTTGTTGGCAAAGTAATGTCTCTGCTTTTTAATATGCTGTCTAGGTTGGTCATAGCTTTTCTTCCAAGGAGCAAGCATCTTTTAATTTCATGGCTGCAGTCACCATCTGCTGTGACTTTGAAAGCCAAAAATATAAAGTCTGTCACTGTTTCCACTGTTTCCCATCTATTTGCCATGAAGTGATGGGAGCAGATGCCATGATCTTAATTTTCTGAATGTTGAGCTTTAAGCCAACTTTTTCACTATCCTCTTTCACTTTCATCAAAAGGCTTTTTAGCTCTTCCTCCCTATCTGCCATAAGGGTGGTTCCATCTGCATATCTGAGGTTATTGATATTTATCCCAGCAATCTTGATTCCAGCTTTTGCTTCATCCAGCCCAGCATTTCTCATGATTTACTCTGCAGATAAGTTAAATAAGCAGGGTGACAATATACAGCCTTGACGTACTCCTTTCCTGATTTGGAACCAATCTGTTGTTCCATGTCCAGTTCTAACTGTTGCTTCCTGACCTGCATACAGATTTCTCAAGAGACATGTCAGGTGATGTGGTATTGCCATCTCTTGAAGAATTTTCCACAGTTTATTGTGATCCACACAGTCGAAGGCTTTGGAATAGTCAATAAAGCAGAAATAGATGTTTTTCTGGAACTGTCATGCTTTTTTGATAATCCAGCAGGTGTTGGCAATTGGATCTCTGGTTCCTCTGCTTTTTCTGAATTCAGCTTGAACATCTGTAAGTTCATGATTCATGTACTGTTGAAGCCTGGCTTGGAGAATTTTGAGCATTAATTTACTAGTGTGTGAGATGAGTGAAACTGTGCAGTAGTTTGAGCATTCTTTGGCATTGTCTTTCTTTGGGATTGGAATGAAAGTTGACCTTTTCCAATCCTGTGGCCACTGCTGAGTTTTCCAAATTTGTGGCATGTTGAGTGAAGCACTTTCACAGCATCATCTTTTAGGATTTGAATTAGGTCAACTGGAATTCCATAACCTCTACTAGCTTTGTTTGTAGTGATGCTTTCTAAGGTCCACTTGACTTCTCATTCCAGGATGTCTGGCTCTAGCTTGGTGATCACGCCATCATGATTATCTGGGTCGTGAATGTCTTTTTTGTATAATTCTTCTGTGTATTCTTGCCACCGCTTCTTAATATCTTCTGCTTCTGTTAGGCCCATACCATTTCTGTCCTTTATTGTGCCCATCTTTGCATGAAATGTTCCCTTGTTATCTCTAATTTTCTTGAAGAGATCTCTAGACTTTCCAATTCTATTGTTTACCTCTATTTCTTTGCATTGATCACTGAGGAAGGCTTTCTTATCCCTTCTTGCTATTCTTCGCAACTCTGAGTTCAAATGGGAATACTGAAGTTGGTTGCCATTTCCTTCTCCAGGGGATCTTTCCAACCCAGGGATTGAAACTGCATCTCCTGCATTGGCAGGTAGATTCTTTTCCACTGAACCACTAGGGAAGCTACCAGAAGAGAATATTAAAGCTACTTATAAACCATTTTGCAGTAACAGAAGTACATAAAGAAGGCATGCAAAAATACTTGAAATTCAGCATATTTTAAAAAGGATTTCCCTGAAGTAATAAGCTACTTTGCACTTTTAATACTTTAAAACAAAATTTAAGTATTTATAATCAATAGCAACAACAAAAACACAAGCCAGTTGAAAATAAAACAGAAATAACTTAAAACCTGTAGATTTTGCAGTAAAAGCAGTATCATTACTATGGAAAATATAATCAGTACTTCACAGTCAAAATTCAAAAATACATTTTAATTTCAGAGAAGAGGAAAAAGGAGCCAAGAAAGAAATTGAGGAGATATTGACAGCTATGAGGGAGAGATGACAAATCTAATGTCAGATTTCCTAGAAAAAGAAACCTAAACAAACTGATTATTAAATTGATAGTTGATAAAGAGATAAACAGAATAATGATAGATAGCTGATATATGATACATAACTATGTTGATTATATAGATCTCTATTAGATATACACACAAATATAAGAAATATATGGATGTTTATTAACTGATATATGTAAAATTCAGAACTGACATAAAAAATTTAAAAACAAATGGCAAAGAATCTTTCAGAATTGAATAAAATTAAACTGTTAGATTACCTGCAGAACAGGATAAATAAAATAAAGATATGCTTGGAACTGACAAACACACACTACCATATATAAAATAGATAGCAATAAGTTCCCAGCCATATGGCATAGGGACATCCACTCAGTGCTCTGTAATGGCCTGTAAGGGAAAAGAATCTTTTAAAAAAGTGGATATATGTATATGTATAATTGATTCATGTTGCTCTACATATGAAAGTAACACAACACTGTAAATCAAATATATTTCAATAAAAAATAGGTTATCGTAAAATTTAAGCATCAGTGAGAAAGGGAAAAATTTTAAGCTTTCAAAGAGATTTTCTGTAAAGGAAAAAAAAAAGTATACCTGATGGCAAAATGGTCATCAGTAGCAATAAATGCCAGAAGATTATGAAATACTATTTTCAACTTCCTAAGACTCTGCTACTATCAACCTAGTCCTCTATTTTCAGGATAAAAAAAATTTTATCAAGATTGATGATATGACTGAATCATTTCAGACATTAAGGACTAACAGCAGGTGCCACTCTCTTTGAGAGAAAAACTGTGGGCTCAAAGAAGTATGTTGTATAGTCATGAACAGAGTCATATACATCATAAAATATGTGTTTATTGATTTTTTTTCATTTAAATATAAGTGTAGGGGATGAAAAGAGGCAAACTATTAGATATAAAATAAGCTACAAGAATATATTGTACAATACTTGGAATATATCCAATCAATTCAGTTGAGTCGCTCAGTCGTGTCCAACTCATTGCAACTCCATGAACTGCAGCACGCAGACCTCCCTGTCCATCACCAGTTCCCGGAGTCCACCCAAACCCATGTCCATTGAGCCGGTGACGCCATCCAGCCATCTTATCCTCTGTCATTCCCTTCTCCTGCCCTCAATTTTTCCCAGCATCAGGGTCTATTCAAATAAGAGAGCTCTTCGCGTCAGGTGGCCAAAGGATTGGAGTTTCAGCTTCAACATCAGTCCTTCCAATGAACACCAAGACTGATCTCCTTTAGGATGGACTGGTTGGATCTCCTTGCAGTCCAAGGGACTCTCAAGAATCTTCTGCAACACCACAGTTCAAAAGCATCAATTCTTTGGTGCTCAGCTTTCCTCACAGTCCAACTCTCACATCCATACATGACCACTGGAAAAACCATAGCCTTGACGAGATGGACCTTTGTTGACAAAGTAATGTCTCTGCTTCTTAATATGCTGTCTAAGTTGGTCATTACTTTCCTTCCAAGGAGTAAGCATCTTTTAATTTCATGGCTGCATTCACCATCTGCAGTGATTTTGGAACCCAGAAAAATAAAGTCAGCCTGTTTCCACTGTTTTCCCATCTATTTGCAATGAAGTGATGGGACTGGATGTCGTGATCTTAGTTTTCTGAATGTTGAGCTTTAAGCCAACTTTTTCACTCTCCTCTTTCAATTTCATCAAGAGGCTCTTTAGTTCTTCTTCACTTTCTGCCATAAGGGTGGTGTCATCTGCGTATCTGAGGTTATTAATATTTCTCCTGGCAATCTTGATTCCAGCTTGTGCTTCATCCAGCCCAGCGTTTCTCATGATGTATTCTGCATATAAGTTAAATAAGCAGGGTGACAATATATAGCCTTGATGTACTCCTTCTCCTATTTGTAAACAGTCTGTTGCTCCATGTCCAGTTCTAACTGTTGCTTCCTGACCTGCATACAGGTTTCTCAAGATGCAGATCAGGTGATGTGGTATTGCCATCTCTTTCAGAATTTTCCACAGTTTATTGTGATCCACACAGTCAAAGGCTTTGGCATAGTCAATAAAGCAGAAATAGATGTTTTTCTGGAACTCTCTTGCTTTTTCAATGATCCAGTAGATGTTGGCAATTTGGTCTCTGGTTCCTCTGCCTTTTCTAAAACCAGCTTGAACATCCGGAAGTTCACAGTTCGTGTATTGCTGAAACCTGGCTTGGAGAATTTTGAGCATTACCTTCCTAGCCTGTGAGATGAGTGCAATTGTGTGGTAGTTTGGCATTCATTGGGATTGCCTTTCTTTGGGATTGGAATGAAAACTGACCTTTTCCAGTCCTGTGGCCACTGCTGAGTTTTCCAAATTTGCTGGCATATTGAGTGCAGCATCATAGCATCATCTTTTATAGCATCATCTTTCAAGATTTGAAATAGCTCAGCTGGAATTTCATCACCTCCAGTAGCTTTGTTCATAGTGCTTCTTCCTAAGGCCCACTTGACTTCACATTCCAGGATGTCTGGCTCTATGTGAGTGATCACACCATCATGAATATCTGGGTCATGGAGTCTTTTTTGTACAGTTCTTCTGTGTTTTC
Source organism: Cervus canadensis (assembly GCF_019320065.1). NCBI lineage: Eukaryota > Metazoa > Chordata > Mammalia > Artiodactyla > Cervidae > Cervus > Cervus canadensis. The sequence goes on from NC_057404.1 coordinate 59,158,923, forward strand.
TTGCCACCTCTACTTAATATCTTCTCCTTCTGTTAAGTCCATACCTTTTTTGTCTTCTATTGAGCCCATCTTTGCATGAAATTTTTCCTTAGTATCTCTAATTTTCTTGAAGAGATCTCTAGTCTTTCCCGTCCTATTATTTTCCTCTATTTCTTTGCATTGATCGCTGACGAAGGCTTTCTTCTCTCTCCTTGCTATTCTTTGGAACTCTGCATTCAGATGGGTATATCTTTCCTTTTCTCCTTTGCTTTTTGCTTCTCTTCTTTTCACAGCTATTTTTAAGACCTCCTCAGACAGCTATTTTGCTTTTTTGCATTTCTTTTTCTTGGGGGTGGTCTTGATTCCTGTCTCCTGTACAATGTCACAAACCTCCATCCATAGTTCATCAGGCACTCTGTCCATCAGATCTATTTCTCACTTCCACTGTATAATCTTAAGGGATTTGATTTAGGTCATACCTGAATCATCTGGTGGTTTTCCCTATTTTCTTCAATTTCAGTCTGAATTTGGCAATAAGGAGTTATTGATCCGAGCCACAGTCAGCTCCCAGTCTTGTTTTTGCTGACTGTATAGAGCGTCTCCATCTTTGGCTGCAAAGAATACAATCAATCTGATTTTGGTGTTGGCCACCTGGTGAAGTCCATGTGTAGAGTCTTCTCTTGTGTTGTTGGAAGAGGGTATTTGCTATGACCAGTGCGTTCTCTTGGCATAACTCTATTAGCCTTTGCCCTGCTTCATTCTGTACTCCAAGGCCAAATTTGCCTGTTACTCCAGGGGTTTTTTTTGACTTCCTACTTTTACATTCCAGTCTCCTATCACGAAAAAGACTTCTTTTTTGGGTGTTAGTTCTAGAAGGTCTTGTAGGTCTTCATAGAATCATTCAACTTCAGCTTCTTCAGCATTACTGGTAGGGGCTTAGACTTGGATTACTGTGATATTGAATGGTTTGCCTTGGAAACAAGCAGATATCATTCTGTCATTTTTGAGATTGCATCTAAGTACTGCATTTCAGACTCTTTTGTTGACTATGATGGCTACTCCATTTCTTCTAAGGGATTCCTGCCCACAGTAGTAGATATAATGGTCATCTAAGTTAAATTCACCCATTCCAGTCCATCTTAGTTCACTGATTCCTAGAATGTCGATGTTCACTCTTGCCATCTCCTGTCTGACCGCTTCCAATTTGCCTGAATTCATGGACCTAACATTCCAGGTTCCTATACAATATTGCTCTTTACAGCATTGGACTTTGCTTCTATCACTAGTCCCATCCACAGCTGGGTGTTGTTTTTGCTTTGGCTCCATCCCTTCATTCTTTCTGGAGTTATTTCTCCACTGAGCTCCAGTAGCATATTGGGCACCTACCGACGTGGGGAGTTCATCTTTCAGTGTCCTATCTTTTTGCCTTTTCAAACTGTTCATGGGGTTCTCAAGGCAAGAATACTAAAGTGGCTTGCCATTCCCTTCTCCAGTGGACCACATTCTGTCAGACCTCTCCACCATGACCCTCCATCTTGGGTGGCCCCACATGGCATGGCTTAGTTTCACTGAGTTAGACAAGGCTGTGGTCCTGTGATCAGATTGGCTAGTTGTCTGTGATTTTGGTTTCAGCCTGTCTGAAACCACAAGGAGCAGCAGCTGTGCTTTGCTGGAGCAGCCTTGAAAAGATACCCCACGTCCAATGTAAGAGAGACCAAAATGAGATGGTAGGCACTGAGAGAGGGCATCAGAGGGCAGACAGACTGAAACCACAATCACAGACAACTAGCCAATATACCCAATATTGTACAACAGCTATAAATGGAATATAAACTTCAAAAACTGTGAATTACTACACTTTATACTTGTAACATATAATATTTTTTTAAAATCTTTATTGGAGTATAATTGATTTATGATACAGCTTTTCTGTACAACAAAGTGAATCTGTTATAGCTACACTTATCTATGTGTGTGTGTGCGTATGTATGTATGCATGCATGCTAAGTCACTTTAGTCCTAGCTGACTCTTTGTGACCAGACTCCTCTGTCCACAGGATTCTCCAGGCCAGAATACCGGAGTAGGTTGTCATGCCCTTCTCCAGGGGATCTTCCTGATACAGGGATTGAACCCACTGTCCTTGCTTCTCTTGCATTGGCAGCCAGGTTCTTTATCATTAGCACCACCTGGGAACAGCACAACAGTATATATAAAGCGTATATATATATGTATATATATATAGCCTATATATATATAAAGCCTATATATATATATGTATATATATATGTTGCTTCTAAGTGTTGACTATTGTAAACTGTATATATATATATGGGCTATATGTGTGTGTGTATATATATATATATATATATATATATATATATATATATATATATGTTGACTTGTAAACTATGTATATATATATAGGCTACATGTGTGTATATATATATATATATATATATATATATATGTTGCTTCCAAGTGTTGGCTATTGTAAACTGTGCTGCAATGAACACTGGGTGCATGTACATTTTGAATTATGACTTTCTCCAATATATGCCCAGGACTCAGATTGTTGGATTATATCATAGCTCTATTCTTAGTTTCTTAAGGAATCTCCATTCAGCTTTCCATAGTGGGTGTACTAATGTAGGAGGCTTCCATTTTTTCCACACTCTCTCCAGTAGTTATTGTTTGTAATTTTTTTTGTAAAAATAAGCATTAATCAAGTTTTATTTTATAAAGTTAAACAACATTTAGCGGTGGAGCTACAACAAAGAATAATACTTGATGGTCCAGGCCATTCTCAGTTTGCCCAAGAGAGACAGTCTTGCTGTTTTTGTAAGAGCTTTGGGTTGCAATCCTCTCAAAATTTATACTTACCCATAGTTTCAGCACTTTAGATTACTCACAACATCTCATTCTCTCATAATTCCCATGATTCTGTACCCACACTCTATCCTCCACTTAATATATCTCTAACATGATTCTGTGATTCTATTTTATGACCTCTCTCAACCCTGTCTCAAAGCTCCACTTGTTTTTGCTACCTGTCTTATCTCCTCCGTGCTGCCTATTTCAAATTCCAAAGAGAGAACAACTAATGGAGCATGGTTATGTTTTCAGGATATGACACATTATCTATTCAGTTTAGTTACATAGTCATGTCTGAGGCTTCCGTCTATCACCAGTTCCCAGAGCTGGCTTAAACTCATGTCCATCGAGAAGGTGATGCTATCCAACCGTCTCATACTCTGTTGCCCCCTTCTCCTCCTGCCTTCAATCTTTCCCAGCATCAGGGTCTTTTCAAATGACTCAGTTCTTTGCATCAGGTGGCCAAAGTATTGAAGCTTCAGCTTCAGCATCTGTCCTTCCAATGAATATTCAGGGCTGATTTCCATTAGTATTGACTGGTTTGATCTCCTTGTAGTCCAGGGGACTCTCAAGAGTCTTCTCCAACACCACAGTTCAAAAGCATCAATTCTTCAGCACTCAGCTTTCTTTATGGTCCAACTCTCACATCCATACATGACTACTGGAAAAGCCAGAGCTTTGACTAGATGGACTTTTGTTGGCAAAATAATGTCTCTGCTTTTTACTCTGCTGTCTAGGTTTGTCGTAGCTTTTCTTCCAAGGAGCAAGTGTCTATTAATTTCATGGCTGCAGTCACCATCTGCAGTGATTTTGCAGCCCAGAAAAATAAAGTCAGCCCACTGTTTCCACTGTTTCCCCATCTATTTGCCATGAAGTGATGGGACTGGATACCATGACCTTAGTTTTTTTAATGTTGAATTTAAGCCAGCTTTTTCACTCTCATCAAGATGCTCTTCAGTTCCTCTTCACTTTCTGCCATAAGGGTGGTGTCATCTGCATATCTGAGGTTGTTGATATTTCTCCCTGAAATCTTGATTTCAGCATGTGCTACATCCAGCACTGCTTTTTGCATGATGTACTCTGCATATAGCTTAAATAGCACAGTGACAGTATACAGTCTTGACATACTCCTTTCCCAGGTTGTAACCAGTCCATTGTTCCATGTCCGGTTCTATTTCTTGACCTTCATACAGATTTCTCAGGAGGCAGATAAGGTGGTCTTGTATTACCATCTCTCTAAGAATTGTCCACAGTTTGTTGTGATCCACACAGTCAAAGCCTTTAGCATAGTCAATGGAGCAGAAGTAGATATTTTTTTGTTTAATTCCTTATTCCTTTGATCCAACGGATGTTGGCAATTTCATCTCTGGCTCCAATGCCTCTAAATACAGCTCGTAAATCTGCAAATTCTTGGTTCACATACTGTTGAAGCCTAGCTTGAAGGATTTGAGCATTACCTTGCTAGAATGTAAAATGAGCACAATTGTGTAGTGGTTTGAATAGTCTTTGGCACTGCCCTTCTTTGGGATTGGAATGAAAACTGACCTTTTCCAGTCCCATGGTCACTTCTGAGTTTTCCAAATTTGCTATGATATTGAGTGCACCACTTCAATAGCATCAGCTTTTAGGATTTGAAATAGCTCAGCTGGAATTCTGTCACCTCCACTAGCTTTGTTTGAAGTGATGCTTTCTAAGGCCCACTTGCCTTCACACTCCAAGATATCTGACTCTAGATGTGTGATGATACCATCGTGGTTATCTGGGTCATTAAGGTCCTTTTCTGTATAGGTCTTCTGTGTATTCTTGCCACCTCTTCTTAATATCTTCTGCTTCTGTTAGGTCCATACCATTTCTGTCCTTTATTGAGCTCATCTTTGCATGAAATGTTCTCTTGGTATCTCTAATTTTCTTGAAGAGATCTCTAGTCTTTCCCATTCTATTGTTTCCCTCTATTTCATTGCACTGATCACTGAGGAAGGCTTTCTTATCTCTCCTGGCTATTCTTTGGAACTCTGCATTCAAATGGGTGTAATTTTCCTTTTCTCCTTTACCTTCTGCTTCTCGTCTTTTCTCAGCTATTTGTAAGGCTTCCTCAGACAATGATTTTGCCTTTTTGCATTTCTTTTTCTTGGAGATTGTTTTGATCACCACCACCTGTACAATGTTATGAATCTCCATCCATAGTTCTTCAGGCACGCTATCTCTCAGATCTAATCCCTTGAATCTATTTGTCACCTCCACTGTATAATCATAAGGGATTTGATATAAGCCATACCTGAATGTTTTCATTAGTGGTTTTCACTACTCTCTTCATTTTAAGTCTGAATCTGGCAATAAGGAGTTCATGATCTGAGTGATAGTCAGCTTCTTGTCTTGTTTTTGCTGGCTCTATAGAGCTTCTCCATCTTTGGATGCAAAGAATATAATCAATCTGATTTCGGTATTTACCACCTGGTGATGTCCATGTGTAGTCATCTCTTATGTGTTTGAAGAGGGTGTTTGCTATGACCAGCATGTTCTCTTGGCAAAACTCTGTTAGTCTTTGCCTTGTGTCATTTTGTACTCCAAGGCCAAATTTGCCTGTTATTCCAGGTATCTCTTGACTTCCTACTTTTGCATTCCAGTCCCCTATCATGAAAAGGACATCTTTTTTTGTTGTTGTTGTTTTTGGTGTTAGCTGTAGAATGTCTTGTAGGTCTTCACAAAACCATTGAGCTTCTTCAGCATTAGTGGTTAGGGCAAAGACTTGGATTTCTGTGATATTGAATGGGTTGCCTTGGAAACAAACAGAGATCATTTTGTCGCTTTTGAGATTGCACCCCAGTACTGCATTTTGGACTCTTTTGTTGACTATGATGGTTACTCCATTTTTTCTAAGGGATTCTTTCCCACAGTAATAGATACAATGGTCATTTGAATTAAATCCACTAATTCCAGTCCATTTTAGTTCACCAATTCCTAAAATGTCAATATTCACTTCTGTCATCTCCTGTTTGACTACTTCCAATTTACCTTGATTCATGGACCTGACATTCCAGATTCCTGTGCAATATTGTTCTTTACAGCAATGGACTTTACTTCCATCACCAGTCACATCCACAGCTGAACATTGTTTTTCCTTTGGCTCACACTCTTCATTCTTTCTGTAGCTATTTCTCCACTCTTCTCCAGTAGCATATTGGGTACCTACCGACCTGGGAAATCCATCTTTCAATGTCATATCTTCTTGCCTATGGCTTGCTAATATCCTACAGGTTAAAACTCCCTGTATAAGTACATTTCATGGCCCCACGGCTCCCTAATAAAATGGGAGTTTTAATGATGGCCATTCTGACCAGTGTAAAGGGATATGTCACTGTAGTTTTGAGTTACATTTTTTCTAATGATTAGAGATACTATCATCTTTTTATGTGGTTTTTAGCCATCCATATATTTTCTTTGGAGAAATATTTATTCAGATCTTCTACCCATTTTTTTGTTTGGAATGTTTGTCTTTTGATATTGAGCTGCATGAGCTATTTGTATACTTTGGAGATTAATCAATATTGCTTGCTTAATTTGTAAATATTTTACCCAATTTTAAGTGTGGTCTTTTCATTGTGTTTATAGTTTGTTTTGCAAAAGTGTCTAAGTTCAACTAGGTACAATTTTAGAAGATAAAATATAATAATTATCAGAATGAAAATCAATGTGTAAGATTAAAAATTTGAAAAAAAAATGTTATTAAGGTAAATAAGAAAAAGCAATAAATATAAAATGATTTCTAAGACATATACCAGAAAACTTGATTCTCTAAATTTAAGATCTGATTATTTGAAAAGAATTTATAATGTCAACCTCAATGTCTCTATTTGAGGGAGAAAACAAAATACCAGAGGCATACACTCTTACTCAAATTTTCTTTTTTTAGTTTCCATCGATCTTGAAAAATATAAGGATGAACAATTTTACAAACATTAGGACATTAAAGTATGTTAATGATTTAAAGACGACCATGTGTTTGCCAGTCTGGAAGTGTCTGAGAAGCATGAGACAGCAGCTGCTTCCTCTAAAACTAACAAAGTGGGGGGAAGGAAAATTATGTAAGATTGCCTTCTGGCTGGCCTCCCATAAGAGAACTGACTTTCTGAAAAAATCCATAGAAACTAACCAGAGCCCTGTGCTTCAGAATTTCAGTCTCAGTCAACAGCAATGTTTGAGTCCAAGCTCCATCCCACCTGGATGGTGCCTGATGCATCCTCCAAACATATAGGCTCTACCAGGCCACTGAGCTGCAGCTGTGAGCCTCAGACATTGGCGTGTTATAGGTCTAGGGGGAGGCCATTTTCCCACCGAACATAAAGCCTGAGATGGGATGATGGGCTAAATCATATTCTTTTTCCTCCATATCATATTGCTTGTGCCCTGTATTCAGTTTCACCAGGAAAACAGCTAGTGTTTCCTTGGTTGTTCTCTTTCAAAGCCCAATAACCAAAGGTTCCATGTCCAGGATCTGATGTCCGGCCCTGCTGCCCATATCTCTGTGCACTGTTGTGGAAAGCTTTATGAATACTTCTGCTTTTGTCTATGAAATTTTTCCCAGTTAGTGTTAATGCTTCAGGAATTCAATACAAAAAATTAGAACAAAATTATAACTTTTGCTATGAAAAATGAGTCATCAAAACACAGGGAAGAGTTTGGTTTCTTTGGTAGGTTTCTACTCTCAAAATTTCTCTGTGCATCATTCCCTTCCTACCCCCTTCCACTTCTCCTCTTATTCCTTTCCTTCCTTTCCTACCTCTTCCTTTTCCAAACCATGCATGCTATTCATTTTCTTTAAGTTGAAGATTTTTTCCATTTTCTCTAAGCACTCAAATATAAATGAATCTTTTTACCCCCCACACATATGCCTAAAACCTTAGTTAATATTTAGCAATATAGACTGTAATATCATTTTGTAGAATTACTTAGACTTCTTTATTTTTAAAAATTTTATCTCAAATTTCTGGTAGAGAAGTATCACTAGATTTTATGTCTTCATTTAAAAAGTTGTAATAGCAGCAGTGTTTATGATAGTAGTATTTATCAGAAACCAGAAGCAAGGGCTTATAGCATCTTATTTAAATTAAAGAGGAAAAAGATTTTAAATAGTCTTTATTACTCAAAATTATATCCAGTCATTAGCCATTTAGCCACCTATGTCTCTGCTCTTTCTTCTTAAATCAATATGAAATGACATCTTACATTTCAATCTTTTAATTATTTAACTTTATAACTAGACAAAGTCTCAAGTCCCAGACCATTCTGTTCTGCCTTTTGGAATGGTTTTAGGAAACCTTTGTTGCATACTTGGGAGAGAGGATTAAGGAAAATAGATGAGGGAGTGAGTAATGGAATGAGACAGGTAATATTACACTGGCAAGACAGGTTCATGATTGAAATAAGAAAACTAGATGGGGACAAAATGAGACATAGATGAGAGAACATGTGTTTGCTTGTATAAAGTGATACTGTCTATAGAGGGAGCAGAAAAAATACTGATTATCAAATGAAAAAATTTAACTTAGATTCACATAAGTAATTTAGTATAAAAAAATATTTGTAAGGCTTGAGTGTGGGAGGGCAATAAACCTAAAAGAACTGCTAATTTCAGTACTAGAGTGTGTAGAAGGAAATATACGAAATATTTTTAAAAATTGATTTTACTAACAACAAAATACCAGAAAGATAAATTAAGAAGGTGATTACATTTACAATGGTATCAACAAAAAATAAAATACTCAAGGATAAATTTACTTAAGAAGGCAAAAATCTGTACTCCAAAAACTATAGCATGCTGATGAAAGAAACTGAAAAACACACAAATGGATAGAAAGATACACCCATGTTCTTAGATTGGAAGAATTATTATTGTTAAAATGACACAAGGCAAGCTACAGATTCAATGCAATCCTATCAAATTATCAATGCCATTTTTTCACAGAACTAGAGCAAAAAGTCTTTCAATTTATATGGAAACACAAAAGACATCAAAAAGTCAAAATAATCTTGAGAGAGAAGAATGAAGCTGAATGAATCAGGCTCCCCGGCTTCAGACTGTACTACAAAGCTACAATAATCAAAATATGGTACTGGCACAAAAATAGACACATTGATCCATGGAATAGGACAGAAAGTCCAGAAATGCATCCAGGCATTTATGGTCTACAGAAAGGTGCTAGTGGTAAAGAACAAGCTTGCCAATGCAGGAGTCGTAGGAGATGAGGGTTCGATCCCTCTATTGGGAAAATCCCCTGAAGGAGGGCATGGCAACCCACTCCAGTATTCTCTCTGAGAGAATCCCATGGACTGAAGAGCCTGGCAGGCTACAGTCCATAGGGTCACAAAGAGTTGGGCAGGACTGAAGCAACTTAGCATCCAGGCACACTATTGATATTGTGTATAAAATAGGTAAGTAATGAGAACCTACAGTATAGCTCTGGGAACCCTACTCACTTCTCTGTGGTGACCTAAATGAGAATAAATCCAAAAAAGAGAAGATATATGTACATTTATAGTGACTCACTTTGCTGAACAGTAGAAACTAGCATAACATTGTAAATCAACTATATACTAAAATAAAAATTAATTTAAAAAATATACAGTGGAGGAAAGACATTGTCTCTTCAGTAACTGATGCTGGAAAAACTGGATAGCCACATGTAAAAAACTGAAATCAGAACTTTTTTAAATATTATATATATAAAAATAACTCAAAATGGACTAGACCAAAATGTTAAAACCAGATACTCTAAAACTCCTAGAGGAAAACATAAGCAGAACACTAGTTTGACATAAATTGTAGCAATGTTTTTTTGGATCCATCTCCTAGAGTAATGACAATAATAACAAAAATAAGCAAATTGGACCTAATCAACTTAAAAGCTTTTGCACAGCAAAGAAAGCCATAAACAGAAAATACAACCAATGGAATGGGAAAAAAATATTTGTAAATGATGCAACCAACAACGGATTACTTTTCAAAATACACAAACAACTCATACAACTTATTGTAAAAGCAAAATAAAGCAAAAAAGCAACCTAATCAAAAATGGGCAGATACACTATATAGACACTTCTTCAAAGAAAACATAAAAAATGCAAAAAGACATATGGAAAGATGTTCAATATAGCCAATTATTAGAGAAATGCAAATCAAAACTGCAATAAGGTATCACCTCACTTCAGTCAGAATGACCATCATCAAGAAATCTACAAACAATAAATCCTGGAAAGTGTGTAGAAAAAAAGGAACCCCACTATATTGCTGGTCAGAATATAAACTGGTGCAGTCACGATGGAGAACAGTATGAAAGTTCCTTTAAAAATTAAAAATAAAGTTACCATATGATACTACAATCCAACTCCAGCATGTATCCAGAGAAAAGATATATGCAACCCAACTTTTATTGCAGCAATATTTGCAATAGCCAAGGAATAGAATCAACCTAAATGCTGTCTAGGATTGTCATAGCTTTTCTTCCAACAAGCAAGCATCTTTCAATTTCATGGCTGTGATCATTGTCCAAAGTGATTTTGAAGCCCAAGAAAATAAAATCTGTCACTTTTGCCATTTTTTCCCCATCTATTTGTCATGAAGTAATGGGACTGAATGTCATGATCTTAGTTTTTTGAATGTTGAGTTTTAAGCCAGCTTTTTCACTCTCCTCTTTCACCTTCATCAAGAGGCTTTTTTGTTCCTTTTCACTTTCTGCCATTAGGATAGTGTCATCTGCATATCTGAGGTTATTGATATTTCTACTGGCAACTTGATTACAGCTTGTGATTCATCCAGCCCGGCATTTCACATGATGTACTCTGCACAGAAGTAACAGGTGACAATGTACTGCTTCCCCAATTTTCAATCAGTCCATTGTTCAATGTCCACTTTCAATTGCTGCTTCTTGACTTGCATACAAGTTCCTCAGGAGACAGGTAGGGTGGTCTGGTATTCCCATTTCTTTAAGAATTCCCCACAGTTTGTTGTGATTCACACAGTCAAAGGCTTTAGCATAGCCAATGAAACAGAAGTAGATTGTTTTCTGGAATTGCCTTTCATTTTCTTTTATCCACTGGGTGTTGGCAATTTGCTGGAGACAAGAATGGCAATCCACTTCAGCATTCTTGCCTTGAAAACTCCATTCCATATCATTAAAAGGTCTACAAATGACAAATGCTTCAGAGGGTGTGTAGAAAGAGAAAACCTTCTATACCACTAATGGGATTGCAAGTTGGTGCAAACACTGTGGAAAACAGTATGGTAGGTCCTCAGAAAACTAAAAGTGAATCACTTTAAGATTCAACAATATCACTCATAGGCATATATCTAGACAAAACTATAGTTCAAAAAGATATATGCACGTTATGTTCATAGAAGCTCTATTAACAATAGACAGAAATATAAACAGCCTAAATGTCCATTGACGAATGAATCAAGAAGTTGTGGTACATACATGCAACAAAATACCACTCATCCATGAAAAGGAATGAAATAATGCCATTTTCAGTTACTATTATAACACAGATGCAACTTGAGATTGTCATACTAAGTGAAGTTAAGTCAAAAGTGAAAAACAAATGTCATATGATAAAATATACCATATTTTATATTCCATATAAATCTAAACCACAGAGATAGAGATCAGACTTGTGGTTGCCAAGGGGAAGGGGTTTGTGAGAAAGATACAGTGGGAGGTCGGGGTTAGCAGATGAACTATTATCTATAGAATGGATGAACAACAAGGTCCTATTGTATAATATAGGAAACTATAGCCAATCTCATGTGATAAATAATAACGGAAAAGAATGTAAAAAGAATATATATATATACATACATATAACTGAATCACTTTGCTGTGTGGCAGAAATTAACACAATTCTGTGAATCAACTATACTTCAATAAAAATAAAGAATAAATAAACAGGCAAATAGAGCTAAAAGTGTTACAATAAAAAGAAACATTTCAAAAATTCCTCCTATTTACAGGAAAAAGCTGATTTTAAAGTCAGGACCAAGATGGTGTATTATATGTATACATATAAGATACATATTATGTATAATGTATAATTATTAATTATATATATTATTATATTATATTATATAATTACTTATATATATGTATTACTTTTATATATATACATATTATATGTAATATGTATATGTACATATACACATATTATATATATTATATATGTAATATTATATATTATTTTATATAATTATATATTATATATAACATATTATGTATAATATTCATTATATAACATAATAATATATATGAGATATCTTATAAAAATAATAATATACATATAGTATATATAATGTATTATAGTATATAATATATTATATATTATATTAAATACTATATTTATATATATAATATAATGATATAATATATAATTATATATATTTTATATGATATATAGTTATATTTATAATATTTTACTATTAAATATATAATTATAATATATAATATATAATGATATAATATACAATATATAATAATATAATTATATATAAATATATTTTTAAATATATAATTATATGTTTAATAATATGTAATAATATAATATAATATATTGTTATACACATTATAATATATTATAATGTATAATAATATCATTATATATTATAATCTATGTTATATAATATACATTATATTACTATCTTATATTGATATTATATTATATTAATTATATTATATATATTTATATAACATAATTTATATATTATATAATAATATATTGTATTATATATATTAATTATATATTTATATTATTTATATTATATATTAATATATAATTGTAAGTTCGTACCTCTTAATTTCCATCAACTATGTCACTCATCCCCTGATTTCTCTTTCCTCAGACAGTGGTTGATTTGTTCCCGATATCTATGAGCTTGTTTCTGTTTTGTTATATTTGTTTTACCTTTTAGATTGCACATGTAAATAAAACCATATGATATTTTTCCTACTCTGACTTATTTCTACCTAGTGTAATACTCTCTAGGTCTATCTATGTTGTCACAAATGACAAGATTTCATTCTTCCTTTGTGGCTGAGTATTATTTAGTTGTGCATATTTACCACTTCTGTATCTAATAATCTATTTATGGACCCTTAAGTTGCTTACATATCTTGCAGTGAAGATGGGGTGCATATGTATTTTTGAACTAGTGATTTTTTTCTTTGGAAAGTTACTCAGAAGTGAAATTGCTGGTTCACATGGTAGTTTTGTTTCTAAATTTTGAGGAATAGTATGTTTTCCACAGTGGCTGCATCAATTTACATTCCCATCAACAGTGTACAAGGTTCCCTTTTTATCATATCCTGGCCAACATTTTGTTTTTACAGTCTTTTTGATGATGGCCATTCTGACAGGTGTGAGGTGATATTTCATTGTGGATTTGATTTGCATTTCTCTGATGATTAGCACTGCTGAGCATCTTTTCATGTGACTATGGGCCACCTTTTGTCTTCTTTGGGGAAAAAAAAACCTATTCAGGCCTTCTGCCTATTTTTTAATTGAGTCGTTTGTTTTGAATTTGAATTGTATGGGGTTTTTTGTATGTTTTGGATATTAACCTCTTATCAGAGATATATTATCCACAAATATTGTTTCCCATTTAGCAGGGTGACTTTGTTGTAGTTTGCTTTACAAAAGCTTTTCAGTTGATGTAGTTCCATCTTTGCTTTTATTTCCCTTGCCTGATGAGGCAGATGAAAAAAAAGAGAAATCATCATCGTTAAGACCAATGTCAAAAAGCCTGCAATGTTTGCTTTCTTCTAGAAGTTTTATGGCTTCAGATTTTACATTTGAACATCTAATCCATCTTGTAATTGTTTTTGTATATAGTGTGAGAAAGTAGTGCAGTTGGATTCTTTGTATGTGACTGTTCAGTTTTGTTAATATCATTTTTTGAAGATACTGCCTTCCTATTTTTGCCTCCTTAGTATATTTGTGTATGTATATTTGTATAGTCTTTGTATTCTATACATCCGGATATTCTTTGCATCTGTATATTCTTTGTATAATTGTATATTCTTTGTACTTCCATAAATGTATGGGTTTATTTCTGGGCTCTATGGTCTATTCCATTGATCTCAGGATCATGTAATTTTCTAGGGATTTATTCATTCTTCTAGGTGTCTATGTTATTGGAGTATAGTTGTTCTTGGTAATCTCTTATGACCCTTAGTGTGTCTATGGTATTGATTATAACTTCTCTTTCATTTCTGATTTTACTTATCTGGGCCTTCTCTCTTTAGGCCAGACTCCCTTCTTGTTCAGTCTGACTAAAGGTTTATCAATTTTGTCTGTCTCTTCAAAGAACCAGTTCTTAGTTTCATTTATCTTTCCTATTGTTTTTTAGCCTCAGTATTAGTTACTTCTGCTGATATTTATTATTTATTTTCTTCTAGCTACTTTTTTCTAGTTCTTTTAACTGTAAGTTTAGATTGTTTATTGGAAATTTTTCTTGTTTCTTGAAGTAAGATTGTATCTCTATAAATTATCTCTTAGAATTGCTTTTGCTGTGTCTCTTAGATTTTGGTTTTTAAAGGTTTTTTCCTGTGAGTCCCTTAATAGTCAATCATTGGGATTCCATTTTCATTTCTCTCTAGGTATTTTGTTCATTTCCTCACTGATTTCTTCAATGATTCATTGCTTGTTTGGTAGCATATTATTTATCCTCCACTTCGTTGTGGGGTTTTTTCAGGTTTTTTTCTGTAGTCGATTTTAATTATTGCATTCTTCAGCTATTTATGGTTATTTATATTATCTAATCTTTGTGACTTTGTCACTGTGTTCATCCATCCCTCCCCCAATTTCATTAAGTATCTTATAATCATTACCTTGAATTCTTTAACAAGGAGGTTGCTTATCATTGTTTAGATCTTTTTCTGAAGTTTTGTTTTTTTCTTTCATTTAGAACATATTACCCTGTCTCCTCAATTTGTCTAATTCTCTGTTTCTTTCTATGTATCAAGTAAATCTAGTATATCTCCTGGGGCTTCCCTGGTGGCTCAGAAGGTAAAGAATCTACCTGCAATGTGGGAGACCTGGGTTCAATCCCCAGCTTGGGAAGATCCCCTGGAGGAGGGCGTGGCAGCCCACTCCAGTATTCTTGCCTGGAGAATCCCCATGGACAGAGGAGCCTGGTGGGCTACAGGCCATGGGGTCGCAGAGGCAGACCCGACTGAGTGACTAAGCCCAGCACAGTATATCTCCTGATTTTAGAAGAAGGACATCTTATGGGACCCAGCCACACATTCCCTTCTGACCGTCAGAGCTAGATGCTTCAGAGTTGTCCCTTAGGTGGGCTAGCCTGCAGCGCTGACAGGCTAAAAGAAGGATTTCAAATTCGCACGTGACAGCCAGTGTTACCAGAGCGGCGCCCCAAACGGCTGACACCAGTGTTTCAATCACCAGGGTGCGGCCAGCCCTCTCCTGACTCTCAGGAAGCTCTCCCAAGCTCCCTGCTGGGTGTGTCCCCAGCTCCTTTCAGACCAGGGCCTCTGTACTGGGACTCTGAGTGTGAGATTTTGCGAGCAGAGTCTCTGTTTATCATAGCACTGCGGCTCTCCTGAACATAAACCCCACTAGTTTTCAAAGGCCGACTTTCTGGGGGTTGGCATTCCTGGCGCAGAACCTGAGAGGTGGGGGTCCCACGTGTGGGGCTTGGACTGCTTGCTCCTGTGGGGGAGGGGGGGAGAATCTCTGTAGTGGGGGTGTCTGTCCAGCCCGAGGGTCACACCTGAGTGGCCTGTGTCTTTGCCCCTCCTGCCTGTCATTGTCACTCTTTTATGTCTTTAGTTGCATAAAATATTTTCTATTAACCTTCAGCTCACTCTCACAGATAGCTGTCCTGTAAATAGTTGTAATTTTGGTGTGCCTGAGAGCAGAGGGCGGCAGAGGGTTTCCTACTCCACAGTCTTGCTCTCCTTCCCACAACACATCAATTTTAAATGTTTAAAACTTTAAACTTAGACATGGCAGTATAAGCAAGTTAATTTGTAATATGAAACAAATCCAAAGAATTAAAGGCATATATATAGCTACATGAAGGAACCATAGCCAACTCCAATGAGGAAGCCTGTGTTTAAAGAAAGATGAGGCAGAGGACTGATGCTTTTCTTTATAAATCCTATTTTACAGGTACTGTGTTTAGCATTTGAGTTGGATAGGACTGAAGTGACTTAGCATGCACACATGCACATATTCAGCAATTACAGCATCCTATTTTTGTTTGTTGGCACTTTTGTTTTGTTTTTCCATGTTCTGGTATTTTTTTAATATTCTTTTTCTTAATCTATAAAATCTTGTCTCGAAGAACATGCACTTTCCACTACTCAGACATTCATTTTAAGGTACTACATTGGAACTAGTAAGGAAAGATAGAAATCATTATGTACTTGCTTCTGTCCTTAAAAAGACTAAAATTTAGTATGGAAGCTAAGACATACATAAAGTATGCATAAAACGAAGTAGAAGTGGAAAATTGCTAAACAGTTATAACAAGAATTTAGAAGTGGAAGAAATTCATTATGACTGAATATACTATAGGCAGTGATGGATTTGTTTTTTATAATAACAATTATGCAGCATCTTCTGTTTTTGTTATTTTTACCAGCTTCCTTAGATTACAATCAGAAATTGGGGCAGCGATTTTACAAACTGATGATCCAAATTAGAATGAAAGTTTGGAAAGCAATAGAAATAAACTCGCTGAATCCAAGGTTTCAGCTGCAAGAAAAGAAAAGCAGAAGTGTTAACTAAAACATTATAGGAGGTATTCTGGAGAGACCATCGCATCTGGACACAGCAGAAGCCCACTAGAACAACAGAGTAGACTGTATGAATTACACGGATGCCAAAGGAAGACAAGCTTTGCTGATATCAAAGACCTAAGAAAGCACTAATGTATTCCAATATTATAAAATAACAGACATTCATAGTGAAATTCTTAAAATGCATGCGAAAATACTTTTTTCAGTGTGCTTTATTTACTAAGAGCAGAAATGTTTTTCTTTAAAAATCTTTTTGTTTCTGTAAAAAGATAATCTGAGGCATATTAATAGCTTATTTGGATAAAAATTCGTTTCAGTCAGGTAGCATCAATAGTAAGTGGTTAGGAGGACTCCACCCATAGGATCCTCAGAGAGAGAATTTAACAGAGAAAAGGTGGAAGAAAAGTTAAGGAGATTACTGATTGGCTATCAATTAAAGTCTGGCTGGCTATGATTGGTTGTCCTCCGTTGGTTGGTTGTTTAGTCACTAAGTCGTGTCTGACTCTTGGGACCCCGTGGACTGTATGTAGCCTGCCAGCTCCTCTGTCCATAGAATTCTTGAGGCAAGAATACTGGAGTGGGTTGCCAGTTCCTTCGGTTTCCATTTCCTAACCTTGAGGCTTTTTGTTTGTTTTGGTAGCCTGGGCTTCCCGGGTGGTGCTAGTGGTAAAGATACTACCTGCCAATGCAAGAGACATAATAAACGGGGGTTCAGCCCGTTGGTAGGGAAGATCCCCTGGAAGAGGAAATGGCAACCCACTCCAGTATTCTTGCCTGAATAATCCCATGGACAGAGGAGCCTGGTGGGCTAGAGTCCACGGGGTCGCAAAGAGTCAGACACGACTGAACACATAGGCAAGCCTTTCAACTTAACGGCCTCTTTAATTAATTTAATACTTCCTGATGTGTTAAAATGACAGCACGCATATAATTTCTCTTATTTAGGGATAAGACTGAATAAAACACATTCTGGTAAAATGACATGCTATTTTCAAAGACATCAGCCAGCAAATGAGAGGAGCTAGAAAGAGTTTTTCCTTATTTCTGTATCAGTCTATTTAAGACTTGTTGTGCTATTCATAGAAGAAAAAGATGATGGATCTTCTCCACTGGTCTCTATCATCATTAAGTCCCAAACTGTTTGGAGCACTTTCACTTAGGTTTGTTAACAAAAGTGAATGAAATGACTTCTTCCTTTATCTTGTTTTGCTTGTCCTTTGAAGTAGGCTGGAGTAAACTTTCATTGTGCACATTGCATTCATGTTTAATTTCAAATAGAGAATAGGACTTTTGAAAAAAACTAGCTGTTGATTGCAGTGATTTTTTTTTTTTTTTTTCCAAAACGTCTGTGGTGATTGGTTCAACAGTTAATTAGTGTGTTGTGAAAGGAAGTAGGTCAGTAAGTGGGGTTTTCAATATGCAAAGATTTGGTAGTGCTCCTTACAGGAATGACTGAATTATATCTTCTGTAATGTAATATATGTTCTCTGGGAGCCTGTGTGTGAAAACAACAGTGTCCATTTTTGTGTGTGTGTGATTTCTGTGCTTGGCTTTGATTTGTAAAACCCAATTAATGTGCTTTGCAATTTCCAATGTGACAAATCGCTCTATCTCAGAGATTATATAGATAATAAAAGAAAAGAAAGATACCTTCTTTAAAGGTACTTATTTTTAAATTTTAGATTCATATTTGTTCATTTATTTGGCTGTGCCCAGTCTTTGTTGAGGCACACAGGATATTCGTTGCAGTGGCATATGAAATCTTTAGTTGTGGCATGTGAATGCTTGGGCTTCCTTGGGGCTTAGATGGTAAAGAATCTGCCTGTAATGTGGGAGACCCAGTTTTTATCCCTGGATCTGGAAGATCCTTGCAGAAGAGTATTCTTGCCTGGAGAATTCCATGGAGAGAGGAGTTCAGCAGGCTTCAGTCTGTTTTGTGGCATATGAGATCTAGTTCCCTGACCAGAGTTTAAACATGGGTTCCCTGCATTGGGTGTATGGAGTCTTAGTTATTGGACCACCAGTGGAAGTCCCATGGTGTTCTTAAAGGGACATTTCAACTCTCTCTCTCCTTCCTCTACATATCTTTACCTATACTACAGTTGTAAATAAAATGAATATAAAGTGAAGGGAGGGGAATACCATCTTACTTACCAAATGTTGGGCCATGAAGGCAAGAGCTGTTTGCTTTTGATGAAGGTGGGGGAGGAGACACTATGAGAATTAACTTCTCTTGAGCAGTGTTCAGAGAGAGGACCCTCTGTGGGATTCTAGGTAAAAGTTGGATGTGAAGCTGTTCTCTCTTTTTTGGTTTGCTCAAGCTATTCTCAAACTGGAATAAGACTGACCTGATGTGTGTGCACACCTGTGCTCAGTCATGTCCGACTTTTTGCAACCCCATGAACTATAGCCTGCCAGACTTCTCTGTCCACAGAATTCTCCAGGCAAGAATACTGGAGTGGGTTGCATTTCCTTCTCCAGGGGATCTTCCCAACCCAGGGATTGAACCTGAATCTCCTGTGTCTTCTGCATTGGCAGGGGGATTCTTTATCACTGCACCACCTGGGAAGCCAATATGATCTGAAAAACAGACATCTAATTCATTAATCCCAGCCGCTGGGCCCCCCTTAAGGAAGGAGTCTTACTCACCAGTGAGTTTGGGGTGTTCTCGGTTATCTTGTGTGTTCTCTGGCCACGGCTTAGATGGATGAAGCATTCGCTGGCTACTGTCTTGGTGTTTATGTTATACATAATATCTTAGCCAGTGCTGGTACTTATCATTATCTACATAGCACACAGTATGTACTTTAGAAATATGTATGATGTTTACATATAACAGAATCTTCTTTTCTATTTTGATGCAAATATGATAAGTGACATAGAATTTTGGGTGTAATGGGAAGAAGAACAGTAAAGGGCTTTGCAATTTCCCTAAAGCCATGTTTATCACAGTTTCTTTTCAGGGAATTATCTGATACACCAAACATCTTGTTCCTTGGAATTGGTCTGAGTAGATTTATTTGTTTTTGTGCGTGAACAGAATGTGTGGAACCTGGGAAAAACTTTCAGACTGATATTACTCTCTAGACTAAAAAGTTTTTTGGGTGTGAGTTTGAGGTACATTTTTCTGGCTCTTTTAGTGAAACGTATTGTCTAGATGGAAAAAAAGTAGGCCAATACAATGAACTATTATAAGATGTGATCAAAACTAAAAATGAAGAAGGAATTCATAGGGCCCAGACTCCATCTCAGGCCTATCCGTGCTAGTCGTGCGAGGCCACCTCTCCAGTGGACTCTGAATTCTGTGCTAAGCGCCTGTGGGAATGACAATGGAAGGATAAGACCCCCTCTGGGCAGGGGAATCTTGAAGATCACATCCAGGTTACTCATTGCCTAAGAGAAAACAGACACTAATCACCCCTACCTCCAGATAGTAGCTATCGGAATGTAACCACAGGCTTATCGGTTATTAACTGGTTGGAATGTAACCCCGGGCTTATTGATTATTAACTGTTTGAATACATAACATGTGAATGATGGGGTTATTGTGATTGTATTTAGCCTTCCTTTGTAAGCCTCAAGGGATTTGGGGTGGTGGGTTTAGACACGTACACATGGGGTATAAAAGATTTTCACAAATGCTGGCCGGGGTCCTTGGCTAAGAGGAGACTCTACATTGGGCCCGCCGGTGTAATAAACTGCACTCCACTATCTGCATTGTCCTTCTGAGTGCGTTTGTTTCCTGGAAAGCATGGCTATAACAATAAAAATAAGATGGTCTTTGAATCTAAATTTTTTTGAATTGTAATATCTTATATTGAGGTCATCAAACTCAACTATAATGAACCACCTGGAAGTGATGTAAAATTGGAATAGCATATAATATACTGGAGTTGGTAGCCATTCCCCTCTCCAGGTAGGAGAAAATAACAAAGTCTAAATAATCTTGGAAAAATGCAACTTAAGTTGTATTACAGCTAGCCTTGTGTGATGTTTATGATAAATATAGACATACATCACTTTCCTGTTAATGCAAGGCACACTTTTTTAGTAAATTAACCTCTATCAGAGCACAGTAATACAAGTAGTATCCATGGATTGTTTTTAAAAATATTAAGAAAAATTCTTGCTTATATTTACAAAAGACTACCCGTCATAGCCTAACTCAGTAGTGAAGATGAAAAAGAAAATTCAGAGGACTCTATCACAGGCCTATGATAGGTTTTGGGGAATCTTCATGGGCAATTACTGATCAACTGAAAATCTAATTATAGCAGTTAAAAATTACTATATGTAGGTAGGATGTGGTAGATCTACTGCCTGTGTATTTTAATAAAAAAAAAAAAAAATAACAGTACTAGGAATGCTAAGGTAGTATTTAATTTGATGGAAAATCATGGCAGAGTTTCTCAAATTTCAGCAAGTGTCTTGTCATACTATTCTTTTTTAAAAAAATATTTATTTCTTTATTTTTATTTTTGTTTCATCAGGTCTCAGCTGCAGCATGCATGATCTTTGTTGTAGGGTGAGGGCTTCTCTCTAGGTGTAGCATGTGGTCTCAGTATTTGCAACACATGAGTTTAGTTTCCTTGCAGCATATAGGATCTTAGTTCCCCAACCAGAGATTAACACATTAATTTTTAACTGTTCTTATACAATTAAAGTACTGACTCTAGCTGCAGTGAACACATCTGAGGATAATTCTGTCTGGAGAGTGAAAGTGTTAGTTGCCCAGTCGTGTCCGACTCTTTGGCTCCTCTGTCCATGGAATTCTCCAGGCAAGATAACTGGAGTGGGTTGCCATGCCCTTCTCCAGGAGATTTTCCCAGCCCAGGGATCAAACTGAGGTCCCTTGCATTGCAGGTGGATTCTTTACCATCTAAGCCACCAAGAACAATGCAATTCTGTCTGGAAGTAAGTAAAAAATTAAAAAAAATAAAAATAAAAAAATCCAACCATGGAACTAGTATGTTTTCCTTTTCATCTTGTTTATTTGATGTCAGCCTCAACAAAGTCTGCTCAATGTGTGTGTGTGTTTCTTTTTTTTTTGATAGGTTTATTTCTTGAGACTCTTAAGGCTATGGTACGTGAAATGGTGTGGGTGTGGTGTTACACCTTTAGGTAGATTCTTTCATTTTTTTGCACAACCACATGTCTTCATACATGTAAATTCATTGTTTAGGTATTACGGGGTGACGAGGAAGATAATGATGTATAAACCATGCTACTACCTAGTTTGTGGTAAAGAAACATATGAAAAATGTCACTACCATACAAGCTTTCATGTCCTAGTGATAAAGATACATAGTTAAAAGATGTAAGGATTCAGAAGAAAGAGAAATCACGTTTGGAATGTCAACAGGAAAGACTACCAGAGTCTTTTATAGCATTACTGTGTGGGAACTAAGTGTAGTGAGGAAAGCCAAAGCACAAGGGTCTTTAGGAAAGAGAAGCAATCAAATATTTTCAGAAACAACAAATTTTATGAAGATGGCTGTAAAGCTCGAAAAGCAGTTAAGTTCATATGGTACAAGTCCGTATATTCCAACTTTCACAACTTATACTGAATATACTGGTCTTTAGAAAGAAAAGTCATGACAGCAGCAAGGGACCACAAGGTAAAATATCATTCAGACACATTGTTTAAAATACTTCAAAACAACTGGACATTACTTAGCAACAGGAATGACAGAATGGTTCCCTAACTTCCAAAACAGGTGGGATGTTACACCTTCTCCCCTGTTTGGTCATTAAGTGTTTCTAAGCCTTACAGGATAACCAAGTTTATACACAATGCTTGACATTTAGTTTTCTCTTTTTAATTTAGTTCAACATGAATGTTTCTGATGAGAAATACTGGAGTCTTTGTTACTGTCTATCTTGAAAAATCTAGGCCTACAGAGTCTTTTAAAGTACTTTTCACCTGCAAGGAAATGAATTCTCTAAGATTATTAAATATGACTATACAGAAAAATTTCCAGAGAATTGCAGAAGTGTCACAAAGGTAAGAGCCACCTTTATTTTCTTTTTGAGCACATTGTTACTCAGTGATACTAACAGCTGATGCCATGGTCTATATCTTTTTAAACAATCTCTCTTATTTTTGAAAAATAAAAATGCACACATAAAAATAAGATCAAATGTTATATTATCCCAGACACTTCAGGGAAACACACACACAAACACGGATACATACCCCAGAAGACTTTTATAGAATGTTGATGAAGGCATGATTTATATCAGCCTCAAACAGGAAACTGCCCAAATGCCCATAAATATGAGAAAAATGGAAAATTGGGGTAAGGTTATGCAATGCAATTCTTCCCAATGTAATTCTAAATATGTTGTAAATAAGGAACATATTTCACTTCAGTTCACTTCAGTCACTCAGTCATGCCTGACTCTTTGTGCTCCCATGGACTACAGCACGCCCAGGCCTCATTGCCCATTACTAACTTACAGAGTTTACTCAGACTCACTTGCATTGAGTCAGTGATGGCATCCATCCATCTCATCCTCTGTCTCTGTCGTCCCCTTCTTCTCCTGCCCTCAGTCTTTCCCAGCATCAGGGTCTTTTCCAATGAATCAGTTCTCCCCATCAGTTGGCCAAAGTATTGGAGTTTCAGCTTTAGCATCAGTCCTTCCAATGAATATTCAGGACTGATATCCTTTAGGATGGGCTGGTTGGATCTCCTTGCAGTCCAAGGGACTCTCAAGCATCTTCTCCAACACCATAGTTCAAAAGTATCAATTCTTCGGTGCTCAGCTTTCTTTATAGTCCATTTCTCATATCCGTTCATGACTACTAGAAAACCCATAGCTTTGACTAGATGGGCCTTTGTTGGCAAAGTAATATCTCTGCTTTTTAATATGCTGTCTAGGTTGGTCATAACTTTTCTTCCAAGGAGTAAGCGTCTTTTAATTTCATGGCTGCAGTCCCCATCTGCAGTGATTTTGGAGCACAAAAATATAAAGTCTGTCACTCTATCCACTGTTTCCCCATCTATTTTCCATGAAGTGATGGGAACAAATGCCATGATGTTAGTTTTCTGAATGTTGAGTTTAAAGCGCACTTTTTCACTCTCCACTTTCACTTTCATCAAGAGGCTCTTTAGTTCTTCTTCGTTTTCTGCCATAGGGGTGGTGTCATCTGCATATCTGAGATTATTGATATTTCTCCCAGCAATCTTGATTACAGCTTGCGCTTCATCCAGCCCAGTGTTTCTCATGATGTACTCTGCATATAAATTAAATAAGCAGGAGTGATATTATACAGCCTTGACATACTCTTTTCCCTATTTGGAGACAGTCCTTTGTTCTACATCCAGTTCTAACTGTTGCTTCCTGACCTGCATACAAGTTTCTCAAGACGCAGGTCAGGTGGTCTGGTATTCCTATCTCTTTCAGAATTTTCCATAGTTTGTTGGGATCCACACAGTTAAAGGCTTTGGCATAGTCAATAAAGCAGAAATAGATGTTTTTCTGGAACTCTCTTGCTTTTTTCGATGATCCACCAGATATTGGCAATTTGATCTCTGGTTCCTCTCCGTTTTCTAAATATAGCTTGAATTTCTGAAAGTTCATGGTTCACATATTGCTGAAGCCTGGCTTGGAGAATTTTGAGCATTAGCTTCCTAGCATGTGAGATGAGTGCAACTGTGCTGTAGTTTGAGCATTCTTTGGCATTGCCTTTCTTAGGGATTGAAGTGAAAACTGAACTTTTCCAGTGCCGTGGCCACTGCTGAGTTTTCCAAATATGCTGGCATATTGAGTGAAGCACTTTCACAGCATCATCTTTTATGATGTGAAATAGCTCAATGGAATTCCATCACCTCCACTAGCTTTGTTCATAGTGATGCTTCCTAAGGCCCACTTGACTTCACATTCCAGGCTATCTGGCTCTAGGTGAGTGATCACACCATTATGATTATCTGGGTCATGAAGATCTTTTTTGTACAGTCCTGTGTGTTCTTGCCACCTCTTCTTAATATTTTCTGCTTCTGTTAGGTCCATACCATTTCTGTCCTTTATTGAGCCCATCTTTGCATGAAATGTTCCCTTGGTATCTCTAATTTTCTTGAAGAGATCTCTAGTCTTTCCCATTCTATTGTTTTTGTCTATTTCTTTGCATTGATCAGCAAGGAAGGCTTTCTTATCTCCCCTTGCTATTCTTTGGAACTCTACACTCAAATGGGTATATCTTTCCTTCTCTCCTTTGCCTTTCACTTCTCTTCCTTTCACAGCTATTTGTGAGGCCTCCTCAGACAACCATCTTGCCTTTTTGCATTCCTTTTTCATGGGGATGGTCTTGATCCCTGCCTCCTGTACAATGTCACGAACCTCCATCCATAGTTCTTCAGACACTCTGTCTAGCAGATCTAATCCTTTGAATCTATTTATCGTGTCCACTATACAATGGTAAGGGATTTGATTTAGGTCACAACTGAATGGTCTAGTGGTTATCCCTACTTTCTTCAGTTTAAGTCTGAATTTGGCAATAAGGAGTTCACGGTCTGAGCCACAGTCAGCTCCTGGTCTTGTTTTTGCTGACTGTATAGAGCTTCTCCATCTGTGGCTGCAAAGAATATAATCAATCTGATTTCAGTATTGACCATCTGGTGAAGTCCATGTGTAGAGTTTTCTCTTATGTTGTTGGAAGAGGGTGTTTGCTATGACCAATGCATTCTCTTGGCATAACTCTATTAGCCTTTGCCCTGCTTCATTCTGTACTCCAAGGCCAAATTTGCCTGTTACTCCAGGTTTTTCTTGACTTGCTACTTTTGCATTCCAGTCCCCTATCATGAAAAGGACATCTTTTTTGCGTGTTAGTTCTAGAAGGTCTTGTAGGCCTTGATAGAGCCATTCATCTTCAGCTTCTTCAGTATTACTGGTCATGGCATAGACTTGGATTATTATGATATTGAATGGTTTGCCTTGGAAACAAACAGAGATCTTTTTGTCGCTTTTGAGATCACATCTAAGTACTGCATTTTGGACTCTTTTGTTGACTATTATGGCTACACCATTTCTTCTAAGGGATTCTTGCCCACAGTAGTAGATATAATGATCATCTGAGTTACATCCACCCCTTCAGTCCATTTAGTTCCCTGAGTCCTCAAATGTCGATGTTCACTCTTGCCATCTCCTGTTTGACCACTTCCAATTTGCCTGAATTCATGGACCTAACATTCCAGGTTCCTATGCAATGTTGCTCTTTACAGCATCAGACTTCACTCCCATCACCTATCACAACCACAACTGGGTGCTGTTTTTGCTTTGGCTCCATGTCTTCATTCTTTCTGGAGTTATTTCTCCACTGATCTCCAGTAGCATATTGGGCACATACTGACCTGGGGAGTTCATCTTTCAGTGTCCACCATAGTTTGGCCCCAGGTAAATAACAAGGAGGGAACACAGCCCCACTCATCAACAGAAAATTGGATTAAAGATTTACTGAGCATGGCCCTGCCCATCAGAAAAATACCCAGTTCCCCCCTCAGTCAGTCTCTCTCATCAGGAAGCTTCCATAAGCCTCTTATCCTTCTCCATCAGAGGGCAGACAGAATGAAAACCACAATCACAGAAAACTAATCAGTCTTATCACATGGAACACAGCCTTGTCCAACTTAGTGAAACTATGAGTCATGCCTTGTAGGGCCACCCAAGACAGACGGGTCATGGTGGAGAGTTCTGACAAACGTGGTCCACTGGAGAAGGGAATTGCAAACCGCTTCCCTGGTGGCTCAGAGGTTAAAGCATCTGCCTGCAATGCGGGAGACCTGGGTTTGATCCCTGGGTCAGGAAGATCCCCTGGAGAAGGAAATGACCACCCACTCCAGTATTCTTGCCTGGAGAATCCCATGGATGGAGGAGCCTGGTGTGCTACAATTTACAGGGTCAAAGAGTCAGACAAGACTGAGCAACTTCACTTTCACTTTCAGTATTCTTGCCTTGAGAACCCCATGAATAGTATGAACAGTATGAAAAGGAACATATTTAGACAGAAACAATATAACTCAACATAAAAAGAGTGAAAAACAACTTACACAAAATAACACAATATGTATTATTTTGTACATATGAACTTGTAGAATTGGCAAAATTTTTCTATGGTGAGACAAAAAAACAATGGTTGTCTCTAGAATGGGTGGGAAAGTGAAAGAGTCTGGAGTCTGCAGATATGGGTGTTACATGTAACCATCCACTTGTCAAAACTCAGTGAATGTTCACCAAAAGTTCCTGCTTTTCAATGTATATAAGTTTAAACTCTAAAGAAAATAAACTAGCAAACAAATATTTAATCTTAGTAAATTACATGCAAGATTAAGTATTTAGAGAAATTCTACTGCTGTCTGAAATTTACTTTGAAATATACCAAAAATAAGATTTATGAATGAGGAATAGAGGGATGGATCAATATGTTATAAAGGAAGCACAGCAAAATGTTTAAATTATAAGCTAGGCAATGGTGGGTATATTGATATGCACTGAAGAAGTCTGAAGTTTTCCTATTTGCACATTTTCACAAGTAAATCTTGGAAAGCTTAGGCTCTTTGTTCATTTTTAATATATTAAAGCATTGAACACAATGTCTGGTGTTTAGGGAGTGTCTAATTAAACTTTAGAAATGAAAAGAAATAAATGGATAAATAAGCAGAATTATGGACATGAAGCCCCAATAAAATATCCTGTCATCAGGGCCCTTTTCTTGGCACTTTACTAATTATCTTTGTGACCCTGACTGAAACCTGATCCTACCCTTTCCTTCTTTCCTAGATCAGCACTGACAAACAGTTGAGATGATTCTTTCTCAGCTGCAAAGGATTCACATCTGGTTGGTCCCAGTCCCAAGCACCAGGGAAGGAGACAAAGGAGGAAATCACAGAAAAAGGTTACTATTTTGATCACAATAATTTCAGAAAATCTGTAATCTTAGATGATTCAGTAGTCTGAGGTTGTTGCTTTAATGCTTAACATTGCTCAGTTTAACAGGCAGTCTTTCAGGTCTCTCTCTTTTCCCTCTCAAATCCAAGATGAAACATAGATTTAAGAAAGAAGTGGGTAGCTTATAAGATCTCAAGGTGATGGGAAGAGACAGGGTCATAAAACTATAGTACCCCATTTTATACTTAATTGCAAGAGCTGAATCAGGAATCTTCCTGGATTGATAACTCTGGTGCAAAATTTGTCACATTTGAATTTCTATTTGCTGAATATTTTGCTGCTAAAATCTTTGTCTGGATTAATGCTGGTCTTTTCCTATGCTTCATCTTCTTCCCAATTTTCTTTGACTAGGTTTGTACTGATTTCATAGGGCAGCTGCAACAAATGACCACAAGCTTGGTAGTTTAAAACAACACTCATGTATGCTGTCACAGAACAGGAGACTAGAAATCTGAACTCAAGATGCTGGTAAATTTGATTTCTTTTAGAGGCTCTGCCCCTAAACCCTCTCTTTCCCAGCTTCTGATAGTTGGAATAGTCCTTGGCATCCCTTGGTTTGTTGATGCATCACTCCAATATGCCTCCATATTTTACTAGCATCTTCTCTACATGTCTCCTGTCTTCGCACCAGACCTTCTTATAAAAACATTAGTCATTGTTTTTAGGGTCCTTCTTAATCTATAATAACTTTTTCTTAACTAATTACATCTGCAAACATCCAATGTCTAAATACTATCACATTCTGAGGTTCTGATTGGGCATTAATTTTTTTTTGGTGGGGGGGGGGGGCGGGGGAGGTCACTATTCAACTTGGTACAAGCCTCAGCATTATTCTAGCTTTGCTTAATCCCTGAAATCTGACTGTAGTTTCCTGTCTGGTACAAGTATCCTCTCCTGTGCCTGCCAGTCACAGGCCACTTTTCCCTCTGGAAGTAGCTAATTCTGACATACTTTTCAAGTAGGTTACAGCTGATGTTTTTTGTTCCTATTTGCTAGAAATCAGGACATTTTGTGTTCTTGTAAACGTCAGATAATAAACTGCTGTTAGTGCAGGGACCATACTTAAAACTGCTGCTCTAGATGTAACTAGCATAGTTTGTCCTCATGGTCTGAGAAGATCTGTACACACATCTGGACACATTACCCCACACCCCTTCTCAGTTAGAAGGTGAGGGTTTCAAATTTTTTATTTTCTCTTTACAAGATCCCTTCTATTTGAGTGTAATAAGCTTCATTGACTAACAGTTCTCAGAGGAAGTGATATCCTAATCGTTCTATGGGAAAAAAACAAACAAACAAACCAACAAACTATGAACTAGTGACCTGGACTAGATGCCAATATGTACAATGGGAGATAAAGAAAATTACAGAATTTCTTTCTTCTAAAGTAATTCTGTCATTTCTTTGATTGTTAATTTAGAATCTGAATTTTTATTCTTTTTTCTCTACTTTCTAGTTACCTTAGCAAACTGAATTTCTACACTCTTAAAAGTTAAACTGTAGTGCATTAAAATTTTGGAGTTTATTTGAGCAAACATCAAGTTGAATCAGTTAATGCCAAATAGAAAAAGGCTTGGAGCTTTCCACCAGCAGGAAATGTGGGAAAGCAAATGGGCAAGCAAAGCAAGGAAATTCTTTGATTGGCTATAGCTAAGGTTGTTGCCTTTTTTGGGAAACCTAGCTGACAGTTAGGGATTGGTTTTTCTTTTTAATTTTTTTAATCTTGAGGCATTTACAGGGATTGACTCTGACTTGGGGAGGAAGGGGAGATTGCTAGTTGTAAGAGAAGTGATGTCAGGTTGGCTCATCAGCTACCAGGGAAACCGGCAGAGGGGCATGCCCCTCACCATCCCTTTGATAGGAGCAGTCACTAGCTGGGGGCCTGAGGCAAGTGTATAGGAAGGTCAGTCATGTGTGTAGGGTATAGTTGATGCAGGTACTGGTCTGGCAGGGGATGTGCAGAGACAAGAGAATAGCCACCTTGAGTGACCTGACCATATAAGCTCCCTAAGTCTAACGGCTTCCTGTTTAATAAATTTAAGAGCACCATCCACAGCCCTGGACCAAGTGGACCCCTGAGGCTGAGGCTAACTAGCCTGGGTAGGGGAAAATACAAAGAAGAAAGTACCGTAATAAAAACAAAATCCCTTGCCTATCACAACATTCACACTTTTAGTTTTTTAACAAATATTTATCGATTGCCAACAACATTCTCAGAGATCTCACACACAGTGTTTCACACATATTACTATTTCAACAACTTACAACCAACGGATGCACCCTACCATCCTGCTGCACACTGTTCTCCAGCAGTCCCTAGCTGTCAAAGCATTTTTCCTGCATTTTCTCATTTGCAATTCAAACTTTCAAGGATTAGAGTGCTTATTCTTAGCTGCAAGTATTGAGGCTCAAATAAGCACAAGGTTATAGAACTATTACAAGGAAAAAAATCAGAAAAAATTCAGCTTTTGTGAAACTTATTTTAGTGCACTTTACATGTATCCCTAGAGAAAGATTATGTAATTCTGTCAAAAATAGTATTGTCTTAGGCATCTCGTAGAATTTTTGAGGCTAAGGTTTATAGTGTGCATCCCAAAGAAAAAAACTTGGGGTGGGGGACGGTCTTTCTGTTTCCCACAGCGTTGTTAAAAGAATTAAGTAATATTTACTTGAAAGATTTTACAAAAATTAAAATAATATTATTTTATATTATGTTTATAGGTGCGTAACACAGTACTTTTGCAGATCAGACCATGCTAGCTGACTACCACGTTCATTTTCTACTTCTTTATTCATAACAAGATTCTATTTTTTTACCTGTGTAGGATAAGAGCTATGTTGTCAGACCCAATTGCAGCTGAAAGAACCATGTGACTAACATCTAACCACAAGTTTGAAATATAAATTTGAGATTTAAAAAAAGCCATCTGCTGGTGAAGAAAAGACAAAAGTCCTCCCTTACCAAGAATCTTGCACTGTTATAAAAGTGGAGGTCCACTATCGCTGGAGAACAGGACACTTGCTCCAATCCAGGAGCTCCTCCCCCAAATAGTTCAGGGACCCGAAACAGCATTCAGCTGCCATGGGAGAAGGGTCAGGAGTGCTAAGCCCCATTCTTCTTATGAGAGCACATGTGGCCTGAGCCCACAGCTGGAGCAAGAGAACTGAGCCATCTAGCACCCATCAGGAGCTTCTCTTCAAGTTAGAAGCAACAGGAGTTGACCTCCAGGCTTTTGTTTACCTTCTGCACCTGTATCATGCCTGCCTGCTGAAAACTGAGGGTAGAGTAAGAACACTGGTGAAAAACTCTCAGGATTCCTGGGATCCTTGATAAGCACAAAGCAGAAAATTCCATCTCTGGAGTAATTTGAAGTCTGTGGTGCCTCAAACCCAGCTTAACTACTCACTGGAATGACACAATCACTCCCATTGACAGTATGACAGAAAAAGAGGTGTTCATTAAAACTATTTACCTCCATCTCTACTCCACATACAATGCCCAATATGTATTGATAATGAAAACTATGCAACAACAAAATATGAAAAAATTACCAATTGTCATTAGAAAAAGCAATCAATAAAACCAGACTCAGAGTCATCGGAAATATCAGAGACTGTAACATAATTATGATTAATATATTATGGTTTAATGGTAAAGAAAGGTTTTATTTCAAATGACTTCAAAATAATTGTAAACTCTGCTCAATGTTATGAACCAGCCTGGAAGGGAGGGGAGTTTGGGGGAGAATAAATACATGTATATGGATGGCTGATTCCCTTCACTGCTCACTTGAAACTATCACAGCAATGTTAACCAGATACATATCCATACAAAACAAACAGGTTTTAAAAATTGTATTCAACATACACAGTAGGATATATCTTAATGTTAAATACACATTAAGCTGTTTTCTATAAAGATATTAATAGTAGTATTAAAATCACTGTTTTCAAGTTATATATATTATATATAAAATGTAGTTCTTAGTGTCATGATGCAAAGCATTGAAATATAAATATAAAATGGTATGTGAATAAAACAAACAAGTATTTATGCTAAAGTTATTCAGAAACACAAATGCAGGTGTAAGAGTAATACTCAAAGATCTTAGTAAAAATATTACATTTTTACAAATCCTAAACTTGAATATCAAGGCTATAAACTTACACAGTAGTTTCTCCCTAAATAAGACTATAAAAAGTGACCATCCAATAATAATAAGCATGCCTACCATAAATGCTATTTTCCACTAAAGGGAAGCAGACAGCAGAAATACATACCTTTAGATCTGAGATAGGAGACATGCAAGATGAATTTTGACTATTTTGCTCAAAAGCAAAGACAATGGGGTTGCATTAAAATGATACATGAGTCACATTAAAGGGTATCCTAGTAGCAAATAGGGACAAATTTCAACATTAAAGAAAATAAACTAGAAAGAAAGTAAACATATATATTAAGTTCATGAGTTCTTAAAAAATAGGAAAACTGTCATGAAGCTCTTCACATTTGAATTTGTTTACAAACCAATTTGTTATTCTGAAAAATGCTAAACAAAGAGAAGGCATCAACCATACATGTAGTCATTTCTGTTGCTGTTCATTTGCTAAGTCATGTTCGACTCTGCGACGCCCATTAAATGCAGCACCCAGGCCTCCCTGTCCTTCACCATTTCCCGGAGTTTACTCAAACTCATATCCAGTGAGTCGGTGATGCCATCCAACCATCTCATGCTCTGTCACCTCCTTCTCCTCCTGACTTCAATCTTTCCCAGCATCAGGATCTTATCCAATGAGTATGCTCTTTACTTTAGGTGGCCAAAGTATCAAAGCGTCAGCTTCAACATCAATCTTTCCAATGAATATTCAGGTTTGATTTCCTTTAGGACTGACTGGTTTAATTTCCTTGCTTTGCAAGGGAGTCTTAAGAGTCTTCTCCACCACAATTCAAAAGAATCAATTCTTTGGTGCTCTACCTTCACTGTGGTCCAACTCTCATATCCATACATGACTACTGGAAAAACCATAGCTTTGACTATATGGACCTTTGTTGGCAAAGTGATGTCTCTGCTTTTTAATATGCTGTCTAGGTTTGTCATAGTTTTCCTTTGAGGCAGCAAGTTTATTTTAATTTCATGGCTGCAGTCACCATCCACAGTGATTTTGGAGCCCACGAAAATAAAATCTGTCATTGTTTCCATGTTTTCCCCATCTATTTGCCATGAAGAGATGAGACCAGATGCTATGATCTTCATCTTTTGAATGTTGACTTTTAAGCAAGCTTTTTCGCTCTCCTTTTTCACCTTCAAGAGGCTCTCTATTTCCTTTTTGGTTTCTGCCATTAAAGTGGTATGATCTGCATATCTGAGGTTGATATTTCTCCCAGCAATCTGATTCCACCTTGTGATTCATACAGGCTGATATTTCACATGAAGTACTCTTCATATAAGTTAAATAAGCAGGGTGACAGTGTACAACCTTGACATACTCCTTCCCCAATTTTGAAGCAGTCCACCATTTCATGTCTGGTTCTAACTGTTGCTCCTTGTCTTGAATACAGGATTCTCAAGAGACAGGTAAGATGGCCTGGTATATCACCTATTCAAGAATTTTCCAGTTTGTTGTGATCCACATAGTTGAAGGTTTTAGCACAGTCAATGAGGCAGAAGTAGATGGTTTTGTTTTTTCTTTTCAAAATTCCCTTGCTTTTTCTATGATCCAGCAGATGTTGGCAATTTCATCTCTGGTTCCTGGTTCCTATGCCTTTTCTAAATCCAGCTTGTTCTCAGTTATATAAGTCCTTGGTTCACATACGGCTGAAGACTAGCTTGAAGGGTTTTGAGAATAATCTTCTAGCATGTGAAATGAGTGCAATTGTATAGTAGTTGAACATTCTTTGGCATTACCTTCCTTTGGGCATTAAAGGAAAAATGAGCTTTTCCAGTCCCATGTCCACTGCTAAGTTTTCCAAATTTCCTTACACATTGACTGCAGCAGTTTAACAGCATCGTCTTTTAGGATTTTAAATAGCTCAGCTGGAATTCTGTCACCTCCACTAGCTTTGTTCATATTAATGCTTCCTAAGGCTCACTTGACTTCACAGTCTGGAATATCTAGCTCTAGGTGAATGATCACACCACTGTGGTTATCCAGGTTATTCAGTCAGTTCAGTTCAGTCACTCAGTCGTGTCCAATTCTTTGCGACCACATGGACTGCATGCAGCACTCCAGGCCTCCCTGTCCATCACCAACACCCTGAGCTTGCTCAAACTCATGTCCATCGAGTCGGTGATGCCATCCAATCGTCTCATCCTCTGTCATCCCCTTCTCCTCCTGCCTTCAATCTTTCCCAGCATCAGGGTCTTTTCCGAGGAGTCTTCTAATCAGGTAGCCAAAGTATTGGAGTTTCAGCATCAGTCCATCCAATGAATATTCAGGACTGGTCTCCTTTAGGATGGACTGGTAGGATCTCCTTGCAGTCCAAGGGACTCTCAAGAGTCTTCTCCAACACCACAGTTCAAAAGCATCAATTCTTCAGCACTCAGCTTTCTTTATGGTCCAACTCTCACATCCATACATGAACACTGGAAAAACCATGGCTTTGACTAGATGGACCTTTGTCAGTAAAGTAATGTGTCTGTTTTTCACCATGATGTCTAGGTTTGTCATAGATTTTCTTCCAAGGAGCAAGTGTCTTTTAATTTCATGGCTGCAGTCACCATCTGCAGTGATTTATTAACACATTTTTAAAGATATATATTTACTTTTATGTGAAGGATAATTAACAGAATTTTGTTGTTTTCTGTCAAACATCAACATGAATCTTCCATAGGTGTACATATATCCCCTCCCTCTTGAACCTCACTCCCATCTCCCTCTCCATCCCACCCCTCTAGGTAGATAAAGAGCCTCTATTTGAGTTCCCTGAGTCATTTAACAAATTCCCATTGGCTATCCATTTTGCACATGGTAATGTAAGTTTCCATATTACTCACTCCATACATCTTATCCCCTCTTTTCCCCCTCCTGTCCATAAATCTGTTCTCCATGTCTGTTTCTCCATTGCTGCCCTGCAAATAAATACACTGTTAAAATCTTTCTAGATTCCATATATATGCATTAGTATTTGATATTTATCTTTCACATTCTTACTCACTTCACTCTGTATAAAAGGTTCTAGATTCATCCACCTTGTTAGAACAGACTCAAATGCATTCCTTTTTATGGCTGAGTAATATTCCATCGCATATATGTACCAGCTTCTTTATCCATCCATCTTTTGATGGATATCTAGGTTCCTTCCATATTCTAGTTATTGTAAATAGCACTGAAATGAACATTGGGGAGCACGCGTCTTTTTCAATTTTGGTTTTCTCAGGGTATATGTCTAGGAGTGGGATTGGTGAGTCATATGGTGATTTTATTCCTAGTTTTTAAGGAATCTCCATACCATCTTCCATAGTCACTATATCAAGTTACTTTCCCACCAACAGTTCAAGAGGATTCCTTTTTCTCCACACCCTCTCCAGCATTTATTGTTTGTAGACTTTGATGATGGCCATTCTGACCAGTGTGAGGTGCTATCTCATTGTAGTGTTGATTTGCATTTCTCTAAGAATGCATTTCTCTAATAATGAGCAATGTTAAGCATCTTTTCATGTGTTTATTTGCCATCTGTATATCTTCTTTGGAAAAATATCTGTTTAGATCTTTTCCTCACTTTTTGATTAGGTTTGTTTCTCTGGCATTGAGTTATATGAGGTGCTTGTATGTTTTAGAAGTTAATCCTTTGCCAGTTGTTTCATTTGTTTTTATTTTCTTCCATTATGAGTGTTGTCTTTTCACCTTGTTTATTGTTTCCTTTGCTGTGCAAAAGCTTTTAAGTTTAAATAGGTCCCACATGTTTATTTTTGTTTTTATTTCCATTACTCTAGGAGGTGGGTCATAGAGGATCTTGCTTTGATTTATGTCATCATCAAGTGTTCTGCCTTTCTCCTTTTATAGTTTCTGGTCTTACATTTAAGTCATTAATCCATGAAGCAAAGAGAGCCTCTTCAATAAGTGGTGCTGAGAAAACTGGACAGCTACAGGTAAAAGAATGAAATTAGAACACTTCCTAACATGCATGAAATATTCTCTCAGCATCCATAATTTTCTTGAAGAGATCTCTAGTCTTTCCTATTCTATTGTTTTCCTCTATTTCTTTGCATTATTCACTTAAGAAGGCTATCTTATCTGTCCTTGCTATTCTCTGAAATTCTGTATTCAGTTTGGTTTATCTTTCCCTTTCTGCTTTGCCTTTCACTCCTCTTTTCTCAGCTATTTGTAAGGCCTCCTCAGACTACCATTTTGCCTTCTTCCATTTCTTTTTCTTAGGAATGGTTTTAATCACCACCTCCTGCACAGTGTTATGAACCTCCACCTATGTTGTTCAGGCACTCTGTCTACCAGATCTAATCCTTTGAATCTACTTGTCACCTCCACTGTATAATCATAAGGAATTTTACTTAGGTCATACCTGAATGGCCTAGTAGTTTTCCCTACTTTCTTCAATTTAAGCCATTTTTACTGGATCTACAAATTTTAATAACCTAATAATTGATGAGATATGTTATTTTTTAGGGAAGTAGTCCAGAAAGTAGTGCAAAAGGACTAACAAAGTTGAATATCAACAATTTGTAACCCCTGATAAGACAGTAAATTGAGGCTTTGATCTTAAATGACTGCCAATATCTTTATACAAAAGACTACTTGGAACTTTATTTTCAAAGAAAGAGACTGACCACACTTAGATCATTGATAAATCTTAACATTATTGAATGAGAGATAATCTGGATCACATTTCAAGTGATGCTCTAACATATAAATGGCACCACCTATGAATACATGGTGTTCTTTCAAAAAACTGAATCTGAATTCCATCTATCTAAAAATGTCCCTGAAATACAGAACATAGAAATGGCACCTCATAGGTGCAGTTTTCAAAGTCTATAATATAGAAAATTTTACCAAACAAATTACCCAAAGTTTTTGTTCTTCTTTTTTAAGAGAGGTAGAAACTATAGATTAAATAGACTTAATAATTCACATGCAAATTGTGAACCTCATTTTTATTCTAAATTGAGCAGATCAACTGTAAAAATATAATAAAATCAGGGAAATTTGAACAATAGCTGAATATTTGATAACTAGTTGATTATTGTTAACTTTTAGTTGTTATAGTGTGCTATTTTTATGTTTAAAGAAAAATATGCTGAGCATCTTTTCATGTGTTTGTTAGCCATCTGTATGTCTTCTTTGGAGAAATGTCTGTTTAGTTCTTTGGCCCATTTTTTTGATTGGGTCATTTATTTTTCTGGAATTGAGCTGCAGGAGTTGCTTGTATATTTTTGAGATTAATCCTTTGTCTGTTGCTTCATTTGCTACTATTTTCTCCCAATCTGAGGGCTGTCTTTTCACCTTGCTTATAGTTTCCTTTGTTGTGCAAAAGCTTTTAAGTTTAATTAGGTCTCATTTGTTTATTTTTGTTTTTATTTCCAATATTCTGGGAGGTGGATCATAGAGGATCCTGCTGAGATTTATGTCAGAGAGTGTTTTGCCTATGTTCTCCTCTAGGAGTTTTATAGTTTCTGGTCTTACATTTAGATCTTTAATCCATTTTGAGTTTATTTTTGTGTATGGTAAAAAGTGTTCTAGTTTCATTCTTTTACAAGTGGTTGACCAGTTTTCCCAGCACCACTTGTTAAAGAGGTTGTCTTTTTTCCATTGTATATCCTTGCCTCCTTTGTTGAAGATAAGGTGTCCATAGGTTCATGGATTTATCTCTGGGCTTTCTATTCTGTTCCATTGATCTATATTTCTGTCTTTGTGCCAGTACCATACTGTCTTGATGACTGTGGCTTTGTAGTAGAGCCTGAAGTCAGGCAGACTCATTATCAGAGAAATGCAAATCAAAACCACAATGAGGTACATGCCAGTCAGGATGGCTGCTATCCAAAAGTCTACAAGCAATAAATGCTGGAGAGGCTGTGGAGAAAAGGGAACCCTCTTACACTGTTGGTGGGAATGCAAACTAGTACAGCCACTATGGAGAACAGTGTGGAGATTCCTTAAAAAACTGGAATTAGAACTGGCATATGACCCAGCAATCCCACTTCTGGGCATACACACTGAGGAAACCAGATCTGAAAGAGACACGTGCACCCCAGTGTTCATCGCAACACTGTTTATAATAGCCAGGACATGGAAGCAACCTAGATGCCCATCAGCAGATGAATGGATAAGGAAGGTGTGGTACATATACACCATGGAATATTACTCAGCCGTTAAAAAGAATTCATTGGAATCAGTTCTAATGGGATGGATGAAACTGGAGCCCATTATACAGAGTGAAGTAAGCCAGAAAGATAAAGACCAATACAGTATACTAACACATATATATGGAATTTAGAAAGATGGTAATGATAACCCTATATGCAAAACAGAAAAAGAGACACAGATGTACAGAACAGACTTTTGGACTCTGTGGGAGAAGGCAAGGGTGCAATGTTTTGAGGGAACAGCATTGAAAAATATATATTATCTAGGGTGAAACAAATCATCAGCCCAGGTTGGATGCATGAGACAAGTGCTCGGGGGCTGGTGCACTGGGAAGACCCAGAGGGATCGGGTGGAGAGGGAGGTGGGAGGGGGGATCGGGATGGGGAATACATGTAAATCCATGGCTGATTCATGTCAATGTATGACAAAAACCACTACAATACTGTAAAGTAATTAGCCTTCAACTAATAAAAAAATAAATGGGGGGAAAAAAAGAAAAGTATGCTGATCTTTTAGATTTAAATACTGAAGTGTTAACATATTAGAAGTTATAATGTATATTTTTGTTTTAAAACAATTTATATGTGTTAGGTTAAGGAAGAAGTGGTTGGGGGCGTATAGAAAAAAAATAAAATTGACCATGAATTATTAACTGTTTAAGCTCAGAAATGGGTACATAGGGATTCACCACTTCTCTCCTTATTATGTATTTGAAATTTCCCTTAATGAAAATTAAAATTCAAAAGAAGAAAGAAAAGCTAACAATATTTTTGCATTTTTATGCTCATATTAAATTATTCATGAGTTGAATAAATGTATCTAAGTGAAAAGGCAAATATTAATATAAAAATGTGTGACATTCGTATATTAAGGAAATTTCATAGTCAAACATGATTACAACAAATAAATAGAAACACTAATATTTAATAAATTAAAATTTCAATCATAATAGCTAGTAAAATGATAAAAGAATGAACTCAAACCATGTGATGAATAATGAGAGTAAATACTAAGTATAAATTAAAGAGATGGAAAACAGTGATGTCATGGCTGTCAGGAGCATGTACATATAAGCATCTCAGTAGATGATTACAATTTATTGGCAAATTAGGAATAGAAGAATAAACTTTAGTATAAAATGAATCTACCAAAATCCTTAATCTTGATTTGAAGCACCATAAATGTTCCCTTTAAAGTCAAGAACTAAGTGAGCATCCTTAATATCACTGTTTCCAGACAGTATTGAGCAGGAAGGTCATAACTATGCCCATAATGAAGCCAAATAAATCATTAAAACTAATAAGTATTTGAAAAGAAGAAACTATATTCTCATCATTTACAGATAATATGTTTATCTACAGAGAAAATCCAACATTGTATACAGAAAAATATTTGAATTAATGAGTTTAGAAAGATATCTAGATATAAAATCAATATGAAAGAAATGTGCTTACTGAAATTCATTTCTTCTAACTATGGGGTTTATAGGTTTGTACAATGATCTGGAAATAAAAGTGAGGTTTACTGTTATGTGCTATATACTATTACAATAGCTTTGCTCAGTCTGCATGAGGTCAGACATTGAAGCTGAACTTCCTTTATATTGAACGCAGCTCTCACTATCTAGCCTTTAGAATCATATGGGGAGCTTTCAAAACTTCTGATACATGGGTGCCACCTCCAGAAATGCTGATTTAATTGGTCTGTGTAATAGCTACCAGATTTTCAAAACTTTTAGTTAAATTGAAAACTACTTTAAGCGTGGAAAAGTAAATGACTTAGATACCTCTACTCTCATCCCAGGATTTGTGACTCAGGTCATTGACCTTCAAACTAAGCTTCAAGGAGTTCATGTATTAATGACTCAATTTGCCTGAAGTTGTTTGGGTTCCAACTTGGTTTTTGGCATATTTTAACTAAGGCATTGAAGCTTACATGTCCCTTAGTAGAGCATTTCCCTCAAAACTCCTCATGGTATTTATGCAAAATGCAAATTGTTAGGCTATTTCCCATACTCTGAAGGATGGAGAGATTTGGACAGTAAACAAAAGCCCAAATTATTCTTCTAATCAAGTAAATTGATTAACTTGATAAATTAATTGAGATGTTGCATAAATGAAGCCATTGACTTTATTAAAGTGTATTTTATATTTTATCATTTTTATCTACTCTACTGATAAAAGACCAAGATAAAACTTTTGTTTTCTATGATTAGGAAACATTTATTTACTTCAAAAGGTACATAAGGACATAGAAGCATCCATGTCCTGGTGATATCCTCTAAGGACTGGATAGCTTTGAACTCACTACAAATTGCTTCA
Organism: Cervus canadensis; assembly: GCF_019320065.1. Taxonomy (NCBI): domain Eukaryota; kingdom Metazoa; phylum Chordata; class Mammalia; order Artiodactyla; family Cervidae; genus Cervus; species Cervus canadensis. The sequence continues at coordinate 59,199,167 of NC_057404.1, forward strand.
TCTAGACCAAAGTGGGGGGTGGGGGGAAGATGTGACATCACTATATGGTTTTGGTAAACAATGGCTTTAAATACTTCAGAATAAATTATAACCTTAGCAATAAGGAGCATCAGACAACAGTGACCTACTTAAACATTTTAAGAGTTTAAGCTTGTCTAGCTTTGACTACAGGAAAAAAGGCAACTGTTGATCAAGTGTATATTTCAACTCTCCTGATAGAGATTTCAGTTACACTGAATTATTTTCGGTCAACACAGCTGATAGGCAGTTTTGGGGGACAGTATTATGAAATTCAATAATTTATAAGCAAGTTCAAGTGAGCTCACATTTCAAAACTTGTTTGATAATGCATACTTGTTAGTCCCTCAGTCATGTCCAGCTCTTTGCAACCCCATAGACTGTAGCCCTCCAGGCTCCTCTAATCATGGGATTTCCCAGTCCCAGTGCAGGGACTGAACCTCGGTCTCCTGCATTGTAGGAAGAGTCTTTACCTTCTGAGCCATGAGGGAATAATGCTTCATCTTAAATGGATTTTCTGGTATCTTCTGTGCTATAGAAATGTCTACATGAAGGTTTTAGCTGAAATATTAATATAAACCTCATATTGTGTGAAAACACCTGACAACAATCTTTAGAGCAACAGACACACTTAAACTAAAAGATAGAGTAAGTTTCCATTATAAATAATTACTGTAGTATGGGTGAACACAGGTCTTGAATTGTGCAATATCTCTGGTCTCTTTGAAATAGCTTGTATATCAAAAATAGATGAGAAAGTAGTATTGAAATACACACATTACCATGTGTAAAATAGATTGGGAAGTTGCTGCATAACACAGGAAGTTCAGTCTAGTGTTCTGTGATGACCTAGAGGGGTGAGATGGGGGCAAGCTTGTGGGGGAGGCTTAACTTGGAGGGGATATGTGTATACTTATGGCTGATTCACATTGTTGTATGGCAGAAACCAACACATCGTGAAACAATTATTCTCCAATTATTATAAGAAAGAAATAGGTGCTTGAATAGGGTAAAAATAGCATCAGAGGTGTTCAAGACTAATATGACTGTTTCACAGCTAAATGTCTATGTATTAGGTAATGTGAGGACCTTTCATTCTGACAAAATGTTTCTTTAAGACACATTATGAAACAAGTCTAAATTTCTCATGAAATTTAGAAATTATTCTTGAAACTGTTAATGGCTCCAGTAGGAATTAAATGCATTGGGCAGGAAAGAATTAATCAACTAGAGCAAAATAGATATTTTTTTTGCAAACTTTTAAACAGGCATTTTTAATGTTGGAAAAAAGTTAACACAATAAAACAAAATAACTGCGAAGCCAAGATAAATAGAGCCTTGTTTGAATTTTCAACTTTGATGGCAATGTTTTTAGGCTTCTGATTTTCTTTATTTCACAGTATAACTGACCTTACTAATTTTTCAAAGGGAAATTAAATATAAATATTTACATTTTTATGTTAGGAATTTCTTCCAACTATTTTTCTGTGAAATTTTATGTATATATATATATACATAATAGTTGGGGATACATGTATAATATATGTGGAAATACACATATGAAATATGTGTGTGTAAGACTGAAGTATATGTATAATTTTGAAAAATCAAGAACAGGAGCTTCTTAATGACTATGTGTCCCCAAATTTGCATTCTCTTTATGTTGAGTATTCCATTCATCTATGTTTTAAATTTGTTGCCTTATTTTAAAAATACATACTAATTCATTTGAATGAATATTTGTCAATGCTGCTTTTAGAGAAGCTATATGACAGCAATATTCCAAAAATCGCACCATGTTTCAAAGTCCCTCTTCTAGCAAAATGTACCTTTAAATTAAGTGGTTTGAGAATACATTTACCTTTAGAGTAAGAAAAGATGACTTATTATAATACATGGTACTATATTATACTAATTATTATATAATTATTATTCAATGGTATTAAATATATAAAATTAAATATTATAATAATTATTATATAATAAGGCCTTACTGGCTGAAATTTCACTTTTTTTTTTCACTGCAATTTTAAATGTATAAAAGACAAATTAATTTCTGAAATAATGAGATAAGAAGAGGGAATGGGTGCAAACTATTCAGCTCCTTCAACGGTTATTGGTTGCTTATCATGACAATGAAATAATAATGTAAGCAAAACCAACCAACACAATATTGTAAAGTAAGTATCCTTCAATTAAAAATTTTAAAAATACAGTGAAAAGAAAACACACACACACACACACACACACAAAATAGATGATCAAATAAAGGCTAATTATTCATTTGTACAGGTTCAGTGGTGTCCAACTCTGTGCAACCCTATGGACTCTAGCTGGCCAGATTTCTCTGTCCCTGGGATTTTCCAGGCAAGAATACTGGAGTGTTTTGCCATTTCCTCCTTCAGGGAATCTTCCCAACTCAGGCATCAAAACCATGTCTTTTTTTTTTTTTTAACTTATTTTTTTATTGAAGGAAAATTGCTTTACAGAATTTCATTTTCTGTCAAACCTCAACATGAATCTGCCATGTGAAAGTGAAGTCGCTCAGTCGTGTCCGACTCTTTGCAACCCCATGGACTGTAGCCTACCAGGATCCTCAGTCCATGGGATTTTCCAAGCAAGAGTACTGGAGTAGGTTGCCACTTCCTTCTCCAGGGGATCTTCCTGACCCAGGGATTGAACCCGGGTCTCCCGCATTGTAGGCAGACGCTTTACCGTCTGAGCTACCAAGGAGGTATACATATATCCCCTCCCTTTTGAACCTCCCATTCTCATCCCCCACCCCCGCTTAGATATGGAGCCCCTGCTTGAGTTTCCTGAGCCATATAGCAAATTCCCATTGGCTATCTATTTTACATATGGTAAGTTTCCATGTTACTATTTCCATACATCTCACCCTTTCCTCCCCTCTCCCCATGTCCATAAATCTATTCTTCATGTCTGTTTCTCCACTGATGCCCTGTAAATAAATTTAAAATATAAAACAAAACACATCTTCTGTGTCTCTTGCACTGCAGGCAGATTCTTTCCCACTGAGCCATTAGAGAAGCCCAAAGGATAATCACACTGTTCTAATTCACTTTCCCAGACTTCACTTAGCTAATTTCTGGTTTCCAAATGTATGTGTGTGTCACAAAAGGGGACTCTGCAACATTCTGAAGATAGATTCATTCAAACTTCTTGCTACAAATAAAAGACAACAACAACCACAATAGCATCCTCCTACTGATATCGTAGCATTCCCATTTGGGACTAAGAAAGGCAATTGATAAAAAAAAGAGGAGATGAACTGATAGAAAAAGCAGCAGATACAAGCAATACTGTTGTGTTAAAGAACAAAAAGCTGTCAGATAAACAGATGGGGACAGCATTGCAAATGAGAGAAAAAAATGTGATGGACAAAATGCAAAAATTATGAAGAACAATGACAATATATTTGATATGATGGTAGATGCCAAATATTATTTAAACAAGACATACTCATTTACTTATTTAAAAAGAATATGAAGCACCATAAAAAATGCATTGATTTTCTTCAAGGAATGTATTGTACTTGTTGTTGTTCAGTCACTAAGTCATGTCCAGCTCTTTGTGCCCCATGGCCGGCAGCACACCAGACTCACCTGTCCTTCACTACCTCCCAGTGTTGGCTCAAATTCATATCCACTGAGTCAGTGATGCTATCTAACAATCTCATCCTCTACCATCCCTTTCTCTTTGTACCTTCAATCTTTTACAGCACCAGGACCTTTTCCAGTGAGTCAGCTCTTCACATGAGGTGGCCAAAGTATTAGCTACAGCATCAGTCCTTCCAATGAATATTCAGTGTTGGTTTCCTTTAGAATTGACTGGTTTGATCTCTTTGCTGTCCAAGGGACTATCAAGAGTCGTCTCCAGCACCACAATTCAAAAGCATCAATGTCACTCAGTCTACTATATGGTCCAACTCTCACATCTATACATGACTACTGGAAAAGCCATAGCTTTGACTCTCTGAACCTTTGTCAGCAAAGTGATGTCTCTGCTTTTTACTATGCTATCTAAGTTCTGGTAGCTTTTCTTCAAAGAAGCAAGTGTCTTTTAATTTCATGGCTGCAGTCACCATTCAAAGTGATTTTAGAGACCAAGAAAATAAAATATGCTAGTGCTTACACTTTTCCCCCTTCTATTTGCCATGAAGTCATGGGACCAATTGTGAATATCTCAGTTTTTTGAAAGTTGAGTTTTAAGCTAGCTTTTTCACTCTCCTCATTTACCCTCATAAAGAGGCTATTTATTTCCTCTTCACTTTATGAGATTAAAGTGGTATCATCTGCATGTCTGAGATTGTTGATGCTTCTTCTGACAATCTTGATTCCAGCTTGTGATTCATCATGCCCAGAGTTTCCTACAATGCACTCTGCATAAAAGTACAGAATGACAATATACAGCTGCATCATACTCCTTTCACAATTTTGAACCAGTCTCTTGTTCCATGTCTGATTCTAACTTCTGCTACTTGACTCACATACAGATTTTTTTAGGAGACAGGCAAGGTGGCCTTCTCATCTCTGTAAGCACTTTCCACAATTTGATGAAGTGCTGCACTCAATATGCCAGCAAATATGGAAAACTCAGCAATGGCCACAGGACTGAAAAAGGTCAGTTTTCATTCAAAATCCAAAGAAGGGCAATGTATGTTCAAACTAACATACAATTGTACTCATTTCACATACTAGCAAGTTATTGCTCAGAATCCTTTAAGCTCGGCTTCAACAGTACATTAACTAAGAACTTCCAAAAGTATAAGCTGAGCTTAAAAAAGGTAGAGGAACCAAAGATCAAATTGCCAACATCTGTTGGATTATAGAAAAAGAAAGAGAATTCCACAAAAATATCTATTTCTGCTTCACTAACTATGATAAATTGTTCGACTGTGCGCCAAATCTCACAACAAACTGAAAAATTTTTAAAGAGATGGAATACCAGACTACCTTACTTGTCTACTGAGAAACCTGTATGCAGGTCAAGAAGCAACAGTTAGAACCAAACATGCAACAATGGACTGGTTTAAAATTGGGAAAGGAGTACATCAAAGCTGTATATTGTCACCCTGTTTATTTAACTTATATGCAGAGTACACCATGCAAAATACCTTGCAGGATAAATCACAAGCTGCAATCAAGAATGCTAGGAGAAATAACAACAACCTCCAATATGCAGATGATACCACTCTAATGGCAGAAAGCAAAGAGATACTAAAGAGCCTCTTGACAAGGGTGAAAGAGGAGAGTGAAGAAGGTGGCTTAAAACTCAACATTGGAAAAATGAAGATCATGGCATCCAGTCCCATCACTTTATGGCAAATAGATGGGAAAAGTGGAAACTGATATATTTTATTTTCTTGAGCTTTGAAATCACTCTGGACGGTGACTGTAGCCATGTAACTAAAAGAAGCTTGCTTCTTTGAAGAAAAGTTATGGCAAACATAAACAACAAATTAAAAAGCAGAGATATCAATTTGCCAAAGAAGGTCCATAAAGTCAAAGCTACATTTTTCCAATAGTCATATATGGATGTGAGAGTTGGACTAATAAGAAGGCTTAGGGCCAAAGAATTAGTGCTTTCAAACTGTGGTGCTGGAGAAGACTCTTGAGAGTGCCTTGGGCTGCAAGCAGATCAAAGCAGTCAATTCTAAAGAAAATCAACCCTGAATATTCATTGGAAGGAATGGTGTTGAAGCTGAAGCTCCAATACTTTGGCCACCGGATACAAAGAGTTGATTCATTTGAAAAGACCCTGGTTCTGGGAAAGATTAAGGACAAGAAGAGAAGGTGACAACGGAGGATGAGATGGTTGGATGGTATCACTGTCTCAATGGACATGACTTTGAGCAAACCCTGTGAGATAGAGAAGGACAGAGAAGCCTGGCATGCTGCACTTCATGGGGTCACAAAGAGTCAGACATGGCTAAGTGACTGAATAACAGCACAGTTTGTTGTGATCGACACAGTCAAAGGCTTCAGCGTAGTCAATAAAGCAGAAAGTAGATGTTTTTCTGAAATCCCCTTGCTTTTGTCCTGTTCCAACCAATGTTTATAATTTGATCTCTGGTTCCTCTCCTTTCTAAATCCAGCTTGTACATCTGGGAGTTCTCTGTTCAAATACTGCTAAAGCCTAGGTTAAAGAATTTTGAGCATAACCTTGCTAACATGTGAAATAAGTGCAATTGTTTGGTACTTTGAACATTCATTGCCATTGACCTTCTTTGGGACCAGAATGAAAACTGACCTTTTGTGGTCCTCTGGTCACTGCTGAACTTTCAAAATTTGCTGACATATTAAGTGCAACACTTTAATAGCATCATCTTTGAGGATTTTAACTAGTTCAGCTGGAATTCTATCACTCCACTAACTTCATTCATAGCAATGCTTCCTAAAGCACACTTAACTTCACACTCCAAGATGTCTGGCTCTAGGTGAGTGACCACACCTTTCCCATTATCTGGGTCATTAAGATATTTTGTGCCTAGTTTTTCTGCGTATTCATGCCACCTCTCCTTAATTTCTTCTGCTTCTTTTAGGTTTTATTATTTCTATCTTTTATTATTCCCATCCTTGCATAAAATGTTCACTTGATGTCACCAATTTTCTTGAAGAGATCTCTAGTCTTTTCCATTATTTTGTTTTCTCCTATTTCTTTGCAGTTTTCATTTAAGGAGGCCTTCTTATTTCTCCTTGCTATTCTCTGGAATGTTTCATTCAGTTGGGTATATCTTTCCCTTTCTCCTTTGCTTCCTTTGCCTTTTGCTTCTCTTCTTTTCTCAGCTGTTTGTAAGCCCTCCTCAGACAACCACTTTGTCTGCTTGCATTTCTTTTTTGGGGAGATGGCTTTGGTCATTGCCTCCTGTACAGTGTTAGGAACCTCCATCATAGTTTCCCAGGCACTCTGTCTACCAGATCTAATCCCTTGACTCTATGTCTTATTTCCACTGTATAATCATAAGGGATTTGATTTAGGTCATACCTAGATGGCCTACTAGTTTTCCCTACTTTCTTCAATTCAAGCCTGAATTTTTTTAAATTAATTTATTTTAATTGGAGGCTACTTACTTTACAGTATTGTAGTGGGTTTTTTTTTTTTTTTGCTTGTTTGTTTGTTTGTTTACCATACATTGACTTGAATCAGCCATGGGTGTACATGTGTCCCCAATCCTGAACCCCCTCCCACCTCCCTCCCCATCCCATCCCTCAATAAGGAGGTTATGATCTGAACCACAGTCAGCTCCAGGTATTGCTTTTACTGACTGTGTAGAGCTTCTCCATCTTTGGCTAATAGAATATAATCAACATGATTTTGGTATTGACCATATGGTGATGTCCATGTGTAGAACCACATTTTGGGTTTTGGAAGAGGTCGTTTACTATGATCAGTGTGTTCTCTTGACTAAACTCTGTTGTTAGCCTTTGCTCTGTTTCATTTTGTACTCCAAGGCCAAGCTTGGGTGTTTCTTCAGCTATTAATCCCCAAACATGAAAAGTACATTGTTTTTTGTGTTAGTTGTAGGAGGTCTTGTAGATCTTTATAGAACGAGTCACCTTCATCTTCTTTGTCATTAGTGTTTGGGGGCATAGACTTGAATTACTGTGATGTTGAATGGTTTGCCTTGGAAATGAACTGAGATCATTCTATCTTATGAGATTGCACCCAACTACTGCATTTTGGGCTCTTTTGTTGACTATGAGGGCCCCATTATATATTTATTCTGAATTTAAAGGAAAAAATTCAAAATTCTCGGTTTATTTGAGAGTTATTTTTATTTGAGAGTCTATCTTATTTGAGAGTTTATCTGAAGTTATTTTAGTGAGCTCAAAATGAGTTTTCAAAGTAATTTTGACACCATAGATTGATTAGTTTTGTTGGACTACAAACACTAATTTTTAAAATAAAATTTTCTCTGCTTATTAGGCAGTCTGACATAATATGATACTCAGTGATTATTAATCCTTCTAAAGTTTAAGAAAGAGACTAGAAAAGAGAATAGCCTAAAAAGCTTGGCACAAAGAGGATAACTTTGATTACCTTGATATTGTAATATAGTCTGTGATCAAAAAAACAGACACTTCCATAATCTTTATAACAGTAACAAGCTTAAGAGTAGCAATTTAAAGACAATGTTTTCTTTCTGTATATCTAGCCACCCAGGATGGATGGGTCATGGTGGAGAGGTCTGACAGAATGTGGTCCACTGGAGAAGGGAATGACAAATCATTTCAGTATTCTTGCCTTGAGAAGCCCATGAACAGTATGAAAAGGCAAAATGATAGGATACTGAAAGAGTAACTCCCCAGGTCGGTAGGTGCCCAATATCCTACTGGAGCTCAGTGGAGAAATAACTCCATAAAGAATGAAGGGGTGGAGCCAAAGCAAAAACAATACCCAGTTGTGGATGTGACTGGTGATAGAAGCAAGGTCCAATGCTGTAAAGAGCAATACTGCATAGGAACCTGGAATGTTAGGTCCATGAATCAAAGCAAATTGGAAGTAGTCAAACAGGAGATGGCAAGAGTGAATGTCGACATTCTAGGAATCAGCTAAGTAAAATGGACTGGAATGGGTGAATTTAACTCAGATGACCATTATATCTACTACTGTGGGCAAGAATCGCTTAGAAGAAATGGAGTAGCCATCATGGTCAACAAAAGAGTCCAAAATGCAGTACTTGTATGCAATCTCATAAATGACAGAATGATCTCTGTTCATTTCCAAGGCAAACCACTCAATATCATGATAATCCAAGTCTATGCCATGACCAGTAACTCTGAAGAAGCTGAAGTTGAATGATTCTATAAAGACCTACAAAACCTTCTAGAACTAACACCCCAAAAAGATGTCCTTTTCATGATAGGGGACTGGAATGCAAAAGTAGGAAGTCAAGAAACACGTGGAGTAACAGACAAATTTGGCCTTGGAAGTACGGAATGAAGCAGGGCAAAGGTTAATAGAGTTATGCCAGGAGAACACACTGGTCATAGCAAACACCATCTTCCAACAACACAAAAGAAGACTCTGCACATTGACATCACCAGATGGTCAACACCGAAATCACACTGATTATATTCTTTGTAGCCAAAGATGAAGAAGCTCTATACAGTCAGCAAAAACAAGACTGGGAGCTGACTGTGGCTCAGATCGTGAACTCCTTATTGCCAAATTCAGACTGAAATTGAAGAAAGTACGGAAGACCACTAGACCATTCAGGTATGACCTAAATCAAATCCCTTATGACTATACAGTGGAAGTGAGAAATAGATTTAAGGGACTAGATCTGATTGACAGAGTGCCTGACGAACTATGGACGGAGGTTCATGACATTGTACAGGAGACAGGGTTCAAGACCATCCCCATGGAAAAGAAATGCAAAGAGAAAAAATGGTAGTCTGAGGAGGCCTTACAAATAGCTGTGAAAGAAGAGAAGTGAAAAGCAAAGGAGAAAAGGAAACATATTCCAATTTGAATGCAGAGTTCCAAAGAATAGCAAGGAGAGATAAGAAAGCCTTCCTCAGCGATCAATGCAAAGAAATAGAGGAAAACAACAGAATGGGAAAGACTAGAGATCTCTTCAAGAAAGTTAGAGATACCAAAGAAACATTTCATGCAAAGATGGGTTCGATAAAGGACAGAAATGGTACGGACCTAACAGAAGCAGAAGATATGAAGAAGAGGTGGCAACAACACACAGAAGAACTGTACAAAAAAGATCTTCATGACCCAGATAATCACAATGGTGTGATCACTCACATAGAGCCAGACATCCTGGAGTGTGAAGTCAAGTGGGGCTTAGAAAGCATCACTATGAACAAAGCTAGTGGATGTGATGGAATTCCATTGAGCTATTTCAAATCCTAAAAGATGATGCTGTGAAAGTGCTGCACTCAATATGCCAGCAAATTCGGAAAACTCGGCAGTGGCCACGAGACTGGAAAAGGTCCATTTTCATTCCAATCCCAAAGAAAGGCAATCCCAAAGAATGCTCAAACTACTACACAGTTGTACTCATCTCACACGCTAGTAAAGTAATGCTCAAAATCTCCAAGCCAGGCTTCAGCAATACATGAACCGAGAAGTTCCAGATGTTCAAGCTGTTTTTAGAAAAGGCAGAGGAACCAGAGATCAAATTGCAAACATCTGTTGGATCATCGAAAAAGCAAGAGAGCTCCAGAAAAACATCTATGTCTGCTTTATTGACTATGCCAAAGCCTTTGACTGTGTGGATCACAATAAACTGTGGAAAATTCTGAAAGAGATGGGAATACCAGACCACCTGACCTGCCTCTTGAGAAAACTGTATGCAGGTCAGGAAGCAATAGTTAGAACTGGACACAGAACAACAGACTGGTTCCAAATAGGAAAAGGAGTATGTCAAGGCTGTATATTGTCACCCTGCTTATTTAACTTACATGCAGAGTACATCATGAGAAATGCTGGGCTAGAAGAAGCACAAGCTGGAATCAAGATTGCAGGGAGAAACATCAATAACCTCAGATATGCAGATGACACTACCCTTATGGCAGAAAGTGAAGAGGAACTAAAAAGCCTCTTGATGAAAGTGAAAGAGGAGAGTGAAAAAGTTGGCTTAAAGCTTAGCATTCAGAAAACTAAGATCATGGCATCTGGTCCCATCACTTCATGGCAAATAGATTGGGAGACAGTGGAAACAGGGTCAGACTTTATTTTTTGGAGGGGACTCCAAAATCACTGCAGATGGTGATTGCAGCCATGAAATTAAAAGATGCTTACTCCTTGGAAGGAAAGTTATGACCAACCTAGATAGCATATTAAAAAGCAGAGACATTACTTTGCCAACAAAGGTCCGTCTAGTCAAGGCTATGGTTTTTCCAGAGGTCATGTACGGATGTGAGAAGGGACTGTGAAGAAAGCCAAGCACCGAAAAATTGATGCTTTTGAAGTGTGGTGTTGAAGAAGGTTCTTGAGAGTCCCTTGGACTACAGGAGATCCAACTAGTCCATCCTAAAGGACATTAGTCCTGGGTGTTCATTGGAAGGACTGATGTTGAAGCTGAAACTCCAATACTTTGGCCACCTCATGTGAAGAGTTGACTCATTGGAAAAAACCCTGATGCTGGGAGGGATTGGGGGAAGGAGGAGAAGGGCATGACAGAGGATGAGATGGCTGGATGGCATCACTGACTCGATGGACGTGGGTTTGTGTGAACTCCGGGGATTGGTGATGGACAGGGTGGCCTGGCATGCTGCGCTTCATAGGGTTGCAAAGAGTCAGACCCGACTGAGCGACTGAACTGAACTGAGAAAAATAAATTTTCGTGAATGTTCTTGACTAGTACATATGACCTTTTTGTATACTGGCAAGTCATCTGATTTCAATCTGTAAATTCTATTGCTTTAGCTATATGCCCAGAAGAGACTGTTTTTTTCATCATAAACATTTATTGATATGCTTTCTGATATAATTTTTATTCCTAAATTTCAGAATTTTTTGCCAAATCCTAACATTTATCATAAATATCTAACATAATGTTTTTTTGAATAAAAATTTAAATTGTTGTATTCAAGAAGCTATAAAATATTAAGAGTTTTTAAATTATGTAAATAAGAGGAGCCTAAACCTAAGATTTCTATCATAATATAATCCTTAACTGAAAAAATGAGCAGACACTCAAAGAAAACTACAGTTCTCAATTAAGAACATATCTTTAATGTTAGAATGAATAACTATAATTGTGTCAATCCACTGATCTGAAATAAGACTGAACATAAATAATCAACCTCTTTTTTGTTTCCATCTTCTAAATACATGAGAATTTATCTTCAAACTTGGAAATACAGCACAAAGAATTCAAAGAGAAAACTGCTGTCTGAAAGGTGGAGAAAGGAGCTCTTTTCACTAGAAAAGAGAACAATTGCTTATAAAAATTAATTCATTTTTAAGACTTGTTCAATTTTTATTATGTGGTACTGGAATAATTTACAGGTATTAGTCATTGTGGAGCATCCTTGAGAATTCATGGAAAGGAAAAAAATATTCTAAAAAATAGAATATTCCACCATCTTGATTAACAAGTAACATTATAGAATGGATTTTTGAAAGTATAGACAAGTGAATTTGATATAAATGTTTTCCCCTTTTTGTTGCTAGATTATTCTAGTTTTGATTATGCAGCATATTATATTTATGCATTCTTTTCAGAATATTTTTCCTATGGTTCAGGCACATGACAATATTTTTATTTTTTAAACTGAATAGATGTTTACTCATATTACCATGCTTATTTTGTAAATTATTTATCAAGGAGTAACTTGCATAGATAAAACATACCAATAAATTGTATAGTTGGATCGGTTTTTAAGACTGTACTTAGACATGTGAGCACAACTAAAATAATAAACAATGTTCTTGGAGGAAGAAGATGGCAGAGAAGTAGGTGGACAAGGAGTACATGTCTCTCCATGGATACATCAGGAATACATCTTCAGAAACAGAAGTGCTTGCAGAGCACCAGCTGAGAGTGGACAGGAATACCTGAACACCAGAAAAGACCATATAGAACCATGCAAAACTTGGTAGGATGAAGGAACTAGGGGGAAAAACAGAAGTGTTAGCAGGACTGGACTTGCCCTCAGGAGGTAGGGGGACTGAAGCAGGGTTTCGATCCCCAAACTGAGGCAATTAAATGGGTCAGAGGAGAAACATTTGAGACTGAGAGTGAAGCCGTTGATTTAGGGCAGTCAAAATGGAATGAAACCGAAAATTGGATTAAAGATTTACTGCCCCGTCCATCAGAACAAGACCCAATTTCCCCCTCAGTCAGTCTCTTCCATCAGGAAGTTGCCATAAGCCTCTTAACTTTCTCCATCAGATGGCAGACAGAATGAAAATCACAAGCAAAGAAAACTGAACAATCTGATCACATGGACCACAGCCTTGACTAACTCAGTGAAGCTATGAGCCATGCCATGTAGGACAACTCAAGACAGATGGGTCATGGTGAAGAGTTCTGACAAAAAGTGGTCCACTGGAGAAGGGAATGGCACACCACTTCAGTATTACTGCCTTGAGAACCCCATGAACAATATGAAAAGGCAAAAAGATAGGACACTGAAAGATGAACTCCCCAGGTCAGTAGCTGCCCAATATGCTACTGGAGATCAATGGAAAAACAAGACAGAAAGAATGAAGAGACAGAGCCGAAGCAAAAACAACACCCAGTTGTGGATGTGACTGGTGATGGAAATAAAGTCTGATGCTATAAAGAGCAATGTTGCATAAGAACCTGGAATGTTAGGTCCATGAGTCCAGGCAAATTAGAAGTGGTCAAACAGGAGATGACAAGAGAGAACATTGACATTTGAGGAATCAGTGAACTAAAATGGACTGGAATGGGTGAATTTAACTCAGATGGAAATCTGATACTGTGGGTAAGAATCCCTTAGAAGAAATGGAGTAGCCATCATAGTCAACAAAAGAGTCCAAAATGCAGTACTTGGATGCAATCTCAAAAATGACAGAATGATCTCTGTTCGTTTCCAAGGCAAACCATTCAATATCACAGTAATCCAAGTCTATACCATGAGCAGGAATGCTGAAGAAGCTGAAGTTGAAAGGTTCTAAGAAGACCTACAAACCTTCTAGAACTAACACCCCAAAAGATGTTCTGTTCATTATAGGGGATTGGAATGAAAAAGTAGGAAGTCAAGAAATACCTGGAGTAACAGGCAAATTTGGCTTTGGAGTACAGAAGGAAGCAGTGCAAAGGCTAATGGAGTTTTGCCAAGAGAATGCACTGGTCATAGCAAACACCATCTTCCAACAACACAAGAAAAGACTCTACATGTGGACATCACCAGATGATCAATACTGAAATCAGATTCATTAAATTCTTTGTAGCCAAAGATGAAGAAGCTCTATACAGTCAGCAAAAACAAGACTGGGAGCTGACTGTGGCTCAGATCATGAACTCCTTATTGCCAAATTCAGACTTAAATTGAAGAAAGTAGGGAAAACCCCTAGACCATTCAGGTATGACCTAAATCAAATCCCTTAAGATTATACAGTGGAAGTGAGAAATAGACCCAAGGGTTTAGATCTGATAGACAGAGTGCCTGAAGGACTATGGACAGAGATTTGGGACACTGTACAGAAGGCATGGATCAAGACATTTCCCAAGTAAAAAAAAAAAAAAAAACAACACACAAAAAGGCAAAATGGTTGTCTGAGGAGGTCTTACAAATAGCTGAGAAAAGAAGAGAAGCAAAAGGCAAAGGAGAAAAGGAAAGAGATACCCATTTGAATGTAGAATTTCAAAGAATAGCAAGGAGAGATAAGAATCCCTTCCTCAGTGATCAAAGCAAAGAAATACAGGAAAACAATAGAATGGGAAAGTCTAGAGATCTCTTCAAGAAAATTAGAGATACCAAGGGAACATTTCTTTCAAAGATGGGCACAGTAAAGGACAGAAATGGTATGGACCTAACAGAAGCAGAAGATATCACAAAGAGGTGGCAAGCATACACAGAATAATTGTACAAAAAAGATCTTCATGACCCAGATAATCACAATGGTGTGATCACTCACCTGGAGCCAGATGTTCTGGAATGGGGAGTCAAGTGGACCTCAGGAAACCTCACTATGTACAAAGCTAGTGGAGGCGATGGAATTCCATTGAGCTATTTCACATCCTAAAAGATGATGCTGTGAAAGTGCTTCACTCAATATGCCAACAAATTTGGTAAACTCAGCAGTGGCCACAGTACTGGAAAAGGTCAGTTTTCATTCCAATCCCAAAGAAATGCAATGCCAAAGAATGTTCAAACTACCACACTATTGTACTAATCTAGTATGCTAGTAAAGTAATCCTCAAAACTCTTCAAGCCAGGATTCAACAGTACATAAACCATGAACTTCCAGATGTTCAAGCTGGATTTAGAAAAGGCAGAGAAACCAGATATCAAATTGCCGACATCTGTTGGATCATCGAAAAAGCAAGAGAGTTCCAGAAAAACATCTATCTCTGTTTTATTGACTATGCCAAAGCCTATGACAGTGTGGGTCACAAGAAACTGTGGAAAATTCTTCAAGAGATATGAATATCAGACCACCTTACCTGCCTCCTAAGAAATCTGTATTCAGGTTAAGAAGTAAGTCAGAACTGGACACGGAACAACAGACTGGTTCCAAATAGGAAAAGCAGTACGTCAAGGCTGTATATTGTCACCCTGCTTATTTAACTTATATGCGGAGTACATCATGAGAAACCCTGGGCTGGAAGAAGCACAAGCTGGAATCAAGATTGCTGGGAGAAATATCAATAATTTCAGATATGCCGATGACATCACCCTTAGGGCAGAAAGCGAAGAACTAAAGAGCCTCTTGTTGAAAGTGAAAGAAGAGAGTGAAAAAGTTGATTTTTCAGAAAAGTAAGATCACAGCTTCTGGTCCCATCACTTCATGACAAATAGATGGGGAAACAATGGAAACAGTGATGAACTTTATTTTGGGGGGAAATCACCACTGATGGTGATGGCAGCCATGGAAATTAAAAGATGCTTGCCCCTTGGAAGATAAGCTATGACCAACCTAGATAGCATGTTAAAAAGCAAAGACATTACTTTGCCAACAAAGGTCCATCTAGTCAAAGCTATGATTTATCCAGTAGTCATGTATGGATGTGAGAGTTGGACCATAAAGAAAGCTGAGTGTAAAGAATTGATGCTTTTGAACTGTGGTTTTGGAGAAGACTTTTGAGAGTCCCTTGGACTGCAAGGAGATCCAACCAGTCCATCCTAAAGGAGACCAGTCCTGGGTGTTCATTGGAAGGACTGATGCTGAAGCTGCAACTCCAATACTGTGGCCACCTGATGAGAAGAACTGACTCATTTAAAAAGACCCTGATGCTGGAAAAGATTGAAGGCAGGAGGAGAAGGGGACGACAAAGGATGAGACGGTTGGATGGCATCACCGACTGAATAGATATGAGTTTGAGAAAACTCCAGGAGTTTGTGATAGACAGGGAGGCTTGGTGTGCTGCAGTCCATGAGGTCACAAAGAGTTGGAGACGACTGAATGAGAATAAGACAATCCTTGTCACAGTCATACATACTCTGGACAGGGATGCAAGTCCCCTAGAAGGCAGTGTCTAAAAGCTGGAGTGTAGGGATTGTGGCGCAATCCCAAGGCAATGTCTGCTGTTGACTGTGGGGAAACGTCCTGAGTAAATATGCGGGAGGAGTTTGTGGTGGGAAATGCCTGTGGAGGAAAGTCAGGCAGCCATGGAAGCAAGGACATACTGCTGAGTCATTCACGGGTTGTAGAGCCACCACTGTAGCCTCTCTCCTCTCACACACCAGCACCAGCAGCTGAACAATAGAGAGGCTTGTGCATCAAGCGCCTGATACCTGGAACAACAGAGTAGGATCCCACCCAGGGTGCCCCTTTAGATGCCTGATGTGCCAAACAACAGATTAGGACCCCAGCCAGGGGTGGGGGGGTGCATTTATGTGCCTGACACACCAAAGAACAGAGAATGACCTCAGGCAAGAGAGCCATCTAAGTGCCTGATTGGGAGGAGCGATGGAGAAAGACTAGCCAAAGAGACCTGATCACCAGATGCCAGAGGCTCAAAAAAAGACTCTGGTAGGGTCATAGCTCCTGCGGCTGAGGCAGTCTGTGTCCCTGCACACTTGGCACCATCAGGATCCTCACAATCCAAGCAGCTGCCAGTGACACCCTGTGCGGGAAGCCTCATCCAAATAGCAAACTAGACAAAAGTACCCAGTCATCAGCAGACAGAATTACCAACCCACTCAGCTCTGCCCATCAGAGGAAAAAAAAATTCTCTGCTTCCCAGTGGAATGAAAGCACAAGTCACACCCTATATGAAGCTTAACGAACCACTGGACTAAATGTATGAGGGCAGAAACCGAAAGGAAGAAAGAATTGAAACTTGAAGCCTTGGAAAAGGAGACCTCAAACAAATTAAGTTTAAAAAAGTAGTGAAAAGGCAGAGAAATACTGCAAAAATGAAGACGCAAACTAAAATACACAAGTCCAAATAAATGAAGAAGAAATAGACAAACTATGTGAAAAAGGATTCAGGATAAAGATATTAAAGATGATCCAAAGCCTTGTAAATAGAATAGAGAAAAAGCAAGAATCAATTAACAAAGACCTAGAAGAATTAAAGAATAAACATACAGAGACAAACAACACAATTACTGGAATTAAAATACTCTAGAAGGAATCAATAGCAGAATATCTAGAATATCTGAAGTAGAAGAATGAATCAGTGAGCTGGAAGACAAAATGATGGAACTAACTGCTGAAGAGCAGAATAAAGTAAAAAAAAAGAAAACTGAGGATATTCCTGGAGAATTCTGGGACAATACTAAACACACCAACATCTGAATTATAAGGGCCCCAGAAGAAGAAGAGAAAAAGAAAGGGCATGAGAAAAATTTTGAAGAGATTATAGTTGAAAATTTCCAATATGGGAAAGGAAATAGTCAATCAAGTCCAAGAATCACAGAGATTCCCCTATAGGATAAACCCAAGCAGAAACATGCCAAGACACATACTAATCAAGCTAACAAAGATTAAACACAAAGAAAGACTATTAAAAGCAACAAGGGGAAAGCAACAGGTAACATACAAGGGAAGGGAAGTGAAAGTTGCTCAGTCATGTCCGACTCTTTGCAACCCCATGGACTATACAGTCCATGGAATTCGACAGGCCAGAATACTGAAGTGGGTAGTCTTTCCCTTCTCCAGGGCATCTTCCCAACACAGGGATCAAACCCAGGTCTGCACTGCAGGCAGATTCTTTACTAGCTGGATCACAAGGGAAGCCCCATACGGTTAGCAGCTGATTTTTCAGCAGAAACTCTGCAGACCAGAAGGGAATGGCAGGCTATATTTAAAGTACTGAAAGGGAAAAATCTACAACCAAGATTACTCTACCTGGCAAGGTCTCATTCAAAATTAGTGGAGATATCAAAAGCTTTACAGACAAGCAAAAGTTAAAAGAATTCAGTACCACCAAACCAGCTTTACAACAAATGTTGAAGAGATGTATAGTCAGAAAAAAAAAAAGAAAAAGATCAAAAACAAACCCCAAACAATTTTTAAGAAAATGGCAATAGGAACATAAATATCAATAATTACTTTAAATATAAATGGATTAAATGCTCTGACCAAAAGATACAGACTGGCTGAATGGATACAAAAACAAGACCCACCCCTATGCATGCTGTCTAAAAGAAACACTTTAGGCCTAAAGCACATATATACTGAAAGTGAGAGGATGGAAAAATATATTCCATGCAAATGGAAATCAAAAGAAAGCTTTAATAGGAATCCTCATATCAGATACAATAGACCTTAAAATAAAGAATATTACAAGATATAAGGAAGGACACTACTTGATAATAATAAAGGGATCAATCCAAGAGGAAGACATAACAACTGTAAACATCTAAGCACCCAACATAGGAGCATCTCAATACCTAACGCAAACACTAACAGATATAAATGGAGAAAGTAACAGTAACACAGTAATAGTAGGCGACCTTAACACCCCACTTACACTAATGGACAGACCATCAAAACAGAAAATTAATAAGGAAACACAAGTCTTAAATCATACATTAGACTAGATGGATAGCACTGATGTCTTCAGGCCATTCCATCCAAGTACAGAATACAGTGCACATGGAACATTTTCCAGAATAGACTATATCTTGTGTCACAAATAAAAATTCAGTAAATTTAAGACAATTGAAATCATATCAAGAATCTTTTCTGACCACAACGCTATGAGACCTGATATCAATTATAAGGAAAAAAACAAAAAAACAAAACTGTAAAAACACAAACGCATAGAGATTAAACAATACATTTCTAAATGATGGCCAGGTTATTGAGTAAATCAAAAGGGAAATAAAAAGGATTCCTAGAAACCAATGACAATGAAAACATGACAACTAAAAACCTATGTGATGCATTAAAAGCAATTCTAAGACGGAAGTTTAAAGCAATACAATCCTACTTAAAGAAACAAGAAAAAGATTGAATAGACAACCTAACTTTACACCTAAAACAACTGGAAAAAAGAACAACAGCAACAACAAAATCCGCAAAAAGCAGAAGGGAAGAAATCACAAAATCAGAGCAGAAATAAATGAAAAAAAATTAAAGAAACAATGAAAGAAACGTGAAAGTGAAGTTGCTCAGTCGTGTCTGACTCTTTGAGACCCTGTGGACTGCAACCTACCAGGCTCCTCCATCCATAGGATTCTCCAGGTGAGAATACTGGAGTGGGTTGCCATTTCCTTCTCCAGGGGATCTTCCCAACCCAGGGATTGAACCTGGGTCTCCCGCATTGCAGGCAAATGTTTTAACCTCTGAGCCACCAGGGAAGCACCAAAAAGAAATAATAGTGAAGATTAATAAAACTAAAGCTTGTTCTTTGAGAAGATAAGCAAAATTGACAAACTTTAGCCACACTCATCAAGAAAAAAAGAAGAATCAAATGAACAAAATTAGAAATGAAAAAGGAGAGGTTACAACAGACAATACAGAAATATAAAGGATTATAAGAGACTACCATGAGCAACCATATGACAATAAAGTGGAGAACCTGGAAGAAATGGACAGATTCTTAGAAAAGTTCAACTTTCCAAAACTGAACCAGAAAGAAATAGAAATTATGAGCAACCCAAATATAAGCACTGAAACCAAAACTGTGATAAAAAAAAAAATCTCCCAAAAAGCAAATGCCAAGGGCCAGATGGCTTCACAGGAGAATTCTATCAAACATTTAGAGAGAAGCTAATGCCATCTTTATAAAATTCTTTCAAAAATTTGCAGAGGAAGGAATACTTCCAAACTCGTTCTATGAGGCCACCATCACCCTGATACCAAAGCCAGACAAAGACAACACACAGACAAAGACAACACACACCAACTAGAGGCCAATGTCAGTTATGAACATACATGCAAAAATCCTCAACAAAATTCTAGCAAAAAAGAATTCAACATCACATTATACATACACCATACAACATGATCCAGCTGAATTTCTTCCAGGGATGCAAAGATTCTTCAATATACACAAATCAATCAATGTGATACACCATATTAACAATTGAAAGATAAAAACCACATGATAATCTCAATAGATGCAGAAAAAGCCTTTGACAAAATTCAGCACCCATTCATGATCACAACTCTTAAAAAAAATGGGCATAGAAGGAACTTACCTCAACATAGTAAAGGCCATATATGATAAGTCCACAGCAAACATTCTCAATGGTGAAAAACTGAAAGCATTCCCCCTAAGATCAGGAACAAGACAAGGGTGTCCACTCTCACCACTGTTACTCAACATAGTTTTGGAAGTTGTAACTACAGCAATCAGAGAAGAAAGAGAATAAAAGGAATCCAGATCAGAAAAGAAGTAAAGCTCTCACTTTTACAGCTGACATGATACTACACATAGAAAACCCTAAAGATACTATCAGAAAAGTACTAGAGCTAATCAGTGAATTTAGCAAAGTAGCAGGATACAAATCAATACATAGAGATCACTTACATTCCTATATACAAACAATGAAAGGTCAGAAATAGAAACTAAGGAATCAATCCCATTCACTATTGCAACAAAAAGAATAAAATATCTAGGACTAATCCTACCCAAGGAGACAAAAGAACTATATACAAGAAATTATAAGACACTAAAAAGAAATCAAAGATGACATAAACAGATGGAGAGCTATTTCATGTTCCTGGGTAGGAAGAATCAATATTGTGAAAATGACTGTACTACCAAATGCAATCTACAGATTCAATATGAACCCTATCAAATTACCAATGGCATTTCTCACAGAACTAGAAAAAAAATTTTTCACAATGTGTATGAAAACACAAAAGACCATGAGTAGCCAAAACAGTCTTGAGAAAGATGAGTGGAGCTGGAGGAACCAACCTTCCTGACTTCAGATTATACTACAAAGCCACGTCATCAAGACAGAGCGGTACTGGCACAAAAACAGAAATACAGGTGAATGGAACAAGATAAAAAGCCAAGAAATAAACCCACACACCTATGGACGCCTTATTTTTGACAAAGGAAGCAATCAGCAAAAGATAGCCTCTTCATTAAGTGGTGCGGGTAAAATTTGACAGCTACATGTAAAAGAATGAAATTAGAACACTTCTTGACACCAAACATAAATATAATCTCAAAATGAATTAAAAAGCTAAATGTAAGACCAGAAACTACAAAGCTCTTAGAGGAAAACATAGGCAGAACACTCAATGACATAAATCAAAGCAAGATCCTCTATGACACACCTCCTAGAGTAATGGAAGTAAAAATAAAAGTAGACAAGTGGGACCTGATTAAATGCATTTGCACTGCATAGGAAGCTATAACAAGGAGAAAAAACAACCCTCAGAATGGGAGAAAATAATAGCAAATGAAGTAACTGACAAAGGATTAATTTCCAAAATATACAATCAGCTCATACAACTCAATACCAGAAAAACAAACAACCCAATCAAAAAGTGGGAAAAAGACCTAAACAGGCATTTCTCCAAAGAAGACATACAGATGGCTAACAAAGACATTAAAAAACAAAAACTCAACATTGCTCATTATTAGAGAAATGCAATTCAAAGCTACAATGGTGATACAATGGTATCATCTCACACTGGTCACAATGGCCATGATCAAAAAGTCTACAAACAATAAATGCTGGAGAGTATGTGGAGAAAAGGGAATGCTCTTGCACTGTTGGCGGGAATGTAAATTGATGTAGCTGCTATGGAAAAAGGTATGGAGATTTCTTAAAAAACTAGAAATAAAACCACCATATGACCCAGCAATCCCACTCCCAGGCATATACCTGGAGGAAACCAAAGTTTAAAAAGAAACATGTACCCCAATGTTCATTGTAGCACTATTTACAGTAGCTAAAACATGGAAGCAACCTATATGTCCAACTACAGATGAATTGATAAAGAAGCTGTGGTGCATATATACAATGGAATGTTGCTCAGCCATAGAAAGGAATGCATTTGAGTCTGTTCTAATGAGGTGGATGAACCTAGAGCCTGTTTTAGAGAGTGAAGTAAGTCAGAAAGAGCAAGATAATGCATATATATGGAATCTAGAAAGATGGTACTGACGAATTTATTTGCAGGGCAACAATGGAGAAATGGAAATAGAGAACAGACTTATGAACATGGGCAGGGGGAGGAGAGGGGGAGGTGTATAGAAAGAGTGACATGGAAACTTACATTACCATATGCAAAATAGATAGCCAATGGGAATTTTCTGTGTGTCTCAGGAAACTCAAACAGGGGCTCTGAATCAACCTAGAGGGATGGGATGGGGAGGGAGATGAGAGGGAGGTTCAAGAGGGAGGGGATATATGTATACCCATGGCTGATTCACGTTGATGTGTGACAGAAAACAACAAAATTCTGCAAAGCAATTATCCTTCAATTTAAAAATAAGTAGATTTTTTAAAAAGAAAACTAAAATAAAATATGGGAAGAATACACCTTAAAAAATATAAAATAAAAGTAAACAATGTTTTCATCTCCCTAGAGCTACTTTCTTCCAGTTTCTTTTCTCCCCAAAGAGTCACCACTATGAGATCTTCTAAATCCAAAGAGTCATTTCAGCCATTTTTGAATTTTATAAAAATGCAACATGGTCTCCTCTGTACCTGGCCTTCACTTTTCATCATTTCAGCTATGGGATTCATCCATATTGATAGAGAAAATTGTAATATAACATTTTTTTATGTAACACATTGTAATATGTGAATATATTACCATTCATATATTTATTTTGTGCTGTTAGATGTTCAGGAAGTTTAAAACTTGATACTATTATGTGCAGTTCTGTTATAAAAAATCTAGGAATAAAGCTACCATATGACCCAGAAATCTCACTACAGGGCATATACCCTGAGAAAACCATAATTCAAACATACATATGTACCACAGTGTTCATTGTGGCACTATTTACAATAGCTAGGATGTGGATGCAACCTAGAAGTCCATTGACAAATGAATTGATAAAGTAGTAGTGCTACATATAGACAATGGAATATTACTCAGCCATAAAAAGAAATTTGAGTCAGTTTCTAGTTAGGTGGATGAACCTAAAGCCTGCTATACAGGGTGAAGTAAGTCAGAATGAAAAAAGCAAATATCATATATTTCACATATATATGGAATCTGGAAAAAAGATAATGATGAATCTATTTGCAGCATAGCATTAGAGATGCAGACATAAAGAACAGACTTGTGGACACAGTGAGGGAAGGAGAAGGTAAGACAAATTGAGAGAGTAGCTTTGAAACCTAAACTTGACCATGTATAAAATATATAGATAGCCAGTGGGAATTTGCAGAGAACTCAACCTGGTTCTCTGTGACAACCTAATGGGGTGGGGTGGGGAGGGGAGGGGTGGGGAGGGGTGGGGTGGGGAAGGGAGGGGTGGGGAGGGGTGGGGAGGGGTGGGAGAGAGGCTCAAGTGGGAGGGAGCCTATGAATATTTATGACTGATGCATGTTATTTTATGGTGAGACCAACATAATGTTGTAAAGCAATTATCCTCCAAATAAAAAAAAAAGTCTAGTCTAGCCCTGAGTATATGCTGAATGTGTACATGCATTTCAGTTGACTGTATACTAGATATGGAATTACTGGGTAATAAATTATACAAGTGACTTTTCATTAGACATTATTAAGCATATGGCCAGGGTGCACCTCCTCTTTCTAACAGAGTATGACTTATCTCAAATATTTACAACACTTTTGACTATTGCATGATTATTTTTAACTTTAGCCATTGTCTTATGGGAAGTCATGTAGTGGTATTTCATTGTGGTTTATTTTTTATTTCTCTACAGTCTAATGAAGATGAGAAACTTTTTCATTGTTTCTTGTCCATTTGGAAATACACTATTGTAAAAATCCAGAGCATTCTATTTTTCATTTTTCTAATGAATTTTCTGCTTTTTCCTTTCAGTTCACTTGAGTTCTTTATATATTTTGCATAGAATCCATAGAGAAACTTGGGGAAATTTATCCATAATACTGAACCTTCCAATTAATGAATGATGGTATAATCCCTCTACATATTTAGATTATTTAAATTATCTTACTATCACTTTGCAGTCTTCAATGTAGAAAACTTAAATAATTTCACTAGGTTTGTTCTTATGTATTTGACATATTGATGTTACTGAAATGGCTTTTTTATGAATTTCCTTTGTAGCTGGAATGAAGAAATTAATTTATTTTTCTATATTTACCTTTGTGATGGACAGGGAGGCATGGCGTACTGTGATTCATGGGGTCGCAAAGAGTCAGACATGACTGAGTGACTGAACTAAGCTGAACTGAACTGAACAAGTTTGCATCCAGAGATTTTGCTTTATAATTTTGTCACAGATTTTTTTTTTTTCTTTTTTGTATTTTCAAAAACTATGATTATATCAAATGCAAAAAAAGAGATAATTTTATTACTCCTTTACTTACCCTTAAGCCATTTATTTCTATTCTGACCTCATTGCAAGTATTGAAAACTCTGAAACAATGCTGAATATAATTGAAAAAGAGAATATTCTTATCATATACCTAACATCAAGGGGAAAGTTTCTATATTTCACAATTAAGTGTGATGATTACTGTAGGCTTTTTGTAGTCATTTATTTCCATTTTTAGTTGGCTTAGAGCTTTTTTTTTTTTTCTTTTTCCTTTACTGAATGACAATTAAATGTTATCAAATTTTTCCTGGATCCCTAAATATGGACATTTTATTTTTCTCCTTTTGTTTTTGCTAATGTGACAAATTAGATTGACTTTTATGGCTTTACTGGGATATATTTCACACACAAGTCTACAATTGATTGGTTGTCAGTATATTTAGATAGTTGCTCCATCATTACCATGATTTTACATTTCATCTCACTCAAAACACATCTTGTACACATTTTCAGTGACTCTCATTCACTGTCCCACACAACTCTTTGTGTCCTAGCAATCATGAAAATAATTGCTATTTATACAGATCTATTTATTTTGGACCTTTGATATAAATATGAATTTTGATACAATACGAGTTCTTCATGACTAAAGGAAGATGTTAAGGGAGAGATCCCTTAACATAATATTTTTAAAGTAAACTCATGTTGTAGCAGATTTCAGCACTTCATTTTTAGTATTGAATAACATTCCATTATATGGGTATATCACTTTTATTATTCATCAGCTGGTGGACATTTGGCTTGTTTCTGCTTTGTATCTATTTCAAAATTCTTTTAGAAATATTTGTGTACAAACAAGCTTATTTCTTTTGTGCATATTTCTAAGAATTGTTTTGTCTTATGGTAACTGCAAAAAGCAAGAGAGTTCCAGAGAAAACATCTTCCTCCACTTTATTGACTATACCAAAGCCTTTGAAGGTGTGGATCACAACAAATTGTGGAAAATTCTTAAAGAGAAGAGAATACCAGACCACCTGACCTGTCTCCTGAGAAATCTGCATGCAGGTCAAGAAGCAACCAGTTAGAACTGGATATGGAACAACAGACTGTTTCCAAATAGGGAAAGGAGTACGTCAAGGTTTTATATTGTCACCCTGCATAATTAACATAGATGCAGAGTACATCATGAGAAACTCTGGGCTAGAGGAAGCACAAGCTGGAATCAAGATTTCCAGGAGAATAATCAATAACCTTAGATATACAGATAACACTGCCCTTATGGCAGAAAGCAAAGAAGAATGAAAGAGCCTCTTGATGAAAGTGAAATAGGAGAGTGAAAAAGTTGGCTTAAAATTCAGCATTCATAAAACTAAGATCATGGCATCTGGTCCCATCACTTCATGGCAAATAGATGGGGAAACAATGGAAATGGTGAGACTTTATTTTGTGGGGCTCCAAAATCACTGCAGATGGTGACTGCAGCCATGAAATTAAAAGACACTTGCTCCTTGGAAGAAAAGTTATGACAAACCGAGACAGCATATTGAAAAGCAGAGACATTACTTTGCCAACAAAGGTTTGTCTAGTCACAGCTATGGTTTTTCCAGTAGTCATGTGTAGTTGTGAGAGTTCGACTGTAATGAAAACTGAGTGCTGAATAATTGATGCTTTTGAACTGTGGTGTTGCAGAAGACTCTTGAGAGTCCCTTGGACAGCAAGGAGATTCAACCAGTCCTAAAGGAAATCAGTCCTGAATATTCATTGGAAGGACTGATGCTGAAACTGAAACTGCAATACTTTGGCCACCTGATGCAAAGAACTGACTCCTTGGAAAAGACCCTGATGCTGGGAAAGATTGAAAGTAGGAGGAGAAGGGGATGACAGAAGATGAGATGGTTGGATGGCATCACCGACTCAATGGACATGAGTTTGAGTAAACTCTGGGAGTTGGTGATGGACAGGGAGGCCTGGTGTGCTGCAGTCCATGGGGTTACAAAGAGTCAGACACGACTAAGCAACTGAACTGGACTGTATATTTAACATTTTGGGAACTGCCAAACTATTCTTCTAGGTGACTCATGTTAAATTCCTACAAAAGATGGATAAGTATTCCAAAATGTCCACATGCTTGTTGGCATTTGATATTTTCTCTCATTTTTGTTACAGCCCTCCTAGTGGCTAAGATGCGCTATCTCATTGTGGTTTTGATTTGTATTTCCCTAATGATTACTAGTGTTGGATTTCTTTTCATGTGCTTATTGTGATTTTTATGTTTTCTTTAAATAATGTCAACTGAATTATTTATGCAATTTGTAACTCTTTTTGTGGTGGTTGTTGTTGTGTTATCAAGGTCTTTTATATACAGCAAGTCCCCTACATAGGAACCTTCAAGTTGTGAACTTTCAAAGATGTGAATGCACCCCTGTATGCCAGCTGTTGTACCGTACTTCTTACTGTACTGTACAACTAAAAATGTTTTATCTGTTTTCTGGAGCTTCCCTGATGTCTCAGAAGGTAAAGAATCTGCCTGCAAGGCAAGAGATCTGGTTTCGATCCCTGGGTCGGGAAGATCCCTCAAAGAAGGGAGTGACTACCTGCTCCAGTATTCTTGCCTCTTGCATAGAGAATTTCATGGACAGAGGAGCTTGTCAGGCTACAGTCCACGGGATTGCAAAGAGTCAAACATGACTGAGGAACTAGCACTTTTTTTGTGTGTTTGTTTTTCTCTTTATTTGTGTGAAACATATAAACATATTACAGCACAGTACTCTATATAGCTGATTGTGTTAGTTGGATACCTAGGCTAACTTTGTTGGACTTACAAACATTCTCTTGGCACAGAATTCATTCATATATAGGGGAATTTACTGTACTCCGGATACAATCTTTTACTAGTTATGTGACTTGAGAGTATTTTCTGCCACTGTGTAGGCTGTATTTTTACATTCTTGATGGTACCCTTTGATATGAAAATTTTAATTTTGATAAAGTTCAATTTGTATCTTTTCTCCCTGGCTACTTGGCATTTTTTGTGTCCTATCTAGGAAGACTTTGACTAGCAGTTTATGCTTAGGACAATAGAGTCACAGACTCAGTATGTGATATAAGAATGGGATCAACACTATTTTTCACAATGGCACATATCTTTGTAGGCATTAGAAAGATTGTAGTGTGCTCTGCTCATATATGTAAGCAAAAAAATAAAATTGTCAGCAAAGAGATACAACAGGACCATGTCGATGTCTTTCACTCTGAAAATGAAATGCCCTATGTCAGTATGACGAAGTTACAGAAAATGGATCTTTGCCCTCTTAGTCACTCAGTCATGTCTGACTCTTTGTCACTCCATGGACTGTAGCCCACCAGACTCCTCTGTCCATGGAATTCTCCAGGCAAGAACACTAGAGTGGGTTGTCATTCTCTTCTCCATAGTATCTTCCCGAGCCAGGGATCAAACCTGGGTCTCCTGCATTGTAGACAGATTCTTTACCATCTGAGCCACCAGGGAAGTCCCTATTTGCCCTCTAATCCCATGCAAGTGGAATGATGTCTGACAAGTAGGGATTTTTAAAAAGTTATTTTACCCCTTTCCAGTTTGTCTATTTCTGTTCCCATTAAACTTTAATTAAAAAATGAGATCATGAGGTTGCATTTACCATAATGCCTGACTTCTGCTCTACTGAATGTATATAAGGTCTTGCCTAACCTGTTTATTCCTTTCCTGGCTTAAAAGAAGTAAGAATGAAGAATTGAGTGCATAAAGAATGGCTGACCCTCTACCCTCAGCTTCCCTTAATAAATTTGAGGGCGGATTACATACACAAGAAAGCATCCAATTGCAATCAGACCAGGCAAGCAGGGCATCATCCAAAGGAAGACCAAGAGAAGTCAGCAGGTCTGGACACAATGGAAAGATGATGAAGAATCTGACCTCCTACCTTAATGATTAACAGAAATTCTTTCCCCTTTTTCCTTAAAAATTGTCATGGCTGAACAAATGTTCAGACTGGGTCTCTGAACAAGAGTTCACCTTCTCCCCAGATTGCCAACTTTTCTGAATAAAGGATGTTTCCTTCTTACCAAATCTAGGGACAACCTCTATTACTGACTTTTGAGCTGCAAGTAACTGAACTAGAGTTCAGTAATAACTCAAAAATAGGAATGTTTATACTTACAATATAGTCTTTGCTGAAGAATATTTCATTTGTATTTTCATTTCTTTGCTCAAAATTATTCCTAATTCTTTTGTGTTGGTGCCATTTGTAAATAAAATTGTACTATCATTTTCACATTGTTCTTTGCTAGATCATGGAGATTTGTAATGGATGTTTGTGTATTGATCTTGTATTTTACAGCTTTGCTAAATTCACTTATTGATGATTTTTTGTAATGTGGTTTTCAATGTATAATAGTACGTCTTCTGTAAAGAGAGATAATCTTACTTCTTTTTTTTTGAATATGCATTCCTTTTATTTATTTTTCTTGCTTGATTTCTCTGATTAGAACGTCCACACAATATTGATTAGAAGTTACAGAGTATACATTCTTGCATCCAGTCTAAAGTCCATAAGATTTATTGAGAATTTCTATAGCTCTTTTTCTCTGAAATCTTTTCTCTTCAGATTTATGCTATAAAAATTTCACCCTCTTCAGTCTTCCTAAACTCTAATCTTGTCTGCTTGATTTAACATGATCTTCCATGTTCTGCTTATTTCACAGTGTAGACTGACACCAGGTAGAAAACTGAAGTAATTATAGAGTATATGTTGTTTATTTCCTCTCAAGGATATCAGTATCATACTACCTGTTGTTCAATGTCAGAAAAAGTTTTTTATATTATGTCCTGTTTCTAATTTTTTATGGAAAAAGAGTAAGTCTAGTCACAGCAGGTTTTTTATGACCATAAGACAGCATTGTATCACCTATACATAAGCAAAGTATCAACTAAATTTTATTCTATGGAGAAATTCATTAATTACCATACATAAAGAGAAATAAATAGCATTAATATTTCAAAAATCTTTCTTTCCAGGAAATATGAGTCTACACTGAGAATGAAGAGATAAATTAGTATAAAGACAGAAAATTAAAGAATTATACTAAATCTAAGTGTATAAAACAGAATTTGTAGACATAGGAATGCTAAATATAGTTTACTTTGTGGATTACATTTAAAGAGGAGCATTTTAGTGTGGAAGTATTTATAATAAAGGACAAAAACTGGACCTAACAGAAGCAGAAGATATTAAGAAGAGGTGGCAAGAATATACAGAAGAACTATACAAAAAAGATGTTAATGACCCAGATGAGCACAATGGTGTGATCACTCACCTAGAGCCAGATATGCTGGAATCCAAACTCAAGTGGGCCTTAGGAAGCATCACTATGAACAAAGCTAGTGGAGGTGATGGAATTCCAGTTGAGCTATTTCAAATCCTAAAAGATGATGCTGTGAAAGTGTTAGGCTCAATATGCCAGGAAATTGGAAAACTCAACAATGGTCACAGAAGTGGAAAAGGTTTTCATTCCAGTCCCTAAGAAAGGCAATGCCAAAGAATATTCAAAATATCACACAATTGTACTCATCTCACACACTAGTAAAGTAATGCTCAAAATTCTCCAAGCCAGCCTTCAGCAAATACCTGAACCATGAACTTCCAGATGTTCAAGCTAGATTGAGAAAAGGCAGAGGAACCAGAGATCAAGTTGCCAACATCTGTTGGATCATTGAAAAAGCAAGAAAGTTTACTTGCTACATCTAACATCTACTTCTGTTTTACTGACTATGCCAAAGCTTTTGACTGTGTGGATCACAACAAATTGTGGAAAATTCTTAGAGACAGGAATACCAGGCCACCTTACCTGCCTCCTGAGAAATGTGTGTCAAAAAGCAACAGTTAGAACCAGACATGGAACAACAGGCCGGTTCCAAATAGGGAAAGAAGTACGTCAAGGCTGTACATAGTCACCTTTTTTATTTAACCTATATGCACAGTACATCATGAGAAATGCAGGCTGGATGAAGCACAAGCTGGAATCAAGATTGCCGGGAGAAATATCAATAACCTCAGATATGCAGATGACACCACCCTTATGACAGAAAGCAAAGAAGAACTAAAGAGCTGCTTGATTGCTGAGGTCCTTTAATGGACCGGAACCTGGTGGTCCATAGTCGACGATGAGAAAGTGAAAGAAGGAAAGAGGCTAATATTCCCTGGCTTATGCAGCCGGCCTTCACCCTCCAGGGAATCAGCCAGAAATAAAGAGAGAGAGAGAGAGAGAGACGGGAACTCAAGCTCTGATGGAACAAGGGTGCTTTATTGAATTCTGTAAGAGTATATATACTGTAATACAAGGTAGCTTCTTCAGATAAAGATCAAGAGACCAGGTTTTACAAGTTACCAAGGAAGCGAGGAGCAATAGAAACCATAAGACCAAAAGGCGATCCATATCAAAAGAGGGTCGTAAACAATCCCTTTCACCAAATGGAAAAGCTAATGAAGGAAATCCTATGGAAGCATGCCATCTCTTTGATCTCCATCCTGGGAGAGGCTTGCCTGGAACAGAGGACTCAACAGAGATAGGAAACAGCACACAGGAATCCTACTGTTAAACATTCTCTGACACTTGATGAAAGTGAAAAAGGAGAGTGGAAAGGCTGGCTTGAAACAACATTCAGAAAACTAAGATCATGGCATCTGGTCCCATCACTTCATGGCAAATAGATGGGGAAACAATGGAAACAGTGACAGATTTTATTTGGGGGGGGGGGCCTCCAAAACCACTGCAGATGGTGACTACAGCCATGAAATTAAAAGACACTTGCTCCTTGGAAGAAAATCTATGACAAACCTAGACATCATGGTAAAAAACAGACACATTACTTTACTGACAAAGGTCCATCTAATCAAAACTATGATTTTTCCAGTAGTCATGTATGGATTTAAGAGTTGGATCATTAAAAAGCTGAGCAGCTTTGAACTGTGGTGTTGGAGAAGACTCTTGAGAGTTCCTTGGACTGCAGGGAGATCCAACCAGTCCATCCTAAAGGAAATCAGTCCTGAATATTCATTGGAAGGACTGATGCTGAATCTGAAACTCCAATAATTTGGCCACCTGATGCAAAGAACTGACTCTTTGGAAAAAACCCTGATGCTGGGAAAGGTTTAAGGCAGGAAGAGAAGGGGATGACAGAGGATGAAATGGTTGGATGGCATCATCTACTCATTGGACATGAGTTTGCGTATGCTCCGGGAGTTGGTGATGGACAGGGAAGCCTGGTGTGCTGCAGTCCATGTGGTCACAAAGAGTTGGACATAACTGAGCAACTGAACTGAACTGATTTATAATAGAAAATTAATTACATGGCATGAGGGAAAATAATACAGGAATAAACTGTCCTGAAACTTATAGAAGTTTTAAGTATATATCTATTTTAGTTTGAAAAAAATGTTTTGTGAATTCTGTTGCTTTCAGAGGATAAAGAATTATATCTAATTAATTTTACAATTGAATGAGACAGAGTGCAAATAAAGTATCTACTTGAAAACATAGAAACTGTTTAAACCAATTGTTTAATTAAAGGTAGTGAAGGAAACAGTACTATTATCATAAGTTTCCTCATATCATGGTGCAGTTTAAATATCGTAACCTACTTTTTGCATTTTCCAAGATCTCATACGGGAAACAATTCAACCTTTATGCTTGTCATTTATTCAGTAGCTCATTTAGTTAATTATAGGTGAGAAAAACAAACTGGTATATGTCAGCAGTATATTTTCAACTTAAATAAGCAGTACATTGGAGAAGGCAATGGCACCCCACTCCAGTACTCTTGCCTGGAAAATCCCATAGATGGAGGAGCCTGGTGGGCTGCAGTCCATGGGGTCGCTAAGAGTCGGGCACGACTAAGCAACTTCACTTTCACTTCCCACTTTCACACATTGGAGAAGAAAATGGCAACCCACTCCAGTGTTCTTGCCTGGAGAATCCCAGGGACGGGGAGCCTGGGCTGCTGTCTATGGGGTCACACAGAGTCGGACACGACTGAAGTGACTTAGCAGCAGCAGCAAGCAGTACATATTTTCTACTAGTTTGTTAGTTTACCAAATACTTTTTTAAAAAGTGTTTTAAAAAGTCTGGCATTGAAATATAAAGATGAATAGAAGTCAAGGACTTCTCCTCAGCAAGCTGCTATTCCAGTGGTTGATGTGACAGAAAACTACAAATTAATCAAATGCTTTAAAATCATAAGTTCTATAAAAACAACAGGAAAACTTGTTAGTACATTACTAAGATAGAGGGACTAGATGCTATAGCTAGTTTTGCCAAAGAAGACTTCTCTGAGGAATTGATATTTGAACTATAGCTGAAGGAAAAGACCACGTTAAGATCTGGGAAAAACATATCCAAATACAGAGAAGAACAAGTGTAAAAGCCCAGTGATGGAACCAGATTGATGTATTTCTGAGTTCAAAGATTAAGGATAAGTCTCTCCTAAATTGGAGGCTGTTATGCTAAAATAAATTATTGAAAGCTGAAAAAGGACCAAAGTTGCCCTCTTGTACCAAACAGCCAAGTTGTGAATACAAAGGAAAAGTTCTCAGAGGAAATTAAAAGTGCTACTCCAGTGAACACACAAATGATAAGATAAGTAAGAAAGTAAGTGTTAACATTTTTAATGCTGATATGGAGAAAGTTTTAGTGATTTGAATAGGCAATCAAATTTCATAACATTCCCTTAAGCCAAAGCCTAATCCAGAGCAAGGCTTCAACTCTTCAATTCTATGAAGGCCAAGAGAGGTGAGGAAACTATAAAAGAAATATCTGAACCTAGAAGTGGTTGATTTGTGAGGCTTATTGAAAGAAGCTGTACTCATAACATAAAAGTACAAGGTAAAGCAGAAAGCATGTACACTGATGTGGAAGCTGCAACAGGTTATCCAGATCTAGGTAAGATAATTGATGATGATAGCACACTAACCAGATTTTCCTTATAGATGAAACAGTCTTCTAATGGAAGATGTCATCAAGGAATTTCATAGCTACAGAAAAGTCAGGGCCTGGCTTGAAAGTTTCAAACAACAGGTTGACTCTCTTGTTAGGGGATAGTGCAGCTGGTGACTTTAAGATGATGTCAAATTTGTTTACCTTTTGAAAATCTTATGGATTTTAAGAGTTATGCTAAATCTACTCTGCCTGTATTCTATAAATGGATGACAAACCTGGAATGATAGCATATTTGTTTACAATGTAACTTACTGAATATTGTAAGACTACTACTAAAACCTACCGCTCAGAGGAAAACACTTATTTTCAAAATATCAGTGCTCAATGACAATGTTCCTTGTCAAAAAGAGCTCTAGTGGAGATATAGTAATGAAGTGAGATTAATGTTTACATGCTTGCTAATACAACCTAATTTATTCTGTAGCCCATAGATCAAGAAGTAATCTCAACTTTCAAGTATTATTATTTAAGAAAGACATGTCATAAGACAATATACCTTCAGTAGATAGCAAATCCTCTGATGGACCTGGGCAAAGCAAATTGAAAACCTTCTGGAAAGGATTCTCCATTTGAGACACTATGAAGAACATTTGTGATTCATAGAAAGAGGATGAAATACCAACATTAACAATTTTGAAGAAGTTTATTCCAACACTCAAGGATGACTTTGAGGGGTTTAAAGTTACTTAGTGGAGGGAATAGCTATAAACATGGAAGAAATAGCAAGAGAATTATAATTAGAAGTGGAACCTGAAGATGTAACTGAATTGCTGTAATGTCATGATAAAATTTAAAACAGATGAGGAGTTGCTTCTTCGGGATGAATAAGGAAAGTGTTTTGAGATAGCATCTACTGCGGGTGAAAGTGTGTGAAAATTGGTGAAATGACAACATGGGATTTAGAATATGACATAAACTTAGCTGATAAAGCAACCATAGGGTTTGAGAGGACTGACTACAATTTTGCAAGAATTTCTATAAGTAAAAAGCTATCAAATAAAATTTTGTGCTACAGAGGAATTATTTGTGAAAATTAAAGTGTCAGTCACTCAGTCGTGTCTGACTCTTTGATACAGACCCTGTGAACTGTAGCCTGTTAGGTTCCTCTGTTCATGGAATTCTCCAGGCAAGAATACTGGAATGGGTTGCAGTTCCCTTCTCCAGGCAGGCAGATACTTTACCACTGAGCCACCATGGACACTCCTCTTTGTGAAAGAACAAGTAAATCAATGCAGCTAATTCAATTGTTGTCTTATTTTAAGAAGTTAACACAGTCACCCCAAACCTTCAACAAATACCACCTGATCAGTCAGCAGCCACCAACATCAAGGCAATTTTCTTCACAAGATCTCTAGTCATTCCCATTCTATTGTTTTCCTCTATTTCTTTGCATTGTTAATCTTTGCATTGCCTTAAATAGCCATGCCTTTAAAACATTTGCTAGAGCTTTCAGCAAATGTGGGCCTAGAAGCAGTTTTTAGCACTGGGTAGGTCCTGAGTCAGATCTGATAAAAACAAACCTTTTAAGCAGCTCGGCCATGAAGCCATGAGACATGTGAAACAATAATAATTTCTTTTTATGCATTGGTTTCATTCTTCTCTCACCAGTAATGGAAATCTGTAATGTTATTATCAATTCTTCCACCCTGTTCTTACTGATATTCTGCCTTTGTTCTTTTATAAATATTTTTCAAGTTGCTGAGAGCTATCGGTTAATTTTTTTAGTTCTAAAAATTTTTACTCTGACAATTTTTACAAGTTCTTTCTCACATCTTTTATGGGAAGGAAAATTTTCAGTAATTTTTTTGTTTGTTTATTGAAGTATAGTTGACTTACAATATTACATTACTTTAGTTGTGCAACATAGTGATTTGATATTTTTTATAGATTATAGTCCACAAAAATCATTATAAAATATTATCTATGTTACTTGTGCTGATTTCAGTAATTCTTTCTACATTATTTTCCTGATGTCACCCAGTCATGACATCTTAATACAGTCTAATGAAGGGAGAAGGGACAAAGAAGGGAAATGGATGACACTAAGGATGTTTCTAGCATGTTGGACACAAGTTTCTCTTTCTATATTGTTGACCAAAATTTGTTACATGCCACATCTACCTTCAAGAGAGGCTGGGAAACATATTTACTCACAGAGGCCATATCCTTTGCTAAAAATCAGGCTCCTATTGTTAGGCAACCAGAAAAAAAGAAAAAAAAAAAAAAAACCTATTAGGGCAGACAAGGGCAGATGCAAGTTTTTCTCACATAGCACACATTCCTTATTCTCCAAGAAAATCTCATAATTCTTCCTCAAAGCAGTCTTATAATTTTATTCATCTACTTTATCCTCCCCAAAATTGACAATGTCTAGGTGCTAAACTGTCCTGTTCATACAACTCAGATGTGGCTTCTTACAGTGTAGAAATGTTTTTTTAAATGTATAAATCAGAAAATTAAAGTAAATGTAGAAAACGATCAGTGATTTGTTTCTAGCTATAATAAAACACCACTTACAGAAACGACACAGATCTTTGATTTCTCAAGGTAATAAGTTCTTTGTTTAGGCTAGGGGAAAGGCCCTGGGTCTGCCTTTGTCTTTTTCTCATAGATTTTTTGCTAAAAACAGTAAAAAGGAGATTAAAAACAGCCAGAAAAAAAGATTCAGAAAACATTAATAATATAATTTAATATAATTTTCAACAATTTCCCTATCACTGTACTTTTAGTTTACATGTTGTTTTCCTTCCTATAAGCTGTAGGTGATACCTGGATTAATATATTTACCTCTGCAAAACAGGGTTTCAGCTTTCTATTCTTCATATCTGAGTTCCTAAAATTCATTTCTACTGTGATCTGAACATGATGAATTCATAGCACAACTTCTGGCTCCAGAAAAACATTGTTTCTTTTGTCACCTGTGCCAGAATGATTCATGCCCTATATCTACTTCTTGATATAACAACACTAAGAATCAGGCACTCAGCCCCTTGCTTCAGCTGTTGCAGGGGAAAATGTGTCCATTTCTGTACTTGTCACCTGAAATGAGAGTCCTCACTTCCAGGGGTTCACTCTTGCCTTCCAAAATTTCATGTGGGTATAGCTCCTAGTTGAAAATTATGTCAACATATCAAACCATAATTCTTAGGTCATTTGGTTGATGGAGGATATTTGAGTCTCCAGATTTTAGCATGAAGTAAAGATTGGTATAGTTGGTTAAAATTAAGTGACTTAATTTTAATATCTGCAAGGCCAAGGTAGTGGAGTTATGATACAAAGAAGATTATCAATGTGTCTACTGACAGTAGGAGGTATAATATAGGTTATAGGGGCAAGGGAAGTCAAATGACAAGGAAAATATCTTGCTTTGAGATAGATTTAGAGAAGGGAGAGAGTAGAGAATAGTCCAATTTCTCTAATTAGTCTAAATTTTCCACTAAAACACACACAGAGATACACACACACACACACACACACTTTGCTTTCATTTTCTTCTCTTCCATTTTTTTCTTCTTTCTTTGTCTTTCTCAGTCCTTTACACTGCTTTATTTTTCCTTTTTACTTATTTTTATTCTCTTTTCTTTATTCTTATTACCCAGTTTCCTTAAATAATAAAAAAGTGAACTTGTTAGTCACTCAGTGATGTTCAACTCTTTGTGACACCATGAAATGTAGCCCACCAGTCTCCTCTGTCCATGGGATTCTCCAAGCAAGAATACTGGAGTGGATAGCCATTTCCTTCCCCAGCGGATCTCCCCAACCTTCCCAACCCAGGGAATGAACCCAGGTCTCCTGCATTGCAGGCAGACTCTTTACCTTCTGAAACATATTAAATAATATTACATGTAGTATAACATAAATTTCACAAGTTCTGTGATGAAGTTTCTAATTGAGTCATTAAATCTCATGCAAAACAGGATAAATCCTTTTTGAAAAGTTACTGAGTTGTACTAAAGCAATGCAGTTTTTGATCTTATAATTATCAATCTGTTTGTTTGTTTGTGATGTCTAATATTAACCTGCACTGTTTCAATAATAGTTGTCCATTGCCACTTGTGGAGCTCTGGCTTACTGGCTCTTATCTGGGATGTTTCTAATATACATTCCCTCTCTAGCTATCTTTCTGTCTTTCCTTCCTGTCTTTCTTTCCTTTCTCTTTTCACTTTGGAAAAATTATGAATATTGGAAAAGGGAAAACAATTATTTTAATATGCTAAAACACTTCTGATAAATTCACTCACTTGCTTAGGCTCTTCAATTAAGACAATCATCATAACTTTTAGTAAATGTTCTCTGGTGCTAAGTGAACGTGACTTATTCTGAACAATCAAGTATATGCCAAGCATTTCTTAGCTCCTAGAGCACTTAAAAATTTTAAACTTCATGAAATAGATTAACTACAATTTTTAATTTAATAAGCACTGTCTACAGTTTAATATTTTGGTGTGCTGCAGTCCATGGGGTCACAAAGATTTGGACACAACTGAGTGACTGAACGGAACTGAACTGAAGTTTTTACCTAATGATATTGTCTTCTCTGGCAAATATCTTAGAGACATGTCATTTGGCAACATAAAGTTAGGTCTAGAAACTCCTTCATTTTTAAAATGTTTTCTCCTTTCAAATTACTTTATTACTTTTTGTTCTCCGACACAATAGACTGAGCAATGTCATGAAAAAAAATGTATTGCTCCCTGAGGAACAACTCATTATGCATTAGACATTCATCAAGTGCTATTAAACATTTAAAAATGCAAAAATCCTAGCTAGTTACTGACAAAAGCTTTCATATAAAGAGTAGAATAGATATAATGAGTTGAAAAAAGAAATTCTCGAAGAAGAGGAAGAGTAACCTCTTTAGGAAAATATAAAAGACTGAAAGCAGTGTAAGTACCTTACTTATTCTCCCAACCATGATGCTTTGAACAGTGTAGTGGTTAAAATAAATTCCAGATGAGTTGTATTGGAATACTGATATATTAAAATGTCATCTTCCAGACACTGAGAGTCTTTTTAGAACAAACAGCCAATATGGGTGAAATATTGGTATTTCAGTGAATATTCTTTAGCTACAATCTTAAATTATAAGTAATATCAGTAAATTTGAACAATGAAATGAAAGGCCAGAATGAAAAAATAAGGTGATAAAAGTAACTGGCTTAGCAGAGAAGGAACTTCAGTCCAGTTCAGTTGCTCAGTTGTTTCCAACTCTTTGCAACCCAGTGGACTGCAGCACGCCAGACTTCCCTGTCCATCACCAACTCCTGGAGCCTGCTCAAACTCATGTCCATCGAGTCAGTGATGCCACCCACCCAGCCATCTCAACTACTGTCATCCCCTTCTTCTCCTGCCTTCAATCTTTCCCAGCACCAGTATCTTTTCTAACTAGTCAGTTCTTTGCATCAGGTGGCCAAACTATTGAAGCTTCAGCCTCAGTATCAGTCCTTCCAATGAATATTCAGGACTGATTTCCTTTAGGATTGACTGGGTTGATCTCCTTGCAGTCCAAGGGACTCTCAAGAGTCTTCTCCAATACCACAATTCAAAAACATCCATTATTCCATGCTCACCCTTCTGTATGGCCCAAGTCTCACATCCATACATGACTTCTGGAAAAACCAAACCTCTGACTATACAGACCTTTGTCAGGAAGTAAAGAGTCGGACACGACTGGGCAACTGAACTGAACTGAACTGAATGTCTCTGCTTTTTGAGTATGCTGTCTAGGTTTGTCAAAACTTTTCTTCCAAGGAGCAAGCATCTTCTAATTTCATGGCTGTAGTCACCATCTGCAGTGATTTTGGAGCCCAAGAAAATGAAATCTGTCACTGTTTCCATTGTTTCCCCATCTATTTGCCATGAAGTGATGGGACCAAATGCCATGATCTTAGTTTTTTAGAATGTTGTGTTTTAAGCCAGCTTTTTCAGTCTCCTCTTCACTTTCATCAAAGAAGGTCTTTAGGTCCCCTTTGCTTTCTGTCATAAGGGTAGTGTCATCTGACTATTTTCAATTTTTGATATTTCTCCTGACAATCTTGTTTCTAGCTTGTGCTTCATCCAGCCTGACATTTTGCATGATGTACTCTGCATACAAGTTAAATAAGCAGGGTGACAATAAACAGCATTGATGTACTCCTTTCCCAATTTTGAACAGTCTGTTGTCCCATTTCCTGCTCTGTTTCTTCTTGTCCTGAGTACCGGTTTCTCAGGAGGCAGGTATGGTGGTCTGGCATTGCCATCTCTTTAGGAATTTTCCATAGTTTGTTGTGATCTACACAGTCCATCCTAAGGGAAATCAGTCCTGAATATTCACTGGAAGGGCTGATGCTGAATCTGAAACTCCAATACTTTGGTCACCTGATGCAAAGAACTGACTCATTGGAAAATACCCTGATACTGGGGAAAGATCGAAGGCAGGAGGAGAAGGGGACAACAGAGAATGAGATGGTTGGATGGCATCACTGACTCGATGGACATGAGTTTGAGTACACTCTGGGAGTTGGTGATGGACAGAGAAGCCTGGCATGCTGCAGTCCATGGGATTACAAAGAGTTGGACACAAATGAGTGCCTGAACCGAACTGAACTGAACACAGTCAAAGGCTTTAGCATAGTCAGTGAAGCAGTCGATGTTTCTCTGGAATACAGATGGATACTAAACACATTTTAAAAATACTCAGTATCACT
Organism: Cervus canadensis; assembly: GCF_019320065.1. NCBI lineage: Eukaryota > Metazoa > Chordata > Mammalia > Artiodactyla > Cervidae > Cervus > Cervus canadensis. Next base: position 59,239,401 of record NC_057404.1, read on the forward strand.
TATTATTAGAGAAATGCAAATCAAAACTGCAATGAGGTGTCATTTCACACTGGTCAGAATGGCCATCATCAAAAAATCTACAAACAATAAATGCTGGAAAGGATGTGGAGAAAAGGAAACCCTCTTGCTCTGTTGGTGAGAATGTAAATTGATACAGCCACTATGGAGATTTCTTTAAAAAAAAAACAACTTGGAATACAACTACAATATGACCCAGCAATCTCAGCTACTGAGCATATACCCTGAGGAAACCAGAATTGAAAAAGACATGTGTATCCCAATATTCACTGCAGCACTATTTACAGTAGCCAGGACATGAAAGCAACCTAGATGTCAGTCAACAGATAAATGGATAAAGAAGTTGTGGTACATATATGCAATGGAATATTTCTCAGTCATAAAAAGGAAAACATTTGGTCTAGTTATAGTAAGCTGGATGAACCTAGAGCCTGTTAACAGAGTAAACTAAGTCAGAATGAGAAAGACAAATATTGTATATTAGCACACACACAAACATATATACACACATATATGGAATATACAAAATGGTATGATGAACCTATTTTCAGGGCAGGGATAGAGACTCAGACATAGAGAACAAACTTATGCATACAGAGGTAGCAGGAGAGGGTGAGATTTATTGAGAGAGTATATACATTACCATATGTAAAATTAATAGCTTATTTTTAGTTTCTATATAACACAAGAGCTCTACCTGGTTCTCTGTGAGAACCTAGAGAGGTGGGATGGGGTGGGAGGTTGGAGGGAGATTTAAGAGGAAAGGGACATACATATATCTATGGCTGATTCATGTTGATGTATGGAAGAGATCAACACAACTTTGTAAAGCAATTATCCTCCAATTAAAAATAAATTAATCAAAAAATTAATGTAGTAGCACTATTTATAACAGACAAGATATGTAAGAAACTTAAGTGTCCATGAAGAGATGAATGGATAAAGAAGAAGCAATATATATAATGGAATATTCTCAGCCATAAAAAAGAAATCTTGTCATTTGAAACAACATGGATTGACTTGCAGACTATAAAGCTAAGTGAAATTTCAGACAGAGAAAGACAAATGCTGTATGATATAAATGATATGTGGAGTCTGAAAACTATAGTAAAGTAGTGAATATAGCAAAGAAAAAAAAAAAAAAGCAGAGTCACAAATATAGAGAACAAATCAGTTGTTACCAGTGGAGAAGGTGGTAGAGCGACAATGTAAGGGTGAGGGAGTGGAAAGTACAAACTATTGGGTGTAAGACAGGCTCAAGGATGTATTGTACAATGTGGGGAATATAGCCAATATTTTTCAATAATGGCAAATGGAAAATTATCTTTAAAACATGTATAAAATTTTTAAATTAAATTTAAGTGCTAAAAAACAAACAAAAGAAAGTGGTTGATAGAGAAAGAAATGAAGTTTGGGGGATTCTGTTATTTTGAGAACTATCTTAATGTGAGATTAAATATTCTATTTTCTTTTCTTCAGGTTAGTCTTTGAGACACCCCATGTCAAGCCTTTTTTCTTTTGGTGTTATGACATTTCACAAGAATGTGCCTTGCTTAAGGTTTATTTATGAATATATATCACGCAGGTGCTAAAAATTGCGTAAGGAGTGGTGGGGAAATTAACAAGATGGCGCCAGTCAGGCTCTCTCAGCTCATGCTCTCAGGCCTTCTCGGCACATGCTCTGTAAATAATGACTTCGCACGGTCATATAACAGCTGAGATCACGTAGAGCACTTCACATGTGCATCCTGGGGCACTCACTTGGCCATGGGCTGCTTTTGTTTTGTAAGAATACACAAGCTTCACCTGAAAAGCCCTGGCTGCTGCTGCACCAGGGCGACACTGGGGCCACATCATGGCTGTGTTATGTGAGGTTACATCATGGCTACATTACGGTTAAGTTACGGCTGCTGCTACAGCTGCTGCGTCAGCGAGGAGAGAGGCTGTGTTGTGTCCGCCATGCCAACCGGGGAAGAGTAAGCATGTCTTCAGTTCCTACAGCTCCTCCCATCTTCTTACAGCCTCCTAGCTCTAGCCTTGCCTACCCTGGGATAAACAAGCAGTATGAACAGCAAGGCAACTGGCATAATGAGCAGGATCAGCAATAAGCAATAATTTTTTATGTATATAATTGATCATTTTAACACAAAATAAAATCGAAACCTTATTTTCTCTTGATTTCTTCTCTATAAATGAAATAAAGAAATAAACAATTATACTGTTTCAGATACCTTGAAACAATGCTACTTATGGTTTTATACATATGTCTGTGTGTATGCTCAGTTGTGTCAGGCTGTTTGTGACCCCATGGACCGCCTCCCACCAGGTTCCTCCACCCGTGGAATTGTCCAGGCAAGAATGCTGGAGTGGGTCGCCATACCCTCCTCCAGGGTATCTTCCCAGCCCTGGGATCAAACCTGTGTCTCCTGGATTGCAGGCAGCTTTTTTACCAACTGAGCTACCAGGGAATATATGGAATATATGGTCATATATAAGTATATCCTAAAGAGAAGTCCAGGTTTGGATAAAGAGTTAAGTCTAAATCCTACTTTATTTCTTGCTAGCTTTGTAACATTTTCCAAATTACCCATCGTTGACATTGTGATTTTGTTCTGCATATTTCAGAAGATTATTTATCCTTATTTCAAAGTTGTTTTGATGGTTAAAGGTAACAGCACGGGGGAAAATGCTCAGCAAAATAAATGGAGTACAATGTGTTCACAAAGAACATAGCTTCACCTTTCACTTCACCTATGTAGCTTTTGATTTTTCATTTTTCTTAAGCCTGTAGACAATATTCTAGAATTGAAAAACAAGTAATACCTTCTTAAAAAGAGGGAGGAGTTTGAAAGACACAAACTTAAGAAATAAAGACTTTCTCAATGAAAAATGGACTTTAATGGTGGGTTATTAGCCCAAAGGAAAGGTGTATTTATATTATTTATGGCTAAGCAACAAGATATATTCATATCTTGTTGATATATTCATATCTTGTTCATATCATATGGTGACATATTTTATGACTACAGAACTCTGTAGTCATTCTTAGCTCTAATGAGCTGAATTATATGTCATCTTAAATGCCATCAGTACACTCCCCAGCTTTCAGAACTATGAGCATTTCATATGTGAGCATCCAGAACTATAATACACTTTGTAGTATGAGGAGGACTATTGTGTCTCCTCCCCAGTACTATTTTTATAGTTTATAGTTCTGCCTGATTGATGTCATCTTTGTCTCCTTTTGATAAATCTCTTGATCCTTAGGAGTAAGAAAACTATTCATTTATTTGCATTATGCCTGTATGTGTCAGATTAATTATCTGGTGTCCAGTCAACTTTATATAAACCCATGTTTTACAATTGATAAGATATTTTTTATTATCCTTGATAATTTTATTTTATTTTATTTTATTTTTTTGGTTTTTGCTTTGAAAAATTTTTTTTTTTTTTACCATTTATTTTTATTAGTTGGAGGCTAATTACTTTACAATATTGTAGTGGTTTTTGCCATACATTGACATGAATCAGCTGTTCCCCATCCCAATCCCCCCTCCCGCCTCCCTCCGCACCCCATCCCTCTGGGTCTTCCCATTGAACCAGCCCCAAGCACTTGTCATTGAAACCCTAATCTGATCCTATTTTTCTCCCTGCTCCATAGATCTTTAAACCCTAGGTCTGCTACTAGGGAAATTAGTTTGAGAAACAGTATAGTTGATCAATAATTTTCAATATAGTGAGAAGCATAAGAATGACTCTTGTCTTAGGTTTTGTTATACATTGCTTGAGAGAAGTGTGAGCACATGATCTAGTGTGGTTCATTCTTACGGTGACATATTTTATGACCGGCATAGGAGATCCAGTCAAATTACTTTATACAAAGAACATCTAGTGTGAGCCAAGGAATCAGGTCATTTATGTTTAGAGGAAGACTTTAAGACATTTTGAGATTTTTATCTAGGCTCAGTGAGTGTGACTTTCTTCAGAAAAATAATGGCCCTTGTGGGTGAAAAAGAAAGAATTCACTCCATATTCTCTGCCTTTTCTCGAGATGCAGCAAGCTAGCCATATAGACTAGTTGCAATATTGCAATGCAAATCTGACATTAACTACTCAGAGTTGTTATATACTTCACAAGTTAAGGGCACAGTACTAAACAAGACTGCCTTCACCCCAGACATCAGCTGCAAGTTAAAGGCCACCCACACACTTCTAACTAACTGGATAAATTTTGTGTTTTCACTACCCTGTCAGATTTGATAATTCACTAGAATAATTCACAGAACTAAAGAAATCATTTTAATTATTGCTATGGTTTTATTATAAAAGACTTGAATCAGACAAAAGATGAGACTCATAAGACAATGTCAAAGAGAGTTCTGAATGTAGAGTTTGTGTTCTCTACCTGCAGAATCAGTACACGTCATCCTCCTGGAGTGTTATGTGCTCACCAATCAGGAAGCTCACCTGAACCTTGGTATCCAAAGTTTTCATTGGAATTTCATTGTGTAGGCATGATTGATAGAATCATTGATTATGTAACCAAATTCAGTCTCCATCTCCCCTGCACTCCGTGGAGGTTGGGTTGATGTCACCTAGTTCAAAATACTATGCTTCTAATGTCATGGTTGGTCTTTCTGGCATGGCCAACACACAGCCTAAAGCTATCTAAAGCCCTATCATGAGTCACCTCTTTAGCTTAAACTCAGAAGGGACCCACTATAAGAAATATACTTCTATTACTAGCATAATTCCAATGGCTTAAATGCTTTGTCTAAGAAATCTGGGACAAAGACCAGACAAATCTGGTCTTTATTGTACAATACTACCACTTAGTTGTAGCATGATGTAGCCATGGATAATAAAATCAGAGTTGAAAAAAAAAAAAAATCAGAGTTGAAAACAGCGTGAGAAATACCAAACTAAAAATCAAATGGAATTCAGTAGGACATAATGGGATATGCATAGACTCCCAGGTCAGAAATGAATTTGAATTCTTGTCCTAATATTTACTGTGTGGTTTTGAAATTGTCACTTATTCTATATGATCCTTAGTTTTGTCATTCATTTAAAAAAGTCATCTAGAAAATATACTATAAATCTATCAAGATACCTATTTACATTCATTGATGATTAATTTTATGTTTTAACTTGACTGGGTGATGGAGTGCCCTGATACTGGGATGTTTTTATCTTTTTCAGAATATGTTGTGAGGTAATTTTGGATGAAGTTAACAGTGAAACTGATGAACTTTGAGTAAAATAGATTTCCCTCTTCATTTTGAGTAGGTCTCGTTCAATCAGTATATGACCTGAATAAAACAAGAGAGCATTCTTCAGAAGACTACCTTCAGACTTGATTTGCAACAATAGTTGCTCCTGGTTCTAAATAAGAAAACCTTCAAACTCAGACCGGAACTTTGGCTGTTCTGGTTCTCCAGCTTTCCTGCCAGAGTTTGGACTGCCTAAGTTGCATAATTACATGAACCAATTCATTTCTACACATAAACACACACACATCCTATCAGTCCTATTTCTCTGCAGAATCCTGATTAATATAAATATACCATTTTAAAATTGATTATATATTTACAATCATTGTTTGACAAAAATCATACCATTTGATACTCACCTCTTAGCCACAGGTCATTAGATCTTTGATCCATGATTCAACAAGCAACTGAAAAGTTGGCTGCTTATATGTATGCCAACATTACATTCTATCATCTGGCATTGCAGTGAAAATTTGGGAAAATTAGATCGTCTACTTATTAATAGAATGTTTGGCAAATAGCTTAGATTTTGTGAAGAGATAAATCATCAAGTAATCTGATTGGATAAAAGAGAAGATTCAATGGCTACATACACAGAATTAGTGATTTTTTAATAAAGCAGTAATTCTGGCATTGTTGTTCAGTCACTTAGTCATGTCCAACTCTTTGTGACTCCATGGACTGCAACACACAAGGCTTCCCTATCCTTCACCTTCTCCTGGAGCTTGTTCAAACTCATGGCCATTGAGTCAGTGATGTCATCCAGCCATCTCATCCTCCCTCATCCCCTTCTCCCCCTGCCTTCTATTTTTGCCAGCATCAGGGTCTTTTCCAATGAGTCAGCTCTTTGCATCAGGTGGCCAGAGTATTGGAACTTCAGTACTAGAACTTCAGCATCAGTCCTTCCAATAAATATTCAGGACTGATTTCCTTTAGGATTGATTGATCTCCTTGCAGTCCAAGGGTTTCTCAAGAGTCGTCTCATAGAATACCAGATTTGAATTCAAACATTCTAATTTCAAAGATCAAGTCAATAGAAGATTAGCATTCCCCTTCAACTCTGACATGTAAAAAGCTTGAAAGTCATCATGCCCATTCTGTCTGGATAACCAGATACTTACATCAAAACAAGGAAGAAAATCAGAAAAGGTATAAATAGCTAATTTTTAAAAATTGATCTAGAAGTAACAAAATAATAGTACTAATAATGGTTGTGTGATTATATTATGTGGATATGTAAATGAATGACCACAATATTTCAAGGTAGGAAAGAATTGGGGCTAGTTTATTATAATACACCAGCACTACACATCAAGTGAAATAGTATTATTTGAAGGTAGATTTCCATTAGTTAAATATGTTTATTTCAAACTATGGAAAAACCTTAACTTAAAAAATGCATAATTTATATACTAAGAGATAAAACAGGATTATATGCAATGCTCAATTAAACCAAAGATGGCAAAAAAGAAGAAGAAGCTGCCTCTGGAAATAAAAACAGAAAACTATTGTAAATATGATTGATATTAATCTAAATACTTCAAAAGTGAATTTGTATATGACGTGTCTAAATATAGAAATAAAAAGAAAGAGATTCTGAAAGTAGGTAAACAAGCTGGACTCAGTAATATGTTGTCTATGAGAATTCTATTTTGAATATAAAGAAAAGTGTATGTTAAAAGTAAAGAGATAGAGAAAGATACAGAAACACCATCAAAAGGAAGGTAGAGTATCAGAAAAACCAGACTTCAGAAGAAGGAAAATTATCAAAGATAAAAAGAGATGCAGCATAATTATAAAGAGGTTAATACTCCAAGAGATGTGACAGGCTGAAAGGTATATGCCTCTAACAACAGAGTATCAAATACATAGGGCAAAAACTTATAGAAGTAAAAAAAGAAACAAGTAGATCCATTTCAGTACTCAACCTTTCAGTAACTGATCGCAAGGCAGAAAATCAGTCAGGATATAGCTGATTTGACTTGCACTATTAATCAACTTGAGCTAAATGAAGTTTATAGACCTCTCCATACAACAATAGCAGAAAAAACATTTTCCTCAAGGATATATGGGGTGTTCACAAAGATAGACCATGTTTTGAACTACAAAATGCATACTAACAACTTTAAAACTATATAAATTGTTCAAGTATGTTCTTTATCACAATGGAATAAAATTAGAGCTGAATAACATAAATATAAATGAAAAGTCTCTCAGATAATTGGAAATTTAAAAACAGACTTCTAAAAAACTCAGGCCAATAAAAAGTATGAAACATTTTTAGAAAATGTTTTGAAAGAAAAAAAATACAACTTATCAAAATCTGTGGAATGCAGTGAAACTTGTCCTTTGGGGAAAACATAAAGCATTATATTAATACAATACAAAAATGTCAAATCAATAACAAAGTTCCACCTTAGAAAATTAGAGAAGGAAGATCAAATTAAAGCAAGCACAAAAGAAAGCAAGCACAAAAAAAAAAAAAAAATTGAGTAGAAATTTATAAATGAACATGAAATGGCAGAGAAAATCAATAAAACCAGAAATCGGTTCTTTATAAAGATTAATGAAATTGATAAGACCCAAGCCAAACTAATAAAGAAAAATAGAAAAGACATGAATTACTAATATAAGTACAAATGGAATCATTATTGTGTTAAAGTACATTAAGTGAATAATAAAGTATTATAAAAATATGATCATAAAATTCATAACTTAAATGAAATGGAACAATTGTTTTGAAGGCACAAGCTATGAGACTTCACAAAGGGAAATGAAAACCGAATAGCCCAATATTAATTAAGAAAACTGAATCAATAGTTAACACCCTTCCAAATATAATCCTAAAGTCTAGATGGTTTTAATGGTAAATTCTATTAAACATTTAAGAAACAAATTATACCAGTTCCCCAAAATCTCCTTCAGAAAATAGAAACAGGAAACATATCTCAACTCATTCCATGAGACCATCATTATCATAAGACACACTTCAGAAAAACACATTACAAGAAAGAAAGGGTAATGATAAACATGAATATATCTGTAAATATCTTGAACAAGCATCCTTAAAAAATTGATATGCCAAAATTTATAAAAACTATAATATACCTTGACCAAGTAGGATTTAAGCAGAGGAACCAGAGATCAAATTGCCAACATCCTTTGGACCATAGAAAAACAAAGAGAATTCCAGAAAATCATATACTTCTGTTTCATGACTATGCTAAAACCTTTGACAGTGTGGATCACAACAAACTGTGAAAAATTCTTAAAGAAATGGGAATACCAGACTGCCACCTGGGAAATCTGTATGCAGGTCGAAAAGCAGCAGTTAGAATCGAACATGGAACAATGGACTGGTTTAAAATCAGAAAAGGAGTGCATCAAGGCTGTATATTGTCATCCTGCTTATTTAACTTATATGCAGAGTACATCATGCAAAATGCTAGGCTGGATGAAGCACAAGCTGGAATCAAGACTGTGGGGAGAAATATCAGTAACCTCAGATATGCAGATGACACCACCCTTATGGCAAAAAGTGAAGAGGAACTGAAGAGCCTCTTGATGAAAGTTAAAGAGAAGAGTGAAAAAGTTGGCTTAAAGCTCAACATTCAGAAAACTAAGATAATGGCATCTGGTCCCATCACTTCATGGCAAATAGATGGGGAAACAGTGACAGACTTTATTTTGTTCGACTCCAAAACCACTGTAGATGGTGACCGTAGCCATGAAATTAAAATTTGCTTGCTCCTAGGAAGAAAAGCCATGACCTGGACAGCATATTAAAAATAAGAAACATTGCTTTTCTGACAAAGGTCCATCTAGTCAAAGCTATGGTTTTTCCAATAGTCATTTATGGATGTGATCGTTGGACCATAAAGAAGGCTGAGTGCTGAAGAATTGATGCTTTTGAACTGTGGTGATGGAGAAGACTCTTAAGAGTCCCTTGGACTGCAAGGAGATCAACCCAGTCAATCCTAAAGGAAATCAACCTGGACTATTCATTGGAAGGACTGATGATAAAGCTGAAGGTCCAATTCTTTGGGCACCTCATGCAAAGAGTTGACATGTTAGAGAAGACCCTGATGCTGGGAAAGATCGAAGGCAGGAGAAGACGGGGATGGTGGGGAATGAGATGGTTGGATGGCATCACTGGCTCAGTGGACATGAGTTTGAACAAGCTCCAGGAAGTGATGATGGACAGGGAAGCCTGCAGCCAGGCGGTCGCAAAGAGTGGGCCACAACTGAGTGACTGAACTGAACTGAGCTGAAGTAGGATTTAGGAAAGTTATTCAAGGCAGGTTTAGCATTCAATGCAACCAAACATACAAAAAGTCTAATGAAGAGAAAACATTTGAGCATATCAGTTGAGACAGACAAATCATTTTACATAATTGAATACAGGCATACCTTGGAGATATTGCAGGGTTCAGTCCCAGACATCACAATAAATCAGATACCACAATAATGAGCCACATCGTTAGTAGCTCAGTCTTGTCTGACTCTGCGACCCCATGGACTGTAGCCTGCCAAGCTTCTCTGTCCGTGGAATTTTCCAGGCAGGAATACTGGAGTGGGTTGCCATTTCCTTCTCCAAGGGATCTTCCCCACCCAGGAATCTAACCCTGGTCTTTCATGCTGCAGGCAGATTCTTTACCACCTGAGACACCAGGGAAGCCCTATGAGTCACATTTCCAGTGCATAAAAAATTGCACTGGAAATTGTAAAAAATTTACACCATACTATAGTCTATTAAGTGTACAACAGGATTTTTATCTAAAAACAAAAGAACAATGTACATACCTAATTTAAAAATATCTTATTGCTAAAAGATGTTAACCATCATCTTATCCTTGAGTGAATCATAACAGTTACTTCAAAGATCACTAATCACGGATCTTCAAAACAAACATTACAATAGTAAACAAGTTTAAAACATTATGAGAATGAACAAAATGTGATACAGAGACACAAAGTGAGCAAATGCCATTGGAGAAATGGTGCCTATAGATTTGTTCAGTGAAGGATTGCAGCAAATCTTCAATGTGTTAAATATATATATATATATAAGTATATATATACATATAGATTTGTTCATATATAGATTTGTTCAGTGAAGGATTGCAGCAAATCTTCAATGTGTTAAATATATATATATATACATGGGAAGAGAAATAAAGTGAAGTACACTAAAACTAAATAGTGTTGTACTAATTTACTTGTAAAAGTTCTCAGTATAGTAAGAATTGAGAGTAATTTTCTCATTTTGATAAAGAATGTCAGTTGTAGGGAATAGGCTATGCACAGGCCTATGCTGTAATTAATGGGGCTTCTTTGAAAATTAAGAATGACTTTCTCATCACCCCCAGGCTAAGGGCTGGGAGCAGTAAAAAGCACATCGTGGAAAGACATCTTGAAAACAAGATGCTGAAGTACTGATGTGACTGATGGAAAACCATTAGTGACTGTTCTCGTGACCAGAGCCTTGAGGGAGTTGAGAAAGGTTGTCACTAGCTGAAGGGCTAAACAAAGTCATGAAAGGCCTGAAGGTTTGACCTTGAGGAACAGATATCTCTAAAGCACAAATAAGGAAGTAGAAGTTAACAATAAAAGGCAGGCAAGGATTAGGATCTGGGTTTTTGCCTGCGAATGGCATCAGCTCCCTGATCCCCACCTTCTTTCTCAGTCTTGTTTTTCCTTATTCTTCTGCGGCACCGCTCCCTTGGGTCGGTTTGTTGTTGGGCTGGTCCCAACGGTCAGCAAAATTTTTCACTTGACATTATACTTAATGGTGAATGACTGCATGCTTTCCCTCTAACAAGATATGGATGTCCAAATCCCAGCTTTGTGTTGGAAGTCCTAACTAGTGAAACAAGAAATATATATATATATGTATATACATGCATATCCTAAAGGAAATCAACCCTGAATTCACTGGAAGGACTGATGATGAAACTGAAGCTCCAGTACTTTGGCCACCTGATGCAAAGAGTTGACTCACTGGAAAAGACCCCGCTGTTGGGAAAGATAGAAGGCAAAAAGCTGAAGGGAGCAGTAGAGGATGAGATGAATCTCAAAACTTTCCCAGTCTCTACCTATGATCCAGGTCCAGAGCTTCTTCCGTATCTCTAGGTATTTGTTTTACAGCATTCCCACTTCTGGTACCAATTTTCTTAGTATGTTCAGGTTGCTATACAAATCACCTCAGCCTGGAGAGCTTATGAACAACAGAAATTTATTTCTTAGTTCTGTAAGCTGAGAGTTCAATAGATTCAGTGTCTAGTGGGAGCCTTCTTCCTTACTGAAGGTCATTCTCACTGCATCCTCACATAGGAGAGGGGAAAGGAACTTTCGTGGGCTTTTATTCTAAGGACCCCAGTATCATCAAGAGTCTTCCACTCTCAAGACCTAATGATCTCCCAAAGGCCCCACCTCTTTATGCAATCATCTTAGAGGTTAAGATTTCAACATATTAATTTAGGGGCACACACACACTTACAAGGGCTTCCCTAGTGGTTCAAATAGTAAAGAATCTGCCTGCAATGCCGGATACCCAGATTCAGTCCCTGGGCTGGGAAGATCTTTTGGAGAAGGCCATGGCAACCAACTCCAGTATTCTTGCCTGGAGAATCCCATGGACAGAAGAGCCTGGCAGGCTATAGTTCACAGGATCACACAGAGACAGATACATTGAAGTGATTTAACACATACTCACACAGTTAGAAATAGTATGACAGTAATTAAAACTGACTTATCAAGTCATGAAAAGATGTGGATAAATATTAAATTTTGTTAAGCCTTAATTTTTACTGAGCCAAAAAGAGCCAGTCTGAAAAAGCTAAATATTAATATATCACTTAAATAACATTCTGAAAAAGATAAAATTATAGAAACAATAAAAAGACCAGTTGTTGCCAGGGTTTGGCGGGTGTGGTTGAATTGGTAAGAAATATAGAATTTTTACATTAGTGAAGCTAAATGTATAATATTGTAATAATGAATACAAGGTAGAATGAACAAACCCAATTCATAGAACTTTATAGCACTAAAGGTAAACCTCAATGTTTGAAAAATTTGAAAATCTTCTTTAGGAGGTTGGAGAATCCCAGAATAGGATGCTGTGGGTTACAAAGTAATTTAAATGTATTTAAAATACATGAAAAACCTCACAGAATGGGTTCAGAGAATAAGCTTCTTACCTAAATACCTCTGGAAATGAATTGAGTCTATAAAAGTATGCTAAAAAGAAAATATACATAAGCATGTACTTAGTTCATAGAGTTTCTTTTCACAGAGATAATGAACAATTCTGTTACTGCTATACATGTATGTGGGAATGGAACTATGAGGTAAATGGATGGTGGATGCTGGGATCCAGAAACCTCCCTGTTGGATTAGGAATTTACAGATAAGCATAAGGAAAAAACTAAAATGTTTCATGTGATAACAGCTTAGAACTGGAGGCACCAGAGTGGACTCATGTCTAACTCCATATGGTGAGTCCCTCTTTACCAGTGCTTTCTGTGGGTTCAGGTAACTGGTGTCATCCAGAGTCTGAAAATATTAAATGGGATGTTCCAGAAATAACTTAGTTTAAATTGTGCACAGTTCTGAGCAGCATGGTTGAACTGTCTCCTTGTCCTGCCCTGTCCCACCCAGGATATGAGTCATCCCCTGGTCCAGCTTGTCCTGTCTGCTAGTCACTCAGTTGTCTGGTCAACTATTGCAACATCACAGTGCTTGTGTTCAAGTAACTCTTATTTTACTTAATAATGGCCCCAAAGTGCGAGAGTAGTAATCCTGGCAATTCTAATATTCCAAAGAGAAGCGCTAAAGTGCTGACTGTAAGTGAAAAGGTGAAAGTTCTCAACTTTATAAGGAAAGAAAAAATCATTTGCTGAGGTTGCTAAGATATATGGTAGTAACAATGTTTTTTGTCTTTGAAATTGTGAAGAAGGCAAAAGAAATTGCTGCTAGAAATGCTGCCACTTCTCAAACCGCAAAAGTTATAGCCACAGGGCATGGGGAGTACTTGGCAAAGACAGAAAAGACCTAAAATTTGTAGAATAAGATATTTTGAGAGAACGAGAAACTATATTTGCATAACTTTTATTACAGCATGTGTTATAATTGCTCTATTTTCTTATTGTTGTTATTAAACTCTCACTGTGCCTAATTTATAAATTAAACTATCATAGTTATGGATGCATATACAAAAGCATGATCTGTGTATAGGGTTTGGTATTCATGGTTTCAGGCATCCACTGGGGGCCTTATATTCTCCACAGATAAGGGGGACTACTATATAGTACAGATGAGTAGATAGAAAGATAGCTAACAGATATGTGTACATATATTAGCTATTATACAAACATATATCTCTTTGTTGTATTTGCTGAGAGGACTAGATGTAACACTTTGGCAGCACTGATTACAGCTAACATCCTAACTGTTGATTCTAATAGTATTTTCAATAAAAGAAACCAGTGGTTCTCAGATAAATGGCTTATTCTAATATGGGTCTGAGAAATCTACGTGCAGATCAAGAAGCAACAGTTAAAACATGGGACATGGGACAATGGACTGGTTCCAAATTGGGAAAGGAGTACATCAAGGCTGTATGTTGTCATCCTGCTTATTTAACTTATTTGCAGAGTACATCATGAGAAACGCTGGGCTAGAGGAAGCACAAGCTGGAATCAAGATTGCCAGGAGAAGTATCAATAACCTCAGATATGAAGATGACACCACTCTTATGGCAGAAAGTGAAGAACTAAAGAGCCTCTTGATGAAAATGAAAGAGGAGAGTGAAAAAGCTGGCTTAAAACTCAACATTCGAAAAACTAAAATCATGGCAACTGGTCCCATCACTTCATGGCAAATAGATGGGGAAACAATGGAAACAGTGACAGACTTATTTTCTTGGGCTCCAAAATCACTGCAGATGGTGATTGCAGCCATGAAATTAAAAGATGCTTGCTCCTTGAAAGAAATGCTATGACCAGCCCAGACAGCATATTAAAAAGCAGAGACATTACTTTGTCAACAAAGTCCATCTAGTCAAAGCTATGGTTTTTCCAATGGTCATGTATGAATGTGAGAGTTGGACCATAAAGAAGGCTGAGTGCTGAATAACTGATGCTGTTGAACTGTGGTGTTGGAGAAGACTCTTGAGAGTCCCTTGGACTGCAAGAAGATCAACGCAGTCAATCCTAAAGGAAATCAGTCCTGAGTATTCATTGGAAGAGCTGATGATGAAGCTGAAGCTCCCATTCTTTGGCCACCTGATGGGAAGAACCAGCTCATTGGAAAAGACCCTGATGCTGGGAAAGATTGAAGACAGGAGGAGAAGGGGACAACAGTGGATGAGATGGTTGGATGGCATCACTGACTTGATGGACATGAGTTTGAGCAAGCTCTGGGAGCTAGTGATGGACAGGAAAACCTGGCATGCTGCAGTCCATGAGGTCTCAAGGAGTCTGACACAACTGTGCTACTGAACTGAACTGAGTATGGGTCAGGGAATATATAATATGATCATGGAACATGATCAGAACAGAAAGTAAGAGTGTCACACACACACATGCACACATACATACTATGATTGGAAATTGTCAAAGGGATAAGCAAACTAACAGAAAGCTTTGGATAGCTAAAGTTGGAAAGTTTGAACACAAAGAGAAATCAGTAGTATTATTTTTAAAAAATAAACTAAAAAAGATAAAAGTCATGTCATTATCTCTTTAAATAAATGTCTGAATAAATGGGAAGAATATACAAATCTGTCATGCCTAAGAATCCCAAACAGTTTATGGAGATAATCCATCCTTAAAAAGATGGAGTATAACACCACACTCTTCATGAACTGTGTATAGTGACTTCCTTCTAAAGAGCATAGTCGGGGCTTCCCTGGTGGCTCAGATGATAGAGAAATAGCCCGCGATGTGAGAGACCTGGGTACTATGCCTGGACAGGAAGATCTCCTAGAGACAGGAATGGCTACCCACCCCAGTATTTTTTGCCTGGAGAATTCCATGGACAGAGGAGCCCGGTGGTCTACAGTCCATGGGGTTGCAAGGAGTCGGACAGGACTGGGTGACTAACACTTTCACTTTCACTTTTGGGTTTCACTGGTGGCTCAGACAGTAAAGAATCTGCCTGCAATGCAGGATACCTGCATTCAATTCTTGGATTGGGAAGATCCTCTGGAGAAGGGAATGAATAGAAGAAATAAAAAAGTTACATTTGTCAGCTTTATTAAGATATACTTGACATGTAACATTGTGCAAATTTAAGGTTTACAATCTGTTGATTTGATATTCTTATACTTTGCAAAATGATGACCTTCACAGCATTAGCCAACGCCTCCATCTTGTCACATAATTATCAGTACTTTATTGTGGTGAGAAAATTTAAAATATATTTTTTTAATAATGCTCAAATATGTAATACAGTATTATTAACTTAATCACCATGCTGTTCTTTAGATTTCCAGAACTTATTCTTCTTATAATTGGAAGTTTGCAACCTTTTGACCAATATCTCCACATTTGGTCCACTTGTCAGTCCAAATACTCACCATTCTATGAGGCTAGATTTTTAAGGTTCCATATTATATAGTATTTTTTCCTCTCTCTGTTTCATTAGACAGTGTAGTGTCCATGAGGTCCATCTATATTGTCAGAAATGGCAACACTTTTTTCCTTCTCATGGTTACATAAAATCCCATCATACACAGTCAACCTTCCATATCCATGGGTTCTATATCCTTGGAATCAATTAACTACAGATCAAATTATTCAGAAAAAAATTTCAGAAAGTTCCAAAACACAAAACCTGAATTTGCTACTTTACTGGTAACTATTTACATAGAATGTATATTGCTTTAAGTAGAGAAGATTTAAAGTGTATATAAAGGATCTTGCTGTGATTTATGTCGGAGAGTGTTTTGCCTACGTTCTCCTCTAGGAGTTTTATAGTTTCTGGTCTTACATTTAGATCTTTAATCCATTTTGAGTTTATTTTTGTGTATGGTGTTAGAAAGTGTTCTAGTTTCATTCTTTTACAAGTGGTTGACCAGTTTTCCCAGCACCACTTGTTAAAGAGGTTGTCTTTTTCCATTGTATAGTCTTGCCTCCTTTGTTGAAGATAAGGTGTCCATAGGTATGTGGATTTATCTCTGGGCTTTCTATTCTGTTCCATTGATCTATATTTCTGTCTTTGTGCCAGTACCATACTGTCTTGATGACTGTGGCTTTGTAGTCGAGCCTGAAGTCAGGCAGGTTGATTCCTCCAGTTCCATTCTTCTTTCTCAAGATTGCTTTGGCTATTCAAGGTTTTTCCAGAAAGATAAACACCAATACAGTATACTAACACGTATATGGAATTTAGAAAGATGGTAACGATAACCCTATATGCAAGACAGAAAAAGAGACACAGATGTAGAGAACAAACTTTTGGACTCTATGGGAGAAGGTGACGGTGAGATGATCTGAGAGAATAGCATTGAAACATATATATTATCAAGTGTGAAACAGATCGCCAGGCCAGGTTGGATGCATGAGACAAGTGCTCGGGGCTGGTACACTGGGATGACCCGGAGGGATGGGGTGGGGAGGGAGGTGCGAATGGGGTTCAGGATGGGGAACACATGTAAATCCGTGGCTGATTCATGTCAATGTATGCCAAAAACCACTACAATATTGTAAAGTAATTAGCCTCCAACTAATAAAAATAAATGGAAAAAAAATAAAGTGTATATAAGAGGATATGCATAGATTATATGCAAATACTATACCATTTTCTATAAGGGAGGCAAGCCTCCAGATGTTGATATCTATCCATGAAGGATCATCAAATGAATCCCTTGAAGATCCAAGGGATGGTTGTGTGCGAATGTGTGTGTAAAATCTCAACTCTTCTTCATCCATTCATTCAATGATGCACACTTCGGTTGTTTCCATATCTTGGGTATGTGAATAATGCTACAGTGAACAAAACAGTGCAGATATCCCTTGGAGATCTTGTTTTCTTTGCTTTGGGTATTTATCTAGAAATGGCATTGGTGAATCATGTGGTAGTTCTGTTTTCTTTTTATTTTTTGAAGAACCTCCATAATGTTTTCCATAAGTAGTTGTGCCAATTGAGATTACCACCAATAGTGCAGAGGGTTCTCTTTCTTCCATATACTTGCCTACATTTGTTGTCTCTTGTCATTTTGATGCTATTCATTCTAGCAGGTGTGAGGTAATATGTCTTTATGATTGTGATTTGCATTTCCCTGATATTTAGTGATGCCAAGCACATTTCTTGTCCCCACTGACCTGTTGAACATTTGTATGTCTGCTTTGAGAACATATCTATTCAGTTCCACTAGCATTTTTTTGCTATTTTGTTGTATGAGTTTCTATATATCTTGGATATCAGCTCCTTATTCAGATCTATGATTTTCAAATATTTTCTTCAGTTTCATAGATTGTCTTTTTATTTTGTTGTCTGTCTCTTTTGTTATGAAAAAAAGCTTTTAACTTTTTTGTAGTATACAATAAAATATTTATTTATTTATCTATTTTTAGAGTATAATTGCTTTACAACCTTGTGTTAGTTTCTGCTGTATCACAAAGTGAATCAGCAATATATACACATACATCCCCTCCACCTTGAGGCTCCATCTTGAGCCTCCCTCCCGCACCTGCACGCCACCATCTAGGTTATTACAGAGCACTGTGCTGGGCTCCCTGTGCTGTACAACAGCCTCCCACTAGCTATCTATTTTACACAAAGTAGTATACATTTGTCAAGCTACTCCTTCAGTTCACCCCACCATTCTTTCCCCCTCCACCATGTCCACAAATCTATTCTCTATATCTGCATCTCTATTTCTGTCCTTCAAATAGGCTCATCAGTACCATTTTTCTAGATTCCATATATATGCATTGTGTGTGTGCATGCTAAGTCACTTCAGTTGTTTCTGACTCTGTGTGACCCTATGAACAGTACCCACCAGGTCCTCTGTCCATGGGATCCTCCAGGCAAGAATACTGGAGGGGGTTGCCATGCCCTCCTCCAGGGTGTCTTCCTGACCCAGGGATCGAACTCATGTGTCTTATGTCTCCTGCATTGGTATGCAGGTTCTTTACCGCTAGCACCACCTAGGGAGCCCATATATGCATGAATACATGATATTTGTTTCCTCTTTCTGACTTACTTTACTAGTACAAAAGAATCTAGGTTCATTCACATTACTACAAATAACCCAATTTCATTACTTTTTGTGACTAACATTCTACTGTATATATGTACCCCATCTTTATCCATTCATCTGTTGACAGACATTTAGGTTGCTTCCATGTCCTCAATGATATTGCAAATAGGGCTGCAATGACAATTGGGTGCATGTGTCTTTTTGAATTACAGTTTTCTTGGGACGTATGCCCAGTAGTGGGACTGCTGCATCATATGGTAGTTCTATTTTTGGTTTTATTAAGGACCTTCCATACTAATATCCATAGTGGCTGTATCAATTTACATTCCCACCAGTGATGAAAAAGGTTCCCTTTTCTCCACAACTTCTCCAGCATCTGTTTTCTGTAGCTGCTTTGATGATGGCCATTACGAGTGAGGTGATACCTCATTGCATCTTTGACCGGCACTTCTCTTTTCATGTGTCTCTTTGCCGTCTGTATCTTCTTTGGAGAAATGTCTATCTAGGTCTTCCATCCATTATTTGATTGAGTTGTGCGTCTTTTTGACATTGATCTCTATGAGCTGCTTGCATATTTTGAGGATTAATCCCTTGTCAGCTGCTTTGTTTGCAAACATTTTCTCCCATTCTGAAGGTTGTCTTGTACTCTCATTTATGTTTCTTTGGCTGTGCAAAGGTTATTAAGTTTAATTAGGTCTCATTTGTTTATTTTTGTTTGTTTGTTTTTATTACTTCCAGGAGGTGGGTCAAAAAAGATCTTGCAGTGATTTGTGTCAAAGTGTATTCTTCCTATATTTTCCTCTAAGAGTTTCATAGTGTCTGATTTTACATTTAGGTCTTTAATCCATTTTGAGTATTTTTGTACATAGTGTTAAGGCATTTTCTAATTTCATTCTTTTGTATGCAGCTGTTGAATTTTCTCAGCATCACTTATTGACAAGATTGTCTTTTCTCTATTCTTGCCTCCTTCATCATAGGTTAGGGGGCTATAGGTGTGTGGGTTTATCTCTGGGCTTTCTATCTTGTTCCATTGATCTGTATTTCTGTTTTTGTGCTAGAACCATAGTGCTTTGATATCTGTAGGTTTGTAATATAATCTGAAGTCAGGGAGCCTGATTTCTCCAGCTCCATTCTTCTTTCTCATGAAAGCTTTGGCTATTTGGAGTATTTTATGTTTCCATATAGATTGTAAAAAATTTTTGCTATAATTCTATGAAAAATGCCATAATCAATTTGATAAGGATTACATTGACTCTGTAGATTGCTTTGGGTAATATAGTCATTTTCACAATATTGATTCTTTCACTCCAAGAACATGGTATATATCTCTGTTTGTGTCATTTTTAATTTCTTTCATCAGTATCTTATAGCTTTCTGAGTACAGTTCTTTTATCTCCTTAGGTAAGCTTATTACTATTTTTATTATTTTTCCTGCAATGATAAATGATATCATTTCATTGAAAAAGGAGAGATTATAACTGACACCACATAAATACAAATGATCATAAGACATTACTATTAGTGACTATATGCTAATCAGTGGACAACCTGGTGAAATGGGCAAATTCTTAGAAAGTTACAACCTTCTATAACTGAACCAAGAAGAATTAGAAAATGTAAATTGATCAGTCACAAGTAATGAAATTGAAACTGCAATTAAAAATCTTCCAACAAACAAGTTCAGGACCAAATGGCTTCATGTGTGAATCCAAGCAAGCATTTAGAGAAGAACTAACACTCATCCACTCATCCTTCTCAAACTCTTCCAAGAAATTTCAAAGGAAAGAACACTCTCAATCTCATCTTGTGAGGCCACCGTCACCTTTATACAAAACTATGATATCTCACACATGAAAAGAAAATTACAGACCAATATCACTGAAGAATAGCAATGTAGAAATCCTCAACAAAACAAACAGAATCCAACAGCACATAAAAATGATCATACACCATGATCGAGTGGGATTTATTCCAAGAGTGCGAGAATTCTTCAATATATACAAAGCAATCAATGTGGTATATCATATTAACAAATTGAAGAATAAAAATCATATGATCATCTCAATAGATGCAGAAAGAATTTTTGACAAAATTTAACACCCATTTATAATAGAAACTCTCCAGAAAGTGGGCACAGAGGGAACCTATCTCAAAATAGTAAAGGACATATATGATAAACCCATTGCAAACATCAGTCGCAATGGAAAGATCCTAAGAATGAAAACCTGAAAGATTCTAAGATCCTGAAAGTGTCTAAGAACAATAGCAAGTATGTTTACCCTCACCACTATTATTCGATAGTTTTAGCAGTACTAGCCATGACAATATAAAAAGAAAAATAAATCAAAGGAATCCAAATTGGAAAAGAAGAAGTAAAACTGTCTCTATTTGCAGATGGTATGAAACTACACATAGAAAATCCTAACAATGCCACCAGATAACTACTAGAACTAATCAATTAATTTATTAAAGTTTTAAAATTAATTCAAACAAATCTTGCATTTCTATACACTAATAATGAAAGATCAGAAGGAGGGGCCATTTTTAAATGAGTGATATGGATCCTTGAATATACAGCTTTCAGCTTGCCTGCACATGGATTACTTAAAGTAACTGTTTCCATCTTTGCTGTGATGTATCTTTTGCTTGATATCCTTGCCAGTAAACAAAGTCTCTAGGTTGCAGTCCATGATCTTTAAGGGTTTCATCTCCTGGAAACTTGCTGTCAAAGGAGTTAGTTAATTTTTTAATTTATTTTTAAATTTTTAAATAAGACCCTGATAATAGTCTATTTCTTTTGAATCATTATGGATGAAAGTTTCCAAAAATATTGTTTCCCCCTTAAAACCACTTTCTCAGGTTCCCAATGAGCTAAAGAGTATATGTGCTAGAGGAACGGTTATTGTGATCTAACAGACAATATAGGCACTTCTCTTTTCTTTTTCAATCAGCTCTAAGTCACATTTGTGTGGGGAGGTCAAAATTCCATTTTTTATTACCATATTTTTTTCTCTTTTTGGTGGTGATTTCTTGAGCATGTACAAGGAAATATTTTCCTGGGCCGGAAGGGTTAATAGAGAACATTGGACATTCTTGAGGCTGGGTAGGATGAGAATCTAAAGCTGCTTGTTTGCAACATAACCAAACTGATTTCCTGTAGTGTTTATAGTGTCAGGATTGGAATGCCTTGGTGTTTCAATAATTGCTAACTGTTTTGACAATTGTATAACAATTAACAACTCTGCAATCTGTTTTCCATTGGGTTGAAGTCTTCACTGTTTTTTGCAACATTTCAAAGTTGTGTGCCACTCAAGAGATATGTTACCTACTCTTTTGCTAGTTGACAAGATTGTGTTGAGGCAATTAATTTGGCTTGTTGTGCAGACTTTGTTTCTGATAAATAAAAGATTTCAATAATGTTCACTGTATGCATCATTGCATAGCCAGTTTGATAATGTTCCCATCCCTTATGTAGGACCCATCTGTAAATTAAAACAGATGAAGCATTATCAACAAGAACTTCTTGTAAATCATTCCTGAGAACAAGATGATAACTAGTTAAAATGCATTCATGGTTGTTTGTTTGCTGTCACTGGAAGCAAAGTTGCAGGGTTAAGTTTATAACATTGAATCAATGTCATGTTAGGTGCAGAAAGCAACAACATTCATAGAATTTAGCCAGCTTGCAGAATGGTTCTGAGTTTGGTGAGGGTTTTGAAGAGACTAAAGTGAGTGTGGGACATATGTAGTTAAATAACACTGAGTTATTATTATTCCTTTAGTAGACTCACAAAAGAGATCCACTGCTGAAATATCCCACATACAAAATGGAAGTCCTTTTGCTACTGCACCTAGGTTTGCAGCATAAAAGCAAGTCATTTACAGGCATTTTTATAAAAAAGACAGTATCTGTAATATAAAAAAGCAAAAGACAAACTCATGAGAAAAGACCTGATGACAATGCAGCTGTCAAGTAAATTTGGTTATTTCTGTGACATGCAAAATTTTAAGATAACTAGAATTACAACTGACAACCTACCAAACTATTTCAAACTTTAAGAACTTGATATAATGTCTAGACTATTTATATTAATAATAGTTATCCATACAGTATAAACTAAGAAGGTTTGTCATTACTCATTTCACAGTATTTCTCATATAATTTAAAAGATATATGCCCAAGTAATGTAATATCTCTCTTTGAGATATTCAGGGTCCTTCTGAATCATCCTGAAGTTAGTTCTCAAAATAATTAAGAATTTGATTTGAGGAATTTTGTCAAAGGTTTGGAAAGGTTTTAAACATTTACTTAAGGAGGATCATATGTCATGTGAAACAATACCTATTTACTTAAAGTGATGATAAAAGATTTCAAAGGCAAATGCAGAAATTGACAAGACATTAATTAAGTGGGAATGCAACTACACGATTTACTATAAAAAAAAAATCAATATTTCAAGAAAACTTTGTCCTTTAACAGAGGAGAAAAAAACACAAATTCAAGTTTTATACCGTTTCACATTCAACATTAAAATTCAATCTAATTTTGGTCATTCCTGACCATGAATATAACTGTTTTCTCAGAGTTCCTTTAAAAAAATAATTTCTAGAAATATATGGCTTTTTATCGCATAATCTTGAAATAAATCGTGAGTTCAGTTCAGTTCAATCACTCAGTTGTGTTCAACTCTTTTCGACCCCATCGACTACAGCACGCCAGGCCTTCCTGTCCATCACCAACTCCCGGAGATTACTCAAGTTCATGTCCATTCAGGCGGTGATGCCATCCAACCACCTCATCCTCTGTCGTCCCCTTCTCCTCTTGCCTTCAATCTTTCCCAGCATCAAGGTCTTTTCAAATGAGCCGGCTCTTCATATCAAGTGGCTAAAGTATTGGAGTTTCAGCTTCAACATCAGTCCTTCCAGTGAAGGTTCAGGACTGGTCTCCTTTAGGATGGACTGGTTGGGTCTCCTTGCAGTTCAAGGGACTCTCAAGAGTCCTCTCCAACACCACAGTTCAAAAGCACCAATTCTTTGTCACTCAGCTTTCTTTATAGTCCAGCTCTCACATCCATACATGACTACTGGAAAAACCATAGCCTTGACTACATGGATCTTTGTTGACAAAGTAATGTCTGCTTTTTAATATGCTGTCTAGGTTAGTCATAAGTTTTCTTCCAAGGAGTAAGCATGTTTTTATTTCATGGCTGCAGTCACCATCTGCAGTAATTTTGGAGCCCAAAAAAATAAAGTCTGCCACTGTTTCTCCATCAATTTCTCCAGCAGTAAATCATAAAATATATTTATTAGTATTCTCAAACAGGTTTATTCTCTGCAATGAGGCCAAAGGGCTTCTCTGGTAGCTCAGCTGGTAAATAGTCTGCCTGCAATGCAGGAGATCTGGGTTCTATCCCTGGGTTGGGAAGAGCCCCTGGAGAAGGGTGTAGCAACCCACTCCAGTAATCTTGCCTGGAGATTCCCATGGACAGAAGAGGCCAGTGGGCTATAGTCCATGGTGTCACAAAGAGTTAGACGACTGAGCAACTGAGCACAGCAAAGCACGATGAGGTCAAAATTAGGTAAACGGGGATTCTTTTACCAATTAATGCTTCACTATTTTATTTAGTAAAGCAGTGCTCAAAAGTCTCCAAGCTAAGCTTCAGCAATATATGAACCGTGAACTTCCAGATATTCAAGCTGATTTTAGAAAAGACAGAAGAACCACAAATTGCCAACATCGACTGAAACATCAAAAAGGCAAGAGAGTTCCATAAAAACATCTATTTCTGCTTTATTGGCTATGCCAAAGCCTTTGACTGTGTGGATCACAATAAACTGTGGAAAATTCTGAAAGAGATGGGAATACCAGACCACCTGACCTGCCTCTTGAGAAACCTGTATGCAGCTCAGGAAGAAACATTTAGAACTGGACATGGAACAACAGACTGGTTCCAAATAGGAAAAGGAGTATGTCAAGGCTGTATATTGTCACCATGCTTATTTAACTTCTATGCAGAGTACATCATGAGAAACGCTGGGCTGGAGGAAGCACAAGCTGGAATCAAGATTGCCAAGAGAAATATCAAGATGCATAAATATGCATCTCAGATATGCAGATGACACCATGCTCCTGGCAGAAAGTGAAGAAGAACTAAAGAGCCTCTTGATGAAGGTGAAAGAGGATAGTGAAAAAGTTAGCTTAAAGCTCAACATTCAGAGAAGTAAAATCATGGCATCCAGTCCCATCACTTCATGGCAAATAGATGGGGAAACAGTGGAAACAGTGGCTGACTTTATTTTTGGGGGGCTCCAAAATCAATGCAGATGGTGATTGCAGCCATGAAATTAAAAGACACTTACTCCTTGGAAGGAAAGTTATGACCAACCTAGACAGCATATTAAATGGAAGAGGTACTACTTTGCCAACAAAGGCCCATTTAGCAAGGCTCTGGTTTTTCCAGTACTCATGTATGGATGTGAGATTTGGACTATTAAGAAAGCTGAGCACCGAAGAATTGATGTTTTTGAACTGTTGAACTGTGGTGTTGGAGAAGACTCTTGAGAGTCCCTTGGACTGCAAGGAGATCCAACCAGTCCATCCTAAGGGAAATCAGTCCTGAATATTCATTGGAAGGACTGATGCTGAAGCAGAAACTCCAATACTTTGGCCACCTGATGCAAAGAGCTGACTCATTTGAAAAGACCCTGATGCTTGGAAAGATTGAGGGCAGGAGGAGAAGGGGACGACAGAGGATGAGATGGTTGAATGGCATCACTGAATGAATTGATATAAGCTTGAGTAAATTTGGAGAGTTGGTGATGGACAGGGAGACCTGGCGTGCTGCACTTCCTGGGGTCACAAAGAGTTGGACATGACTGAGCAACTGAACCAAACTGAAGTGAATTTTATCTTGTTAATAATGATCTAGACATTCAATGAATTTTATCATTTAATTTAATAGGGCAGAACTCTAAAGTATCAAGCTACTGAAAATCTGAAGAAACTGCTTTTAAGTAAACATATCATAAAACCAATGCAATGGACATATCATCCACAAATGCAACAGACATGAACCTGGGCAATCTTTGGGAGATTTGGGGTGACAGGGACACCTGGCTTGCTGCAATCCATGGGGTCCTGAAAAATGAAACATGACTGAGGAACCGAAAAGCAAATATTATAAAACTTAATGTTAAAGAGTTCATCCAAAACCTTTTATCCCATTTATCTCAATTTCATTACTTATGAAAATATCATCACATCAAGTTAATTTTATTGTTGACAAATTTTATAAGAGATAACATGAGCATATTGATTTTTCAGTAGACTTGGGTACAACAGAAGTGTTATAATTAATTTTGATGCCTTTAAAGGCATGTCTCTATTAATTAAACCATTGCTTAAACTTGTTTTTGTTCCCTAGATAACTTCTGGATTGTGTAATCCTTTTTAAACTAAAGTTACACTTAAATATATAATTTATTTGGAAGCACTTTCCTTTATGTCAGTGAACTAGAACTCTTTCACAAATTAACTTTGATAATGTCATCTGGACATACAGACACATCATAATTACAAGGTACACAGAGCTATACATATATCCAGATAGACATAGATCTTATGGTTTTCCTGCTTGAATTAAAAAAGTTATCCCCCAGGGTTTGTTTCTTGTCGTTTTTTTTCTTTTAATTTTAGGGTCTACTAATTGAGCCAAGACTATAGTCTCAAAAGATGTGAGCTTGGTTTACACTTCAAAAATATAATAAGAATTATAACACCAAGCTTTCTTTTAGGAATACCTATGTCTTCTTGGGATCAGAACTTTGCAAAGATGTTTAATCAATCTGGCTTTCTCTACAGTTTTGGAATATGAAAAAGAGCTCCAGCCTGGCCATTTATGAGTTAAGTACTTGCAAGCACTGGCTTTATTCTAATTGTATCCAAGGGCTATAGTGTTTAGTTGCTTAGCTGTGTGTGACTTTTTGTAACCCCATGGACTATAGTCTACCAGGCTCCTCTGGCCATGAGACTTTCCAGGCAAGAATCCTGGAGCAGGTAGCCATTCCCTTCTCCAAGGGAATCTTCCCAATTCAGGGATCAAACCCGGGTCTTCTGCATTGCATGTGGATTCTTTACCATCTGAGACACCAGGGAAGCCCAGTTGTATCTGAAGCCAACCAGAATTCCCCTGAGTGGCTGTCTCTCAGGGAGCTGTTTGGCCTTTGAGACACAGTTTCCCATTATTTATTTGGCAGCCTAATTCAGTTATAATCTGAACAACTTTCTGAGAGGGCAGTGTGATCATTGAATGTGCTTCTTTCTTTCTCAGATTCTTTTCCATTACAGCTTATTACAAGATATTGAATATAGTTCCCTGTTCCCTGTGCTAGACAGTAGGCTCTTGTTGTTTGTATATTTTATGCATAGTAGTGTGTATCTGTTAATTCCAAACTCTTAATTTATCCTCCCCCACCCCCTCACTTTTCCCTTTGATAATTATGTTTTCTGTCTTTTTTTTTCTTCTGTGAAAGAGTTCATTTGTATCATATTTTCAGATTCCACGTACAAGTGACATTACACAATATTTGTCTTTGTCTTATTTAATTAGTATGATAATCTCTAGGTTCATCTGTGTTGCTGCAGTTGGCATTATTTCATTATTTTTTATTGCTGAGTGATATTCCACTATATATATACCACATCTTCTTTATCCATTCATCTGTTGATGGACATTTAAGTTGCTTCCATGTGTAGGCTATTGTAAATACTGCTCCTGTGAACATTGGGGTATATGTATGTTTTTTATTTAGACCTTTAATCTTCTTTCAGTACCTCATTTATAATGATGAAGTCTGGATATCAAGAGAATTCACCAAAGCACCTGAGAGGAGTGCTGAGAACTAGGTGGGGCGCAAAGGACCATGCTCGTATCAGGCACCCGTCCAAGGGAGGCTCCAAGCCTCCTCTGCTGGATGTCTTTGATATGTTGTCAGTTACATCAAGAAAATATCAACAAATACAAAATAACAATAAAGAATTTTCAAAAAGGGAATTTTATTCAAACCAAATTAAAAATTATAAACTGGGATACAGACTCTAAGAAAACCCTGAGAACTATTTTACCTGTTAGAAGTTGAAGGCAAAAGACATGGGCATTTTCAGGATACAGGATTATACATCAAAATGATGTATTGATATCAATATTTTCATTATGATGTTTTCTTCATTATATAGAGAAATAGATAGCTAGAGATACATCAAATGATTATATACTATTCCTGTACTAGTTTGGCCTATGTCAGGCTGAGGCAGAATAGAACCTTTCAAAATTAAATAGGACATGGTGGTAACAACACAGAGGAAAGAGGATATAGGAAAGGCATAACCAGTTCAGTTCAGCCGCTCACTCATGTCCAACTCTTTGTGACCCCATGGACTGCAGCATGCCAGTGTTCCCTGTCCATCACCAACTCCCATAGCTTGCTCAAACTCATGTTCATCGAGTCAGTGATGCCATCCAACCATCTGGTCCACTATCGTCCCCTTCTCCTCCTGCCTTCAATCTTTCCCAGCATTAGGGCTTTTTCAATAAGTCAGTTGTTCACATCAGGTGGCCAAAGTATTGGAGTTTCAGCCTTAGCATCACTCCTTCCAATGAATATTCAGGACTGATTCCCTTTAGGAATGATTAGTTTGATCTCTTTGTTGTCCAAGGGATTGTCGAGAGTCTTCTCCATCACCACAATTCAAAAACATCAATTCTTCAGTGCTCAGCTTTCTTTATAGTCCAACACTCATATCCATACATGACTACTGGAAAAACCATAGCTTTGACAATTCGCAAATTTGTTGTCAAAGTACTGTCTCTTCTTTTTAATATGCTGTCTGGGTTTTCTTCCAAAGAGCAAGTGTCTTTTAATTTAATGGCTACAGGCCATCTTCATCAATTTTGGAGGCCAAGAAAATAAAGTCTGACGCTGCTTCCACTGTTTCCCCATCTATCTGCCAAGAAGTGATGGGACTGGATGCCATATTCTTAGTTTTTGATGATGAGCTTTAAGCCAGTTTTTTCACTCTCCTCTATCACTTTCATTAAGAGGCTCTTTAGAACCTCTTCACTTTCTGCCATAAAGGTGATGTCATCGGCATATCTGAGGTTATTGATATTTCTCCTGGCAATCTTGATTCCAGCTTGTGCTTCATCCAGCCCAGCGTTTCTCATGATGTACTCCGCATAGAAGTTAAATAAGCAGGATGACAGTATACAGCCTTGACGTACTCCTTTCCCTATTTGGAACCAGTCCATTGTTCCATGTCCAGTTCCGACTGTTGCTTCTTGACCTACATACAGATTTCTCAGGAGGCAGGTAAAGTGGCCTGGTATTCTTATCTCTTTGAGTATTTTCCACAGTTTGTTGTTAACTACACAGTCAAAGGCTTAGGCATAGTCAATAAAGCAGAAGTATATGTTTCTCTGGAACTTTCTGGTTTTTTCAGTGATCCAGCAGATACTCACAATTTGATTTCTGGTTTCTCTGCCTTTTCTAAATCCAGCTTGAACATCTAGAAGTTCTCAGTTCACATACTGTTGAACCATGGCTTGGAGAATTTTGAGCATTACTTTACTAGCATGTGAGATGAGTGCAATTGTGTGGTAGTTTGAGCATTCTTTGGAATTGCCTTTCTTTGGGATTGAAATGAAAACTGACATTTTCCAGTGTTGTGGCCACTGAAAAGTTTACCAAATTTGCTGGCATGTTGAGTGAAACACTTTCACAGCAACATCTTTTAGGATTTGAAATGGATCTATTGGAATTCCATCACCTCTGCTAGCTTTGTTCATAGTGATGCTTCCTAAGGCCCACTTGACTTTCATTCCAGCATGTCTGGCTCTAGGTGAGTGATCACAGCATCGTGGTTATCTGGGTCATGAAGATCTTTTTGTACAAGACTTGGAACTGACTGTGGCTCAGATCATGAACTCCTTATTGTCAAATTCAGACTTAAACTGAACAGAGTAGGGATAACCACTAGACCATTTAGGTATGACCTAAATCAAATCCCTTATGAATATACAGTGGAAGTGAGAAATAGATTTAAGGGACTAGATCTGATAGACAGAGAGCCTGATGAACTATGGACAGAGGTTCATGATGTTGTACAGGAGACAGGGATCAAGACCATGCCCATGGAAAGAAATGCAAAAAGGCAAAATGGTTGTCTGACGAGGACTTACAAATAGCTGTGAAAAGAAGAGAAGCAAATAGCAAAGGAGAAAAGGAAAGATATTCCCATTTGAATGCAGAGTTCCAAAGAATAGCAAGGAGAGGTAAGAAAGCCTTCCTCAGTGATCAATACAAAGAAATAGAGGAAAACAACAGAATGGGAAAGACTAGAGATCTCTTCAAGAAAATTAGAGATACCAAGGGAATATTTCATGCAAAAATGGGCTCAATAAAGGACAGAAATGGTATGGACCTAAGACAAGCAGAAGATATTAAGAACAGGTGGCAAGAATACACAGAAGAACTGTACAAAAAAGATCTTCATGACCCAGATAATCACAATGTGTGATCACTCACCTAGAGCCAGACATCCTGGAATGTGAAGTCAAGTGGGCCTTAGAAAGCATCACTACGAAAAAAGCTAGTGGATGTGATGGAATTCCAGTTGAGCTACTTCAAATCCTGAAAGATGATGCTGTGAAAGTGCTGCACTCAATATGCCAGCATATTTGGAAAACTCAGGAGTGGCCACAGGACTGGAAAAGGTCCATTTTCATTCCAATCCCAAAGAAAGGCAATCCCAAAGAATGCTCAAACTACCACACAATTGCACTCATCTCAGACGCTAGTAAAGTAATGTTCAAAATTCTCCAAGCAAGGCTTCAGCAATATGTGAACCGAGAACTTCCAGATGTTCAAGCTGGATTTAGAAAAGGCAGAGGAACCAGAGATCAAATTGCAAATTGCCAATATCCGCTGGATCATCAAAAAAGCAAGAGAGTTCCAGAAAAACATCTATTTCTGCTTTATTGACTATGCCAAAGCCTTCGACTGTGTGGATCACAATAAACTGTGGAAAACTGTGAAGGAGATGGGAATACCAGACCACCTGACCTGCCTCTTGAGGAACCTGTATGCAGCTCAGGAAGAAACAGTTAGAACTGGACATGGAACAACAGACTGGTTCCAAATAGGAAAAGGAGTATGTCAAGGCTGTATATTGTCACCCTGCTTATTTAACTTATATGCAGAGTACATCATGAGAAACGGCGGGTTGGAAGAAGCACAAGCTGGAATCAAGATTGCTGGGAGAAATATCAATAACCTCAGATATGCAGATGACACCACGTTTATGGCAGAAAGTGAAGAGGAACTGAAAAGCCTCTTGATGAAAGTGAAAGAGGAGAGTGAAAAAGTTGGCTTAAAGCTCAACATTCAGAAAACTAAGATCATGGCATCTGGTCCCATCGCCTCATGGCAAATAGATTGGGAGACAGTGGAAACAGCATCAGACTTTATTTTTGGGGGCTCCAAAATCACTGAAGATGGTGCCTGCAGTCATGAAATTAAGAGACGCTTACTCCTTGAAAGGAAAGTTATGACCAACCTAGATAGCATATTAAAAAGCAGAGACATTACTTTGCCAACAAAGGTCCATCTGGTCAAGGCTATGGTTTTTCCAGTGGTCATGAATGGATGTGAGAGTTGGACTGTGAAGAAAGCTGAGCACTGAAAAATTGATGCCTTTGAACTGTGGTGTTGGAGAAGACTCTTGAGAGTCGCTTGGACTGCAAGGAGCTCTAACCAGCCCATCCTGAAGGAGACCAGTCCTGGGTGTTCATTGGAAGGACTGATGTTGAAGCTGAAAGTCCAATATTTTAGCCACCTGATGCGAAGAGTTGACTCATTGGAAAAGACCCTGATGCTTGGAGGGATTGGGGGCAGGAGGAGAAGGGGACTACAGAGGATGAGATGGCTGGATGGCATCACCGACTCAATGGGCATGAGTTTGAGTAAACTCCAGGAGTTTTTGATGGACAGGGAGGCCTGGCGTGATGCGATTCATGGGGTCACAAAGAATCGGGCATGACTGAGCGACTGAACTGAATTGAAATCTGTGTATTCTTGCTACCTCTTCTTGATATCTTCCGCTTCCATCAGGTCCATACCATTTCTGTCCTTTACTGTCCCTGTATTTGCATAAAATGCTTCCTTGGTGTCTCCAATTTACTTGAAGACATCTCTAGTCTTTCCCATTTTATTGTTTTCCTCTCTTTCTTTGTATTGATCACTGAGGAAGGCTTTCTTATTTCTCTTTGCTATTCTTTAGAACTCTGCATTCAAATGGATATATCTTTCCTTTTCTCCTTTGCCTTTCACTTCTCTTCTTTCCTCAACTATTTGTAAGGCCTCCTCAGACACCATTTTGCTTTTTAGCATTTCTCTTTCTTGTGGATGGTCTTGATCACCACCTCCTGTACAATATCATGAGCCTCCATCCATAATTCTTCAGACATCTGTCTATCAGATCTAATCCCTTGAAGCTTTTGTCACTTCCACTGTATAATCATAAGGGATTTGATTTAGGTCATAACTGAATGGTCTACTGGTTTCCCTACTTTCTTGAATCTAAGTCTGAATTTTGCAATAAGGAATTCATGTCTGAGCCAAATCTATTATTCAGGAAGTATATTCAGGAAAATCATATAGAAGTGGAAAAAAAATAAGAGGCAGCATATTTGTGAAAAACAATGATATCAGAATAAAACTAAGGGCTTATAGTAGGATAAAAGGGAATTTAAAACTCAAAAACATGATGAAATAAAAGCAGCTGGAGTCTTTTAGTGATCATAAGTGTCTATTATAGCAATGGAAACACATTTTGAAATGAGATAATAAGACAAATATGTGGAATTTAAATATTTGTATAAGTTATAATGAAGTATATTCAGAATACAGAGACTGTTAAGGTAAACTTTAGTCAATTCTGACAAGTTTGTGAGTTTTTATATGTATTCATTTTATTTGAATAAAGATAAAATTTAATTTTATATTTTGCATTTTAAACATTAAATAGTAATGTAATGGTAATTCCTTAGGAGGAATTTTGATTAGAAATCATAATGCAATATTTGAATTATTATTAATAATTTAACTAATAACATTATCAAATATATGAACTTTTATTGTGTCCATTTTCACCATTCATATTCTGCCAGTGTAATCGGTATATTTTCCTTCTTTCACATAGCTCAAGTTGGAAGCAAAGATGAATTTTCTTTTAGGATCTAGTGCTGCTCAAAAGGGATTCATTGGTGGTTCAGTGGAAAAGAATCTGCCTGCCAATGCAGGAGATGCAGGAGATGAGGGTTAGATCCATGGGTTGGGAAGATCCCCTGGAGGAGCAAATGGCAACCCACTCCAGTATTCTTGCCAGGAAAATCCCACGACAGAGGAGTCTGGCAGGTTACAGTCAGTGGGGTCGCAAAGAGTTGGACACGACTGAGCATGTACCCACACACGCAAGTTGCTCAAAAAGGATTTGTTTCATATGAAATTATCTTCTCCTTAGGGTGCAAACAAAGATTGCTTTCTTCTTTTTTATCTTTTTAATTTAAGTTTTTCTAGGAAATATTTACATGAGCTGAAGAGATATAAATCCAAAGGCATGGGAAACTAATACTATTTTATCAGAAAAAAATTATTATTTGCCTAAGATATAAAGTAATAAGACCTAATTCAGGTAAAGTTGATTTTACTCTGACATCTGCTAAATCATCTGTGGATGAAGGAATCTGGAGGATCAGAATCATTTTCACTGATATTCAGGCAATCTGATTTTAGGCAAGTTTTGTTCTTTTTGGTTAATGCATTGTTTTAATCATGTTTTTAAAAGCTTGCTGCATTTTCTGATGGTCTTGTTGGACAGCCTGAGAAGGCTAGATAACCCCTCCCATGGTTAGCAGTTTCCTAGAGATAGTAAACAACTTCCCTGTTGGCATTCCTTTCACATGCAAGCCAAACAATTCAAAGCCCAGGTACCCAGCAGCCTTTTCATCTAACTTTCACACACCAAGTCTTTATTTCCTCTTTTTTAAATCACTCTATGGCCAGATACCAGACAACTACAGACCACTCCTATAACCCAGAGCCCATGGAAAGCATTCAAACTGTCTAATCCTAAACTTGCTCATAGTTGCCTACCCTGCCACACAATAAAAGATCTGCACTGTGAGTTTTTCTTTCTTCCTTCTGTCACTTGAAGGACCCTGGTACTTCCCCATGGCCCTTTGTTGTGTGACAAGCTCCATCTTCTTGGTAATTGTAAGCAAGAAACTGTTCTTTCAAAGGCATTTTCCTCCACATCTGTCACCTTACCGTACATGGTTAAAACAAGTCTCTAACACATTTTAATACATGCATCAATTCATTGTTCTCTAGAAATGGTATCTGTTTGGTATAAGAATATCAGAAGTTGTTAATTAGACTCTTTTGACTGCTATCCTTCACAATTGCCCTGGCACTGGAATACCTTAGCTGTGTATTTATAATGAAAATAGCAAGTCATGAATTAAAAAATGAGAAATTTAGCACTAGCATTTGGAAACATATCTTTGAAAATGCCACATATGATAGTATCAGTTCTTTCATTTGGGGATCATACATTTATTTAATATTACTTCTTGCTAGTTGAAATTTAAAAGAATATATGGCAAATATTAAAGCAATGAAGTTCAGAACTATTTATCTTTGCCAAGAACATAGATTCTGCCAATTAGAGGCTGCAGTATCATTAAAATTTAACAAGTACAATTGGTTGCTAGGAAATATTCCTTGCCAGTTCATATAATATTTCTGAGATTTGCCTTTTTATAGTTTTCTAATTTTTAATGAATCGATAAAAGTTGATTTTAACATGCCATCAACAGTTTTCAAGATGTTGTATAAGTAAAAATCATATAAATTGCATATCACTAAGTGAAAGAATCCAATTTGAAGGACCTGCATATTATATGATTCCATGTACATGACATTCTGGAAAGGGCAAAACTATGAAGAAAACAAAATGATTAGTGATTGTCAGTGTTTTGATGGGAGACATGAATGGCTAGATGGATCACAAGATTTTTACAGCAGCAAAAATATTCTGCATGATATTATGGTGGTGAATATATGACATTATATATTTGTTCAAACTAAGAGAATGTATAACAGGAAGAATGAATCCTAAATGGTGAACTTCAGGTCATGTGTCAATGGAGTCTCATCCACTGTAACAAATAAACCACTTTGGAGGGAGTGTTTATGATGGGGGAGGTTATGCATATAAGAGGACAAGTGGTATACTGAAAATCTCTGTATTTTCCTCTTAATTCTATTTTGAACCTAAAACTTCCCTATAAAGAGTCTTTACTTTTGTTTAATTACATGAATCATTTCCCTGTTCTGTAGTATATCACTCTAATAGCTATTTAAGACACTAAGTAGTCAAGGTAGATGTTTGTGTGTGTTTGTGTTGGGTTATTTCATAAAACAAAGGAATAGAATAATCTAAGAATCTAAGTTAGGAAACCAAACTACTTACAAGATCTCAACAGTTCATGAACATCACTTCTAGAGCTCTGCTATTATAAGTGTGGTCTGAGGATGAACTGATGCCAAAACAGTTGAGGGCAAGTTGGAAATGCAGAATCTCAGACCCCACCTTGGATGCACTGAACCTGAATTTGTACTTGAACAACATCCTCTGGTGATTTGTTTGCACATCAAAGTTTGGAAAGTGCTTCCCTAAATAGTAGCTTTTCACATGATCCAATTAACAGATTTTGTAGACTTTGTTTTTCAGTTGAATTCCTAGAGAATAAATACCACAGGCCCACTGTGAGTTCTGTAGCCCCACCCCCAGTATGTTCCCCCAACCCCAACCAAGACACACCAATTACCTTTGGAAGATGAGACATAGCTGAATTGTCAAGAGAGAGTTCTTTGGCCACAGCCTGACAAAATAACAGTATACAACATACCTACCATAGATATCTAGGCTTAGAGTTCATTCATGAGGTTTTTTTTTTTTTTTTTGGAAAATAGTTTCCTTTTTTATACAACTATTAGGTTGATCACAGAAACTACTGGATTGAGTGGAGTTCCTAGGAAGGAGGCAGAGAAACAAGAGAGAAATCTGTGGCAACTTAATGTCTGCGTGTTGTTATGCATAGTCTTTGCTGTTCATAAGTCCTGCCCGACTCTGTGACCCCATGGACTGCAACACACCAGGCTTCCCTTGCCTGTGCCTTAATGGGTTTTGGAAAAATCAGATAAATTAGTTAACTCAACTTAATCTGTTTGTATTGAGTTGCAAATAAAACCATATTTTGTTCCATCGTACTTCTGGAATTCAACAGAGTAGGCGTGAGTGTATTTTCAGTCTCTGGCTCTGTTCTGGTATCATTGTGAATGAAATTCAAATTCTTAAAAATGAACAAGTGAGGTAGAGGATGAGGACAAGGATATTGACAATGTTTCTTCAGAAGGTCAAGGACTTCAGGATGGAGAAGATTGAAATAAAATTATAATCCAAAGCAAACTTCAGAGCAGTGCAGAATTTTCTTCATTCCTTTAGTGGAGAAATGGAAGTGTTAGTCACCCAGTTGTGTCCAGCTCTGTGACCCCATGGACTGCAGCCCCCCAGAGTCTTCTGGGCTGGAATTCTCCAGATAAGAATACTGGTGTGGGCAGCCATCCCCTTCTCCAGGAGATCTTCCCAACACAGGGACTGAACCCAGGCATCCCACATTGCAGGCAGATTTTTTTACCATCTGAGTCACCAGGGAAGCCCCTTTAGTGGACAAAAGTGTAGTCAATGCTAGAGAATATGTTTTAGTATTTTTATACCATGATATTTTAACATTCTAGTGATGGATCTCTAATTTATATCACCTTGCCAACCCTGTCACTAATTTTAGGTGGTTCGTTGAAGAGAAAATTCTGAAAGATTTGAGATACAGTTATCTTTCTTGACTGTTTCAAGACAGGCAATTTTCCATTTCCAGGAAATGTTGGTTCCTATGCATTATCCAACAAACTACAAATCATTACTTTAAAAACATTTGAATGAGAAAAAATTACAATTCCTCCATCCTTCCATTTCCCACACTTCTCATTCTTTTGTGTAGATCTTTATTTGCATCTGGTACCATTTCTTCTGCCTAAAGAATTTTTCTTAGCAGTTCTTTAGTGCAGATCTGCA
Source organism: Cervus canadensis (assembly GCF_019320065.1). NCBI lineage: Eukaryota > Metazoa > Chordata > Mammalia > Artiodactyla > Cervidae > Cervus > Cervus canadensis. The sequence continues at coordinate 59,276,149 of NC_057404.1, forward strand.
GTTGAATTCTTTCAGGTTTTACATGTCTGAAAAGTTTTCTCCTTCATTAAAAAAAAAAAAAAAATTACTCTGGGTAGTGAATTCTAAGTTGAAAATTTGACAATTTTATTTATCTTTACTTTTAGTACTTTTAAAGATTGATCTGCTAGGATTTGCTCTCACGTTTAGCTTTTTTGTACATAATGTATCATTTTTCCCTGGCTACTTTTAGATATTCATTCTATCATTGTTTTAGGCAATTTCTTTAGACTGTGTCTTCTTGTAATTTTCTGCAAATTTCTTGTGCTTGGGGATAGGTTGATCATCTTATCTGTAAATTCATAGTTTTCATAAATTTTAAACATAAATGATTGGATTAACAAAAGCTTTGTGATTAACATTTGCACACTACTAAAATAGGCTTCCCTGGTAGCTCAGATGGTAAAGCGTCTGCCTACAATGCGGAAGACCTGGGTTCGATCCCTGGGTCAGGAAGATCCCCTGGAGAAGGAAATGGCAACCCACTCCAATGTTCTTGCCTGGAAAATCCCATGGACTGAGGAGAGTCCATGGGGTCACAAAGAGTTGGACACGACTGAGTGACTGAACTGATATATAAAATAGATAACTAATTGCACAGGGGAAAAAATGCAGTATTTTGTAATAACCAATAAGGGGAAAGAATATGAAAACTATATATTTACATATATACGTTATATATGTAAATCACTTTGCTGTATATCTGAAACTAACATAACTTTGAAATCAACTATATTTCAATAAAATAAATATTCCACATCTTAAAAGACATTAACAAACAATAAGTTTTAGGATTATTTGTTTTAGTTCTGTGAAAAAATTTTTGAACAAATTTTCTCACTATTTATTCAAATAATTAAATTTTTTATTCCCCTCCAGGATTCAAATTAATTTATATTTGGCTACTTAACACTTGTCTCATGGTCTGTTTATTTTTTTCTGCTTTTTTTCCCCCTCTTTGTTTCATCTTTTATAATATCAATTGCTAGCTTCAAGCTCATTAACATTTTCATCTGTAGGGTTTTATCTAGTTATTATCCTATCTTTGTGGACTTTGTATCTCAGACATTGCAATTTCTGGTATCTAGAATTTCTAGTTGGGCTTTTTGTTACCTCTCATGTCTATTTTAATTAGCTTTCTGAAAATATAACTCTTTTACTCTTTTCTATCAATTTTATTATTTATGTCATTTCTGAGTAAATTTTTGGTCAACTAATTTTTCTTAGTATGAGTAATATTTTCCTGCTTCTTTATATGTTTTGTGGGTTTTGATTGGATTCCAGACATTGTGAATTTTACCTTGTTGAGTGTTGGATATTTTCATAGTCTTAAATAACCTGAGGGCTTTGTTCTGGAGATGACTGAGTTACTTGAAAAGAGTTTGGCTCTTTCTTTCCTCACTTTTTCATTTTCTGTTAATCAGGGCCTGAGCAGCATTTAGTCTAAGATCAATCTTCCCCACTACTGAGGTAATATCCTTCTAGGAGTCAACCGATGCCCCTCAACTATGATCAGTCCTTGTATCCTCCTGTTCTGCATCTGCAAATTCAACCAATTATGAAATGGGGAATTTTTTTTTTAATTCCAGAGAGTTTCAAAATGCAAAACTTGAGTTTCTTGCATTCAAATAACTATTTACATATTTACATAGCACTTGCCTTGCCTGGACAACTATTTACATAGAATTTACATTGTATTAGCTATCTAGGTAATCTAGAGATGATCTGAAATACAAAGGAAGATGCAGACAGTATGCCATTTATACAAGGGACCAGAGTGTCCTACAATTTTGGCATCCACAGTGTGGGTTGGGGTGGTGGTCCCGGAACTATTACTCCATGGATACCAAAAGATGACTGTATGAAGATTTCCAATTTGGCCTATCTGAACTTTAGCCACTCTTTCCTTAATTTTTTGATGTGACTCTTTCCCTGGTTTTAGGACTCCTGCACACATATGCTGAGAAATTCTCAACTGCATTCTCAAGGGACTTTGTGCATTAGCTCTGGAGTTGTCTCTCTACGCATCTCTCTCTTCCCCCAGTATCATGCCTGGGAAACTCTACCCTACTTAGCTTCCCTGAACTTCCAGATCAATCTGTCCAGCACAGGCAATACCTAACTGTGCTAGCAGACGGTACCTTTTCTTGTATTGCAGTCTAGACAGTCTAGACTATAAAGCAGTCTAGCTTTCTCCAGACAGAAAGCTGTACCACAATGGGGGATTACCTTGCTTGTTTTCCTATTCTCAGGGATTTCTGCCTTCCATTGCCTGATGCTCAATATGTTGAGAGATTTTTTTTAATATATTTTGTCTTTTTTTTTTTTTTCCTTTAGGTAGGAGAGTAAATCCAACCTCTGTAAATCTATTTTGGACCAAAATAGAAATTCTTGAACTACTATTTTAAACCAATATAATTTACCTTTATCATTGCTATAAGGGAAGGATGAAAACCTGCATTTACAGTATTTCTAGTTTTGAGAAACCCTCCAACTCCAAATATATTAATGCTCCTCTCTGTAGATCCTCTAACCTGAACACAGTAAGATTACTTCCTAAGAGATAATGTCTTTTTCACGGGCTGTTATCTGTCATTCTTCACTTTTTTAAATATCTATCTATCTATCTACTTACAACTTATACCAAAGTTGTCAAATTCACAATGAGAAAAAAAATGCAAGGCAAAGAATCACATTACAATTACATATTAATAACTTTCCACCTTTGAAAATAGTTTTTATCATACCATACTGAAAAAAATATCTTCTAATCCAAAATATATATTGTTGTTGTTTAGTTGTTCAGCTGTGTCCAATTCTTTGTGAGCCCATGGACTGCAGCATACCAGGTTTTCCTGTCCTTCACCATCACTTACCAGAGTTTGCTCAAACTCATGTCATTGAGACAGTGATGCCATCCAACCATCTCATGCTCTGTAGTCCCCTTCTCCTCATGCCTTCAATCTTTCCCAGCATCGGGGTTTTTTCCAATGAGTCAACTCTTCTCATCAGATGGCCAAAGTATTGGAACTTCAGGTTCAGCATCTATCCTTTCAATAAGTATTCAGGGTTAGGTTTTATTTCCTTTAGGATTGACTGGTTTGATCTCTTTGCAGTCCTGGGGACTCTCAAGAGTCTTCTCCAACACTACCTTTCAAAAGCATCAATTCTTCAGCACTCAGCCTTCTTTATGGTCCAACCATCACATCCATACACGACTACTGGAATAAATCATAGTTTTGACTAGACCGACTTTTGTCGGCAAAATAATGTCTCTGCTTTTTAATACACTCTCTAGATTTGTCACGCACACCAAAAATGTATGTAAATAAACAAATTCTTAGCTAACTAGTTAGATAGTTAGATATAACTAGCTAGCTAGTTAGATATAACACAGTCACTGATGTTTTTTAATGCAGTCAATAAAATGTCTAGCTATAATATTAAATCAGCCATACCATCTGACACATTTCATACTTTTTCTTAACATTTATTTTATTTGAAGCATTGGTCATATTTTGCTGTATAATCATATTACATATTTTTTCTATAATATAATGTAATTATATATATAATGTGTAATATATATTATATATATAATGTGTAATATATATTATATATATAATGTGTAATATATATTACATATATAATATGTAATCTATTACATATTTTTTCTGTAATAGCAAGCTAGCTTTTAGGATTATATACTGAAATAAATATAAAATAAGTTATATACTTTTATGTTTGTGCTTAGTTGCTCAGTCATGTCTGACTTTTTGAGACCCAATATTGTAGCCCGCCAGGTTCCTCTGTCCATGGAATTTTCTAGGCAAGAATACTGGAGAGGACTGCTGTTTCCTACTCCAGGGGATCTTCCTGACCCAGGAATCAAACCCGTGTCTCTTGTGTTTCCTGCATTGGCAGGCAGATTCTTTAAATCTGTGCCACCTGGGGAGCCCTGTGTACTTTTAGGATCCAATTCTCTTTTATGGCAGAGTTTTACATACTTTATCAAAGAAAGTAAACCTACTGGCTTTGAATTCAAGTTGCCTAATTAATCAGAATGATAATCGATACACTTAATTTTAGTCTACAAGTTCCCTAAAAACCCTCAAGGAAAAACAAAGAGATAAATATAAAATAAAAGGCATTGACAAAAGCTATTTTCCTCAAAATGTGTCCTGGAGTCTGGCCATTAGAGTTCAAAGGGCCCTAAGCTTAGAGTTAAGAATCTCAGCAGGCATTATTGTTTACAAAGGAATTAAGAGAGAAAAAAAAAAAAAAAACTGTGCATGCTAAGTGACTTCATTTGTGTCCAACTCTTTGCAACCCTATGGACTGTAGCCCTCCAGGCTCCTCTGTCGATGGGATTCTCCAGGCAAGAATACTGGAGTGGGTTGTCATGCCCTCTTCCAGGGGATCGTCCCGAACCATGGATCCAACCCCAGTTTCTTATGTCTACTGCATTGGCAGGTGGGTTCTTACCCCTAGCACCACCTGGGAAGCCACTGTATACATATCTACAATTTTTTTGGCTGCCAAGTTGTCCAATTTTCAGTCAAGGTGCCTGAACCTTTTCTTACAATGAGAAATGGTCTGACATGGCATATTCTTGTAAACAACTTATTATTTTCATCAAAAATTGCTTTGTAAAATAAAATAAAGGCAATGTTTTACATATTTTGTTGATCATTTTGAAACATTTTAGAGTTATAACTTTGAAAAACCAGTTTTGATCATGCTCAAAACAATGAAAATCTTACATGATCTTTAGACAGATAAATATATCCCATTGTGACAATTAACTAATGTTACCTATGATATACTTTATTCAGAGTTTATAAAATACATGTGTGCTATTAAAAATTACTATATAATTGTGCTGAAATAAAGGGTTTAGATCATGGAACTGTTTGGAAGATGTAAGACTATAGGATTTTTTGTGCTATTAGTAAATATACTCTATAGACTATAAATTCATTAAATACACTATTATTCAGACAGAATTTTAAAAATTAGTTATGTATTCTTTCTAGTTTATGTATCAATATATCTTCAATTTTATAAACTATGTGAGATATCAATATTTGAGTTAAAATGCTATCTACCAAATACATTATTTTTTCAAATATTTTTCTTAGAACTGAAAACATTTGTTTTCCTAGCCAATATTATTCACATTGAATACATTACAAAATTTTCTAGATATACCTAAAAAAATAATATTCATCTGTCAGACTGTTTCAATGATAATGTATTATTGGAGAGGACAGCTGTTGATGAAAATAAACCAAATTGTTAGGTACTACTTCAGTCCAGCTGGATGTGCCAGCTTGTAGAGATTAAGCCTGTTTTATTAATAATATGACAACCTCAGATGCAGACTATGAATGGTCTCATTTAAACGTAGTAATTTGGTCAGAATGGCCATCATCAAAATAATCTACAAATGATAAAAACTAGAGAGAGTGTGGAGAAAAGGGGACCCTCCTATTCTATTGATAGGAAAGAAAATTGGTATAGCCATTATGGGGAACAGTATGAATGTTCCTTAAAAACTAAAAATATAGCTATCATATAATCCAGCGATCTCACACCAGGACATATATTTGGAGAAAACCATGATTTGAAAAGATGCATGCACCCCAATGTTCATTGAAGCACTATTCACAATAGTTAGGACCTGAAAGCAGCTTATTGTTCTTTGACAGAGGAAATGATAAAGAAGATATGGTGTATAAACACAATGGAATATTACTAAGCCATTAAAATAACAAAACAATGCAATTTTCAGCAATATGGATGGATCTAGAGATTGTCATACAGCATGATGCAAGTCAGACAGAGAAAAACAAGTATCATGTGATATTACTTATATGTGAAATCTAAAAAAAAAAAAAAAAAAAATAGTTCAGATGAACTTATTTACAAAACAGAAATAGAGTCACAGAGGTAGGAACAAAGCTATGGTTATGTTAGGGAAATAGAAGGAGTCTTGTTCAGGCTTTAGAGGCAAAGGAACAGAGCAGGCCTCTGGCCTTGCTTCTGACCCACCTGGACACTGCCCTGACTACTGCTTGGGTGTCAGCCACACCTGTGGAGTGTATGAAGGAAACACAACTTAGCAACACTCCAAGACGTGCAGAACAAAGTAAACACCATTGTAGATAGTTAACGTAACACCAGGACCGCAGTTTTGCTTTGCAAACTGATAATGATATTGGTTTTCAGCCTGAGGATTGTAAGTAGGGGCCCAAGAAGCAGCAGTCTGAAATCTCACCCACAGAGTGGACGCACTGCTTGGGACATTTTCCCCCTTGGAACTCCAGACTGCTGTCACACGGACTTCCCAGTGCTGTTTAAGTCTGGATGTCAGCAAATCCAGTTTGGTGACGTATATACTATTGCTCTCTTCTGCTCTTTCTGTTTCTTGTTGTCATTGTTTTTAATGTTAGTATATTGAAAGTAGACTATATAGTTCTCTAATAATATCTGTATCATTTATTTGTATATAGCGAGTGGCTTATTTTGTTAACAAATCCTTTGAACCTGAGATGAAAGTGAAAACTTTCAGCAAAACAGGTTACCAGGGCAGAAGGATGAGAGATAAATTGGAAGATTGGGTTTGCACACTACTGTATATAAAATAAATAAGTAATAAGAACCCACTGCATAGCACAAGGAACTCTACTCAATACTCTGTGATGGCTGATATGGGAAAATAATCTTAAAAAGAAAGTATATATGTGCATGTATAACTGATTCACTTTGCAGTACACATGAAACTAACACAATACACAATAGTAAACCAACTATTCTCCAATAAAAATCAACTTAAAATTAAATAAATAAAAAAGTCTGTTGAGAAAGAGGTACTTTTCTAAGAATTTCTTAATATTAACCTAAGTTTTTGGTGAATAAATGTCAGGATACATTTTGTAACAGCGTTATTTTTTGTAACAGTGCATACAAGACCCCCTTTGATCTTACACCTGGCCACAGACACATCTCACTTCCTACCTTTCCTCACACATTTCACTCTAATCCAGCTACATTAGCCCCTGTCAGTCAAGCTTTCCAAGACACATTCACTATCTACAATCATAACTCCTTCAACTTGGAGCACTCTTCCCCCAAATATCCTAATGGTGCTCTCCTCTGATTTTATTTGGGTCTCTCCCCTAATACTGTCTCTTTAAGTTTGCTTTACTTGATTATCCTATTTGATTAGAATCCCTCCCCATTTCTAGTTAATCTAGTACCCATAACTTACTTTATGTTTCTCTTTGCATTTACCATATAACATAGTTCATGCTATTTTTGCATTTAAGTGTTTCCTCTCACTGGAATGTGAGGTTCATGGAAAGAGGGATTTGTTTTATTCACTGTTGCTACCTCAGTCTTTAGAATAGTCCCTGACTCTTTAAGGATAGCTATTCTATATTTGTTATATTCATGTAAAATGATAAATAAGTGTTAAAACAAATAACTGTTAATGGTATATACCATTACAAACTGAGGAATAAAGTATATAAAAGCTGATTATTCTCCAGAGTCCTGGGAGCAAAGACATACATAATACATTGCACAATGTGTTTAACTGGAAGTTTTGAAATATATACAAATTGGCCAATATCAATAATTAAGAAATTTCATGACCCATTTTGTGGAGAGGAAATTTCTGAATATTATGGTACTTCCTCTATCTCTGACCTGCTCCTAGGCTTTGATGCCCTCCTATTAGTATCTCCCTCCATGCCTTGACTTCATGTTCCAACCATCATCTTTCCCTCAAAATCAAGTGACAACAGTAAAATATGATAACTATTTAAAAAGAAAGATACTTGCAGTATTTGCATTTTAATAGGAAACTCCTTCAAAAAAAAAAAAATCTCAACTAAAGAGTAACATTTGATTGTGGAGTTGTAGGGACAAGAAGTAACTGGTACCTACAGTTTAAGGTACAAAACCTTAAACAAAGTCCAATCCTGCTAATACCTCTACCTAGCCTTAAAGTGCTTTTATGAGTCTAGTTTATGTTTATTTGTAGCATTTGCTAAAGGTTGCTACATCTGCCTTCAGAAAGCCCATCTCTAGCCACCTTTTCTCAGTTCAATGTTGTGTTGGTCCAGCGGTTCTGAAAAGCAGATACTGTTGTAGCCACGCATTCCAGGAAGCAAACTCACTCAGAAGGACAATGCAGATAGTGGAGTGCAGCTTATTACACTGGTGGGCCCAAGGCAGAGTCTCCTCTTAGCCAAGGACCCTGACCAGTTTTTGTGAAAACCTTATATACCTTAAGTGTACTTGCTCAAACCCACCTCCCCAAATTCCTTGAAACTAGTCTGGACAAGGTGAAAGAGAGATACGATCAAAGTTAACCTATGATTCATGTGTCACAAGACTAGATAAACAGTGGATATTTATCAATAGGTCTGTGGTCATATCCCGATAAACATAATGGAATTTACCACTTTGTTCTGTTACAGAGATAATTAGCATATTCTTTTAGGCAATGGAGAGTCCAAGTCCAAGTCCTGAGGCTCTTTTATCCGGGGGATCTGGTTTTCCATTGGTATGCCATTTCTATAGACACCGGGCACAGAGTTCAGAGTTCACTGGGAGGGTGACCATGCGTGTAGCCTAATGTTCGCAGCCTGGCCTAAGACGGAGTCCACCTCTGTCTGCTTCCTCCTTCAGACAAAGATGCTGTAAGTATAGTATGTGAAATGTCCATATGAGAGAAGTTGCAGTAAGAGCTGATTAAGGCTGGGAAAGTAGTCGGACTGAGGTGTTAAACTGACCCACGGGGAAGGAGAGGAAGAGAAAGTTGCGTAGAAATACTACCAACTGCCTTGGAAATGTTCCCAGAGTATTTGAGGAGGCATCAAGCCAAAATTGGGAGAAGTCTGCCCTAAGGTTTCAAACACACTCACTTGCTGGCTAGACAGAGACTGTGGAGCGCATGGCCTCAGAGAAAACACATGATGGATTTCAAAGTGCAGCAACTGAGATTTCTATGTGCCTTGTAGTTGAAGTATATGAGGTAGGTTCTCACGGCCACAAAAGCTCTTCCTCTGCGAAATTACTGAAGCTGAGCAGGATACTGTGGAGCCCCCAGGCACAGAAGCCTTTCTGTGTCCTGTTCTCTTTTTGTAGGGGGCAGACTCCAGCCTCCATGACCTTTCTTGAGTTCCAACAGGCAAATACGAGCAGTTGATAATCAGGGGAGAAGCAGTCAAGAAACTACCTGAGGCAAAACTAAAGGAACCAGAGAAGATCATCAAGATTACCTGAGACCCGATTAGAGGAGTCTGCAAACAATCTTATCAGCAACCCCACCCTTGAACCATTGCCATAAAAATCCTCACCAAACTCTCTAGGGTGGGGACACACAGTTTCAAGGGCAGAAGGTCACTCTATCCCCCTTTACCTCGCTAGGCAAAAAAGTCATTGTTTTCTACTTTACCCAAAACTGTGGGATTTGACTTGGCACTAGTGCACAGAGGCCAAGCTTTTGGCATCGTTACCCTTTTCTATTTATGTTTCTTCTTTTGGGCTGTTCACCTCTTTAGACCAGAATCAAGTCTTTATCTGCATATCCACAGAACCTGGCCCATCCTAGACAAAATGCTTTCTAAGTGAATAATCTATATCTATAATCATTAAGACATTATCTTACCCTTTGTTCTGCATTGTGTCCCAAGCAGCACTATATGAACGTGAGCATTAATGTGAATGAAGCAGAGCAACAAGACAATGTCATGCAGAGGCTGCCAACAAAGCCTCTGAACTTAGAAGTGTACGTTCTTCCTGTTCCTGATGAGTGACCTTGGATAAGTCTCTCAAATCAAATAATTGTTCATTTCTTGTCTTGAAAATTGTGTTAATGGAAGTTCCTTAATTAAATTCTGTCTGTGAGACCTAAGATAATTCACCATCACATCGACAACGAAGTACATTTACATCCACTGTCTAATTTAATATCTTGATGAGAAAAAGCATTGAAGAAGGAAAATGAATGCAACAACTATAATAAGAAATATACATTCATCAAGCAGAGAAATCATTAGAAAATTCACAGTGACTGAATTGATGTGAGTACTGCTTAAATTTTTTCATGCAAATAGTTTTAGAGACATATTGAATACCATGAACTCATCATACACATTAGTAAATTAATATTTGTAACAACATATCCCCCATCTTTACTTTAAAAGATGAACTACCGATTCATGTGCTATTTTTTTCCTGCCAAGCCTCATAAAAAAATGTTGCTTTCCTTTTTAGGCCACTTTTTGAGCCTTCCATTCCTCTCCACTGCCATGTAGAACTTGCTTCAATTCCGTATTGCCTCATGTTTTAAGATCTTATACTTTGTAAACTTAATAATCTTGAAACACAAACATAAAATACCTGGTTTATCTTTAATAATACTGCCTTAAAATTGTCAATTTCACTGTTCATCCACCACTACTTTATATCCACATTTAATATCACCATATATCTGTTCACTATAGCTTTGTGGAGTAAATCTTATTATCCTATCTTTATTGTTTATTGACTGATGTACCTTAATATTCTGATTTCACTAACTTATATGGTTTAGAAAAAAAATAAGCAAATACCTGATGGCTCAGCAGGTAAAGAATCCACCTGCAATGCAGGGGACACAGGAGACGAGGGTTCAATCCCTGGATTGGGAAGAGTCCTTGGAGAAGGAAATGGCAACCACTGCAGTACTGTTTTTGTCTTATCATACCATTCACGGGGTTCTCAAGGTAAGAATACTGAAGCGGTTTGCCATTGCCTTCTCCAGTGGACCATGTTTTGTCAGAACTCTCCACCATGGCCCGTCCATCTTGGGTGGCCCTACACAGCATGCCTCATAGTTTCATTGAATTAGACAAGGCTGTGGTTCATGTGATCAGTTTGATTAGTTTTCTGTGGTTGTGGCTTTCATTCTGTCTGCCCTCTCATGGATAAGCATAAGAGGCTTTTGGAAGTTTCCTGATGGGAGAGATTCTTGCCTAAAAAACCCCATGGACAGCAGAGCCTGGCAGGCTGCAGCCCAAGGGATCACAGAGAGCTGGACACGACTGAGCATCTGAGCACACACAGCACAAGCCCGATGGAGACACATGGACACCCATGGCTGATTCATGGGAATGTACGGCAAAAACCACCACAGTATTGTAAAGCACTAGCCTCCAGTTAAAATTAATTAATTTATTTATTAAAAAATAACTCCTACAGATGCTTGTAACAAAATTTCTTTTCTAATACGTACTCTATCAAGGTAATTTTTCTTACCAAGTGAAGACAAATTTATTGTTATAACTTGTATGCAGTCCTTCTCAAAGCAGTATTTTAGATAATGTTAATTAAACAAGCATTTACTCTGCAAGTTTCTTTTAATTGTTATCATGAAAGAAAATGTTTTAATGATGTAGGACAGTGACCCCATGACATTTGGGAATGAAATACCGAGTGAACACAAATCATTATGTAACTTAAATATTTTTAAGATAATTGCAACTTTTCATTTTAGCTTTGCAAAGAGAAATTAATGAAATACTCTATAACCTCCTAACTTTTCTTCATATGAAATGACACTTGGAAAATCCAGTGTTTTTCTTTCTAAATTATTAATATGGTTTCTTTCAGTTCAAGTTACAAACAGGAGTGAGAAGATTTTCATTTTTTGGTACCATAGATGTTTTTATTTCATTACAAAGTATTATTTACATAGTACTACTTCATTAGGATTGGACTTCCCTGGTAGATCAGCCAGTAAAGAATCTGTCTGTAATGTGGTTCACCTGGGTTCAATCCCTGGGTCTAGAAGATCCCCTGGAGAAGGGCATGGCAACCCACTTCAGTACTCTTGCCTGGAGAATACCAGGGACAGAGGAGCCTAGCACACCACAGTCCTGGGTCACAAAGATTCAGACACAACTAAACTCTGCACTCCACTAGGATAGAATGACTCAGACAACAATCAACCTCAAAAATGCGCATGTTTAATATCCAAATAAAACATGAAGTCTCAGTTTAGTTTAATTGCAGTTAAACATTTCACATCTTCCCTGAAAAAAGAAGAGATTAGCAGATGGAAACTCTAGATTGAAAGGTGCTATATAGTCAGTGTTTTCCTCTATAGAGAACACTTGTGTTAGTGCTTTCACATTTCAAAGTAATGAACAAGAAATTAAACATTCAATGTGGCTTATTTTCAGCCAAGAGATACATCAGAGATACCAGGATTGAAATAGCTAAGCCAAAATTTAGTAAGAAAAATGGAAAGTTTCAAATACAGGAAATATATATAAGCTGAAGATCAAAAAGGAGCATCAAGGAACATGGGAGTATGGTAGAAGTTGAGGTTCATTTCAGAACAAAAATCACAATCCAGTCAATCAGTGAGGAGAAAGGGTAACAGATAGTGCTTTGAAGACACAAGTTTAAGCTGAAACCGGGACAAAACTGGATAGCCTCTTTAAATTCCATGTGGACTGACTGGCTTTTCTCAGCATATTTTGATCTAAGCAATTTATCGCACTTTAAACAGAAAGTGAGTTTATTACAAAACAGGCAGGATGTTTTGTAAACATTGATGATTCTTAGATAAAATGTAAAAGTATAAAATGAATCTGGTATTTCATTGCTGATAATGCTACTGAAGTTCAAGGAAACACTAATATTGAATTATTAGTCACAAGCAAAGAAATAGAAGCAGAATGCCAGAACTGAGGGATTTATTTTTCACTTAAAGGCTCAGAACAAACAACGGCCTTAATAATATTTAAAAGGTGCTATTTAAAAAGATATATTTTATTTTCTTAATTTTTGATAGATAGTACATTTATAAATTACTAAATTCTAAAGGAATTAAAGAGTAAGCATTTTGAAGAGTCTCACTCAGGACACTTTTACCCTGACTCCTGAGCTCCAATCTTCAAAGATAATTATCAGATTGTAGCATTCCCATTCCCATATACTACACATATGCAAAGACGTGTACTCTTATTTGAACAGATCTGTGTCTTTCTCTCTTTTGAAAGTTTGGGTCCTCAGGGTCCAGATATTGCTTCAAGAAGAGGCACTGGTTTTTGATGTAACCATATTTCTTTTCTCATCATTCAAACTCAACTGTAGATCAGCATGATATAAATCTCATCAATAAAGGTAATGATGGGAAATTGGAGATTTATATCAACCAAAAGATACAAAGCTCTGCCTTGTCCTGCATTACAAATATTTAATTCTCTTTCAATGTGTATTTATTGCTTCCCCATTCCCAGCCTGGTCTTTGTCAGTCAGACTATGATCTATCTTTACCATTATGTTAGGAAATGTTTCTCCTTCTCTCCTCGTTTGGAGCCTCTTTTTTTCAGGTGACCCATACATCCATCCCTTTATACTTTTTTGGTTTAATCTCCAGTTGTGTTCTGTATATGAGAAGTTTTGTTCATTTTGTCTTTTAATCTTGGCATATCTGTAATTTTTTTTATTCTGTCATTTTCCATAATTGGTGATCTTATTGGGCATATAATTCAAGGTTGGAGACATTTTTCTTTACAAGTTTTAAAGTATTAGGACATTCAAAGTTTTCTATAAGGAATTTGATAATTATGATTCCTCAACTTTTTTCTTCTTAATATCTCCTTATAAGATCACAGAATCTTCTCTTTGCCCAGAGTTCTGAAACTTCACGGTGATACAAAACTGTATATGTGCAGTTTTATCCATCGTGCTGGGTACTTAGGATGTTCAATCAGGAAACATATCTTTTCCTTTTGCAATGTTTATTTTTAATTAATTATTTCATTAATGATATTGCTTATTCTATTTTATTTTTCTATCTAAAACTTAGTTTTTTTTAAGGTTGTATTTCCAGTAGACCCTCTAATTTTTTTGTCATTTGTCTCCTGATTTTCAGGTCTTCATTATTGATCCATTTTGTGGGGTCTACGTTAGCCCAAGTTTTTAATTGCTTATGAAGTTATTATTTGAATGTTAGTTTATAGTTCTTAAAAAAAAAAAAAAATCCAGGACTTTCAAGATGGTGGAGAAGGAAGAGGGAAAGATCACCTTGCTTCCTGCAAACACATCGTAAATACATCTGCATATGGAACAGCTCCTACAGAACACCTTCTGAACACTGACAGAAGACTTCAGACTTCCAAAAAGGCAAGTTCATTTTCACAGAATGAGGTACAGCAAAACATAAAAAAAATAAGGAGACGAAGGATTTGGGATCGGGACCTGTGTTTTGGGGTTGGAACTCTGAAGAAGGAAAAGGTTTTAAACAGTCAGAAACAACTTCATGAGCAGGGACAGGGTTAGATTTATAATCTCAGAGGACAGCACAGTGACAGATGCTCAGAAGGCAAAAAGAAGAAAATTCAGCAAAGGGGTCATTGCCAACCAACACTTCCCAACCCAGTCACTGTTTGCATGCCTACTTCAGTAGGTGCTGAGGCTCAAGCTTTGGGGCCAGACCCCAGGGAGAGGAATTGGGTTGACCACCATGAAGTTACTCTAAAAGGGTTAGTATGAAAGAACTGAGGGAGTCCAGGGAAAATCCTGGGCCTGCCAGAAAGGCAAGAGATCTCTGCCACAAGGACCCCCCAACCCTGCTCTCACAAACCGCATGCAGGAGCCTGCCTTTCTGAGTGCCAGAGGTGGGGCAAACCGTGGCTGTGAACTGCTACTCCAGAGGTAGACACACCAAAGCCTCTGTGCGTGCCGGAGGCAAGGGACAAAACGCCGCCGTGGTCCTGGCCCCAAAGGTAGCAGCTACCACCAAACCACAGCAGGTACAGGTCACTGCCCACACTTTCCCAGGAGGCTGGGCAGCATGGCTCTGCCGAGGGGCACATGATCTGGGGCCAACACCCCTCTCCCCACTCCGAGGGAGTTGAAAACCTGCCTCACACTGTAGCAACTCACTGCAGGCCTCAGCCACGTTGCCACTCTCCACAGATCCCAATGGCGACTAGTGTACCCCTCCCTCTCCCCAGCCTAACAGGGTAAGTGAGCCCCAGTAAGGGTGGTGGTGGGAACAGACACTGGTGGGTGGCCTACAAGCAAAGGCAGGCCCAAACCAAAGCTGAGCACCAGGAGCTGTGTGATGAAAGAGGCATGCATGCATGCTCAGTTGTGTCCAACACTTTGCGAACCCATGGACTATTGCCTACCAGGCTTCTCTGTATATGGGATTTCCCAGCAAAGAATGCTGGAGTGGGTTGCCATTTCCTCCTCTAGGGGATATTTCTGACACATGGATTGAACTAGTGTCTCCTGCATTGGCAGGCAGATTGTTTACCTCTGAGCCACCTGGGAGGAAGTGAATTTGCTCCCGCAGTCAGACGTGTATATTAAGTAGCTTCAGCTGTGTCTGACTTTTTGCCACCCTATGGACTATAGCCCACCAGGCTCTTTTGTCCATGGGATTCTCCTGGCAAGAATGCTGGAGTGGGTTGCCATGACCTCGTATCTTGAAGACCCAGGGATAGAACTTGCAACTCTTGTTGCAACTTGTAAGAACATCACCTGCGTTGGCAAGCAGATCCTTTGCCACTAGTGCGACCTGGGAAGCCCATAGTAGATTTATTCCTAGATTTTTTTTTTTTTTTTTTTAAGGAATCTCCATACTGTTCTCCATAATGGTTATATCAGTTAACATTCCCATCAATAGTGCAAGGGAATTCCCTTTTCTCCACATCCTCTCTAGCATTTATTGTTTGTAGACTTTTTTGATGATGGTCATTCTGATTGGTGTGACATTATACTTCATTGAAGTTTTCATTTATATTTCTCTGATATTTAGTAAAATTGATCATCTTTTCATGTGTTTATTGTCCATCTGAATCTCTTCTTTAGAGAAATGTCTATTTAGGTCTTCTGCTCATTTTTTGATTGGGATGTTTGTTTTTTCTGATTTTGAGCTGTATGAGCTATTTATATATTTTGGAGACCAATCCCAGTCAGTTACTTTATTTCCAATTATTTTCAGCCATTCTGAAGGCTGTCTTTTAACCTTGTTTATAGTTTCTTTTCCTTTGCAAAAGCCTTTAAGATCAATAAGGTCAAATTTGTTTATTTCTGTTTTCATCTTCATTACTCTAGGAGGTGAGTCAGAGAGGATCTTGCTGCAATTTATGTAAAAGAGTGTACTACCCATGTCTTCCTCTAAGAGCTTTATATATAGTTTCTGGTTTTACATTTAAGTCTTTAATCTGTTTTGAGTTTATGTTTGCGTATGGTGTTAAAAAGTGTTCTAGTTTCATTTTTTTACATGTAGTTGTACAGTTTTCTTAGCACAAATTGTTGAAAAGCCTATCTTTTCTTCATTATATATTTTTGCTTCCTTCGCCAAAAATAAGATTACCATAGGTGTGAGGGTTTATCTCTGGGCTTTCTATCTAGTTCTGTTGGCCTATATTTCTGTTTTGGTGCCAGCTCCATACTGTCTTGATGACTGTAGCTTTGTAGTATAGTCTGAAGTAATGAAGGTTGATTCTTTCAGCTCCATCTTTCTCAAGATTGCTTTGGTTATTCATGGTCTTTTGTGTTTCCATGGAAATTGTAAAATTTTTGTTCTAATTCTGTGAAAAATGCCATTGGTGTTTGATAATGATTAGTTGTTTGATAGGCTTTCCATTCATGCTTGGTTTTTCTTGATTGGATTGACTATACAGGTAGAAACTAACCTGCAAATTGGAAGCTCTGTGCATTTGGTTTGTGGGAGAATGAATTTCTGCCTTTGAAATAAACTGTAGGCTTTGAAATTCACTAGCATGATAATGTATTTATTTATTTATTTTAATTTCTTTTTGTTTAGACTGTCCCCTCTGTTCAGTGTTTAAAGGGAAAATGTTGACCTACTAGTGTTCCCATCTAGTTTCCAAAAGTATCTTGACGTCTTGGTGATTCATTTATACATAAAATCACTTACTCCTCTGTTTCTGGCATGATACTAAGGTTCTCATCTGTGCCTGGCTCCCCAAGCCAGCCACTCCTTTCTTTTATATTCAGTGAAGATAAATCTTCATATTCCTCTGAGGGTAAGGAAGAGACCTGGAAATGTAATGAATAGCTTTGATCCAATCCTTCTTTTCATCACCTTCTCAATTTCACTTTCAGAGAAATTATGTGCTTCCAATGCCTGAACTGTCCAAAGAAACTGTAAAAACACAAGAGCATTTATCAGCTATTTCTACTGTTGGCTTAATATTTGACTTCTTCAAGTCTTCTCAAGTAGGTGCAATTCTATACCTCCATTTGTTTTACAACTTTCAGAATGAGAGCTATATACATTTCTCTTATTCTCCTGGGTGTGTGTATATACATATACATATATATACATATATATATATAAAAGTTATATATGTATCTTTTTAAAAAAGAAGTGAAAAATAAATGTGGGCATAATCTATTTAATCTAACATTTAAATTGGAGTCTTTCAATTTTTTTTTACCAACTATAATATTAATTTCAATAAATTATTTCTTGTAAAAAGTACAGTAATGATAGACAATTAAAATTATATTTCATCCACATTAAAATTATGTTTCTTAAAATTTAATCTTATGAGTAAATGCATTTTTTAGTCTTGGAACTTCCATTGTTTTATAGATTTTTATGTCTCTGATGAGATGTTTATGTTTACCTTCATGTACTTGAGAATAGTTATAAAAGTTGCTTTAAATTTCTCGTCTGATAATTTCAACATGTGTGTTGTTTAGGGCCACTGCCATTGATTGTCTGTTTTTCTTGAAAATTAATTACAGTTTCTTTGGATTGCATACTAGGCATTGAGATAATGTGTCGACTCCATACTACAATCTGTTCTGTACCTCTAGAGACCCAAGCTGAAAATTCTGTCTCCCCGTTAGCAGATAGCAGCTAGAAATTTAATTCCCTTTGTTTAAGTTTAGCTTTTTGGCGCTTAACCTATAAATGTGTGGTTAGAGTCAGCCAGGGAATTTGGCTCAGACAGTAAAGTATCCGCTTGCAATGTGGGAGACCTGGGTTAGATCCCTGGGTTGGGAAGATCCGCTGGAGAAGGGAACAGCTACCCACTCCAGTATTCTGGCTTGGAAGAGGAGCTCGGCAGGCTACAGTCCAGGGGTTACATTATTGGACTTCTCCAGTAGCTTAATTGGTAAAGAATCTGCCTGCAATGCAGAAGACCCCAGTTTGATTCCTGGGTCGGGAAGATCCACTGGAGAAGGGATAAGCAACCCACTCCAATATTTTTGGGGCTTCACCGGAGGCTCAGCTGGTAAAGAATTTGCCTACGATGCGGGAGACCTGGGTTTGATTCCTGGTTTGGGAAGATCCCCTGGAGACGGGAAAGACTACCCACGCCAGTATTCGGGCCTGGAGAATTCCATAGACTTTCTAGTCCATGGGGTCGCAAAGAGTCGGACAGGACTGAGCCACTTTCACTTTCACTTTCACTTATACAAAAGAGTTTGGCCCTGTGCCTCTCTTGCTTTCTCTGAGCTTTTAAAGACTTTTTGCTTCAATTTATGTTGATTTGTAGATTCTTCAAACTCTGTCCTCTAATCTTTAAGCCAATAAGCTTGCAGATTTTCCATTAGAATTTTAGCGACCCTACATGAGACAGACTGGGGCAAGCCACAGGCTAAAACTAGTGAAAGACAGTAAAATCACCAGTGTTAGTCCATTCTTCCAAGTTTCAACTTCCTATCAGTATGTGACTATTTTTGTCTGTACTCCAATGCCTTATTTCACTCTGTGTTGAAGTTTCTCTGAAGCTTGCTAATCTCCAATGTTCTACTTTTTTTTTTTTTAATCTAGATAAAAGTTGCCAAGTTTTTTATCCTCTTTATTCTTATAAAGAGCATATATATTCCTATTTATGAGAAATGTATGCTTTATACTCTTTGGGGCATTAATTTTGCAAAATGCATGAGTACACAAAATCTAAAATTTAAAGATACTTTTATCATTTAAATTCTGATGGAAAAGATACAGTAGAAAGAAGCAAGTAAAGGGCTGGAGAGCGAAGTTATATTGCTGATAGAGAAGTTCTTAGGAGCAGAATGGAAATACTATATTGAAATTTTTATCTTAGAGAAAGACACTTTCTCTGTAGTAATAGATGAGACAAAGAGGGGAATAGGTACTGTTTGCAATTATTGATAAACCTCAAAAACTGTGTAAAGAATGAGGAAATGTAGGAAAATGTTGAGATGATATAAGGAGAAAAGAAGTGAAGGACACAGGAGGATAATTCTATGTAACAATGGATATGAGGCAGGAGGTAAGATGGACCCCTTATCTTCTAGGGAAAAACAACTTGAGTTTACTCCCTGTGGACAGAAAGTCCAAAATATCAATAGCAGTATAATTGAAGCAAGAACCTAGTCCCTGCCCAGACCAAAGATTAGAGACCACATATTTCTCATTCTCGAAGCCAAGGAAGCCTTCCCAACTGGAAAATTCCTTGGAGATCAAAAGGGGAGGGGTACCACCCCATAGTAAGTGATGTCAACTCCCATAGGCCTCTTCAGTGAAATCTATCTAGATTGAAAGTTTGTGTGCATATGCATGGGAGGATCCTGAGATATATCAAATGCAGACTCAGAACCAGGCAAATCAAAGTGATTGACTGGTCAAAAGAAATCCAGAACAAATGTCCCATATAAGTGATTTAAAATATCACGAGGGCATGCCTTTCTCTCTGAGTCCACCCATGTGTCTATCCATACATACTGTACTCTTTTTACCCTAATAAACACCTTATTTCTTTCTGTCTTTGTGGGAATTCTTTTCTGTGAAGCTGAAGAGCCAGGGACTTGTCACTGACCACTAGTCTATTGGGTAGTATTTGACTCTCACTGCGGTGACCTCAGTCTCTGACCTTGCTGAAACCTTGCTGAAAACCTTGCTTCAAGCAGCAGCAGGCTGAGACCACCCTAAAGTCAGAGATGTTCTAAAGGTAAGTTATCTGGAAAGATTGTTGGTGGGGATTAGGATTTCTGATTTAATATTTGATTGTTGAGAGAATTTCTGGCAACTCTTAGGACGTGATACAAAGAGAAAAACACTGGTGGTGCAGAGAGAGGTCAGTAGAGCTTATGCCAAAGAAAAGCCAGGATGTCAGATAAGTTTTGAAATAATCTAAGATAAAGACAAATGTTATGAAGTTGGATACTGAAAGCCAGGTAGGCTGTATCTTTATAAATCTGGTAAACAGGAAATCTCTGTTTGTTTGTTTTTTTTTAATAACAAGTTAAGGTAGAGAGTAATCTGAGTTTCAAACAATTTGTTTATATATATATATATATATATATATAAAGAAGGAGGAAATAGTCTGAACAAGAAGACATTGATTCCATATCCTGAGTCTAAGGTACAGAACACATGAGAAAAAAATAGCTTTGGCTTTAAAAGGGTACAGAAAAAGTAGTCATGTTAGAGTCTAGTTCAGGCCAGGATATAGAGTATTTATCTATGAAAGAGTTTAAAATTTTAGAGGGTTAACTCATAGTGAAGAAGATATATTAGAAGACACATTGTAAAAAGATTTAGGGGAAAGGTGAGGAGTAAGAGAAGAGAAAGCTGACATCTATAAACTTTGGCCAGACCATTGGTGCATTGCCATCTTCATCATGTCTTATAAGAGAGTGGATGCTTTTTTTATGAGTATATGCAAATAAAATGACTTAAATTTTTCTTACAAGAAAGCTTACAGGCACAAAAATTTTCATATCTCACAAGCAAGCAAACAAATATATCCAAAAAGATTCTTTCAAATTGTAAAGACTAATATTTTTCATTTAAGACTGGTACAGTCTGAAACCTATAAAGATAAAATCTTTTAAAATGCAGGTCCTCTATTAGAAAGGAAGGAAAAGCTTTGGCAGTCTAGTGTACATGCAACTGGAAGCACTTCTTGGTGATAAAACAGTGTCATCTAGTGAGAGTTTTAGGTGAGAAAATTCCATGCCTAAAGACGTCTATTTACAGGATTCAAATTTCTAGAATTTAAAAAATTCCATTATCTCTTCAATGATATGTAAATGAGAGTGGATGATTTAGATGAGCTTCTTATACTGAAAAAGACACAAAGATTCAGAAAATCAAGAAACACCTTACTTAGTACCATAAATGGTATATTATTAGGTAGTCCACATACAAATTTTGAAAATTCTGTATTTAAAGATTCATTCCTTTGTATTCTGGAAGCATAGAGGTAGTTCACAGTTTTTCATTTATTTGTTTGGTGTTTTGTTCTGTTTTTTATTTCCCTCTGAGGGGGGGAAAAATAGTTCCTGAAACAATTAAATCATAAATATTCTATTAGTTTAAGTTTTCTTGTTCAAATGTTGATTGACAACTGTTAGGGCAAAATAGATATGGTTGCAGCAGAGTGGCACTCATTTTGGAAGTGTTGTTAGGTTTTACAAAGAAATGCTGGAAATGTAAAAGGGGATCATCACAGCTTGACTTTCCTGTTCAAATATATTCATTAACTGAGGTTGCCTCCATCCTTAGATTAAGTGTACATGCCTTTTAGAAACCACTATTGACAGTATTCAAATTCAATACTGTCAATACTTTTGACAGCATTCTCTGATATTTTTTTTTTCCCCTGGGAATATCAAAACTTCTTTCACAAATTACTTTGAAACAAAATCCAGAAAATACCTTAGAAATTTGGAAGTTATTTAGGGTAGAATTTTCGCACAGTGTTGAGAAATCCACTAGAAAGCACACTTGCAAGAAGTAAATAGGCAAATGGCATATGTTTGGCCCTTAGTGAAGTGGGTCCATAAGGGAACAAGCAGGCAATTCTTTCTGTCAGAATAGTACTGCCACTTACTAGCAATTCAATGGCTTCTCTTTTGTGTTAAGTTCTGGAGACAATTCCACACAGAACGTATTTTTGAGATGTTAGCAGTTTTCACTGTTGTTATTGTTACACCAATGACTCAGCTCTATTATGAGTTCTCTTCTTAATCTAGATTGGAATTTCAAGCATTTATTCAATTCCAAGGTATTACTGTAACTGAATAAAATGAGCCCAAACATTAAGAAGTCCTTGATTCTAACAGTAAATAAAAATTATCACTAAAGCATGAAATACTACATCAGTTAATTAATAATTCAATTGAGCTTATTTAGAAAGTCACTTAATAGCATTTATTTAGAATAAATATAATCTGATTTTAAATAAATTTAATAATTGCATACTAAAATGTTATTAAGGCTATGGGCCTAATCTGGATCATTAGATACAATTGAATGTAGTAAATATCAGTTCTTAGTTGGAAACCTTTAGACAATTATAATTTTTAATGAAACTTGAAAACACTATTTTTCAATTGAAAATTAATTAATAGCACTAGTTATTCATGGCCATTTGCACATAATTTCTAGTTTCAATGCAATTAAATTTTCTTCCAACACTAACATTCTCATTCTTCATAATAGTGATTTAGTTTTTTGTGATTATGGCAACAATTTAAAAAATCCACAGGGGAAGATTATCACCATAACCTGCTTAAGAGACTCCCACTGTGCATTCTACCCCTATTTATCTAGGTCAGTATGGCAAGCCAAGTCTCTCTCTTTCTATGTGGAAGCTGACCCCCCTGAAGTTCCTTGTGTTTTCCAACCCAACTCTGTTTTCCACCTCTAAGCTTTCACTGTGTTCTCTGGACTTCAGGCCCTCCATCGGCACACTCCATCACTCACATCTTTCCCGAAGTTCTGCTCACTTTCTTGTGAGAACTTTCATTCTGGAGACACTGCTCCCTCTGAGGCTCACTGACACGGCTTTGCCTCCCCACATCACTCGATCTGGAGGTGTAGTAGCTCTTTTTTGGCTTCACTTTAATGAATCCAGGCTTTTCTCAATTATTCTCTGAAAAATGTCACAGTCTTTGAAGCTTTGACCTCAGATTTTTGCTGTCATAATTCTTGAGGATTTCACTATCCACAAAGCAATGTGTTGGTTGTTCAGCTCCTCTTCTTCCGTGCCATTCTGCCACTACCTCAGCTACCTATACCTCTGATCACATCTGAATATCATCATCAATGGTAACAGTACTTCCTCCATAATGCAGTCTTCAGGTTGTCATGCTCCATCTGCCGGTTTCCTCTTATTTTTCCAGCTCATAACTCCTACTGAGCAAACTCCAAAAATTATTAATCCACCTAGGGACTCCAATTCATTGACCTTACCACTATTCTCAATCTCCACTTCCTCATGTCCTCAATTTCTCTAATTATTGAGATTAGATGCTACTAGCCATACATATTATAACTCCATTTTGTGAAGCCTTCCATGAACCCACAGTAATCTGAATTTTCTCTCTCTCCTTCATTTTAACCTGGCAGAATCCCAACTGTGTCTTCATCCAAATATACCCAGAGTGCGTCTGCCAAATAATCATTGCATTTTGTAGCCTAATATTCTGCTACCTCACTATTATATTCCTTCTCTTTCTTCAGGCATCCAGGACTTGTTTCTGATTCAGCTGTTGATCTTGCTACTCTACCCCACTTATAAAATAAAGTAAATCAAACCAAATGAGAAACACCAACTCATAGAAACAGAGAACAGATTGGTGGTTGCCAGAGGCAGAGTGTGGGAAGTGGGGAAATTGCATAAGGAGATCAAAAGCTACAGACTTCCAGTTGTAAGATAAGATCAGAGGATGTAATATACAACATAATGAGTGTAGCTAACAACACTGTACTATACAATTTGGAAGTTGTTAAGAGAGTAAATCTTAGAAGTTCTTATCACAAGGAAAAAAGTATATGTAACATGATGAATGTTAATGAAACATTGTGGTAATTGTTTTGCAATATATGCATATACTGAATCATTATGTTGTATAGTTTAAGCTATGTTATAGGTAGATGTCAATTATAGATCAATAAAACTAGGGAAATAAAAGTCAGTTTAAGGATATCCACTGGCTAAAAGCATCAAATCTGAGCACATATGTTCTGCCTTCCTCATTTGTAAGTCAGGTTTCTCCACATTTTGATGAAGCCACGTCCACTCTTTCATTCAAGCTCATCCCTTCAACAGTTTTCTACTAAATCATTCTCTTCAGCGTAAAATCATTATTTAATAGATCTTAACTTGAAAAAGAAAATCTGCCTTTCCATTCAACTACCTTGTTTCTCTGTTTTGTCTTTCAGAAAGTGTTATTAAAAAGTTGCCTATACTGTTAATTTATATTATCCAATGTTCTCTCATTTCAGTCTATTTAGGAGTTTATTCTCATCAAGTGACTTAAATAGCTCGCCCAAGTTGCCATTAACTTTTCATCTTTCATGACTTATCAGCACCATAGGATACATTTAATAGCTCCTTTTATTTTCTTTACTTGACTTTCAGGATCCAACACTCTCTTTTTCTTCTGCTCAGAAGGAGTATTTTTCTCTACTTCAGTGGTTCCTTTTTATATTACTGATCTGTAAACTATCTAGTACTATCTAGTATCTAGTATCTGTAAACTATCCATGGCACATTCTATTTTTTATCTACTCAGTGGATGATCTAATTCACCCTTAGAGGCTTTAGATACTGGGAACCTCCAAATATGTATGTACCTCACACCAAACACCTGATTGATTCCCTCTGCAAATTCAACTTTTCCATTTGGACGCCTAATAGACACTTCAACTTTAACATAACTTTAAACTCATTTCCTTATCTCTACTCTTTCTTTCCAAATCAATTATATATCAGAAAATAATAGGTTTAGTTTTCCAATTGCTCAGTCTCTAACTCTTGGAGTTTTCTTTGACTCTCATAACTTACAGAATCAACTAACAAATCATATTTGATTCTCACTTTAAGTTCTATGATGAATACACCCAGTTCTCATCACTTGCATTGCTGACTTCCTAATCCAACTTGCCATCCACTTTGAATTAGTTATCTATTGCTAGTTATAATAAACAGCATAAAACCTATCAGCTTAAAACAACACAAGTTTACTGTCTGACAGCTCTGCAGTTCAAAAGTCCTAAAATCAAAGTGCTGGAAGGGCTGCATTCCTTATAGAGGCTTTAAAGGAGAATTATTTTCTTTATCTTTTTTAGCTTTTAGAGGTAACTATGTTCCGTGGATTATGGACCCTTTTTCCATCTTCAAAGTCAGCATCATGGCATCTTCAGGTATCTTTCTCTCTGACCTCTGCTTCTATTGTCGCATGTCCTTCTCGCATTCTGACACTCCTGCCTCTCTCTTATAAGGACACTTGAAATTATCTTGAGCTCACCTGTATAATCCAGTATATTTTGCCATGGCAAGATCCATAACCTCATTTGCAGTCCTTCTGTCTTGTAAGATAACACATACATAGGTTTCAAGGATTAGGACATTGACATCTTGGGGGAGGTTTTCCTTCCTCCATCACCACACACTTCAATCTGTAATACTACTAGCGTTTGAACTGGTTCCCCCAACTCCACCCTCCTCACACCACACCCCCAACCGATTCCTTTAAAACCTGCCAAAATTTTAGATTTTATGGATGGATGGAAAGATAGCATCAAAAGATATAAGCTATCTTTAAACTAATCCGAGTGTTATTACATTTGACTCCCCACAGAGTCAAGTGGAGTTCTTTTCATAAAATTTGAAGAGATGATTGTATAATTAATACAGTATAAGTATTAAGAAATAGATACAATTTTAAAGAAAAAATAAGAATACATAATACTTTAATGATTTCAAGGTATATTATAAAAGAGTAGTAATTAAAATGGTAAGATTGAGTCTGTGGAGTAGATAAAAAATCTAACTAAGCACAATAGAAGGTTTATATAAAAGTTGACACATCTATAGAAATAAATCTGATGATATACTATAGCTCAAATGATACTACTGGTTATGCACAATGAATAATTAAATTTCTTTAAGATTTACACAAAAAGTCCATCAATTTAGAAGAAAATATAAAAGATATACCTAATTAACTTGAATAGAGAAGTTCTCTTAAACATGGTATGCACTTCCAAACCCTCAAACTATATGGAGAAGATTGATAAATTTACCCACATTAAATTAAACAATTGCATTTATTAAGAGAATTTATAAAAAATGGAAATACAAGCCATAAGCATGAAGAAGAAATTTGCAATGGAGTTAATCAATAAAGAAGTAATATCTTTAATATGTAATCCTATTTATGGATAAGAAAAAAAGCACTCCTGCTGAAAACTAGTCAAATGACATGAACAGGCTTTCTATAGAAGAAAGATTATAAATAGCATATCAACATATGGAAATGTGGCTTGCCTAATTAGTAATCATAAGTATATGAATAAAACCACAATGGTACCACTTCAAATCCACTTGATTAAAAAAATTATTTTAAGCAATTTTAATTAATAAAATAAAATTCAATAAAGTTTTTATTTATTAAAGATATAAACTTATTAGTTACTGCAAAAAAACAAGGTCTCTCTCATTCTGTTGGGGTGAGTGTAAATTGGTAGAAAGAATTTGAAAAAGAACTTGTCCTACAGCAACGAAGTGCATACGCACAATACACTCTAAATCAACAATTACAATCCATCTCTCACACATTAGGACAGGGCTCCTTCCAGACAAATCCATCTACCTCTGCGTAAATAACATTTTACTAGAGTACAGCCATGCCCATTCAGGTACATATTGTTTAGGATTACTTTTGTCCCAATAAGAAAAAGTTGAATAGTTGCAACAGAGACCACATGGTCTGTAAAGCCAAAATTATTTATTGTGTGGCCCTTTATAGAAAATTTGCCAGCCCTGTGCTCTAGGAACTGCTGTATGTAAGCAATCATAGTTGTGAACTGGAAAATTCATAGCACCATTGTTAGAAATAATGCAAACATTGGGGGACAACTCTAATATCAATCAAAAGAGAGTGGACACAGAGTTTTATATTCTTATCATGACATAACATAGAGCGCAGAAAATTAATATCTTCATATATACCTTCATATGTATGGCTCAGATAAAATGATAACAGTAAAATCAAGTCACAAAAGAATACTCACTAATATGACTCTTTCTGTAAGAATTAATGAACATGTTAAAAGGAGGAATACATTGTTTCAGTATGTCTGCTGCTGCTAAGTCACTTCAGTTGTGTCCGACTCTGTGCGACCCCATAGACGGCAGCCCACCAGGCTCCCCCGTCCCTGGGATTCTCCAGGCAAGAACACTGGAGTGGGTTGCCATTTCCTTCTCCAAAGCATGAAAGTGAAAAGTGAAAGTGAAGTCACTCAGTCGTGTCCGACTCATCACAACCCCATGGACTGCAGCCCACCAGGTTCCTCCGTCCATGGGATTTTCCAGGCAAGAGTACTGGATTGGGTGGCCATTGCTTTCTCCATGTATATAATATATGATATATATTAATATATATAAATTTTATAGTTATATATATATATCATATATTTATATTATACATATTATTATATATTATACATTATTATCTTATAGATTATATATATAATATAATATATATTATATATAATATAATGTATTATTTTACATTATATAATACATATGATGTATAACTTAAATATAATAGGAAATAAAAATATATATAATTATATATAATAGGATATAATATAATATATATTAATATATATTATAATTATCTATGTAATTATATTATGTAATTATATATTTCTATTAATATAATAATATTAATTAAATATAATATATATTATATATTACATGTGTATATATTATATTTTTAAAATATTACATAATATGTATGTATATATTATATTTTAATATAATAACATATATAAGTATATACTATATATGTATATATTATATAATATGTAAATATATATTTAATATATTTATATATTTCTTTAAATATATGTATTATATATATGTATTATACATTGTGTATATATTATATACTAAATATATATTTAATTAAATTTTTATTGTAAATTAGAAATATTAAATAAAATTATAAACATTTTCTTTAATTCTAAAAATTTATAATTTTAATTTTTATAATAATATATATTTATATATTATATATATTTATTATAAAATATATTATATTATGTATATTATATCTATATTTTTATATATAGTTAAACATCTATATATATTTATGTAACTCCTGGTGTTCGTGATGGACTGGGAGGCCTGGCGTGCTGCGGTTTATGGAGTCGCCAATAGTGGGACATGGCTGATTGAACTGAACTGACTGAACTGACTGAATGTACTTCAGTCTGTATAACAGATTCTAGGTCCATCCTATTGAACATAACTGCCGAGAGCAGAGTCGTTCCCAGCCTTGTTTACTGCATCGCCAGTATATTGGACACTGTCTGGCATTTTTTTAGTAATAGTGAGTGCGTGTTGGTTAAGTGAATAAATTACAAATGCATAAATGATTTAAATGAGAGTGTTACCTGAAGGTTGAAAAAGAAAAAGTATGATCTTCAGACCCTATGCCAGGTCAAGGCATTTTTAAAATCTATGTTCCCTCTCCCACTTTATTGTTAACTGTGCCTTGAATCAGTTATATAGCTGTATATATTCATCTTTCCCCTCTCTCTCTTTCTTTGCTTCAGTCTGTCCAAGGGGATGTACAGCATCCTTTGACTAGACAAAACTATATGGATGTTTTTTAATTTAATTGTTTTATGCCTAGCATATGGGATCTTAGTTGCCCCATGGGGATGGAATCAGGGCCCCTTGTAGTGGGAACATGGAGTCTTAACCACTGACCTGCTAAAGAAGTCACCAAAACCATACAGATTGATCCATGTAATAACATTCATCAACATATGAGAATTAAAAAAAGTCACACTATTTCGTAGTTATATTTTAGCTTTATAGTCAGGAACCCTTGGCAGCTGGTAAGTTTGGAATTCTTGCAGCACAGCATCAGAGTGGGAATCTTGGAAGCTCAACACTTAACGTCTTCACCGAAGATTCACACCATCAGTGAGCTCCACAAAGCCCTGCACTAGACACACTGGCTCCTTAACCAGTCAGTAGGTTTTCAATTGAGCAGCTATTTTTATTTGTTTGTATTTTTAAAGCCGCTATTTTTAATACCAATTTCTCACTAAACAGAAGAAATGTACATAATGCATTATTCTCTTTCTATTAATATTCTCTTAATATTTTAATACTTGACCCTAACAAAGCCCAGGAGAGGAAACAGCAAACTGTGGTATGAAGTACCTGCCAGCTAAAAGAAACATAGTGGATCAACCTCAGATTATAGGAGACCATGAAAGGAAAATAAGTCCATATAAAACCAGCATCAAGCTGGGCCTGAATGCACATTAGTTCACTGAGGTCACACAGCTATGAGATAAAACAGTCGGACACAACTGAGTGACTAAGCACAGCACACACATACCCCCCAAACATCATGATTGTCAGGGAGTGTTATTTTGTCTAATGCAAAGCCACTTAGAAATAATTTCTTGCTCAGTAAAGATGTTTTCCTTACAAAATTTAATGCACATCATTTTGGCCAAAGCAATAGTGGAAGCTGATTACATGTCAGCTACATTAGACAGAGTGTCCTGCTTTATAATTGCTCTGCTGGCCTGAAAATCCTGGAGTAAGATTATGTGACAGCTGTTGCCCTGTTTCTCCATAAAATTGAGATGTTTGTTTCATAAAACAACCCTATGACCAAAGATTGCCTTTAATAGGCAACTAATAGAGTTAATGAAATAAGGGAAATGGAAAACAATGACACAAAATGCATAACTCTCATTGTTCTTGTCCTATTATTTTTATACCTTTATTTGGTAATAACTCTGTGTGTATGGCATGTATGTGGGCTTGTATTTCTAGAAATATTCTCATATAATATGTATAAATGTATGAGGAAATGTATATATATATATTTTTTTTTCTTATATGACTTAATAGAAGAATAGAAAAATAGGAAAAGCTCATAAGGAAAAATGATAGAATAAGGAATATAATCCACTATATGAACACTTTACTTGCCCTCTATAATATTCAGAAAGTATATTTCTCTACAGTGCAAATAAGTATACCATAAATCTAGACATTTAATTTTAATTAGTGTCTAGAACAATATTTTACAAAATATTTAAAAAAATTTTGTAGCATTTTAAACATGCTGAAGTCCTGTCTCTCTCATTACTTCTCTACCATTTTATATTAACATGTATCATTGTATTTTAAAATTTTTATATAATTCCTATATTTTTATGTTTGTCCACTGATGAAGTATCTATTTCTCGTATTAAACCAAGTGTTTCAAAGGATAAGATGATCTCTTTCCCCATCTTTGCATTTCCAGCACCTGAAAAGTGTGTTTATGTCAATCTTTGGATCAAGAAAGAGTCGAGGCTGAAGACGCAATCATGGATACAGGTGATATTTAGTTGGATAAGATCATCTAAGGGCTCCATACTCAGTGGTTAGAGCACCAGTCTTATAAACCAGGGGTGCTGAGTTGATTCTAGCTGGTGCCTCTTGTTCACCCCTGCTTTCGGGGTTTCCCTGGTGGCTCAGACTGTAAAGAATATGCCTGCAATGCAGGAGACCTGGATTCCATCTAGGCAGGAAAAGATTAATTGGTGGTATGAATTGGAATCAGCAAAGAAAACTGAACAAAAATCTTTTAATCCTTCCATAAAGAGGTCTATAGAGGGATGTTCTTGAAGCTAAGTGAAAGTACTTCCATTTGTTATATGTAGAAATCTTTGCATGTTCTATAAAAATACTTTCATTTTCATGATACACACCAATGAACACATCACAGCTTTACATAATTTTCATGGCATGAACTATAAATCCATCTTTCACTTTATCCTAAAGAATCTGAATAGGATGCAAGTGCTTGAAAGTGATATAATTATTAGCATAACCTTAAATTTATTCCATATAATAAAAATAATAAATCAATCAAATTTTACATCATAGTGACATAAACTGCAAGTTGGGAGACTACAGACTGTAGCTACCATGCATGAGCCAGTTCAGCAAATATATTTTGAGAATTTTATAGTAAAATGGAGCAGACTCAGAATTTTAAGTGTAGTGATAATATGACAACACTTTTTGTATATTAAAATATTATAAACCTAAGATAACACATAATGGCTTTTGAACTAAAATGTTTTGATTGACTTTACAGTTATGTATAAAAATACAAATGTGCTGAAATCACAGAAAATGACATCAAAAGGCTTCTATGTAAATACCTCAAAAACCATCTTGCAGGACTTCCTCATGTTTTGGAAAATTATTGTCTTGACCTGTTTTAATCCACAAATATTCTAAAAAGATCTCTATAAATTTTGAGACTCTAAATCAAATAATACCATGAAATTTACTATTTTTATCTACAACAAGCTAAATTGTTTGTCAAAGAGTAATGAAAATATTAAACCAAAAAACTAAATATCAAATTATATTAACATATTCATAGTAATTTAGATATAATAGAAATATGTGTCACTCATTTTTAAGGAAAATTGCAGCATTAAAAATAAAAAGCAGAATACATTTAATATTTCCATATTTTTACTCTTCAATAGAATATAAGGATTGGTATAATAATTCTCAAAATCTGACATAGATAAAAAGCAGAGGAAGCCTACTTATGGTGATGCACCCCCAACCATCACCTCTATCTCTATCACAAATATATTGGGTATTAAAAAAGAAAGCTAAAAAACTTTTTATTCTGAAAAACAAAACAAAAAAATGCAATTGACCACCTCATGAGGCTACAGGTAATATATATATGAAATATAAATCTCTGTACATGGTGTTGAGTTCTTCAGACAGCCAGAAGAGTAAATGTTTATACATGAAAGAGAGACAGCATTGAAGAATTGGCTCATGCAATTATGGAGGCTGGCAGATTTGAGATCTTCAAGGCAGACTGAAGCCTAAAGACCCAGGGAAGAGCTATGCTCAAGTTTGAGCCTAAAGCAGTCTGGGTACAGAATTCCTTCTTCCTTGGTGACCTCATCTTTTCTCTAAGACCATCAGCTAATCAAATGAGACTCATCCAGGTTATGGTGGGAATCTTCTTTACTCAAAGTCTACAGATTTAAATGTTAATCACATCTGCAAAATATTTTCATAGCTGTATTTAAACTGATGTTTACCAAACAACTGGGTACCATAGCCTAGTCAAGTTGACATATAAAATTCCATTACACATGGAAAGATAACAAGTGAAGCAGATAGAGCTTAGAGGCTACACTTTGAACTAAACCTTTGCAACAAAATCTGCAATATTGCCAATATCACTATAGATGGGTAAACATGTAATTTAACTTTGGTCTGAGAAACTTAGGAAGACAGATGAAACTGAAATCAAAATAGTAGCCTTAAGAAGTATAATCTGGAACACAAAAAATGCACATTAAAGATGAGTCTACAAAATACATCCAAAAATATGTAATGAAACTTGATACTAAGAGAGCTAACAAATAAAAAATTTGAGACAAATCTGTTTAGAATTCTAAGCAAGACAACCTTAAAAGAGCTATCCAATGAATATATATGTATCCTCAAGGTGATAACGAATATAGTTAATTGAAAATGCAAATAATTATGAAAAAATCCCAAAGTGACATAAGCCAGTAGCAATGACGATGGATAAATTAAAAATACTAGAAATACATCCTTCAAAACAGTGTAATATTGGTAAGAGAAGAGACAAATAGATCAATGAAACAGAATAAAGAGTTCAGAAGTAAACTTACACAAATATAGCATACTGATATTTAAGAAAGAAGCAAAAGTAATATAACAAATTGTGCTGGACAACTGTACATACACATGTAAATAAATTTTAAAAAATCTGTACAGAACTTACACCCTTTAGGAAGATTAGCTCAAAATGAATCATAGACTTAAATGTAAAATGCAAATCTGTGAAACTATTAGAAGATAATATAGCAGAAAATCTAGATAACCTTGCATTTGCAAAACCTTTTTAGTTACAACACCACAAGCATAATCCATGAAGAATTGCTTAGCTGGACTTCATTAAAATGAAAATTTTCTGTTCTGCAAAAACACTGTCAATGGGGAAATAAACTCTAGACTGGAAGAAAACATTTGCAAACCACAAGCAACAAAGAATTTATCCAAAATATTTAAAGAACTCTTAACATTCAAAAGTAAGCAAACATACAATTTAAAAATGGGACAAATATCTTAATGGACACTTCACCAGAGAAGATGTACAGATGGCAAATAAGCTTGTGAAAACATACACCACATTATATGTCATTAAGGAATTTGAAATTCAAACAGTAATGAGTACCACTACATGCCTATAACCAAAATTCAAAACACTGACAATACCAAATGCTGGTGAGGATGTAGAGCAACAGGAATTTTCATTTATTGCTGGTAAGAATGCAAAATGATGCAACCAGCTTGTTAGACAGTTGGGCAGATTCTTACAAAAGTAAATATTCTCTTACCATACAATTCAGCAATCATGCTTCTTGGATTAAAAGTTTATGTTGACACAAAAACCCACACAGATCTTTATAGCAGCTATATTCATAATTGTCAGAACATAGATGCAAACAAAGATGGCTTTCCAAAGACAAATGCATAAATAAACTTTGATACATCCAGAAATGAAATATTATTCAGAGCCAAAAATGATTCAACTATCAAGCTGTGAAAAAACATGGAATAATCATGAATGCATCTTGCTAAAGGAGATAAGCCAAACTGAAAAGAGTGGATATTTTATTTCCAACTATATGACCTCCTGGAAAAGGCAAAACTACAGAGGTAATAACAAGATCAGTGGTCACCAGGCATTAGTTGGGAGAGATAAATAGGTGAGGCACAGAGGATTTTTAGGGCAGCTAAACAACTCTGTATGATACTATAATGGTGCCTACACGCCACTGTGCATTTGCTCAAATCTATAGAATGTGCAATGCCAAGAGTGAACTCTAATGTAAACAATGGGCCCTAAATGAAAATGATATATTCAAGTAGGATCATGGATTGTAACTAATGTACCACTTTGGGTAAGGAGTTATACTCTTCTCTCAATTTTGCTTTAACTTAAAACTGTTCTGAAAATAAATCCACCTGAAAAATTCTAGAAATAAAAAGAAGTCATTGAGACAAACATGTCACACAGTAGAATGAATTTTAAATCAATTAAGATAAAATTGACTAATTAAAATACATTAATGAGAAGTCACACAAAACAAAATTTGTACAAAGATTCTAAAAAATATGAAAAACACTCCCATAAGACATAGAAGCTAGATTAGATGGCTGCTATATATGCCTATAATGAATTCCAGAACAGAAAATGTTTGATTTGAACTAGTATTCTATGCATTAAAGCTGGTATTTTATCAGAAGAAAAATGTAAACAGTCAATATTACTCAGATTGAAAGCAAACTCTTGCATCCTGAACAACCAAATTCAATTCATACAAATATTAAATTCATACAAATATAAATTCATTTATGAAAAAAAATGAATAAATCAAGCATGATGAAATAGGAAAAGGAAGGCAGTAAAGGATTAAAGTAAAAGAATAGCCTTATAAATAAAAATACAAAATAAAGTAGTAGAAACAAAGCTCCATTTTAGTTGGATGATAAATGTGGATTTACTTATAAGATCGTCAAAAAGGATAAATTTTAGATGAAAGTGGAAAAGTTTTTTCTAAAGTCATTGTACCATAATAAAGATTAGTTTTGTACTTATGGTTTTACTCCTTAAAGTAAGCCATGACATGACATTGAACTATTTGGATACTTAAGTTTTAGTAGGATTTGGAACATAAAAATTTACCGTATTTAAGCATTAATTTAGTTCTATTAATTAATAACATAGTTATTATATTTTTCCATAAAAGTAAATACAGTTACAGTAGTTATAATCAGAGATATCGGTGTCTGACTGGGTTTGAATCCCTTTTCTCTCATTCACACACTGTTAAGGCACATTACTTACCCTCTATGTTTTCCATTTTCTTTTAAAATAACAGTATCCACTTCACAGGGTAATTATTAGTGTGAACTAGGTTGAGATAGACAAAGTGCTTAAGCAATGGCTGAATGTGATAGACCTTCTGTAGTAGCTCTTATAGTATGAATTCCACTCATATGAATGCACTCTGTTCTGAGAGTGTGTTTGTAAGCCCACTTTGTTCATAAGTCCAACAAAGTTAACCTAGGTACCCAACTAACACAATCAGTTATATAGTACTGTACTGTAATAGGTATATAATACTTTTCACACATACCTATTACTGTACTCTAATAGGTATATATTACATATATAATATATATATATATGCATAATAATACATAAAAAAGAAAAATAGGAAATAGAGAACATTTTAATCTTACAGTACAGTATCATGAAAGGTACAGTAGTGCAGTACACCAGCTGGCATATAGGGACATGTTCTCATCTTTGAAATGTCACAACTTGAAGGTTCAAATGTAGGGAACTTACTGTAGTATCCTCCAAGATAACATTCCTTAGAGAAAATACTACATCTTTCCTAACTTAACTTATCATTAACCAAACAGCAAACCATGTTTGCCAATAAAGACATCTTCTTCTCTCTTTTTTTTTTCCCTACATATATTAGCATTTTAGAATGACAAGCCAAAACATTGAGACAGTAATTAAGTTTTGGAAAAAGAGACTGTTTTATATCAGCTATTATCTTTTCAAATATTTTCTCAGATCCTTTCTCTCTCTCTTCTCCTTCTGTGACTCCTATAATATGAATTTGGTGTATTTAATGTTGTCCCAGAGGTCTCTTAGGTTGTCTTCATTTCTTTTCTTTTCTTTTTTCTATATTCTGTTCTATGACAGTAATATCAACCATTCTGTTCTCCAGGTCATTTATCTGTTCTTCTGCTCAGTTATTCTGCAACTGATTCCTTCTACTATATTATCCATCTCTGTTCGTTCATTTTTTCCTTAGTTCTTGTAGGTCTTTGGTTAACATTTCTTGCTTCCTCTCCATTATTTTCCCAAGATCCTAGATAATCTTCACTATCATTATTCTGAATTATTTTTCTGAAAGGCTGCCTATCTTCACTTCATGTTATTGTTTTTCTAGGGTTTTATCTTGTCTTCACCTGGGACATAAGTTTCTGCTTTTTCATGCTGATTATCTTCTGTAATATGGTTTACATTTTAGTAGCTGTGGGACTCTTATTCTTCTTGTCTCTTCTGTCTGTCCTCTGATGGAGGACCTGATGGGAGGAACTGGCAGTGGGAAAAACTGGGTCTTGCTCTGGTGGGCAGGGCCTTGCTCAGTAAGGCTTTAATCCAATTATCTCCCTCCCTGTTAATTGTTTAGCCTGAGGCAACACAGTCCTTGATTCATTAACTTATATGCAGAGCACATCATGAAAAATGTACTGGGCTGGAGGAAGCACAAGCTGGAATCAAGATTGCCAGGAGAAATATCAATAACCTCAGATGTGCCGATGACACCACCCTTATGGCAGAAAGTGAAGAACTAAAGAGCCTCTTGATGAAAGTGAAAGAGGAGAGTGAAAAAGTTGGCTTAAAGCTCAACATTCAGAAAACTAAGATCTTGCCATCTGGTCCCATCACTTCATGGGAAATAGATGGGGAAACAGTGGAAACAGTGTCAGACTTTATTTTGGGGGCTCAGAAATCACTGCAGATGGTGATTGCAGCCATGAAATTAAAAGATGCTTCCTCCTTGGAAGAAAAGCTATGACCAACCTAGATAGCACATTAAAAAGCAGAGACATTACTTCGCTAACAAAGGTCCATCTAGTCAAGGCTATGGTTTTTCCAGTGGTCATGTATGGATGTGAGAGTTGGACTATAAAGAAAGCTGAGCACCGAAGAATTGATGCTTTTGAGCTGTGGTGTTGGAGAAGACTCTTGAGAGTCCCTTGGACTGCAAGGAGATCCAACCAGTCCATCCTGAAGGAGATCAGTCCTGGGTGTTCATTGGAAGGACTGATGTTGAAGCTGAAACTCCAGTACTTTGGCCACCTCATGCAAAGAGTTGACTCATTGGAAAAGACCCTGATGCTGGGAGGGATTGGGGGCAGGAGGAGAAGGGGATGACAGAGGATAAGATGGTTGGATGGCATCACCGACTCAACGGACATGGGTTTGGGTGGACTCCGGTAGTTGGTGATGGACAGGGAGGCCTGGCGTGCTGCGGTTCATGGGGTCACGAAGAGTCAGACACGACTGAGTGATTAAACTGAACTGAACCCAGCCCTGTGGTGTATGGGCTCTAAGATAACATCAATGGCAACTTCAGAGACGGTTTATGCCAAGGGAAACCTTTCCCAATTTTGGTGCTTTCCTAGGAGGAAATGAGCTCACAGTCTTCAACTCCACCATCTTGAATTGGAAGTAGGTACTGTTTTTAAAACCATATTTTTAAACAATTTTTATCATTAGTTTAAGAAAAATATATATTTAATATATATATTTAATATATATTTGTAATAAATGTATATCATATATTTATTTTCCTTAAATTAATGATAAAATTGTTATGTATGTGTATATATATACACACACACATATATTTAGGTATATATATAAAAAACTGTTGAAGAAATTACCTGAACATGTTATGTAACATGTTTGAAGGGGATTAGAACTGTAAGTAGTGCCTAGTAGCTCCATCCCTGACCTTGGGAAAGTTATTTACTATCTCTTGGTCTTGGTTTCCTCAGCTGCAAAATGTGTCTGATTTAATAATTTTTAAGATTGTAAACACAGTGGATGTAAACTGCCAAATTATAGACACTTAGTGTTTTCCTTTCTCTAGCACAAGTAAATTTAAATTTCTAAGAAGCTTAGGAAATATTGGTATGTGCAAAAATAAGTTATTAACTAATCCATTATAGCTTTTTGCTTTTTCACTCCTACTGCTATTACTCTCATTGAGACCATGCTCTTTTCTGCCTGGGCTATTACAATAGACATGAAATTCCAGTGTTCACAATGGCCTTCCAATGTCACGTTTCTCTCATCTGTAATTAAATTCCCAAGGACTGCTTTATGGGATATTATCTTGAAACATAACTCCAAATAATATACTTCTTGGTGATTCCTCTGGGTTCACAGGATGTCAGAACCTTTTGTCTGTATTTAAGGCCTTCATATCCTGACCATGACTAATCTTTCCATCTTCATTTACATATACTTTCTATCATGCACTTAAGACTCACTCTCACATCTCAGCTTCTGCTCATTGCAGAAATATGTTTGAAGTGCATTCCTTCCTTACAAAATGAAAGCTTACCCCTTTTCCAGGCCTACTTAAAATACTAAGTCTACTGAAAAATTTTCCTTAAAACCATTCTCAAACACAACAGTACTCTTCAATCCACATACCCATACCTCTCATGACAAATGGAAACTTTTCATTTTGAATTAAAGTTATGTTTTATACATGTAAAAGGCTCTGTCTAGTTTCCCACCAATTTTCCTTCCAAACTGAAGACTGTTGACTTCTTAAAACAACAACATTTTGTCTTTACATTTGTTGCATACAGTGTATTGTCTGACATATGTACTTTTTAATGGTAGATTGAACTCTCTGCTTTAAGAGAGTATATTTTGCTCTCAAAGTCTTTGTCTAAATGTACAATGGAAATTCCTTTGCTATAAATTAACTTTGTATAGTAATCTACAGTGATATATTTAGGATTTATTCATTGTTTTGTTACAATTTATATAATCTATATTATAATGTTCTTGATCCTACAGTGGAAGTGGAGACTTTTACCCTCAGGCAGAGACCTAATTTTGTTTGCCTCAAGAAAATCAAATCAGAAGTTAGCATATAAGAAAGTAATATGTGTAAATAATGTGACTAATATATATATACATATGAAATTTTATATGTGAGATAGATGAAATGCAATATTTATCGCCTTCTATTTAAATAAGGTGACTATCTATTTTTGTATATATGGACAAATAGATATTCTGTTTAAAATGTGGTTACTCTTACCTAACATAAAATAGCAGAGTCAAAAGAGCTCTGTGAAGCATATATATTACAGTCAACAGTTGCTAATTATCCTGTTCTTTTTTGGGAGGAGCAATCTGTGAGGCATGCAGGATTGTTCCCCCACCATGGATGGAAGCCAGGCCCCTTGCAGTGGAAGACTGAAGTCTTAACTCCTGGACCTCCAAGGTAGTCCTGATGCTAATTATTGTTCTAATAAAAGCGATTGCATCTAACTCTTAGTGACCTCTGTATAAAGTTCTC
Source organism: Cervus canadensis (assembly GCF_019320065.1). NCBI lineage: Eukaryota > Metazoa > Chordata > Mammalia > Artiodactyla > Cervidae > Cervus > Cervus canadensis. The sequence goes on from NC_057404.1 coordinate 59,315,459, forward strand.
TCTAAATGAAACTCTCCTCTTTAGGTTATTTTTCTAAAGAGTAAAGCTTCATGGTTGAGCTTTCCCCAAAATATATATTTAAATTATACTTATGATACTCAAATGGTATAGAAAACATGATGATCTTAACAGTCATAAGTTTTCCTTATCCAGTAGAAGGTATACCTAGTAAAAAGTAACTTTTAGGACTTCAAAAAATGCTTAATTATGCTGGAGATGATCTGACAATTTTGTATGGCCTTTCTAAATTCAAAATTTTTCACTTACCACTGGACAATATTCCTTAAGAAATTCTTGGTAGCATACTAATCAGACAACTAGATGTGACTTTTAAAATAGGACTTAGACATTTAGTTACACAAATGATTCATTACATAATATTTGACTTTGATAACAGAAGGGAGGTCATTTAGGCAGTAGCAATACATATATCCACTTCACTCTTATCTTACATCTATGCTTGAATTTACACCTTTACATTCAGTATTCTCCCTACATTGTTTATTAATTTGAGGTGAGGATTCAAGCCCTTTCAAAACTAGGTCAGCAGAAAACTTCTGCTTCTGGCTAACAAAAGTAGTGTTTAGCCAAATAATTCCTCCGTGGGAATGATCTAGAAATCTAGAAAAATTGCAAATTTATTTATTTACTAATTTTATGGTTTAATAATTTCTGTTTTATTTAAAGGCAGCAGAATGTTGCTGAGATAATTATGAAAGGCTACATTTTATAGAGGGTGAGTGTGGAGAGATGAGCAGATGTCAGCCATTTATTCTTTTAGGATATTTCTGTTTCTAGGTATTTGGAAAGAGGCTGTTGTAGGCACAGGGCTTGAGAAAAGGATGACAGTTGAGCATCAGAAAAGATCAGCAAATATTTTGAATTTTTGTGTGACTGAAAACATGAAATTTGGAGACGAGAATGTACAAGATTCTGGTAGAAAGAAAGGTTAAAGAACTGAGCATAAATGCAGATGATTTTTTCAATCAAGATAAACTATAAAACTCCTAGAGGAGAACATAGGCAAAACACTCTCTGACATAAATCACAGCAAGATCCTCTATGACCCACCTCCCAGAATATTGGAAATAAAAGCAAAACTAAACAAATGGGATCTAATGAAACTTAAAAGCTTTTGCACTACAAAGGAAACTATAAGTAAGGTGAAAAGACAGCCCTCAGATTGGGAGAAAATAATAGCAAATGAAGAAACAGACAAAGGATTAATCTCAAAAATATACAAGCAACTCCTGAAGCTCAATTCCAGAAAAATAAATGACCCAATCAAAAAATGGGCCAAAGAACTAAACAGACATTTCTCCAAAGAAGACATACAGATGGCTACAAACACATGAAAAGATGCTCAACATCACTCATTATCAGAGAAATGCAAATCAAAACCACAATGAGGTACCATTACACGCCAGTCAGGATGGCTGCTATCCAAAAGTCTACAAGCAATAAATGCTGGAGAGGGTGTGGAGAAAAGGGAAACCTCTTACACTGTTGGTGGGAATGCAAACTAGTACAGCCACTATGGAAAACAGTGTGGAGATTTCTTAAAAAACTGGAAATAGAACTGCCATATGACCCAGCAATCCCACTTCTGGGCATACACACTGAGGAAACCAGATCTGAAAGAGACACGTGCACCCCAATGTTCATCGCAGCACTGTTTATAATAGCCAGGACATGGAAGCAACCTAGATGCCCATCAGCAGATGAATGGATAAGGAAGCTGTGGTACATATACACCATGGAATATTACTCAGCCTTAAAAAGAATTCATTTGAATCAGTTCCTAATGAGATGGATGAAACTGGAGCCCATTATACAGAGTGAAGTAAGCCAGAAAGATAAAGAACATTACAGCATACTAACACATATATATGGAATTTAGAAAGATGGTAATGATAACCCTATATGCAAAACAGAAAAAGAGACACAGAAATACAGAACAGACTTTTGAACTCTGTGGGAGAATGTGAGGGTGGGATGTTTCAAAAGAACAGCATGTATACTATCTATGGTGAAACAGATCACCAGCCCAGGTGGGATGCATGAGACAAGTGCTCGGGCCTGGGGCACTGGGAAGACCCAGAGGAGTCGGGTGAAGAGGGAGGTGGGAGGGGGGATCGGGATGGGGAATAAGTGTAAATCTATGGCTGATTCATATCAATGTATGACAAAACCCACTGAAATGTTGTGAAGTAATTAGCCTCCAACCAATAAAAAAATTAAAAAAAAAAAAAAAAGATATTCTCAAATTATAAACAATGTAAGTAAGAAGTAAGAAAGTGAGTCAAAACTTTCTGAAAAACATAATAGAATTTTCTCTTGTCTCAATGTGCTAAATGGACAAAGATTATATGGTTCAGACCCTAGTGGGAGGCCAACTCAGTGAATATCTCAGTGATTTGGAATCACTGGAGGGATATGATGAGAAGTGGGTGGTGAGTGTAAAACATAAGACATATTATTACTGCAACTGTAGCTCATCTCAAAATCACCAAGTTCATAGTTAGATTCAGTTCATCAGTTCCTCAGCTAGGAATACAGATTTGGGATAAAGCTTTGATAGAAGGCACGATTTAGAACATATACTCTTCAAACGACATCAAATATTTACTGAAATTACTAGAGTTGCCGAAAGATAGGACGAAATGACCAAAATATAAGAGAAAACTCAGTCAATAGAAGTAAGATAAGAATTTTAAAGTGTCTGTGTTTAATATCTGCAATTAAATACAGGAAGAGGTAGAAGAAAAAAAGAATAATACCAGAGAATCTGTACAATTTTAAGTGAAGTACAGTGTTTAGCATAATTTCTTCCAAGGTTTTCTGTGTGTGTATAACACAAGCTCAAACTACATTGAAGCTACTATATAGAAAAATCATAGTTTTAAAATATAATGTTATGAGTTGTATCTCTCTTGAATTCTTGAAGTGCTAATTGGGGAAATTTAGAATAAACATTGAACACTACCGGAACATGTTTTAACCAGGGAAATTTGACTCAATAAATGTTTAAAATAAAATGTAGCAAAGATCTTCATTGGAGATAATCTTTCCCTTAGGCTGACACTTTCTAGTAGAAAAAATATATATATGGTAACTCTTGGACTCTCTCTTTATTCCATATTAACTGCTTAAAGGAAAGAGTGGACTTTATGGTTGGCAACTGTAGTAGGAAGGATGGCTCCCAAAATTCCCAGACCTTGGTGTTAACATGCTACATAATCCCTTTTCTTTGTTTGTAGGAAGAATTGGTTGATGGAACTCACTCCCATGATGATGTTACACTGAATGAAAAAGGTGAATGCATTTTGCAGATAAAAGCAGTCTTTAATCAGTTTGACACTGAATTAATCAGAAGAAAAAAATATCCTAGGTGGGCCTACCAGGTGAATCCTTAAAAGACTGTTTAGGCTCTTGTTGAGATCAGAGAGATGCTCCATCTGGACCTGAATAAAAAAGCTGCCATGTGTTCAAGAAATGAGCTCTGTCCATAGTCACATGAACTTAGGAGAGGACCCTGAACCTCACCCCTGCCCAATGTGACTTTGTAGGATGTGATTCCCTGCACCCAGTACCCATAATAGACATGCCTGGTCTTCTGACATATGTTTGAGGTAATACGTGAGTGTTGGTTTAAGCCATTAAGTCTGTACTGATTTCTATGCAATGATAGACAGTTAACACAGTAAGTTCAGGATAATTCTGTAAGAAAACATTGCTCAATATTTTATTCTTTGAGAGCTTCCTGATCACAAGTTGCATGGGACAATTCTCTCATGGAAATCCTATAATTTTTCCAGTTGTGCTTCTAATTACGTTAGTTAATAAACCAAAACCAGGGATAAGTAGTAACAAATTCCCTTCACACATATGTAAAATCATGCTCTTCACTCAGCTTTATTAACAGTAAAAGTAAAGTTTAGATCTCAATCAATCTAAATCCTGTATCTCTCTCTCAGATCTGAATTAGTTTGGAGAAAAGAAAAACACATTCCTTATAAACCCCCAAATCTACAATATTTTCCTTTGTTGTAGAATAATAATGCATTACCAACATTACACATCATTACTGCTAAACACGGCAACTGAAAGAGAAATGAAACAACCAGAAAGCAAAGTACATCACGGGGAAAGCGGCATTTCTCTAACAAAATCTATAACAGTTCAATGTAATCATAGAAACAACCACCCCTGAGATTCATTATTTTCTTCCTGATGTTAAATGGGTTGAAAATTTAATTTTTCTTCTTAAATGCACAATTACAAAGATGGTCACAGTAGAAGAATAATCTTTACAAATAGGCGTCCTTGAATGACGTTGGAGTTGTTGTTTCATATGAATTTGCATAACTGGCAGTTTTGAGTTTCCTAAACCTCTTTGGCAGAAATAGTGCTCCAATTGTTTTTTTCCAGAAACAAGATGACAATGTTCTTAAATAAAATTGTCATTAAATTTTCTTTTGAATTATGACTGTATGATTAAATAAATATTGTCTGCTGAAACTGGCTGTAAAGATAAGTCTTTCATGACAGTTCACGTATTTCATACGCAAATGTTTTGGCTCCTTTTTATATTGGAAGGGTGGAAGAAAATATTTGATATCTATTTAATTTGAATGTACTATCAAATCAGATGCATAAGTTTCTGAAGTCAAATAGCTATTTTATTGTATCATATTATTAAAATGGCACATTTTATACTGAGGACAATTCAGTGATATATGCTGACTTTTGTATGCATGATGTACTATCAGAAAGAAATACATCTTATTAAATATAAATTACTGAAGAGAAATGTGAAGTTTTTACAATATGTCTATATGAACTTTTCACACACACACACACATATATATATGAGTTTCCAAATTTTCATCTGAATTTCTCTTCACAATTAAATTATCTTACATTTTACCCCAATATCCTTGGATTCCTTAAAATACTTCAGAAATATATATTAGTTCTTTTAATAAAACATCTCTGTTTAGATTATTTTGAATTGAACGTCACCTGATTTACTATGTGCATACTTTGCTTAATATCATAATTTATTACCTCAATTAAAAATAAATTTCACTTATTTAAAGATTCAAAAGATTGATAGGACTTATTTTTCTACAAACTATAAGGTTTAGGTCTACTAATTATTTAAAAGTAAAAGTACACTGGGTGAGAAATAACGTAAATACTTGTACTTTAGAAACATGTGAATGATTTCTCATTCCCTACAGATTAGTTCAGAAACACCATACTTTCCTGTTTGTTAATGTCCATTGCCTCCCTTCATTGACAGAGCGGCAAGGGGTTCTGATGTCGTTTGTGCAAAGTAATAAACAGTCTTTCCTGAAAATCCTCACTCTTCTTTAAATGTGTAATTTTGTTATTACCTTATTTCATGGTGGGCCTACTTTGCATATGTCCCCAAATCCCCTTTTGTGTGAGCTAGTAGCCCCCTTCTTAATTACTATTGTGATTGTTGCTTTTTAAAAAGTGCACCAATAAATAAGTGCACCTCTTATAAAATATTATTGCTTTTTATATCTCTGGAACTAAAAGCAAGTGATTCTAAAAACACAACACAGGAAAAAAAATTGAATTCTTAGAATTAAATCTCTGACGGAAAGAATGATTAAGATAATAAAAGGTCAGAGATGCAGAGATAAGAAAAACTCACAATTAAAAGATAGAAAGTAGAATGAGGGGGTGAAAGAAAGAGGTGGTAGATGAACGAGCTCAAATGATAACACTGTGTCCTGTGATAGAAGATAAAATCAAAGAAAGACCATAAATCTATGTGAATGCTGAGAAGTGTGAAAAAAAAAGACATTAAATTAATAACAAACAAAATGACTCCAGTGAATTTGAAAAAAAGAAAAGAAAAGAACAGCATTTACTGCAAAATGGTAGACTAGAAAGCTACATTCTATAGAGACCGAACAAGTATGTAATCTATTGTCTCAAAGTTGGTCTCTACCTATGACTTGCCCATGAGTGTCCAGGAGCCTCCAGCAGAGGTGTGGTTCCCTGTGGCCTGCTGCAGGGTTCGGGCAATGAGCGTAGCAGTGCCTGCATGGGACCCTTGGAAGGAGGTCGCCATTGTCTTCATTACCTCCATCAGAGACTGGCACCAGGTAAATAACAGGGAGGGAACACAGCCCCACACATCAACAGAAAATCGGATTAAACATTTACTGAGCATGGGCCCAACCATTAGAACAAGATCCAGTTTCCCCCTCAGTCAGTCTCTCCTATCAGGAAGCTTCCATAAGCCTCTTATCCTTCTCCATCAGAGGGCAGACAGACTGAAAACCACAATCACAGTAAACTAACCAGTCTGATCACGTGGACCACAGCCTTGACTAACTCAATGAAACTATGAGCCATGCCATGTAGAGCCACCCAAGACATATGAGTCATGGTGGAGAGTTCTGACAAAACGTGATCAAATGGAGAAGGGAATGACAAACCACTTCCGTATTCTTGCCTTGAGAACCCCATGAACAGTATGAAAAGACAAAAAGATAGGACACTGAAAGATGAACTCCCCAGGTAGGGAGGTGCCCAATATGCTACTGGAGATCAGTGGAGACATAGGTCCAGAAAGAATGAAGGGATGGAGCCAAAACAAAAACAACACCCACTTGTGAATGTGACTGGTGATGAAAGTAAACTCTGATGCTGTAAAGAGCAATATTGCATAGGAACCTGGAATGTTATGTCCATGAATCAAGGCAAATTGGAAGTGGTCAAACAGGAAATGGCAAGAGTGAATCTTGACATTTTAGGAATCAGCAAACTAAAATGGACTGGAACGGGTGAATTTAACTCAGATGACCATTATATCTACTACTGTGAGCAAGAATCCCTTAGAACAAAAGGAGTAGCCATCAGAATCAACAAAAAAGTCTGAAATGCAGTACTTGGGTGCAATCTCAAAAACAACAGATGATCTCTGTTCATTTCCAGGGCAAACCATTCAATATTACAGCAATCCAAGTCTATGGCCTGACCAAGAATGCTGAAGAAGCTGAAGTTGAACAGTTCTATGAAGACCTACAAGATCTTCTAGAACTAATACCCAAAAAGATGTTCTTTCATTATAGGGGACTGGAATGCAAAAGTAGGAAGTCAAGAAATACCAGGAGTAAGAGGAAAATGTGGCTTTGGAGTATAGAATAAAGCAGGGCAAACGGTAATAGAGTTTTGCCAAGAGAATGCACTGGTCATAGCAAACACCCTCTTCCAACAACACAAGACAAGACTCTACACATGGACATCACCAGATGGTCAACACCAAAATCACATTGATTATATTCTTTGCAGCCAAAGATGGAGAAGCTCTATACAGTCAGCAAAAACAAGACCTGGAGCTGACTGTGGCTCAGATCATGAACTCCTTATTGCCAAATTCAGACTTAAACTGAAGAGAGTAGGGATAACCACTAGACCATTCAGGTATGACCTAAATCAAATCCCTTATGACTATACAGTGGAAGTGAGAAATAGATTTAAGGGACTAGATCTGATAAACAGAGTACCTGATGAACTATGGACAGAGGTTCGTGACATTGTAGAGGAGACAGGGATCAAGACCATCACCATGGAGAAGAAATGCAAAAAGGCACAATGGTTATCTGAGGAGGCCTTACATATAGCTGTGAAAAGAAGAGAAACAAAAAGCAAAGGAGAAAAGGAAAGATATTCCCATTTGAATGCAGAGTTCCAAAGAATAGCCAGAAGAGATAAGAAAGCCTTCCTCAGCGATCAATGCAAAGAAATAGAGGCAAACAATAGAATGGGAAAGACTAGAGATCGCTTCAAGAAAATTAGAGATACCAAGGTAATGCAATGCAAATACTTTGCATATCATGGAAAGATGGGCTCAATAAAGGACAGAAATGTTATGGACCTAACAGAAGCAGAAGATATTAAGAAGAGGTGACAAAAATACACAGAAGAACTGTACAAAAAAGATCTTCATGACCCAGATAATCACAATGATGTGATCACTCACCTAGAGCCAGACATCCTGGAATGTGAAGTCAAGTGGGCCTTAGAAAGCATCACTATGAACAAAGCTAGTGGATGTGATGGAATTCCAGTTGAACTATTTCAAATCCTGAAAGATGATGCTGTGAAAGTGCTGCACTCAATATGCCAGCAAATGTGGAAAACTCAGGAGTGGCCACAGGACTGGAAAAGGTCAGTTTTCATTCTAATCCCTAAGAAAGGCAATCCCAAAGAATGCTCAAACTACCACACAATTGCACTCATCTCACATGCTAGTAAAGTAATGCTCAAAATTCTCCAAGCCAGACTTCAGCAGTGCGTGAACCGAGAACTTCCAGATGTTCAAGCTGGATTTAGAAAAGGCAGAGGAACCAGAGATCAAATTGCTAATATCTGCTGGATCATCGAAAAAGCAATAGAATTCCAGAAAAACATCTATTTCTGCTTTATTGACTATGCCAAAGCCTTTGACTGTGTGGATCACAATAAACTGTGGAAAATTCTGAAAGAGATGGGAATACCAGACCACTTGACCTGTCTCTTGAGAAACCTGTATGCAGGTCAGGAAGCAACAGTTAGAACTGGACATGGAAGAACAGACTGCTTCCAAATCGGGAAAGGAGTATGTCAAGGCTGTATATTGTCACCCTGCTTATTTAACTTATATGCAGAGTACATCATGAGAAATGTTGGACTGGATGAAGCACAAGCTGGAATCAAGATATCCAGGAGAAATATCAATAACCTCAGACATGCAGATGACACCACCCTTATGGCAGAAGTTGAAGAAAAACTAAAGAGCATCTTGATGAAAGTGAAAGAGAAGAGTGAAAAAGTTGATTTTTCAGAAAACTAAGATCATGGCATCTGGTCCCATCACTTCATGACAAATAGATGGGTAAACAGTGGAAACAGTGGCTGATTTTATTGGGGGGGGGGGCTCCAAAATCACTGCAGACGGTGATTGCAGCCATGAAATTGAAAAACATTTGCTCCTTGGTAGAAAAGCTATGACTAGCCTAGACAGCTTATTAAAAAGCAGAGACATTACTTTGCCAACAAATGTCCATCTACTCAAAGCTATTGTTTTTCCAGTAGGCATGTATGGATGTGATAGTTGGACTATAAAGAAAGCTGAGCACTGAAGAATTGATGCTTTTGAACTGTGGTGTGGAGAAGACTCTTGAGAGTCCCTTGGACTGCAAGGAGATCCAACCAGTCCATCTTAAAGGAAACCAGTCCTGGGTGTTCATTGGAAAGACTGATACTGAAGATGAAACTGCAATACTTTGGCCACCTGATGTAAAGAAATGACTCATTTGAAATGACCCTGATGCTAGGAAAGATTGAAGGCGGGAGGAGAAGGGGATGACAGAGAATGAGATGGCTGGATGGAATCACTGACTCATTGGACATGAGTTTGAGTAAACTCCAGGAGTTGGTGATGGACAGGGAGGCCTGGCATGCTGCAGTCCACGGGGTCTCAAAGAGTCGGACATGACTTAGCAACTGTATTGAAACAGAACAATGAAGAAACATTTCCTTCATGCACAACACAGAGAACATTGCCACTATTTTCTAGTAACTTTTTATGGACTATAATGTACAAAAATATCAAGTCACTCTGGCGCACATCCAAAACTAGTAAAGTATACTATACTTCAACCAAAAAGAAAAAAAAGAGAGAGAAACACCTCCTTTCCTACTTCAGAGTGATTTACTGAGTAACTATCAGGAGAAGATCAGTCTACCATAGAGAAGGGTAAAGGGAACAGACCATCTCCTATTTTGTTACAAATGTGCAAAACCTGCATATGAGGGTGAACAAACACTGAGAAATCCCCCTACCAGGCTTCATACTAAACCACAAGGTAACTGCAGCCCAGGGACATGAACCCTCTTGTACTCGGAAAATAACTATATTAAAAGAAAAACTCTAAAACAGTTCAGTCACTGAGTAGATTGACTCAATCCTTATATTAACAGTCTGATGGAAGATAAGATATGATCATTTCCAAACAAATACAATACACCTAAGTCTCTGGTTTTGTTTTTGTTTTTCTTTGCACAGTGTTTAAAATTCAAGTAAAAATTTCAGGATTTATAAAAAAGCAAGATGACAAAAATCAGATTCATGATAAAAAATAAAGTCAACTGAGACCCAGAGATGTGCAAAATGCTAGAACTATAAGAATTACGACTTTTAAAATAACTATATTCAATATATTAAATGTTTCAGTGAAAAAATTAAACAGCAAGCATGAGCAAATGCAATTTTTGCAGATAAATGGAACCCATAAAAAGAAGACAAAAACACAATATGAAAAATTTCTTAATGAGTTTATAAAGAAAATGAACACAGCAGAGGAAATAATCACTGAACTTGAAGAGGGAAATATGTGTAGTACCCAAAATGTAATGCAACATATAATGCAAACAAACAGAATAGAGCATTCAAAGGCTGGAAGAATATACCCAAAAGTTTACATATGTGTTACTGGACTGTACCAAGGAGAAAAGAAAGAATTGGTCAGAAGAACTACTTGAGTTGAAAATAGCCAAGAATTTCCAAAGTAAATGAAAGTCCACAAATCTATTTAAACCTCAGTTCAAATCAGCCACTCAGTAATGTCCAACTCATTCTGTACTCTAAGGCCAAATTTGCCTGTTACTCCAGGTGTTTCTTGACTTCCTACTTTTGCATTCCAGTCCCCTATAATGAAAAGTACATCTTTTTTGTGTGTTAGTTCTAAAATGTCTTGTAGGTCTTCATAGAACCGTTCAACTTCAGCTTCTCAGCATTACTGGTTGGGGCATAGGCTTTGATAGCCATCATCAAAAAGTCTTCAAACAATAAATGCTGGAGAGGGTGTGGAGAAAAGGGAACACTCTTGCATTGCCATTGGGAATGTAAACTGATGCAGCCACTATGGAAGATGGTATGGCGACTCCTTAAAAAGCTAGGAATAAAACCACCATATGACCCAGCAATCCCACTCCCAGGCATATACCCTGAGGAAATCAAAACGGAAAAAGACACATGCACCCCAATATTCATTGCAGCACTATTTACAGTAGCTGGAACATGGAAGCAACCTAGATGTCCATTGACAGATGAATGGATAAAGAAGTTCTGGTACATATGTACAATGGTATACTACTCAGCCATAAAAAGGAACATGTTTGAATCTGTTCTAATGAGATGGACGAAACTAGAACCCATTATACAGAGTGAAGTAAGTCAGAAAGAGAAATATAAATATTGTATACTGACACATATATATGGAATCTGAAGAGATGGCACTGATGAATTTATTTTCAGGGTGGCAATGGAGAAAGAGACATAGAGAACAGACCTATGGACAAGTTGGGAGGAGAGGAGGGAGAAGGGGAGATGTATGGAAAGTCTAACATAGAAATTTACAATACCATGTGTAAAACAGGTAGGCAATGGGAATTTGTCGTATGACTCAGGGAACTCAAACAGGGGCTCTGAGACAGTCGGAAGGGTGGGGTGGGGAGGGAGATGGGAGGGAGGGGACATGGGTGTACCTGTGGCTGATGCTTGCTGATGTATGACAGAAAACCACAAAATTCTGTAAAGCAATTATCCTTCAATTAAAAAATTTAAAAAAAATATTGTTTATGAGGTAGGCATTCTCAATGCACTTGGTAGTTTATAACTCTAATTTACAAGAAATCTCTTAAAGATATTAGTTTTCAGATGTCTGAGTCTATCCAATTTTTACAGTAACTTGCTAGTCTTATTTTTAGCAAATCACTTCTTTTCAATGTGGTACAAAATTAGGGAGAAGTGAAAAATTTACCCTACTCCCTAAGCAGTGGAATTGCTGCATTTGTGTTTTTACATTTCCCAAGTATTTAAAAGTAATAAATTCAACTGATATTTTTATCAATGCAAGCTATACATGATAACCAATATTTCATAACTAAGAAGACAACTCAATACAGAGGAAGACTAGCCATTTAGTCACTTTGTTCATTAATGTGTTATATCTGTGTTGAGAATCTGAATCTCTGTCACTAGCTGTGTTAGTTACTAAGTAGTTTCCAATGCACCACCTAATACAAAACCTGAATTTCATGCCCAAGTGTGACATAAATATTCAGTGTGGCATGCATAATTCACACAACCAACTCAATATGATGCCACGGATAGGCACTAGTACATGACTCAGGAGATAAAGGATCAATTTATTTTATGGTAACAGAAGTTATGGTTTTCTCATGCCTGATACAAAGCATGTATGACACAAACAAGTGTTCCAACATTAGTATACTTCCTAATTGAAAGAATTATTAAAACGAAACATTGAAAGGGACACATTGCTTTCAGAAATTTGAAGTTAGATATATGTCATTCAAAATAATATGTTATTCCTATTATAGTCAATATATAGCAAGAAATCATACACAAGAATGTTAATTAAATCAAACTACCTCATAATTTAAAAAAACCTCAACTTAGGCATTAAAATGTGAATTGAATTCAAGTATATGTTAAAATTAAAAATAAGCTTTGAGATTAACTGTAAAGAAACAACAGCTGATAAAGTGAAGTGATTGTGTTATCAATGGAACTGACTGTGGTTTTGCATTTCAAATCACTGTCATGATGATATCAACATTAACATTTATGTAACTTTAGAGATTGGGTACACAGCAATTAAAAATAAGTATTTATTTAGAATATTAATTATCTGGATATTATGGTTGAAAGTATACCTTTTGTTCACAAACAATTGCAGCATGATGATCAGAAAATCTGGCTTGGCCTCCTTGCTTATGGGGGTTCCCTGGTGGCTCAGAGGTAAAGAGACTGTCTGCCAATACAGGAGAAGCGGGTTTGACTCCTGGGTGCGGAAGATCCCCTGGACAAAGAAATGGCAACCCACTCTAGTACTCTTGCCTGCGAAATTCCATGCATAGAGAAAACTGGTGAGCTACAGTCCATGGGGTCACAAAAGAGTTGACGTGACTTAGTGGTCAAACAACAGCAGTTTGCTTATGATTCTGATAAAACTGCAATGATGTGCATGCTATAATCATAAAAATGAAGTGAATTAGAATGTGAGAAATTATGGATGAAACAGTTTTAAACGTTTGGTGATAATTTTAAAAATTATGGAAACAATTTTCAATGTATATTCATGCCAAGACTGATTCTACCTTAACATTTTAATAAAAGCAATGCCAATAAAAATAGCTCATTTCATGAGTCAGACTAGAATTAGTGCCTATTTACCTGTATTATATTATACTTAATCTTTACTATGCTCACATTGTAAGCAACTCTTTAATATGTTTTCCTAAATATTTGGCAGAGTTGTGATTCAACTTATGTATTTGGCTCAAAAATCTCATTTCTTTATCCTGTAACAAATATCTGTAAGTTTACCTCCAACTTTATTTTTACTGTTTACTCTAGTTTGTATTTATGTAATGATGAAATTGTGTTCATTAAAATTAGGAAAATCACTCCCTTTTTCCTCTAAAATGAAAAATATGGGATAATCAGACAGTAAAGAGTCTGCCTGCAATGTGGAAGACCCAGGTTAGATCCCTGGGTGGGGAAGATCCCCTGGAGAAGGAAATGGCAACCCATTCCAGTATTCTTGTCTGGAAAATCCCATCATCAGAAGAGCCTGGAGGGCTACAGTCCATGGGGTCACAAAGAGTCAGACATGACTTAGCCACTAAGACTTTCACACTTTCACTTTAATATTTAATTAAAATTAACTGATTGCAGTCCATGGGATTGCAAAGAGTTGGTCATGACTGAAGTGACTGAACAGCAACAGCAGATGTTTAAAAGCCCTTTTTCCTTCTTGGGACTCTTAATCCAGGTAGCCAAAAGTATGAATATGTAAAGTGGGTAATGGTTTGTGAGAATGCTGGGAATAGACGCAGTAAGGTACAAATAATATAACTTGTATTCATTATGAATAAAATACTACTAATTCACAATAGAAAAAAAACATTAAATGGAGGATTAAAAAGTATTTTTATATTAGATAATGCAGTAGCTCTCTGCTGTACTTCCTCCCACCATGTATTCTAACTTGCTAACAAACCCTCTGACGTAGTCTAAGCTCTCTAGGGCGGGCACCTGATTGGCAGGGAGCAATATGCCATGTTCCCTTGCCTCTGTGACTTGCTGGAAACACATGTAGGACCCAATTAAAGGTGGAGGCCATTATCCATCACGATACATTTGGAGGAATGTTGCAAAGGAAACTCTATGTCTGCTTTTGCTGAACTTGATGCAGAAGATTATATTGCTCCTATTTTCCCCCAACATGGTGCCTAAAAATGAAATTAACTCAGAAAACATTACAGCAATATAGAACTGCAAAACAGAAGAACTCACAGAATAAATAAAATTTCTAAAAAACAATTTACTCAATCTCAGAATCAGGTAAAGCAAACTGAAAGAAATCCAATCAGTTGGGAATTTTATTAAAGTATATTTAGAAAGGATGATGTGGAGCAAATGAATGTCTTCATATGCAGGCAGAAATATTAATAGTTATATTAATTAATATAGAAATATCAATAGAATTAATAATTCAGGGAAATAGAATGGTGTCTCAAAATTGCAAATATATTATAGACATTAGAAACCTGTTTGTGATTAGAACCACTGAGATTATATTCAATGTATCTATGTTCACAGTTACCAAGATAATAACAAAAGAATTACAGCATTAGAACAGCAGTATAAATACCATAAGATTGATTAATAAATTGCGAGCGGTAAAAGAAACAAGGACTCTATTGAACAATATCATAACAAATGTTCCATGGTGGCCTTCTTTATCTTATCTGAGTCACTTATATGAAAGAAAATCTAGATAAACTCCAACCTGAAATTTCTTTTGGTACTATATTCAGTGGACTGTGTGATAGAATAATTTATTGTGGAAGTTTATTTCTCCACCATTGAATATCTCAAATTTCAAAGACAAAGAGCATGATAATTATACTAATCAGGATTCAATTGACATTTTAAGCAGAAATGTGTTTGAAATAGGAAATTAGAAAGTTTAGGATGGGCTTTACGGAGCTGGCCTCTAGTGAGACTTCTAGAATTCCACCACGGACATGCTACCTATATTACAATGAGAAAGATATGAATTTAGAAACACATGACCTTGATTTCAAGCATATCAACAACTGGCAAAGATATAAAAGAACTGTAGGCTGGAAACTATAAGATTGATGGAAAGATTTGAAGAAGATACCACAGATGGAAAGATATTCTGTGCTGATGGATTGGAAGAATTAATAGTGAAAGTTGCTTAGTCATGGCTGACTCTTTGTGACCCCATGGACTGACTATACAATCTTTGGAATTCTCCAGGCCAGAATACTGGAGTGGGTCACCTTTACCTTCTCCAGGGAATCTTCCCAACCCAGGGATTGAACCCAGATCTCCTGCATTGCAGGCGGATTCTTTGCCAGCTGAGCCACAAGGGAAGCACTAGAAGGGAAGAATTAATAAATACCAATAAATTAATAAATATTATTATAACGTCCAAAATACCCAAAGCAATCTAGAGATTCAAGACAATCACATCAAAATTCCAGTGGCATTTTTCACAGCAATAGGACAAATAATTGTTACATTACTGTGGAAACACATTGATTCTTAGAGTAAGAGCTATTGCAATAGGAAATGCCAAATGGAACCCTTAAATATGTTTCTCACCATTCCCAGAATAAATCTATAATAAAACATTTATTACATCTAGGGAGGGAAGTGAGTATGATCCTAAAAATCTTAAAGACTTTAAGACTTGTAGTCCCTATCCTATTTAATTCACAAGTCTCATGCCTGCAAATACTGAATTAATAATAGTGAATGACAGTGAACAAATGTAACTAAGTAGGAATCTCAGTTGCTCTTGTTGTACCAAATATTATTTTTTACCAACCAACATAAGTTTTGATATTTGGTAGGCAACAATTAATATGTTAAATGTGTAGTTTTCAACACTCATCAAAAAGAAAGATTAAGCAAATTACATCACATGCAACAGACAATAGTAGTATTTCAGTTCTTGTCCCAGAACTATGTTAATTCTTTTGTACTCTGTCGTAAAATACTCTGAAAAGATCTGGACCAACAAACAGAATATTTTTCAAAGCATAACAGAGATTCACCATATTGATGACATGTTATTTGGACCTAATAGGCAAGATACGTCTAGTACTCTGGATACCTTGCTAGGAACATGTGCTCTAGATAGGGGTAGCTAAACCCAAAAAGTTTCAGAGACCTGCCACATTATTGAAGAATACTTCATAGAGTATTCATACTGTATAGAGTACAATGCTCTGGATAATGCTAACACATCTTCAAAGTGAAGAAGATATTACTGCTCTTTGAATCTCCTACCACTTAAAAAAAGGCACAATATTTGCTGTAACTTTTGAAGCTTTGGAACTGCATATTTTACTGCCACCCGTTTACTGGGTGGTGTGGAATGTTGCTAGTCTTGAGCGGAGCTCAGAGCAAGAGAAATCACTTCAGCAGGTCAGCGTCATAGTATAAGCTCTCCTGCTGCATGTGCCATATGAGATTTGCATTATAAACTCATAGGGTACTAGGGCAAGGCCATGCCATTGAGAAGATTATGCACCATTTGAAATGCAGAAACTGATATGGCATTAAGTCTGGGTAGAGACTGAGTTTTTGCACATTACACATAAAGAGACCATGCAGTCTTATTACCCATCATGAAGTGGATGCTGTCAGATTCACCAAGGTGTAAAGTCTGATAGGTGTGGATCGATATGCTGAAGATGTACACGTCTAAGAGAAACAAATAAGGTTCAGATACAAGTGACCCTCATGTCATCCACTACAGGTACAGCAAGTACTTTTCTTTAGCTCATATCTATGGTCCTCATGGAACTTCTGGAGGAGGAAAGTACTTGAGTTCTATTTATGAATGTGTTGGCTCAGTAAAGAGATGGAAGATAAAAGTGGATTTCCAATGTACTGCAGCCCCACACAGGCGGTTTGAAAGATGATTTTTCATGGAAATCCTCCAAATAAACAGAGTGTCTGTTAATCACTCTGGATGAAGAGAAAAATAGATTATTCATGAATAATGGTCAGTAGCAAATGACTCAGCTTATTGGTCAAGGTACAAGAAGGAGGATGAAAAGGTTAGAGATAAGGAGACTAGGGAAGGAGAATATGGCAAGGCAAATTAGAGGAAGAAGAGCATATTAGGAATATTCTATCACATATTAATGCTTATTGAGAGCAAGAACCATACCCACTTAGCAAAGTGAACAAACTAACTCAACCAGCAAACATTGGTCAGTTTCTATTCTTAGACGCTACAGTACTAGTAGGATGAGTTCATGTATGGACTGGGCAGGGTAGGCAGAAGTGGCGGTTATGCACAGACTCAACACTAGGGATCCCTTTCATTAAAACTGACCTAGCTGCTATGCAATAAAGCAAGGCACAATAAAACCAGGTATGCCCATGTTTGTCTTTGTCTGACATTTCCCAACACTATTTTTTTTTTTTTTGCTCTGGTTAGGACTTTCAATTCTATGTTGAAATAAAGTGGTGAGAGTGGGTATGAACATCTTGTTGTTGATCTTAGAGGGAATGTTTTCAGCTTTTCACCACTGAGTATAAAGTCAGCTATAGCTTGTCATATACTATATAGTATTATATACTATGTAGTATTTAGCATATTGCATTGCTCACTGGATATTTGGGTTTTGGAAGCTGTGTATATGTACTTATGGGATAACATGGACTGTTGCTAGTTTTCAGTGGAACACAGAGCAATTACTTATGCTCTGTCAGATATTAAACACTTTTTGTGAATTTATATTTTGAGCTTTACATCTATCACCAGCTAGGTAGTTCTAACACATAGCTAGTACTCAATTTAGATAAATTATTTTATTGTATTAGATTTCAATTTAAACTAATCTCATTGTTGTAGCTGCTGCTGCTGCTAAGTTACTTCAGTCGTGTCCGACTCTATGCAACCCCATAGACTGAGCCCACCAGGCTCCCCCGTCCCTGAGATTCTCCAGGCAAGAACACTGGAGTGGGTCGCCATTTCCTTCTCCAATGCATGGAAGTGAAAGTGAAATTGTTCAGTTGTGTCTGACTCTTAGCGACCCCATGGACTGCAGCCTACCAGGCTCCTCTGTCCATGAGATTTTCCAGGCAAGAGTACCTGGAAAAAGTTATGGAGTGGGTCGCCATTGCCTTCTCCTTTGTTCTTTCACCATTCTTTGGCCTTCTCCTTCGCCATTGTTGTAGTGATCCAATTAAATTTATGGTCCAGCAGAATTCTCCTTTGTTTACTTCTTATGTTCTTCTTTTCATTACATTTGAACTATAATGTGTTTTAAATGTTCCAATTTGATTTTCAAAGACTTGAGGAAGACTTTAAATATTACAACTACATTATTCAAACTATGAATGGTTTTAGTTAGAAATATTCAGTATAAAGTAATGTGTGCATGTGCACTTGCTCAGTCGTGTCCAACTCTGAAATCCTATGGACTGTATCCCATCAGGCTTCTCTGCCCATGGGATTTTCCAGACAAGAATACCAGACTGGGTTGCCACTTCCTCTTCAGGGGGGTCTCCCGAACTCAAACCTATATCTCCTGTTTCTCCTGCATTGGCAGGCAGATTCTTTACTACTGAGCCACCTGGGAAGCCCTTAATAATGTGTATCTCATTAATAATCTAAACAAGCTTTTCTTTTTAATTAACTGTAGAATGTAGTCTTTTCTTATATAGTCTGCCCCAAATTTCCACATAAAATTTTAAAATAGAGCTTTTATCATTTACAGTTTATTTCTCATATTATATCAACTAAATATATGATTATTAATACTATTTTCTGAAAATAAGCTGATAGCTTAAATCATATTGCCATATGATTATCCAGAGTTAAGGAAACTAAAGTGTGAAGCATAAATACATATGATACAATTTAAGTATAGGAAAACATAGACTATTATTATTCCATGAATTGAAATGTAAAGACTTAAAGGCACATTTATGTTTTAGAAAGGTAAATATTTCTAAGATCACAGTGAAAACTGCAAGGACTATTTGAAAATATTTAAACATAACTTCCATTTTCAACTTTATCAGGTAAAGAATGTGGAACTTGTCACTCTTCTTCATAAAACAAGAAAAAAGAAATGGACAAGCTAGAAATCCAATGACTTTTCTTGGACCCATCAAATAGTTGAGGATTCAGGGCAAATCACCACCCTGAAATCTTGAGAGATACATTCAGAAACAGTTTCCCAGATTTACTTAATGGGAACAATACTCCCTGCAGAAACTGGAAGGAACATCTAAATGGCCTTTTAAGAAATCACTGTAGGCTAAGTGTGGACCAGCATGAGAATGAGGAGCTCCTGGGAACAGAAGACATTTTAGGGGCACTGGTTCTTACTGACTTTCACTCCAGGGACCAACAGATATCTTCTAGGAGGGAGCTAATATGAATATATCCCTTTATTGCCATGGCAGAGAGAAGCAGGAACATAAACATCCTGAAACTTTTCTTCCTAAAAAAAGAGCCCAGCAGTCAGGACAAAAGAATTCACCAAAGGAAATTCTAAAATGATATTTCATATGGGGAAAGAGAATTCTGCCCTATTCAGCACACTCCAGCCTTCCTGTTTCATGTATAAGGGGAAAAAAGAAAACATAGTTATGGTTTCAAGATTTCAGGAAATGGATTAGAAACCCTATAGATAAGGAAGAACACAACTATACCCCTGGAGGAGAAATACAGTCTTGTGAAGGCCACAGCCCTGATTAACAGGTTCACTAAACACTGAGACTGAGACTTATTTAGAATGATTAAATAGTTCCCTTCCCTAAACCTACCACCATATCAATAAGCTTCCAGTTTAATGACAGTGAATAACAACAGAAAGAACTTCAAGACACAGACTTTTTTTGAGAAGTAAAAAGAAGAGTAACAAAACCAAAAGAAAAGATTTTAGAGGAATTTAAGCCTCTGGCACTATTGCTATAGAATACATTAAAAGAAGAAAAATTCCCAGTCAGATTAACAAAATTGCTTAACATCAGTACCTTATTTACCTTCCCATTACCCAATTCATTGTGTCCAACTTTCAATGAAAAGGTATGAAGCATTGCAAGTACAAGAAAGTCTGAAACAAAGTCTGAAGAGATGAAGCAAACGTCAGAAGGCTTAGATATGACACAGATGTGGTCATTATCAAAAAGTAATTCAAAATAAGTATGATCAGTATGTTAATGAATAAACTGGGGAAAGTACACAAAGTACAGAAACATGTGGTTTATGTGAGCAAAAAAAAGGAAGCAGTAGGGAAATATCAAGAAATAAAAGATGGCATCAGTGGAACTGGTGGAGTAGGTGGCTCTTGGGCCCACCTTTCTACAGAAAGAGTGAAAATATAAGCAAAAATTTCAAAATTAAAGTTGAAAGTTTGGAAAACAATTGAAAGTTTATAGCAGCACAGCGAATACTCAAAACAAGGCAACTTAAAAACACTATCCAAAATATTTCTATGCAAATACTCAGGTCCTCAAGACTGTCACCTCCGTAAGAGGCAGTGGAGATGTCATTCCCTCCAGATCACAATTCCAACATCAGACAGAGAGATAGGAAGGGAGGGAAGAAGAAGGAAGGAAAGCAGGAAGAAGAAGAAAAGCAAAGAGAAAAGAGAACTAAGGTTCCTAAACACAGAAGAGAATGGTGGTGAACCAATGGTTCACACAAGGGAAAACCTTTGACGAAAAGTCCAAAATTATCAGGCTTGTATTCAATTTTTAAAAACATAAGTATAGCTAATTTACAATGTTGTGTCAGTTTCAAGGGCACAGCAAAGTGGTTCAGATGTATATATATATATATATATATATATATACACACACACATACTATATATGTATATGTATATATTCTTTTTCAGATTCTTTTCCAATGTAGGTTATTACAAGATATTGAGTATAGTTCCCAGTGTTATACCACAGGTTCGATACTCATTTTTGAGGCAAAAAAATAACAATAATAATAAAAGACCTTGGTTGGAAAAATGCTTCAACTCATTTGTAATTCTTTCGAAAATGTAGTGTTGTTTGTTTGCTGTACTCAGGATGAAAATAGTGCAAATGATACAATCTTGACTTGTTTCCCAACAAAAATCTTTACAAATGCAAGATAATAAAGTAGTTTCAAAAAATAAAAATAAAAAAAAAAAAAACACTATCCAGTGTCAAAAGGATAGTTGGTGAAGTCGCTATGTAACACAGGGAGCCCAGTCTGAGGCTCTCTGATGATCAAGAGTAGTGGGATGAGGGGAAGGAGGCTCAAGGAGGAGGAGGTAAATGTATAATTATGGCTTCTTCGTGTCATAATACGGCAGTAACCAACACAACACTATAAAAATTAAAAAAATTTAAAAATCACTGGAAAACATAGGCTTCAGTGAATAGACCTCGAAGGGAACCGGAGTTGACCGCACAGAGACAGCCGAAAGGGGCCACGGTCAGAGATGTGTGCAGAGCCGAACACAGGCGTGCCGCGAACGCCCCATCGCTGGTGCGTGTGCAATCTGCCAAAGCAGCCTCATTCTGGGCATGCTCAGAGTGAGATGGCCCCACCCTGAAGGGACAGAAGCTATGGCAGGTTACCCACACGTGGAGGTGGGGCTGAAATCTGAGCCAGTCTCCAGGGACCCTGTGCTTCTGAAGCAGCGCTGAAGCCTGAGCCATCGTCCAGCAGCTGTACTAGTCATAAACTCAGGCGCAGCCAGGCATTGTGTAAACTCGGCACCTTTGGGACACCAGGGCCCTCAGCGGCCTGACGTTAGTGACTACTGGACCCGCCGGCTCCCACACGCAGACTCGGCGGGGCTCCTGACTGACGCGCACCTCACACGGTGGATCCAAGAGCGTGGCTGTGGTGGTCCTGGGGTCTGACATCAGCAGGTCTGTGGCAACAATTCTTTGCTGGTGGCTTTGTGAGCCTAGTGCTTGAAGGACACCTGGGCTGATTCCCTGCATTTCCATAGTTGAAATGAGGCTGGGGGCAGTAGCCATGCACTTTGTAAGACCACAAAATGGCTGCAGGCAATGGCGTAAAGCGCACCTCACAGTGGGCAGCTCCTGTGGAGAAATACCCAGTGGCTGCTCTCCAAGTGGGAGCACACCAGTCCTGCTTACCTCACATCATCTCAGACACAGAGGTGAGACTTTTTACTTCAGCCGCTGGGGAGCAGATCCTACCCGAGACAAGGCTGTGACAACCCCAGAACAAAGAGGAGGACTGCTTAACATCCAGTGCAGTCTCTGATCACCAAAGCAGCACTCACACCCCCAATCAAGGGGATAATGTCCAGCACACACTGAGGAAAATGTAGCAGTCATTTATGCTATAAAGAGCCGTTGCACCAAAATATTAAACTCATGAGGTTGATACAGAATGTTCCCACATAAAAACAGCGTTCAAGACCACAGTAGAGGATAGTTAACCCTAAACTCATAAAGCCAGAAAAGCGTAAGTACAATTAAGGAGAAGAGGAACCACTCCCAGCTAAAAGATCAAGAAAATTTTCCTGAATAAATGAGCACTAAAACAGATCTCTCCAGGCTACCATATCTTGAGTTCAAAAAAGGAGGTAATAAAAATACTGAAGGAATTAAGAAAGGCAGATTATTATAAAAGACATTATCATTTTGATAGAAATGCAGATTTCCATAAAACTAGAAACCATAAAGAGAGTCACGTAAGATTAGAGAACTCATTTGCTAAGATGAAAGCTAAGCTAAAAACAATGAAGTGAACTGAATGTTACAGAAGAATGAATAAGTGAGCTGGAAGAGAGAATAATGGAAATTTCCCAAGAAGCATAGCAAATGAAAGACAAATTTAAAAAATAAAAATAATATATGAGACTTATGGGATAATATAAAGTGTGTCAATCTACACATAATAGGGATCTCAGAAGAAGAAAGAGAAAACGGGATTGAAAGTGTAGTTGAATAAATCATGGCTGAAAAGTTCCCAAACCTAAAGAAAGAACAGATATTCACTTATAGGAAGCACAAAGAGTCTCCAACAAGATGAAACCAAACAGATCTACACTGAGACATAATATTTTTAAAAAATGGCAAAAGTTAAAGAGACGATTCTAAAAACAGCAAGAGAAAAAACAAAGAGTTAGTTACAAGGGAACACCCATAACATTATTAGCTGACTTCTATACAGAAATGTTTCAGGCCAAAAGGAAGTGGCAAGGTATATCTGAAGAGCTGAAGGGGAAAACCTGCAACTGAAGATAGTCTGCCCAGCAAGATTATCATTTAGGATAGAAAGAGAGACAAAGAATTTCTCAGACAACCAAAAACTAGAAGAATAAAGCAATACTAAACCTAGCATAAAAGAAATGTTGAAAGGCTTTATCTATATAAAAAAGAAACAAGAATCTATAGGCAATGAAAATAGAAAAGTAAATCACTTAAATAACACTTGTGCATGTGTGCTAAATCACTTCAGTCATGTCTGACTCTGCAACCCTATGGGCTGCAGCTTGCCAGGGTTCTCTATCAATGGTATTCTTCAAGACAGAATACTGGAGTGGCTTGCCATGCCCTCCTCCAGGGGATCTTACCGACACAGGGATTGAACCTGTGTCTCCTGCATCTTCTGCATTGGCAGGTGGGTTCTTTATCATTAACACTATGTAGGAATCCCCTAACACTTACAGAGATTTAAAAAAAAAAAAAAAAATCTTGTGAAAGCAAAGTTAACTACAAAGAACAGCAAAAAGGTAAACATGAAACTGTAAGAAGACATAAAAATCACAAAATGTGGGGGAGGAAAGTAAGAAAATTTAGATTTTCTTTTTTAGAATTTGTTGAGCTTACATGACTATGAGTATAAAATAAATATAATAATGGGTTAAAATACTTAGAAAATAGGTTAATGACAAAAAAATATATAAAATAGATTCACAAAAGCAAAAAATAAGAGAACACAAGCACAATAAAAAAGAAAACCACCAAATCACAAGAGGGAAAAAAAGAAAGGAGCAGAGAAATAATGCAAAATCAATTGGAAAACAAGGTTTAAAATGGCAATAAATACATACCTATCAATAATTACCTTAAAAGTCAATGGAATAAATTCCCTAATTAAAAGACATACAGTGACAACTGGATTAAAAAAAATCCTATAAAATGCTATCTACAAGACATCCATTTTAGGGCAAAAGAAACACATAGACTGAAACTGAGGGGATAAAAAAAGATATTTCATGTAAATGAAAATGACAAGAAATTCAGGGTAGCAATATTCCTAATACATAAAATAGTTTTGAAAACAAAACCCAAAAAGTAAAGGACACAATATAATGATAAAAGGATCACTGCAAGAAGACATTACACTCATTAACATGTATGCACCCAATATCGGAGGGCTTAAACACTAACAAACAAAGGGAGAAATTTATGGGACTGCAATAATAGTAGGAGAATTTAACACCCTACTCACATCAATGGATGGATCTTCCAGTCAGAAAATCAACAAGGTAACAGAGATACTGTTTCCAGAAAAACATCTACCTCTGTTTCACTGACTAGGCTAAAGCCTTTGACTGTGCAGATCATAACAAACTGTGGAAAAATATAGAGATGGGAATACCAGACCATCCTACCTGTCTCTTGAGAAACCTGTATGCGGGTCAAGAAGCTTGTTTGGAACAACTGACTGGTTCAAAATTGAGAAAGGAGTGCGACAAGGCTGTTTATTGTCACCCTGTTTATTTAACTTACATGCAGAGCACATCATATGAAACACTGGGCTGGATGAGTTACAAGCTTGCCAGGAGAAATAACAATCTCAGATATGCAGATGGCACCACTTTAATGACAGAAAGTGAAGAGGAACTAAAGAGCCTCTTGATGAGAGTGAAAAAGGAGAATGAAAAAGCTGGCTGAAAACTCCATATTAAAAAAAATAATAATAACAAGATCATGGCATCTGGCTCCATCAGTTCATGGCAAATAGAAGGAGGAAAGGTGGAAGCAGTGTCAGATTCTCTTTTTTTAGGCTCTAAAATCACTACAGATGGTGACTGCAGCCATAAAATTAGACGCCAATTGCTTCTTGGCAGGAAAGCTATGACAAACCTACAGAGTACTTTTTAATAAAAAAGCAAAGACATCACATTGCTGACAAAGGTCCATATAGTCAAACTGTGGTTTTTCCAGTAGTCACGTATGGATGTGAGAGCTGGACCATAAAGATGGCAGAGTACTGATAATTGATGCTTTCAAACCATGGTGCTGGAGAAGAATCTTGAGAGTCTCTTGGATAGCAATGAGATCAAATTAGTCAATACTAAAGGAAATCAACCCTGAGTACTCAATGGCAACACTGATGCTGAAGCTGAAGTTCCAATACTTTGGTCATCTGATACAAACAGCTGACTCCTTGGAAAAGACCCTGATGATGGGAAAGAGTGAAGGCAGAAGGAGAAGTGGTGACAGAGGATGAGGTGGTGGAATGGCATCACCTATTCAATGAATATGAACTTGGGCAAACTCTGGGAGATGGTGAGGGACAGGGAAGCTTGGCAGGCTGCAGTCCATGGGGTTGCAAAGCATTGACATGACTTGGCAACTGAACAACAACAGAGATACTATGATATAATACATCAGTTAGAATTAATTTATATTCTTAGGATATTCCATTCAAAAATCCAGAATACACGTTTCTTTCAAGTGCAATGGAGTATTCTCTAGGAGAAATAACATCACAGGGATAAAAACAAATCTCAACAAACTTGGAGAGAAATTATTTGAAGTATTATTTCTGATCACAATGGCATGGAAGTAGAAATCAAACACAGAAAGTAAAAGGAGGAAAAAGTGATTACATGGAGATTAAACAACACACTCCTGAAAAACCAATGAGACAAGATGAAATCAAAGAAGAAATTTTAAAATATCTTGAGACAAATGACAACTGAAACACAACCCTACAAAAATCTATGGGATGCACCAAAGCAGTCCTTATAGGGAAGTTCATAGCAAAACAGGCTTTCCTCAAAAAAATAAGAAAAGTCTCAATTAAACAACCTAATCTGTCACCTGAAAGAATTTTTTAAAAAGTGAACAAATAAAACTTAAAGTCAGAAGAAGGAAGGAAATGTAAAGATCAGAGAAGAAATAACTTAAATAGAGATTAAAACCAAAAGGAAAGTTCATAAAACCAAAAACTGCGGGGGGAGGGGGATTTGAAATTTTAAGCACAGTCAACAAGCCTCTGGACAGGTCAAGAAGAACATAGAATGCAAATAAACAAAATTAGAAAATAAAAACTTGAAATAACAACCAATATCTCAGAAATACAAAAAAAACAATAACAGAATACTATGAAAACTTGTTGCCAACCAACTGAACAATCTAAAAGAGATGGGAAAGTTTCTAAAAACATAAAACTCAACAAAAATGGATCAAGAAGAAAAGATAACTAACAAACTGATCACTAGAAGTGAAATAGAAACTATAATTAAAAAAAGAAAAAACAACTCCCTGCAAACAAAGTCTAGGATTGATGGCTTCAATGGGGAATTCTAGCAAATATTCAAAGAAGAATATGTACAAGTCCTTCTCAAAATTCCAAAAGATCAAAAAAGGAGGAAACACTCCCAAAGTCATTCTATGAAACCACTGTCATTCTGATACCAAAACCATATAAAGACATTAGCACCAAACAGATGTACAGGCCAATATCTTTGATGAGTGTACATGTAAAAATTCTCAACAAAATACTAGCTAACCAAATTCAGTAACACATGAAAAGCATTATATGTGTTAATCAAATTGAATTAGTCCCAATGTCAAAAGGATGGTTCAGTATGTGCAAACCAATTAATGTGGTACACAACATCAACAAAAAAGAAGACAAAAATCACAGGATCATCTCAATAAATGCAAAAAAAAATCATTAGATAAAATTCAATATCTATTCATGATAAAAACTCTCATCAAAGTGGGTATAGAGGGGACATTGCTCATCATAATAAAAACTGTGACAAGACCACAGCCAAAATAATATTCAGTGGTGAAAAATCAAAAGCCTTCTGACTAAAATCTGAAACAGGACAAGGATGTCCATTCTCAAGATTTCTATTCAACATAGTATTGGAAGTCCTAGCCACAGCAATCAGTTAAGAAAAAGAAATAAAAAGTGTGTAAATTGGAACAGAAGAGGTAATATGGTCATGCTATGCAGATAACATGATACTGTATATAGAAAACCCTTAAGTCTCCAACAAAAACTACTGAAACTAATAAATAAATTCAGAAAGGTAGCAGAACACAAGCTTAATGTATCAAAACCCATCATTTCTTTACAGTAACAGTGAAATATCAGAAAGGAAAAGTTTTTTTTTTTTTTAATCCCTTTTAAAATCACATCAGAAATAAAATACTTAGGAATAAACCTGGCCTAGGTGGTAAAAGATATATTTGCTGAGAACTATAAAACATTGATAAAGGAAACTGAAGATGGTTCAAAGAAATGGAAACATATTTCATGCTGTTTGTTTAGAAGAATTAATATTGTTAAATTGGCCATAAAACTCAAAGCAATCTATAAATTTATTGCATTCCTATCAAATTACTGATGACATTTTTCACAATTATTGTTCAGTCACTAAGTTGTGCTGGACTCCTTGAAACCCCATGGGCTGTAACACGCCAGTCAGGTGCCCCTGTCGTTCACTATCTCCTGGAGTTTACTCAGATTCATATCCATTGAGTCAGTGACACTATCTAGTTTTTCACAGAACTAGGACAAATAATCCTAAGATTTATATGAAACCACAAAGACACAGAATTGCCAAAGAAATTGTGTAGAAAAAGCAAAAGTGAAGACATAACCTTCTTAGACTTCAGTTGTTGTTCATTTGTCAAGGCATATCTGACTCTTAGAACCCCATGAGCTGCAGCACGCCAGGCTTCCTTGTCCCTCGCCATCTCCTAGAGTTTGTCCAAGTTCCTGTCCTGAATCTGTGTGATGCTATCCAACCATCTCATCCTCTGTCACTCTCTTCTCCTTCTGCCCTCAATCTTTCCAAGCTAATCAGAACAGCATAATCTTGGCACAAAAAGACATATGGATCAATGAAACAGTATGGAATTTCCTTAAAAAAAACAAAAATAGAGTTCCCACATGATCCTGCAGCCCCACTCCTGGGCATATAGCTGGAGAAAGCTCTAGCTTTTAAAGATATATACACCCCAGTGTCCATGGCAGAACAGATTATTGCTCAGTTGCCCAGTTGTGTATGACTCTTTGTGACCTGATGGACTGACACACACCAGTCCTCCCTGTCTTCACCATCTCCCGAAGTATGCCCAAGTTCATGTCCATTGTATCGGTGATGCCATCAAGCCATCTCATTCTCTTCTTCTACTCGTGATCTTGCCCATCATCAGGGACTTTTCCAATGAGGTGGTTGTTTGTATCAGGTGACCAAAATACTGTAGCTTCAGTGTCAGTGTCAGTCTTTCCAATGAATAGTCAAGGTTGGTTTTCCTTAAGACTGACTGGTTTGATCTCTTTGCTGTCCAAGGGGTTCTCAGGAACCACAGGAATCTCCAGCATCACAGTTTGAAGGCATCAATTCTTTGGCACTCTGCCTTCTTTATGGTCCAGCCTCACAACTCTACACAACCACTGAGAAGACCATAACCTTGACTATATGGACCTTTGCTGGCAGAGTAATGTCCTTGCTTTTCAACACTGTCTAGGTTTGTCATAGCTTTCCTGCCAAGAAGCAATCATCTTCTCATTTCATGGCTGCAGTCACCATCTGCAGTGACTTTAGAGCCCAAGAAGAGGAAAACTGTTACTGCTTCTACCTCTTCCCCTTTGATTTGCCATGAAGTAATGAAGACAGATTCCATGATCTTAGTTTTTAATATTTAGTTTTAAGCCAGCTCTTTCACTCTCCTCCTTCAATCTCAAGAACAGATTAACCATCAAAAGAACAGATTAATTGATAATTTATAAATCCATAAAAGAATAGATTAATTAATTAAAATGTGGTATATATACATACAATGTAATACCACCCAGCTGAAGCTGAAGATCCAATACTTTGGCCACCTGATGCGAAGAGCTGAGGCATTGGAAAAGACCCTGATGCTGGGAAAGATTGAAGACAAAAGGAGAAGGGGTGGCAAAGAATGAAATGGTTAGATAGTATCACTGACTCAATGGACATGAATTTGAGCAAACTCTGGGAGACAACAGAGGATAGATGAGCCTGGCACGTTACAGTCCATGTCACAAAGAGTTGAACATGGCTTCGGAACTGAACAGTTCTGTTTTAAATTAAGAATCTTCATTCCCTCTATCCACTCTATCATAATTGTCAGAGAACTTGATATTCTTATAGTTTCTTCACTTATAGGCAAAAATAATAGCTAAATAAATCTCAGATCATAAAGTGATATAGAAACTATGTACCAGTTATGCAGCATATTACTTTATAATACTAAGGTTCAAGGAATTTTGCTTCTTCTGTTCTTAAAACCTAATTTTTGGATTCTCTGTCATTCCATGCTGTAAGATATTTAAACTCATCTTTACTGAGCTCTCTTGATCCAACATCCTCAGGTGTTTTTGTTTTGTATTTATTTAATGGTTTCAAATGCTTGGAATAACCCAGTGTATTTAGGGAAAAGCTCTGTCATCTTCAGGTTTTATCAGATTTTACAAACATGTGTTTTTTGTAAGCCAATATAATCCTGGAGATTCTGACAGCTGTTTGATTTCTTATATTAAGCATGAGAATTAGCTCTTTTCCTGAAGATTCCAAGATCTCAGCATTCAGTGTAAGATGCCTACCTGCATCCTAAAGCAATTCTTCACTTAGGATGCTATATGCAAAAGTAGCCTGAGTCTTTGATCTGAAGAGAATTCCCTTTTCCTTATGTAACCCACTCCAAAAACTCTGTTTTTCTTTTGGTAATATTTCTAAATCCTACTGGATTTAGCCAGTTTTGCTTTATAAACTTTAATCATACTTCTTCATACTTTCATGTGCTAGGATAACTTAACAAGTCATAATCTAGACTTTCACAACCAAAATAAAGAAGCTGTCTTTTGAATGCATGGCAACTTCTGCATTTTTCTCTGTAACATAAAAGCTATCAAAGCAAAGAAAACAGTGCATTAAACAATTCTAGAGATGGATAAAAGAAAGCATAGCAGTGGTAACAGAAAATAAATTAGTATTTTAACATTTTATGATATATATATAAGAAATCACAGTTTTAATAGTTTTTATTAAAATAGACAAGAGCAATAGCTCATACTCTTTAGATACCTTTATGCTTTATAATGTCAAATAACTAAGGTATTTATTTATCTGTATTATATAGAGAGGTCTTCTTAGGGCTACTATATTTCCTTATAGTACAATGGATAACTTTTCATGCAGCTATTAAGAAAGGCTCTCTATAATGGTTCACATTTTATATATTAGAAGCAAACAGTGGTCATTTTATATAGTTTAAGTAGGGGAAACAGTCTCTATCTTGGAGTTTAGAGGCTTTCAAATTAATAAGTAAAGGCAGATCAGATAAGATTATTTTATTGTAAACAAGAGAAACCAACTTCATCTTAGTTAAGAAAAAGAATTTTAATATTTCATATAACCCCGTGCTGTCATAGTAAGAATTCTATTCCAGTTTTTATACTTCTCATGATATTTCAGTTAATCTACAGTAACAGAATTCTCTGCAGTTATCTCAAAGTTGCTGGAGCCACCATAGGTAGACTAATTCATTACTTTGAAACTGTGTGTCATGGGGAGTAACTGTCTCATCTTGGTCTTTAAATAGCAATCTCACTGCTGTTTCCCCATTTTCTGAAGCTAAATACTTCCAAATACTGCATATATTTTTTGAAGAGGATCTACTGTGTGCCTCCACTCCTGGAATTCATTTTGTGATCAACTGGTATTCTTTGATTACATGCAAAACACACCAGCTCTAACCAAATTGAGAAAAAATGAATTTTAATAGGAACATAGGTAATTTCATAAGCCCAAAACAGTAACTGGATAAACTGGCTCATGAAAGACAGAAATCCATTGCTGCTTTAATGATGCCAGTCAGGGATATACAAACTTTTTCTTACAGAACTAAACAGTAGATATTTAAGGTTTGTGAGCCATTTGATTTCTGTTGCAACTACTCAGCTCTACCACTGTGGTGTGAAATCAGCCATCTACAACTTGTAAGCAAATAAGCATGACTATCTTCCAATAAAACTGTTTCTAAAAGTAGGAGACTGATCCTCTTTACAAAGTGTGCTGATCTCTGATTGACAAAATTGCAAGCAAAATGAGCTCTTTTGAATTTCTTCATGCCATTTAACAAAGATTCCAAAGTTCAGGAAAGATTCTCTTATCTCACTAAGTTACTGGTCACTTTTATGGGGCTAAAAAGATACTTTGATTGACTGTTCCATCAACCATATATTCAGTTCAGTTCAGTTCAGTCACTCAGTCATGTCCGACTCTTTGCAACCCCATGGACTGCAGCACGCCAAGCCTCCCTGCCCATCACCAGCTCCCGGAATTTACCTAAATTCATATCCATTGAGTCAGTGATGCCATCCAACAATCTGTCGTTCCCTTCTCCTCCCACCTTCAATCTTTCCCACATCAGGGCCTTTTCCAATGAGTCAGTTCTTCATATCAGGTGGCCAAAGTATTGGAGTTTCAGCTTCAACACCAGTCCTTCCAATGAACATCCAAGATTGATCTCCTTTAGGATGGACTGGTTGGATCTCCTTGCAGTCCAAGGGACTCTCAAGAGTCTTCTCCACACCACAGTTCAAAAGCATCAATTCTTCAGCACTCAGCTTTCTTTATAGTACAACTCTCACATCCATACATGACTACTGGAAAAACCATAGCCTTTACTAGACGGACCTTTGTTGGCAAAGTAATGTCTCTGCTTTTTAATAAGCTATCTAGGTTGGTCATAACTTTCCTTCCAAGGAGTAAGTGTGTTTTAATTTCATGGCCGCAATCACAATCTTCAGTGATTTTGGAGCCAAAAAAAATAAAGTCACACTGTTTCCACTATTCCCCATCTATTTGCCATGAAGTGATGGGACTGGATGCCACGATCTTAGTTCTCTGAATGCTGAGCTTTAAGCCAACTTTTTCACTCTCCTCTTTCACTTTCAAGAGGCTCTTTAGTTCTTCTTCACTTTCTGCCATAAGTTTGGTGTCATCTGCATACCTTAGGTTACTGATATTTCTCCCAGCAATCTTGATTCCAGCTTGTGCTTCTTCCAGCCCAGCGTTTCTCATGATGTAATCTGCATAGAAGTTAAATAAGCAGGGTGACAATATACAGCCTAGACGTACTCCTTTCCTGATTTGGAAACAGTCTGTTGTTCCATGTCCAGTCCTAACTGTTTCTTCCTGACCTGTATAAAGGTTTCTCAAGAGGCAGGTCAGGTGGTCTGGTATTCCCATCTCTGTCAGAATTTTCCGCAGTTTATTGTGATCCACAGAGTCAAAGGCTTTGGCATAGTCAATAAAGCAGGAGTAGATGTTTTTTTGGAACCCTCTTGTCTTTTCAATGATCCAAAGGATGTTGGCAATTTGATCTCTGGTTACTCTACCTTTTCTAACATCAGCAGGAAGTTCACAGTTCATGTATTGCTGAAGCCTGGCTTGGAGAATTTTGAGCATTACTTTACTAGCGTGTGAGATGAGTGCAATTGTGCAGTAGTTTGAGCATTCTTTGGCATTGACTTTCTTTGGGATTGAAACGAAAATTGACCTTTTCCAGTCCTGAGGCCAATGCTGAGTTTTCCAAATTTGCTGGCATATTGAGTGCAACACTTTCACAGCATCATCTTTTAGGATTTGAAACAGTTCAACTGGAATTCCATCACATCCACTAGCTTTGTTCATAGTGATGCTTCCTAAGGCCCACTTAATTTCACATCTCAGGATATCTGGCTCTAGGTGAGTGATCGCACCATCATGATTATCTGGGTCATGAAGATCTTTTTAGTGTAATTCTTCTGTGTATTCTTGCCACCTCTTCCTAATATCTTCTGCTTCTGTTAGGTCCATACAATTTCTGTCCTTTATTGAGCCCATCTTTGCATGAAATGTTCCCTTGGTATTTCTTTTTTTTTTTTTTAAAGTATTTTTTTTATTGGAGTATAATTGCTTTACAATGTTAAGTTCGGCTGTACAACATATATCAGACATGTCTACATATATCCCAAGCCTCTGAAGCTTCCCCCTCCCCCATCCCATCCCTCTAGGTGGACTATACTTGTTTTTTTTTTTTTTTTCCAGTGGGTTTTGTCATACATTGATATGAATCAGCCATGGATTTACATGTATTCCCAATCCCGATCCCCCCTCCCACCTCCTTCTCCACCCGATTCCTCTGGGTCTTCCCAGTGCACCAGGCCGGAGCACTTGTCTCATGCATCCCACCTGGGCTGGTGATCTGTTTCACCATAGATAGTATACATGCTGTTCTTTTGAAACATCCCACCCTCACCTTCTCCCACAGAGTTCAAAAGTCTGTTCTGTATTTCTGTGTCTCTTTTTCTGTTTTGCATATAGGGTTATCGTTATCACCTTTCTAAATTCCATATATATGTGTTAGTATGCTGTAATGTTCTTTATCTTTCTGGCTTACTTCACTCTGTATAATGGGCTCCAGCTTCATCCATCTCATTAGGACTGGTTCAAATGAATTCTTTTTAATGGCTGAGTAATATTCCATGGTGTATATGTACCACAGCTTCCTTATCCATTCATCTGCTGATGGGCATCTAGGTTGCTTCCATGTCCTGGCTATTATAAACAGTGCTGCGATGAACATTGGGGTGCACGTGTCTCTTTCAGATCTGGTTTCCTCAGTGTGTATGCCCAGAAGTGGGATTGCTGGGTCATATGGCAGTTCTATTTCCAGTTTTTTAAGGAATCTCCACACTGTTTTCCATAGCGTCCCTTGGTATTTCTAATTTTCTTCAAGAGATCTCTAGTCTTTCTCATTCTATTATCTTCCTCTATTTCTTTGCATTGATCACTGAGGAAGGCTTTCTTATCTCTTCTGGCTATTCTTTGGAACTCTGCATTCAAATGGGTATATCTTTCTTTTTCTCCTTTTCTTTTCACTTCTCTTCTTTTCACAGCTATTTGTAAGGCCTCCTCAGACAGCTATTTTGCTTTTTTGCATTTCTTTTTCTTAGGGATGGTCTTGATCCCTGTCTCCTGTACAATGTCACAAACCTCTGTCCATTGTTCATCAGGCACTCTGTTTAGCAGATCTAGTCCCTTAAATCTATTTCTCACTTCCACTGTATAAGCATAAGGGATTTGATTTAGGTCATACCTGAATGGTCTAGTGGTTATCCCTACTCTCTTCAATTTAAGTCTGAATTTGACAATAAGGAGTTCATGATCTGAGCCACAGTCTGCTCCCAGTCTTGTTTTTGCTGACTGTATAGAGCTTTTCCATCTTTCAGCTATATATAGATTGAGGATAAAGGATAGAGAGATTGAGATAATGTTTCCAGTAAAAGAAGAAAGAAATGCTGAGACTATATGTTATTACATATTTCTCTACTATGAACACACATTGTTTAAAACATGTGATGTCAAAGCCTGACTGCTGTGTTGACAGATATTCACAGTTTAGATTTTCAGGCACTCAGGAATGAAACTGAAGGCCTGTGACATGTTACTATTCTTTATTTGCCTGGGAATGAAATGGACGAGAGCGTGGAGTTATTTTGATAATAAAGAAAACTTACCAATGGTCCAATACCTAAATCTCAATAAAAGTTTATTGCTTTCTCTCTACAATCAGCAATCTTTTATCAGTCTATAAAAGGACCACTTAAATACTTTACATTTAATAGCATTTTAAATAGGATTTTTACGTGCCACAGACATGAATATTGAGTTGGCCAAAAGATTCATCTGGGTTTTTCCATACAGTTTTATGGAAAACCCTAAATGAACTTTTTGGCCAATACACTAAGCAGAAGTTTTCAGTACTATCCTAGTGGCTATGAATAGAATACCTACATTGCTATCAGGCATGCAAGGATGAAAACTTTTAAAAATGTAATTATACTTTACAGACAATGTTTCTATGATATCACATCTCTCTTTTGAATTCATTCAAGATTTTGCATTATCCAGAAGAGCTATATCCTATTTAAAGATGCTTAAATTACAAGATCTAAACAAGTTAGAAAATAAATGCATGGAACACTAAGGGACAAAACTACCAGAGCTGACAATTGGTCCAGATGTCAGATGCAACACCAAGAGCTTATATACAAAAACGTTTTTAGTTTAAGAGATGGGTTTAACTATTTCAAGCAATCCAGGCATAAACAATGTTATAATTTCAGGCAGCATATAGGTGGGTAGTGTCATATTGCTTAAATTTTGAATAATTAGAAGTATGTGTTACAGAAGAACAAGTATATATTTTGCTCTTCTTGCTTGTAGTCTATATAGAGAGAGTTAGCACTCTCACTCTGAGTTAAAAAATGGTGAAAAATTGTACTATTATTAACTTTAAGAATTTTACAACTACGGATATTTGCAATATTACTATATTCTCATCTTGTCATTAAAACAAACAAAAAATGCTAAACACTTGAAAATAACCAGAAATATTTCTACTCTCATGTGTCTTGTTTAGTGTCTTTAAGATCTTATTGTGTGTGTGTTTGTGTGTGTGTGTGTGTTGGTGCAGGAGAAGCAATTAGAAATCCCTACCATCATTGAATTTCAGGAATCTAAATGCCCCATATTAATTCCAACCAATTCAGAGGAAGTGCTTTACATCATTCAATAAGTTATTGTTTCAACCATTAATTCATTATTTTATTTATTAAGAATGAGAACCTATGCAAATATTTGAAAAATTATCTCAATTCTCAAGGAATTTTAGCCTTGTGGGAGACCAAGATTGAACTTATTTTTAGACCTATAATTCCATGCAATTTTTTACCGTTTTATACTGCACTATTTTAAACAATTAGTGCATTAATCATATGTAAAAATGACTGTGTCGTTGGACCAATGATAGTTGAATTATTTTACACTAACAGATTGAATTCCTTATAACAAAGATGCAGGGGCCACCACTGACAGATTAATTCACTACTTTGCCACTGTGTGTCATGGGGACTTACTATTTCATCTTGGTCTTTAAAAAGCAACCTTGCTGCTAGTTCCCCAACTTAATATGAGCAAACATTTCCAAATACTACACATTTTTTTCCAGAGGATCTATTGCTTGCTTCCACTCCTTGAACTTACTTTGTGATCAGTTGGTATTCTTTGACTGCAAGCAAGACACACCAACTCTGAAAAACTGAAGAAAAAAAAAAAAAAAAGAATTTTAATAGGAATCTAGGTATTGTCATAAGCCAAAAATAACAAATTAAACTGGCTCACAATAGGTAGAAATTATTGCTGCTTTAATGATGCCTGTTAGGGAGATGCAAACTTTTTCTTACAAGCCAAAAAAAGAGATATTTTACGTTTGTGAGCCATTTTTAATTGGATGATAATGGCCTTACAATGTTGTGCTGTTTTCTGTCATTATGACTGTTTTGCATTGTTGTTAGCCATTTGATTTCTCTTACAACTGCTTACTTCCATATTTTTCATCTGCTCTTGACAATTCTTACTGCTCTGATTATTTATTGCTGTACAAAAAATTACCCCAAATTTTAGTACTGTAAAACAGCTATTTTATATACTCACAGAATCTGTGGAGCATTAAGATTTAGAAAGGACAAAGGAAGGTCTATTTGTGTTTGTCCAGTGACATTTGGGCATTTAATTAACAGCTGAGGGCTTGAGCTGACAACACACGTAGGGTCTGAACTCATCTGAGGCATTTCATTCACACTACCACGGTGGACAGCTTCCTGATGGTTGATAAGCTGGACCCTTAGTTTGGCTTTCAGTTATCATACAGTGTTTGTGGCCTCTCGGTGGGTCAGAGCTTTCCTACAATATAGTACATAGGTTCCAAGGGACAGAGATTTGTAGAAATTGTATTTTCTGTTCTAACATAGACTCATAGGTTATAGTATTTTATTTCTGCTATATTCTATATGCATGAGGCATTTACAAAGACCCATCCAGTTTTAAGAGAAGAGAAAATATACCCTGTGAGAATAGCAAGTTTCTGAAACAACATGTGAGATTGGAACTGTGCGCTTTGTTGGGAAACATAGTTTACCAAAGTCCACCATCTTGTTACAACAACTCATGTTGGATTGGAGGTTGGTCCCAAAGCAGCATCTAAATCTGAGACATGGTTTTGGAGCATGTGGAACCAGGTTGCACACGCAACCTGCACAGGTTGCATGTGGAAGCTGGAAGAGCCATGAAAAGAGCATTAGTGACAGACTAAGAAGAGACTGCTAGTAAAGGCCTAATTGCTCTCAGAGGCCTATTGATGAGTGCTTAATGAAGGATAAATAAATGTCATTGGAAGCTAGAGAGCCTTGTTAATAGAGTAAAAGAAATCTGGGGACATTATGGACTAAAATAACATGGAAAGAGAAAATTCACTTAAGAAACTGTTGAACTAAGTAAGGAGATTTCTAGGAAGAGAGTTGACGATATGACCTACAGTCTCCTTGCTGTCTATAGTAAAATGTGAGAGAGTAGAAAGGAGCTGAAATAAGAACAATATAATATAAAGTCTCATAGGATTTCTCAGTTTAAAAATAAAATATTTTTAGACCCAGCTTTCCGGATAGCAAATGTTTCTAAAATTAAGAAATGGCTTGAGACAGTAGTTGAATATGGCAACAAACAAATAGTTCTGTAAATGGAGTTAGAGCCTTGAAAGTAAAACACTTTGTCAAGACTTCTGAAAAACATAGTCAACCTCAGAGACATATTCAAAAACTGGAGCCCCTCTAAGTGTGTTTAGGTCATTTCTCACATACCTTTTCTAAATAACAGAGCTTCCTTGCATCTTAAGAGCCGTGTCTTATAAAAGATTTACAGGGAATCAAAGTATTCAATAGCTTCTTTAGATCAAGTTTGTGGGCTTTTTTCTTATCTACTGGAGTAAATTATAAATTGACTCATAAGAAATTTGAAAAAGTTTACCATTATATGACCCAGCAATTCCGTTTCTAGGCATATACCCTAAGGAAATCAAAATTGAAAAAGGCACAGGTACTCCCAGTGTTCATTGCAGCACTATTTGCAATAGCTAGAACATGGAAGCAACCTAGATGTCCATCAACAGATGAATAGATAAAGAAACTGTGGTACATATACACAATGGACTATTACTCAGCCACAAAAAGGAACACATTTGAGTCAGTTCTAATGAGGTGATGAATTTTAGGGCCTATTATACAGAGCAAAGTAAGTCAGAAAGAGAAAAAGAAGTATCTTATACTATTGCATATATATGGAATCTAGAAAGGTGATACTGATAAAATTATTTGCAGGGCAGCAATGGAAACACAGATAAAAAGAACATACTTAATGACCCAGGGGATGGGAAGAATGAGAGGTTGGGATATATGGAGAGAGTAATACGGAAATTTACATTACCATATGTAAAATAGAGAGCCAAAGGGCATTTGTTGTATGACTCAGGGAGCTCAAACTGGGGCTCTGTAAAATCCTAGAAGGGTGGGATGGGAAGGAAGATGGGAAGGAGGTTCAAGAAGGAGGGGACATATATGTACCTATGGCTGATTCATGTTGATGTTTGGCACAAACCAACACAATTCTGTAAAGCAATTATTCTTCAATTAAAAAATAACTTAAAAAAAATGAAGAAACTTGAAAAATTTTAAGTTTAAGAAATTGTATCAGGTAGAACTGAAAGAAGACAGAGTACAACGTGAAAAAGAAGATTTGAATCTCTGACCTTGGGTAGTAAGAATGGTGAGAAAAGTACTGAGCTATAAACACAAGCTTTTTTTTTTTTCTTCTTTTCCGAAGAGGGGGAATAATTTAGATGGCAACATCAAATAAGAATGGTGGGGAATCATTCCCAGGTAGGAGAATTGTGAGCTAATTAATGGCTGGTAATTAATTAATGCTCAACCTTCACCAGTAGCTCAGCTGGGAGGTGAAATTTTACCACCATATGACCCAGCAATTTCATTTCTAGCCATATACCCTAAGGAAATCAGGAGGCCCTGGTTTGATTCCTGTTTTGGGATGAGCCCATGGAGAAGGGATAGACTACCCACTTCAGTATTCTTGGGCTTCGCTGGTGGCTCAGATGGTAAAGAATCCTCCTGCAATATGGGAGGCCTGGGTTCAGTCCCTGGGTTGGGAAGATC
Source organism: Cervus canadensis (assembly GCF_019320065.1). Lineage (NCBI taxonomy): Eukaryota > Metazoa > Chordata > Mammalia > Artiodactyla > Cervidae > Cervus > Cervus canadensis. Next base: position 59,354,946 of record NC_057404.1, read on the forward strand.
CCCAGGAGGAGGGCATGGCAGCCCACTCCAGTATTCTTGCCTAGAGAATCCCTGTGGACAGAGAAACCTGGTGGGCTACAGCTCATGGGGTCACAGAGTTGGACATGACTGAGTGACTAAGCACTACACAGCAAAGCACATTATATTCTCTGAATCTCAGAATTGCTATGTACAGTGGCTCAGCTGGTAAAGGATCTTCCTGCCAATGCAGGAGACACGAGAGGTGGGTTCAGTTCCTGGGTCGGGAAGATCCCGGAGAAAGAAATGACAACCCACTCCAGCATTCTTGCCTAGAAAATGCCAGGCACAGAGGAGCCTGGTGGGCTACAGTCCATGGGATCCCAAAGAGTCAGGCATGACTGACTGCACATGCACACAATCATTAATATTTCTGGATAAGTACTGCTTTTCTTCTTCTGGGACAGGACTATCTAGAGCAATTATACAGTTTGTCTCCCTCATTATATATTGAGTGTATAAGAGTCATTTAATTTGTCTCTAATTAACAAGTGTATTAGTCAGTATTTCCTAAAGAAAGAAAACCAATTTATTGAGAGAAAATAAGAGAGAGAAGGAGAAAAAGAGAGTTAAGGCACTCAGATATCAATAATAATAATAATAGCAACAACACAGGGAAAGCTATACCCAAATGAATGCAGAGTCCCAGAGAAGACCAAGGAGAGATAAGAAAGTTTTAAGTGAACAATACAAAGAAATAGAGAAAACACTAGAATGGGAAAGACTAGAGATCTCTTCAAGAAAATTAGAGTTACCAAGGGAACATTTTTGGCAAAGATGGGTACAACAAAGGAGAAAAACAGCAGGGACCCAACAGAAGCATAGGAGATTAAGAAGAGATGGCAAGAATACATAGAAGAACTATGTAAGAAAGGTCCTAACGACCCAGATAACCACAATGGTGTGGTCACTCACATGAAGCCAGACATCTTGGAATGTGAAGTCAAGTGGGCATGAGGAAGCATTACTACAAAGCTAGTGTAGGTGACAAAATTCCACTTGAGCTATTTCAAATCCTAAAAGATGATGCTGTTAAAGTGCTGAACTCAATATGCCAGCAAATGTGGAAAACTCAGCAGTGGCCACAGGACTGGAAAAGGTCAGTTTTCATTTCAATCCCAAAGAAAGGCAATGCCAAAGAATGCTCAAACTACTGCACAATTGTGCTCATTTGGTATGCTAGCAAGGTAACGCTCAAATCCTTCAAGCTAGGCTTCAACAGTATGTGAACTAAAAACTTCCAGATGTACAAGCTGGATTTAGAAAAGGCATAGGAACCAGAGATGAAAACGCCAACATCTGCTGGATCATAGAAAAAGAAATGGAATTAAAACAAAAATCTGCTTCTGCTCCATTGACTACATTAAAGCCTTTGACTGTGTGGATCACAACAAACTGGAAAATTCTTAAAGAGATGAGAATACCTGACCACCTTATCTGCCTCATAAAAAATCTGTATGCAGGTCAAGAAGCAACAGTTAGAGCCGGACATGGAAAGACGGACTGGTTCCAAATTGGGAAAGGAGTACGTCAAGCCTGTATATTGTCACCCTGCTTAGTTAACTTATATGCAGAGCACATCATGCAAAATGCTGGACTGGATGAAGCACAAGCTAGAATCAAGATTGCAAGTAGAAATAGAACAACCTCAGATATGCAGACGATACCACACTAAAGGCAGAAAGTGAAGAGGAAATAAAGAGCATTTTGATGAAGGTGAAAGAGGAGAGTGAAAAAGCTGACTTAAAACTCAACATTCAAAAAACAAAGATCATGGGGTCTGGTCCCATCACTTCATAGCAAAAAAATGGGGGAAAAGTGGAAACAGTAACATTTCATTTCCTTGGGCTCTAAAATCCTTGTGGACAGAGACTGCAGTCATGAAGTTAAAAGACACTTGCTCCTTGGAAGAAAAGCTATGACAAAGCAGAGGCATCTCTTTGCCAACAAAGGTCCAAATAGTCGAAGTTGTGGTTTTTCCAGTAGTCATGACGGATGTGAGAGTTGGACCATATGTAAGGCTGAGCACTGAAGAATTGATGCTTTCGAACTGTGGTACTGGAGAAGACTCTTGAGAGTCCCTTGGATGGCAAGGAGATCAACTTTAAATACTCACTGGAGGGATTGATGCTGAAGCTGAAACTCCAATACTTTGGCCACCTGATGCAAACAGCTGATTCATTGGGAAAGACCCTGATCCTGGGAAAGATTGAGGGCAAGAGGAGAAGGGAGCAACAGAGGATGGGATTGTTGGATGGCATCACTGACTCAGTGGAGATGAATTTGAGCAAACTCAGGGAAATAGCGAAGGGCAGTGAAGCCTGGTGTGCTGCAGTTTATGGGATCTCAAAGAATTGGACATGATTTAGCTACTGAACAATAAAAGGCAACAATAATAAAAAATGTTGAAGAAGATACAGTGAAACTGGCACCCTTATATGTGAGTGGTGGGAGTGAAAGATGGTTCAGTACTATGGAGAGTAGTTTGATGAGCCCTCAAAAGTTAAACATAAAATTACCATAAGATCCACCAATTCCACACCTACATGTATATTAAGAAGAATTCAAAACCGGTATTCAAACAGGTACCTGTGCATGTATGTTCATTGTATAATTATTTATGATGGTCACAAGGTGAATATACTACAAGCTGTGGTATATTTACATACAATGGAGTATTACTCAGGTATTGAAAACAAAAAATGAACTGTTAGAGGTTACAACTCTAGATGATGAACCTAGAAAACATTAAGTGAAAGAAGCCACCTACAAAATGACAGAGAATGTATGGCTTATTTTGTCAGGAATACTCAGAAGAAGTAAATCCACAAAGACAGAATGCACTTTGCAAATTGCGAGGGGCAGGGGAAGTAGGGACCAGAGAATAACTACTTAACAAGTAAGAAATTTCCTTTTGAAATGATGAAAATATTTTGCAACTAGATGGAATTAGAGTTTGTGTAACAGTGTTCACACACTAAATGTCACTGACATCAACTTTAAAATAGTTTATTTTATATGATGTGAACTTCACCTCTACTTAATTTCAAGATAACTAAAAGCACTAAATATATTAAGTATTCAGTTACATGGAAAACTATTCCAGCATAAACTATGTATACAAAGTCAAGGAACTAAGGGCAAAAGGGAAAATTTATTGAAATTCATTTACAGAAATGGAGAAATATGTCTAAAATATTATACATGCCTAAATATTAATTTAAATAAGTGAAAACTTCCAATTAAAAATGGGCAAAACATAAGAACTGAGAGAGAATAAGAAAGGATATAATGATCATTTTGAATTTTGCAAAAAATGATTAAACTCAAGATTTAAAGGGGGAATATAAATAAAATCTTTGACAATATGTTGCTTTTTAAACTTTTCAGAAATGCAAAGATAAAACTTGATGTTACACAGACTCAGCAAGAGTATGGAGAATAGGAACTTTCTCCTTTTTGGTGAACCTCTATGTCCTTACCTTTTCTCTGTATTCTACTGCCACTGAAGTCAGTTTGCCAGTGATAGAGAAGAAACAGTAGCATCCCATATCTAGAATTGAAGATTTTAATTTTCCCCCAACATATAGTTCTCCACAGTATAGACATTCTCTATAGAATGTGATACTCTCTAGATTTTACCTTCAGGTACCTGGCAACTAATAAAACTATCTTTGATGTTTACCACTCTTTCTGGATACTGGTATTTTTTATCCTTTCTTTTCATAGTTGTAGTTATATTAAAAAACTAAAAATTCTTGATATAATCAGTTGTAAATTTTTATATAATAATTTCTTATTAATATATATTGCAAATATTTAGTTCCCTTGCTTTATTACCTTATATTTTATAAATAATTTTAATATTTTAATTTAAAATTTATATATAATATTTAATTTGTACTTAAATTTTTTCTTAGGAATCTTCTGTGTAATAACCACAAAATAAAACTCCTTCACAATAATTTATGCATGGGAAGGACAGAGGTTGAATAAACTATTAGAGTGTGTAAATATCTTGAAAATGTAAGACAAATATAAAGTCTTTGTGAGAATTCATTGTTTACATGAGACAATAATGCATATAATTTATAATATAAAGATATGCATCATAAATATAATACAATAATTATGTATTACTACTATATCTGTCATGTATGTGCATTATTAATGCATGCAATCATTATATATATATAATTTGTAACCTGTAAATATACATTTATTTATTTGTTTATTATGTTTAAATTTAGAAATATAATTCATCTTAACTAGAAGGTTTATCTACTTCTACCTTAAAAATTAAAAATTTTTCAAAATATGCTATATAAAATGGGTATTTTGTTAATAGCTAATTTTCTGTCAAAATGAACTTTTAAGGTTTATATTAACTTAATAAAATAATAACATTGAGACAGCTGTAATAAGGCTAAATAAATTAAATAGTACCACTATCAAATATTTATAGTAATGTTAAATTAGTGAATAAAGAAATTATATATTATCATTTTAGAAAATGTAGAGAATCTAAAGAATCCTGCCATCCAGAAGTAATCATCATTTATGTAGTGGCATAAATAATTTCTTCTATTCAGTTAAAAACACATAGTTTAATCTGAATAAAATCTGAAATATAATTTTTCACATCCAATAACTATATCTTGATATGAATTTGAGCATAAATATTTGTCTGAAGTTGTCAAACTAAGATCAGTCATATCAAACAACACAGAGTTTATATGTTTAAAACTTTTTTCTAGCAAGATAAGAATATATAAATACATTCATGATAACACCTAAATATAATATACACAACATTTCCTGATAATATTAAATTTTTCATGTTCATCACTATTTTTATAACGAAATAGTTGAATGGAGGAAATTGCCTTTTAGCTGTAATAGCATAATTGACTTTCTGTAGGCTTTCAATATTTATTCATGAGGTATCTGAGAACAGCTGGTGGGAGGGGAAAGAGTTTTTAAATACAAGTTGCATATTTTACTTTAGAAGAATTAGCTATCCATATGCATGCACATTTCTTATTCAAATGTTTACTTGTATAGACAAAATATTGTCAGGGTAAGCAGAAATATGAAAACATTGATTTAAAAGTATTTTTATTTTTCTGGAAAAAATAGCAAGTAACAGGTTTTTTTTTTAATTTCAGATAAATAATAACGGCAATAGTATATAATGCTATATATGTATCTCTTACTTCCAAAATGCTCTGAATTTGAAAGCTGCAAAATGCTTATTCAGAAGTAAATATGTAAGGTAAGCATAGCTATTGATTTTATCCTTCCAGAAAGAACATTAGTGTCTGAAAGTTTGGGCTTGATGTGTTAGGGAACAGAGTACTGCGTAGATCTGTCTCTTTCCTCATGAGTCCCCCTTTTTCTCCTTCTGCTCATCTTTATCTCCCTCCTCCCTCTCCTCTTCCTCATGTAACTCTGTGAACCTCTCTGGGTGTCCCTTACTGTGGAGAATCTTTTCACCATTAACCTAGAAGTTTTATTATCAGTGCTGTATGGTAGAAGTCTCAAGGCTACTGGAAGAATAAGACTGAAATCCAGAGGCAGGAGACTTAAGCCCAAAACCTGAGAACACCAGAGAACTCCTGACTACAGGGAACATTAAGTAATAAGAGATCATCCAAAAGCCTCCACACCTACACTGAAACCAACCACCACCCAAGAGCCAATAAGTTCCAGAGCAAGACATACCATGCAAATTCTCCAGCAACGCAGGAACATAGCCCTGAGCATCAACATACAGGCTGCCCAAAGTCACACCAAACACATAAACCCATCTCAAAACTCACTACTGGACACTCCATTGCACGCCAGAGAAAAGAAATCCAGCTCCATGCACCAGAACACTGACACAAGCTTCCCTAACCAGGAAATCTTGACAAGCCAATCGTCCAACCCCACCCACTGGGAGAAACCTCCACAATAAAAAGGAACCACAGACCATCAGAATACAGAAAGGCCACCCCAAACAAAGTAATCTAAATAAGATGAAAAGGCAGAGAAATACCCAGCAGGTAAAGGAAAATGAAAAATGCCCACCAAGCCAAACAAAAGAGGAGGGGATAGGGAATCTACCTGAAAAAGAATTTAGAATAATGATAATAAAAATGATCCAAAATCTTGAAAACAAAATGGAGTTACAGATAAATAGCCTGGAGACAAGGATTGAGAAGACACAAGAAATGTTTAACAAGGACTTAGAAGAAATAAAAAAGAGTCAATTAAAAATGAATAATGCAATAAATGAGATCAAAAACACTCTGGAGGGAACCAACAGTAGAATAAAGGAGGCAGAAGATAGGATAAGTGAGGTAGAAGATAAAATGGTGGAAACAAATGAAGCAGAGAGGAAAAAAGAATCAAAAGAAATGAGGACAACCTCAGGGACCTCTGGGACAATGTGAAATGTCCCAACATTCAAATCATAGGAGTCCCAGAAGAAGACAAAAAGAAAGGCCATGAGAAAACACTCGAGGAGATAATAGCTGAAAACGTCCCTAAAATGGGGAAGGAAATAGTCACACAGGTCCAAGAAACCCAGAGAGTCCCAAACAGGATAAACCCAAAGCGAAACACCCCAAGACACATGTTAATCAAATTAACAAAGGTCAAACACAAAGAACAAATATTAAAAGCAGCAAGGGAGAAACAACAAATAACACACAAGGGGATTCCCATAAGGATAACAGCTAATCTATCAATAGAAACTCTTCAGGTCAGAAGGGAATGGCAGGACATACTTAAAGTAATGAAAGAGAATAACCTACAACCCAGATTACTGTACCCAGCAAGGATCTCGTTCAAATATGAAGGAGAATTCAAAAGCTTTACAGATAAGCAAAAGCTGAGAGAATTCAGCACCACCAAACCAGCTCTTCAATAAATGCTAAAGGGTCTTCTCCTTGGCTGATTAAAGTCCTATTAATAAGAAGGGTGTGGTACATGAAAAGATGCTCAACTTCAACATCACTCATTATCAGAGAAATGCAAATCAAAACCACAATGAGGTACCATTACATGCCAGTCAGGATGGCTGCTATCCAAAAGTCTACAAGCAGCAAATGCTGGAGAGGGTGTGGAGAAAAGGGAACCCGCGTACACTGTTGGTGGGAATGCAAACTAGTATAGCCGCTATGGAGAACAGTGTGGAGATTCCTTAAAAAACTGAAAAGAGAACTGCCATATGACCCAGCAATACCACTTCTGGGCATACACACCGAGGAAACCAGATCTGAAAGAGACACGTGCACCCCAATGTTCATTGCAGCACTGTTTATAATAGCCAGGATATGGAAGCAACCTAGATGCCCATCAGCAGATAAATGGACAAAAAAGCTGTGGTACATATACACCATGGAATATTACTCAGCCATTAAAAAGAATACATTTGTATCAGTTCTAATGAAATGGATGAAACTGGAGCCCATTATACAGAGTGAAGTAAGCCAGAAAGATAAACACCAATACAGTATACTAACGCATATATATGGAACTTAAAAAGATGGTAACGATAGCCCTATATGCAAGACAGAAAAAGAGACACAGAGGTATAGAACAGACTTTTGGACTCTATGGGAGAAAGTGACGGTGGGATGATCTGAGAGAACAGCATCAAAACATATTATCAAGTGTGAAACACATCGCCAGTCCAGGTTGGATGCATGAGACAAGTGCTCAGGGCTGGTGCACTGGGATGACCCTGAGGGATGGGATGGGGAGGGAGGTGGGAGAGGGGATCGGGATGGGGAACACATGTAAATCCATGGCTGATTCATGTCAATGTATGGCAAAAACCACTACAGTATTGTAAAATAATTAGCCTCCAACTAATAAATGAAAAAAAAAAAGAAAACTGGATATTCTAAATACATGGAAACTTTTAATTTGGATTAAAATGTTCTTAAAGCTTACATTAAATAAAGAACATGGTGTATCAGTTCAAAAAATTAAAAAAAAATAAAAAATAAAACATTTTTATGATGTTCTTGTGCAAGTTACTTTTCATTAAACACTTATGTTCCTCCATGTGTAAAAGAGTATACCATTATTACCACCTTATCTCATAGTTGTGTGATGTCAGTGAACTGATGTGAATTCAGGCCAAATTGATGCTGGTTTTATATAGACTTATTTTCCTTTTATGGTCTCCTACAATCTGAGATTGATATTATACATTATATATGAACTTAATAATTCTTTCTTAATCAGTTGTAATTAATCATTTAACAATAAGCATTAATTATTCTTTAAGATATTAATAAGTTAACTAATTTAATTATTGAATAATTGCTATTATTATTAAATATTAATATTTTTAATTTGAACAATAATTGATTGTTAATTATTACTTATTAATAACTGTTTAAATTAGTTTATAATATACATAAAATGCTATTATTACTAATTATTATCCTTAAATACTTATTTCTTTAATTAATTAGTAAAACACCTGATTAATAATTTGATTAATTTTTGTTTATCCAGTTAATTACTTGATTAACAGATTAAAATTTCAATAAACTCAGTAATTAGTAGATTATCCCATTATTTGGTCAATAATTTCATTAATAATTTGATTACACAGTTAATTATCTTATTGATAATGTTATGATTTATTTCATTATTAATTTAATTGTTTTATTAACAATTTGATTAATAATTTAATCAAATGATTTGATTGATAATTGATTACCAGGTTAGTTATTTAATTAATAATTAATAAATAAATTTATTTACAATTTTATTATTTTATTACCAGTTAATTACTTGATTAAAAATTGTATTGAAATTTTTATTAATTATTTGATTATGCAGCTAATTATATGATTGATAATTTGATTAAGAATTTAATTAATTATTTGATTATCAACCTAATTATTTGATTAATAACTTAATAATTTGATGATTCAGATATTAACTTGAAAAAGTTTGATTAATAATGTAATTAGTAATCTGATCATTTGAGTATCCAGTTCACTATTTTATTAATAATTTGGTTAATATTTTAATTAATAATTTTATTAATTATTTGTGTATCCAGTTAATTAATTAATAACTCAATGATTTATTATTGAGTTAATTATTGAAATAATAAGATGATTGATAATTTGATTATATATTAATCATTGATTAGCTAATTCTTTGACTAATCATTAATTAATAATTAATTTTATTTGTTGACTATTACTTATGTATTATTTTCCACTAAAACCCATCTATCATTAATCAATAATTAATTATATTCAATTATTTATTAATTATTAATGACCTATTATCAATATCATTAATTATTGAACATAATCATTATTATCAAATACTACTTTTAAATTATTACTTATTAAGAATAATTATATAATGAAAAGTTTTATTGCATTTTTAAATTATTAAGATAATTAGTTAATTTAATTATCAGTTAATTATTTATTCAATTATTTATTTTGTTAATGATTCATTTATTAAAGGAATTTTAATTATTTATTAATGAGTTAAATTAATGATTAAAATTAATAGTAAATATTTAAGTAAATTTAATTAACCATTTAATTAACACTTTAAAATATTATTTAATAGTTTAATAAATTTTATTATTTTAACCAATAATTTTAAAATCTAATTATTTTATTATAATTAATAATATTAATAAATATTATTATAGCTAATAATATTAATAATATTTCTGATAATTATATAATTATTGCTTATTATATACAATATATATTATATGTATTTCATGTGTATTAATTATTATGTGTCATTATTTATTATATTATATAAATATATCAATTAATACTTAATTAAAATTATAAGTTATAACATAATTATTTGGTGAAAATATTATAATATATCATTTTATATTATTATGTATATTATTATATCTCATTATATATATTAAGCAATATATAAAATTTTATAAGCAAATACAAGTATAAGCTTATTCTTATAAGTATATATATATATACTATAATACTATAATAATTTTACCTGTATAATTATTACTATAACTATTATACATTATATATATAATGTAATATATTTATTATTTTATATAAGTATAAATTGATATTATATAAAGATAAAAAATATATATTTTATAAATATGTATTTTAAATACTTATAAATATTGATATATTTATAAATTATATGTATATTATTAATGTAAATATATTATAAATATATATTTATATATTATATTTACATATATATTGATTTATAATATTGTTATTATAAGTATATTATTATAAATAAAGTATTAATATATCATACTATATAAATATAAACTTATTTTACAAATTATTTAAATTTTAAAGATTTGTATAATATAAATGTATGTTATATATAAATATATAAATTTATTTTATATAAAATATAAATGTTTTATGAATATATATTATTCATAAATATTATTTATTATAATTTATTGTATTACTTATTTATAAATTCAAATATATTAAATTTATATTGTATAAATGTATATTATATCAATATAGAAATTTCAATTATATAATATATAAATCTCAATTATATAGATATATCAATACATAGTATACATATATTATATATATGTATATATATATGTATATATGTGTGTATTTGTATAATAATATATAATATAATATATGTATATTATATAATGTATAGCTATAATGTAATATATATAATATTATCTGTTATATTTTATTATTATATGATTACTTCTGTATGGTAGGATTCTTTAGATTTTCTACATTTTCTAAAATAACAATATATCTTTTCTTTATTCACTAATGTATCATTACTATAAATATTTGTTGGTGGTATTATTTATCTTATTTAGCCTTATTACAGCTGTCTCAGTGTTATTATTTTATTAAGTTAGTATAAACCTTAAAAGTTCATTTTGACAGAAAGTTAGCTATTAATTAAATACCCATTTTATATAGCATATTTTGAAAATTTTTTTCATTTTTAATATAGAAGTAGATGAACCTTCTAGTTATGATGAATTATATATCTAAATTTAAACATAATCAATAAATAAATGTATATTTACAAGTTACAAACTACATATACATAATGATTTCATGCATTAATAATGCACATACATGATACATATAGTAGCAATACATAATTATGGTATTATATTTATGATGCATATCTTTATATTATAAATTATATGCATTATTGTCTCATGTTAACAATGAATTGTCACAAAGACTTTATATTTGTCTTACATTTTCAAGTATTTTCACACCCTAATAGTTTATTCAATCTCTGTCCTTCCCATGCATAAATTATGATGGAGTTTTATTGAAATTCATTTACAGAAAGGGAGAAATATGTCTAAAATATTATACATGCCTAAACATTAATTTAAATAAGAGAAAACTTCCAATTAAAAATGGGCAAAACACAAGAACAGAGAATAGAAAAGGATATAATGATCATTTTGAATTTTGCAAAAATGATTAAACTCAAGATTTAAATGGGGAATATAAATAGAATCTTTGATAATATGTTACTTTTTAAACTTTAAACAGGTATTCTTGCCTGGAGAATACCAGGACAAAGGAGCCTGGTGGGCTGCCGTCTATGGGGTCGCACAGAGTCAGACACGACTTAAGCGACTTAGTAGCAGCATGTACAGATGTGAGCTGTTTTTGTTCAGCCACTCACTTGTATCCAGCTCTTTGTGACCCCATGAACAGCAGCATACCAGGTTTCTCTGTCCTTCACTATCTCCCGGATTTGCCCAAACTCATGTCCATTGAGTCAGTGACGCCATCCAACCATCTCATTCTCTGTCACCCACTTCTCCTCCTGCCCTCAATCTTTCTGAGCATCAGGGTCTTTTCTAATGAGTCAGTTCTTCGCATCGGGTGGCCAAAGTATTGGAGCTTCAGCTTGAGCATCAGTCCTTCCAATGAATATTCAAGGTTGATTTGTTTTAGGACTGACTGGTTTGATCTCCTTGCTGTCCAAGGGACTCTCAAGAGTCTTCTCCAGCACCACAGTTTGAAAACATTACAGCCCAACTCTCACATCTGTACATGATTACTGGAAAAACCATAGCTTTGACTATAGGGACCAGAAGAAAGGAGCAGTGACCCCACAAGAGCAAGACTTGCCTGTGAGTGGGAGTCTCTGGCAGAGACACGGGTCAACAGTGGCCTGTTGTGGGGTCAGGGTCGCTGGGAGCAGCAGTCCTGGGAGTCATGGCCTGCTGGCCTGAGTCCTTTTGGAGGAGAGCCTATAGCCTTCCAAAGACTGCAAACTGTAGGACTGGCCTCCCTGAGGCCAAACCACAGGGAGGGAGCACAGCCTCACACACCAATAGAAAATTGCATTAAACATCTGCTGAGCATAGCCCTGCCCTCCAGAACAAGACTTAGTTTTCCCCACAGAGAATTCCTCCCATTAGGAAGCTTGCACAAGCCTCTTATCCTCATCCATCAGAAGGCTGCTGCTGCTGCTAAGTTGCTTCAGTCGTGTCCAACTCTGTGCGACCCCATAGTCGGAGCCCACCAGGCTCCCCCGTCCCTGGGATTCTCCAGGCAAGAACACTGGAGTGGGTTGCCATTTCCTTCTCCAATTCATGAAAGTGAAAAGTGAAAGTGAAGTCGCTCAGTCGTGTCTGACTTGTAGCGACCACATGGACTGCAGCCTGCCAGGCTCCTCTGTCCATGGGATTTTCCAGGCAAGAGCACTGGAGTGGGTTGCCATTGCCTTCTTCATCAGAGGGCAGACAGAATGAAAACCACAATCATGGATATGAGAATTGGACCAGAAAGAAGGCTGAATGCTGAAGAATTGATTCTTTTGAAATGTGGAGTTGGAGAAGACTCTTGGGATTCCCTTGGACTGCATGGAGATCAAACCAGTCAGTCCTAAAGTAGATCAACACTGAAGATTCACTGGAAGAACTGATGCTGAAGTTGAAGCTCCAATACTTTGGCCATCTGATGCAAACAGTCAACTCATTGGAAAAAAGCCCTGATTCTGGGAAAGACTGAGGGCAGGGGGAGAAGGGGGTGACAGAGAATGAGATGGTTGGATGGCATCATTGACTAAACGGGCATGAGTCTGAGCAAACCCAGGAGATAGCAAAGGATAGGGAAGCCTGATGTAAATGAAACCTTTGAGTGATTGTCTTTTTTTTTTTTTTTTTGTAAATATCATTAAAATGTTCACAATTTCTTCTACTGAGAAATTTTATTACATCTGAATTTTCTTACTCTTCCAACTCACTTCTTTGTTTACCTGTTTGCTTGAAGTTACTTGAAGGATTTTTCTTTTCTATTCCTTTCCTGTAACAACCAAATTTTACTAGAATATTTCTTAATGTTAGACATTTTATGTAGACTTTTCCAGGTATGTGTCATTGTACTTCTTCAATATGGGGTTTCAAACCTTTAATTTTGATTTCATAAACATTTGGGAAGTTTTAGCCCTGATCTGATTATTTGCTTCCCCTCCTCTTTGCTCTGCTGTTCCTAAAATATGGAAGTTGGATATATACTTTGCTTGTCTTCAATGTTTTCATTTTTATTTAATTTCTTTCTTTAATTCTTTATTATACTGTAAATGTATCATTTTTTTCTATTTTTTAATGCATAATCTATGTGTGTACTTATTTTTATGTTGTCTCCAGTCTACACTTTTATTTTTTATTATGAACATTTTATGGTATTCAGCTTCATTGCTGTTCCTTTTCTTATTTGTGTGCATAATTACTTTTCTAAACTTTTAGATAAAAGGCATAAGAATCTTTTTTCTGATTTCATAATTTTAGAACTTCCTCTTCTTAAAATTTTTAAATATATGTGGCTAGGTTTCTTGGGTCTTCCTTGCCCTGTTCCCTTCCCCACTTTATCTAGATCTTCTTTTTCCTTTGTTTCTATTGTCCCATTGTGTTACATTTGGGACCTATGTTTAACAATTTTTTCCTCAAAGATGCTTTCTCCTGAAAACCAGGAGAAATCTTATTTTCTAACTTATAGCCTGGTTAGTTCTGAGAATTCATAAGGCACAAACTACTTTTTTCTCCTTCAAATCTCATCACAGCCCTTTATTCCTACTTGCTGTTGGAATGTTAACTGCTTACAGTTTTCAAGTCAGCTCACTGAGATTTTGAGGGAATGGTGATTATCCTGAAAACATTAGGTCTCTTGGATATTACAACAGTTCCTGCCACTTCCTGGTGTACAAACACTGATTTCATGTAGATTCTGTAGTTGGTGGTGACTTATCTCCTTCCACTCATGCTTTTTGTGTTATATGAGAATGTTTTCTACCTAATATTATCATATGCATTTTCCATGAGTTTTCAGTTTTATTCTGGCTTGTCTGTCCTACTTTCTTGTTTGATTTTATTGGAGGGAGGATTTAAACAATTTCAGAAACTATGCTACCATTCCCACTTTCTAGCTTTAAATTCTATTTCCAAGGTACTGTTAACGGACGTCCATCTTTGCCCTTGATGTACCTATAGTCCAAATAAGTTCTTGCATCAAGGTCACTATGTTATCTTTTTTGTGTATATTCATTGTTTGTGCTTGTTTTTAATCGTTCAGTCATGTCTGACTCTTTGCGACCCTGTGAACTGTTGCCCACCAGTCTCCTCTGTCCATGGGATTCTCCAGGTCAGAATACTGGAGTGGGTTGTTGTGCCCTTCTCCAGGGGATATTCTCAACCCAGGGATCAAACTCAGGTCTCCCTCATTGCAGGCGGATTCCTTACCATCCGAGCCACCAGGGAAGCCCTTACTTAGTGATAATTTGTTGAATAACATCTGAAACTCGGGTTTTTTCCTAAGTGCTAGTGGAATAAAGAAATAATTTATCATACCTATCCTTGCTCTCAAGTTTAGGATATGGAATATGGATTAGAAATATTAACAAAGATTTTTAATTCAACATGTTAAATACACCTAGGTTCTTTACACCTTGCCTAACAAGTAACTCCTTTTCTTTTTTCAGAACTTGTGGCAGACACCTTCTCCTTCGTGAAAAAATCTTTGCAATCCTTTCTTCTCACACCTCATCACCACCAACTCAAAAGGCACACTCTCCCACTGAGGTCTCTATTCACTATTTCTTTTTTTTAGAGAGAGAAAACGACCTGTAAATGCAATATACCTGTCTTTCCTCCCTTTTAGATTTTAGATTTCCTAAAAACAGTGCTTATGAATATCTCCAACACAATAAAATGGGTGACACATAGCTGTTGATAATATCCACTGAATGAATGATTTTAATAGATAAAAGTATTTTAATGAAAAAAAAAAGTTTTACAGAGAAAGTACATTTGATCTGGGTCTTGAAATCTTGTAATAATCAATAGGTGTTTGGCAAAGGGGGATTTTTTTCCTTATAACCGTTATCTTTCTTCAGAGGTAGGTTGTTTTATTTATTAACTCAAGCTAAAATTCATTACAAATGAATCTCTTCTATGGACTGTTTTCTCAGTAAATTAAATAATGTTCTAAAGCAACTGTTAAGTGATACACCCATGCTAACTTTTAAAGTTCAAAATTCAGTGAAGCTATGAATATAGTATTAACAGAAGTTTAACATATTTGTGGGAATATGCAGTTGATTCTATTACTGAGATAATGTCACAATGAGCAGCTACAGTAATTTCACACTAACACACAAACTCCCTTTTAAGCTCTCAATTTCCTGAGTCCTTTTTGGTTTTTAAAGACTAAGACCATTTTTTTCCACAAGTGGCTCAAATTCATTATGTTTTTTCTTCACAAAATCTCTAAAGGGCTGCTCTTCTTCCTTTTAGATTTTCTCTTAATATTGACCAGTAACTTCTCATTCTTTCTTTTTAAACATGAAAAATCATTTTTAAAATCTTTTGCCTTAGCACCCAACTAGCTCAGTCAGTAGAGCATGAGACTCAAAGTCTTGTGCCTTATACTTTCATATATTGAATATATTGAATCATTTTCTGCAAAGATCACTCCATATGAACATTTTTCTTTTTTTACTCAAAAGTTTGCCTAAATAGCTATTTTTCTTTATAAACTGTTACTAATTCAATATGTCTACTGTGTTTTACACAAAGGTGAGTCATAACTTTTGAGTATTCAAAAGCCTATAATGATTAATTTAGAATGGATTTGTAAGTCCGTGGCTCTATGATTCTATAACCTTTTACTGAACTTGGAAAGCTTATCAGAATCAGATATAAAGTCTTTTTAAACTACACTCACATCATTATCACTTAATCCTCCTTCACCAACCCACACATATTCAAAATTATGCTCTTCTGTATAGAATCAAAAGCCAAAAATATTGCTAAAAGTTGTTTTTATCCTTCATCAAACTCGTACACAAAAATACTGAGGACTGTGGTATAAGGTAGACTTCCAAGAGTTGGAGGTTTCCACTTTGACTTACACATAATCTTTGAATTATGTAAGCATTTCTTGTGCACATGTATTTTCTGGCATTTTCATAACAATCATGGGATCTCTTCTGTCCCCTAAAATTAAATTCACTACAAAGCATAACAAGAAAGAAAAGCCCATAACATTTTGGAAATACCTTTTTATATGTTTATCCAAATATGTTTAAATAAATGTTTTATGTGTCTATCTAATGAGTCATAAACATAAAAATAAGGTAAATAATAGCTATGATGAGCTTTTTATGCATAGTTTATTAAAAATTATTCTTAGTCATTGAATGCATTATCTAACTTAAAGTTATATACTATATCAGTTGAATTTTTTAAAGTTTTCTTTTTTCACCAAAGATATTGCTAAAATTCATAAAATTTAATTAAGCAGCTAAAGGTCATAAAACTAGTAAATGACAGTAAAATATTTGAATTCATTTCTAGTTTATTACACTGCTCTTTCCACAATAACACACTATTTGCATAATTCTATGAGCAATTCAATCACTGAAGGAATTTAAGCTTTTCAAGTCCCAAATTCCTAAAATGAAGTAAAACCTGCTTCATTTTGATTGGTTCAACATTTGTCCAAGATGTTCATTAACGCATTCTTATTTTAAGAGATTTAGTTGAAAATAAGACCTTAATTTTTTCCTTGGGGATGATATTATTACCATTAAAGTTTCAGGTGTACAACATTATAATTTGACACCTGTATGCACTACAAACTGATCACCCCACAAGTTGAATTACATTATCATGCAGTTGGCTCTCTTTACTCATTTTTCTGGACCCCCAACTTTCTCTTCCTCTGATAAACACTAATCTGATATCTGTTTCTATGCATCTGTTTTTGTTTTACCTTTTTTTTTCTTTTAGATTTTATATATGAATAAAGTCAGGCATTTTTGTGTTTCTCTGACATATCACATAGCATAATATTGGATTGGCAAAAAAGTTCATTTGTGTTTTTCTCTAAGATACTACAGAAATCCAAATGAACTGTTTGGCAAATCCAATACTTTCAAGAGATATCCATGTTCCAAATGGAAGAATCTCAGGGTTTTTTTAATGACTGAGTAGTATCCCATTGTGTATATACACCTCATCTTATTTATTTATTCGTCCATCAGTGTATAGGCAGTTTACTTCCATATCTTGGCAATTGTAAATAATACAGCAATGAATACAAGGATGCATATATATTTTCAAATTGGTGTTTTCATATTCTTCAGATAAATGCCTAGGATAGAGTAACTAGGTCATATGATAGTTATTAATTTTTTGAGCAATCTCCATACTGTTTTCCATAGTGACATCATCAGGTTTTAGTAGCAAATGGATAAGGGTGCCCTTTTCTCCATATTTTATCCAACATTTGTTATTTATTGTCTTTTTAATAACAACCATTCTGAGCTCCTGAACTGATTCTATCACATGTGAGGTGATATTTCATGGTGCTTTTGATTTGCATTTCCCTAGTAATTAGGGATGTTGAACATTCTTTCATGTGCCTCTTGGCTACCCATATGCCCTTTCTTGGAAAAATAACTCTTTAGGACCTCAGCCCATTTTTAAGTGGGTAGTGTCTTTTTTCTGGTGTCATATGAGTTCTTTTTATATTTTAGATATTAACCCTGTATTGAATATATGATCTGTAAATATCTTCTCACATTCTGTAAAATACCTTTTGTTTTGAGATGTTTTCCTTCACTATTCAGAATTTTTTAGCTTGATGTAGTCCCATTTGTTTATTATTGCTTTGTTTCCATTGTCTTTGGAGTCAGATCCACATAAGCATCACTAACAATGGATATCAGTGAAATCAAAACATGTTTTCTTTTAGGAATTTAATGGTTTCAGGTCTTACATGCAAGTCTTTTGTTTGTTTGTTTGTTTTTAATTTTTTGGAAGCACCACAAGCCATATGGGATCTTAGTTCGCTGACTGGGGATCAAACATAAGTCCCCTGAAGTGGAAGCATGGAGTCATAATCACTGGACTGCCAGGGAAAATCCCCACATTCAAGTCTTTATCTCCTTTTGAGTTAATTTTCATGTGTGGCATAAGAGAGTTGTCTAGGTTCATTATTTTGCATGCGACTATCCAGTTTTTCCAACATCATTTACTGAAAAGACTCTTGTTTTTCCACTGTATGAGCTTTACTTATTTGTCATAAATTCAGTTCAGTTGCTCAGTTGTGTCCGACTCTTTGAGACCCCATGGACTGCAGTACACCAGGCTTCCCTGTCCATCACCAACTCTCTAAGCTTGCTCAAACTCATGTCTATCAAATCAGTGATGCCACCCAACCATCTCATCCTCTGTCATCCTCTTCTCCTCCTGCCTTCAATCTTTCCCTGCTTCAGGGTCTTTTCCAATCAGTTGACTCTTTCCATCAGGTGGCCAAAATATTGGAGTTTCAGCTTCAACATCAGTTCTTCCAGTAAACATTCAGGACTGATTTCCTTTAGGATTGACAGGTTTGTCATAAATTAATCAACCAAATACATGTAGACTTATTTCTGAACTCTCTATTTTGTCCCATTCATCTGTGTATCTGTGTATATGTCAATTTTTGATTGCTATAGATTTGTAGTATAGTTGAAAATCAGGGAGCTTAATGCCCCCAGTTTTGTACTTCTTTCTCAAGAATGTTTTGACTATTTGTGATCTTTTGTGATTCCATAAACAATTTAGAATCATCTGTTCAATTTCTGTGAAATATGTCCTTGAAATATTTATAGTGACTGCATTGAATCTTCAAATTGCTTTGGAAGGTATGGACATTTTAACAATAATGAATTATTTCATTTCATGAACACAAAATATCTTTTAATTTATTTGTGTCTTCTTCAATTTTTTTCACTAGTGTTTTAAAAATTTTTGGTATCAGATCTTTCACTACCTTGATTACATTTGACACAATTGTAAATGTATTATTTTCTTAATTTCTCTTTATGATAGTTTGTTATAGGTACAGAGAAAAACAAAACAGATTCTGTATATTTAATTTTGTGAGTTTTAATTAATCTTTTCCTATTTTAATGCTTTTTAATTCCCTTTTCTTATCCAATTGATGTAATAGGACTTCCAATACTATTAGCAAACTGAGTCCAACAATTGCATATGGATGAAATACATCTCATAGCATTGCATATGGAATGAAAATGATCACAGTAGACATCCTTATCTTGTTCCTGACTTTAGAGAAAAATCTTTTAGCTTTTAACTGTTGAGGATGGTGGTAGCTATGGAATTGTCATATATGGCCTTCATTTTATTGAAGCATATTCCTTTGATAGCTGGTTTTTGAAGTTTTTATCATAAATGGTTGTTTGATCTTGTCAAATGCTTTTCCCACACCTATTGAGATGACCATATGATTTTTATCTTTTATTTTGTTGGTGTGTTGTTTCACTTTGATTGATTTGCGGATGTTGAACCATCTTTGCATCCCAAAACAAATTCATTTATGTATTGTTGGATTCAGTTTGCTAATTCTTCATTGAGTATTTTTGCAAATGTCTATCAGGTTTCTTTTCTTGAGATATCCTTGTCTGGTTTTGAGACCAGCATAATGTTTTCTTCATAAATTGAGTTTGGAAGATTTTCCTCCTCTTCGGTTTTTTTGAAAAGCTCAAGAAAATACCTACAAAATCTTTTTTTTTTTTTTGTATATTTTATAGAATTTGCCAGTGAGGTCTTCTGGTCCTGAAGTTTTTCTTGTTAGGAAATTTTAGATTACTTTTTCAATCTCTTTTTGAGTAAGTGGCCTATTTAGATTCTCCTTTTCTTCATGAGTTAGTTTTGAAAGAGTGTATATTTGTAGGAATTTAGAATTCCATTTATTCTAGGTTGTACAATTTCCATAGTGCATAATTACTTTAATAATTTCTCATTATCCTTTGCACTTCTGTGGTATCAATTGTAACTTCTTTTTTATTTCTGATTTTATTTATTTGAATTTCCTTTTTTCTTTAGTTAGTCTGGCTAAAGGTTTGTTGATTTTTGCTTATATTTTTAAAGAACCAAATCTCAGTTACATCAAACCTTTCTATTTTCTTTTTTCAGTCTCTATTTCCACTCTCATTTTTACTCTCATTTTATTCCTCTTTCCTACTTTTTTTTATTTAAACTAATTCTGAACTTTGTTTGTTCTCTTTCTAGTTTCTTTAGGTGTAAGATTACTTTATTTACTTGGAATTTTTTATTTCTTTCTTGAGGCAGGCCTGCATTACTAATGACTTCCCTCCTAGAACTACTTTTGCTGTGTTACATAGAATTTGGTATGCCATATTTCTGTTTTAATTTATCTCTAGGAAAGTTTTGATTTCTCCTTTGATTTCTTTGATGACCCCTTTGTTGTGCAGTCACATCTTGTTTAATCTCCACATACCTGTGAATTTTCCTATTTTTTTCCTTTGATTGTTTTCTAGTTTCATACTATTTTGGTCACAGAAGACACTTGATATTATTTTAAAATTCTTGACTTTTTTTGAGATTTGTTTTGTTAACTAATATGTATTCTTCTTGGAGAATTTTCTATATGCCCTTGAAAAGAACCTGTATTCTGCTACTTTTAACTAAAATGTTCTGTAGTTTCCTGGTGGCTCAGATGGTAAAGAATCTGCCCACAATGTGGGAGGCACAGGTTTGATCCCTGGGTCAGGAAGATCCCCCTGGAGAAGGGAAGAGCAACCCATTCCAGGATTCTTACTGGAGAATTCCATGGACAAAGGAGCCTGGCAGGCTACAGCCCCCTGGGTTGCAAAAAGTTGGACATAGCTGAGTGACTAACACTTTGCTACATCTATTAGTCAGTGTGATTTAGCATATCATTTAACCTAATGACTGCTTATTCATTATCTGTCTGGATGATACATCCAGTAATGTAGGTGCAATATTAATGCTCTTTACTATTATTGTATTGTTTTCAATTTCTTGCATTAAATCCATTAATATTTGTTTCATATATCTTGACATTCCTCTGTTGGATGCATAAATGTTTATAAATGTTATATCTTCTTGCTGGATTGAGCCTTTTATCATATTTTTAATATCTTTTTTCCTTTTGTTATAGCTTTTGTTTTAAAGTCTATTTTGTCTGACTACTCCAGCTTTCTTTTCATTTCCATTTAATTAATTTTTTTCCATTATTTCACCTTCAGTTTGTGTGTATCATTTCTTCTGAAGTGAGTTCTTGTGGGCAATATATTGACAGAATTGTTTATCCATTCAACCACTCTATGCTTTTTGGTTGGCAAATTTTGTACATCTATATTTATAAATATAAATGTACAAAATTTGCCAACACTTATCACCACTTTTATTTTTTTTTCCATTTATTTTTATTAGTTGGAGGCTAATTACAATATTGTAGTGGTTTTTGTCATACACTGACATGAATCTGCCATAGATTTACATGTATTCCCCATCCTGATCCCCCCCTCCCACCTCCCTCTCCCCCCGATCCCTCTGGGTCTTCCCAGTGCACCAGGCCCGAGCACTTGTCTCATGCATCCAACCTGGGCTGGTGATCTGTTTCACCCTAGATAATATACATGTTTCGATGCTGTTCTCTCAAAACATCCCACCCTCGCCTTCTCCCACAGAGTCCAGAAGTCTGTTCTGTACATCTGTGTCTCTTTTTCTGTTTTGCATATAGGGTTAAAATGAGATGGATGAAACTGGAGCCCATTATACAGAGTGAAGTAAGCCAGAAAGATAAAGATCAATACAGTATACTATCACCTTTAAATTGTCTTCTGCCTATTTTTGTTATTCCTCTCTGTTCCTTTCCTCTATTTCTCTCTTCTCTTGTGTTTTTTTAATGCCAAGTTTAGATTCCTTTCACTTTTTTTTTTTTTTTTTTGGTATTTACTATAAGATTTTTTTTATTGTGGTTTCTGTGAGGTTCACATTTAATATTCTATATTAGTAGTAGTTTAAGTTGGTAACACATTCCAAAGCTATCTTTTATTCATCCTCCATCATGTTTATGCTTGCAAAGGCATACTTCACATCTTTTTATTTTACACATCCTTGTAACTTAACTTTACTACTGTTTTCTTATAATCTTCATGCTTACTTTATAAGTGGTCTAATCCACTACCTTTATTATATATTTGCCTTTTCCAGTGAGATTTTTACTTTTGTATTCTTTTTATTAGAAATTATTTCAGCTTAAAGAACTCCCTTTAACATATCTCGTAGGGTTAGTTTAGTGATTACACACTTCTTTAGGTTTTGTACATCTGGGAACCTCTTTACAGCCCCTTCAATTCTGAATGATAGCTTTCTTAGGTAAAGAATTCTTGGCTGATTCTTTTTTCTTTCAGCTTTTTTAATAAATCATGTTGCTCCCTTCTGGCCTGTAAATTTTCTGCTGAAAAAGTTTTCTGAAAACTTTATGGGGTTTTCCTTATACATAACAATTTATTCTTCATTTACTGCTGTTCAGAGTCCCTCTTAATTACTACTTTAATTATAAAATGTTTTGGAGTATATCTCTTTGGCTTCATCTAACTTGGAATTCTCTGGGTTTCCTCAACCTGGATTCCTATGTCTTTCCCAAGATTAGGAAAGGTTTCCATCATGAATTCTTGAAATAATTTTTTTAGTTCTTTATTTCTCTCTTATTCTCTGGGACCCCTACAATATGAATGTTATTAGTATTTTGGTTGATGTCCCAAAGGTCTGCTGTTTTGATTTTTAAATTAAAAAAAAAAACTATTACTCTGTCTGAATGATTTCCATTGTTTTGTCTTCCAGATCATGATTTGTTTTTCTCCCTCATCCAGTCTGATGTTGAACCCATGTAGTGTATTTCTTAGTTGAGTTAAAACTTTGTTTGGTGCTTTCTTTAAAAAAAAATTAATTTAATTATTTTAATTGTAGGCTAATTACTTTATAATATTGTGCTGGTTTTTGCCATACATTGACATGAATCAGCCACAGGTGTACATGTGTTCCCCCCATCCTGAACACCCCTCCCACCTCCCTTCCCAGCCCATCCCTCTGGGTTGTCCCAGTGCACTGGCTTTGAGTACTCTGTTTCATGCATCACACATGGACTGGTCATCTATTTCACATATGGTATATACATTTTTCAATGTTATTCTTCCAAATCATCCCACCCTCTCCTTCTCCCACAGAATCCAAAAGTCTGTTCTTTATATCTGTGTCTCTTTTGCTGTCTTGCATATAGGGTCATTGTTACCATCTTTCTAAATTCCATATATATGTGTTAATATATTGTATTGGTGTTTTTCTTTCTGACTTACTTCACTCTGTATAATAGGCTCCAGTTTCATCCACCTCATTAGAACTGACTCAGATGCATGCCTTTTTATAGCTGAGTAATATTCCATTGTGTATATGTACCACAGCTTCCTTATCCATTTGTCTGTCCATGGACATCTAGGTTGCTTCCATGTCCTATCTATTGTAAACAGTGCTATCATGAACAATGGGGTACACATATCTCTTTCAAATTCTGGTTTCCTTAGCATATATGCCCAGCAATGGGATTGCTGGGTGGTATGGCAGTTCTATTTCCAGTTTTTTAAGGAATCTCCACACTGTTCTCCATAGTGGCTGTACTAGTTTGCATTCCTACCAACAGTGTAAGAGGTTTTCCTTTTCTCCACACCCTCTCCATCATTTATTGTTTGTACACTTTTTGATGGCAGCCATTCTGACCAGCATGAGATGTTACCTCATTGTGGTTTCCATTTGTATTTCTCTGATAATGAGTGAGGTTGAGCATCTTTTCATGTGTTTGTTAGCCATCTGTATGTCTTCTTTGGAGAAATGACTGTTTAGTTCTTTGGCCCATTTTTTTATTGGATTGTTTATTTTTTTGGTATTGAGTTGCATGAGCTACTTGTAGCTGGAGATTAATTCTTTTTTTTTTTTTTTTTTGGAGATTAATTCTTTGTAAGTTGTTTCATTTGCTATTATTTTCTCCCTTTATGAAGGCTGCCTTCTCACCTTGCTTACAGTTTGTTTCATTGTGCAAAAGCTTTTAAGTTTATTTAGGTCCCATTTGTTTATTTTTGCTTTTATTTACATTATTCTGGGAGGTGAGTCATAGAGGATCTTGCTGTGATTTATGGCAAAGAGTGTTTTGCCTATGTTTTCTTCTAGGAGTTTTATAGTTTCTGGTCTTACATTTAGATCTTTAATTCATTTTGAGTTTACTTTTGTGTATGGTGTTAGAAAGTGTTCTATTTTCATTCTTTTACAGGTGATTGACCAGTTTTCCCAACACCACTTGTTAAAGAGTTTGTTTTTTCTCCATTGTATATTTTTGTCTCTTTTGTCAAAGATAAGGTGTCCATTGGTGTGTGGATTTATCTCTGGGCTTTCTATTTTGTTCCATTGATCTATATTTCTGTCTTTGTTTCAGTACCATACTGTCTTGATGACTGTAGCTTTGTAGTATAGCCTGAAGTCAGTTAGGTTGATTCCTCCAGTTCTGTTCTTCTTTCTCAAGATTCGTTTGGCTATTCGAGGTTTTTTGTGTTTCCATGCAAATTGTGAAATTATTTGTTCTAGTTCTGTGAAGAATACTGTTGGTAGCTTGATAGGGATTGCATTGAATCTATAGATTGTTTGGGGTAGTATTCTCATTTTCACTATATTGATTCTTCTGATCCATAAGCATAGCATATTTCTCTATCTATTTGTGTCATCATTGATTTGTTTCATCATGTTTTATAGTTTTCTATATATAGGTCTTTTGCCTCTTTAGGTAAATTTATTCCTAAGTATTTTATTCTTTTCATTGCAATGGTGAATAGGATTGTTCTTTAATTTCTCTTTCTGTTTTCTCATTGCTAGTGTATAGAAATGCAGGGGATTTCTGTGTATTAATTTGATATCCTGCAACTTTACCATATTCATTGATTAGCTCTGGTAATTTTCTGGTGGTGTGTTTAAGGTTTTCTATATAGTGGATCATGCCATCTGCAAACAGTGAGAGTTCTATTTCTTCTCTTCCAATCTGGATTCCTTTTATTTCTTCTTATTCTTTGATTGTTGTGGCTAAAAATTCCAAAACTATGTTGAGTAGGGTAGTGGTAAGAGTGGGCACCCTTGTCTTGTTCCTGACTTTAGAGGAAATTCTTTCAATTTTTTGCCATTGAGGATAATGTTTGCTGTGGGTTTATCATATATGACTTTTATTATGTCAAGGTATGTTCCTTCTTTGCCTGCTTTCTGGAGAGTTTTTATTGTAAATGGTTGTTGAATTTTTTCAAAGGCTTTCTCTGCATCTATTGAGATAATCTTATGGTTTTTATCTTTCAATTTGTTAATGTGGTGTATCACATTGATTGATTTGTGAAAACTGAAGACTCCTTGCATCCCTGGCACAAAGCCCACTTGGTCATGATGTATGATCTTTTCAATATGTTGTTGGATTCTGTTTGCTAGAATTTTGTTGAGGATTTCTGCATCTATGTTCATCAGTGATATTGGCCTGTAGTTTTTGTTTTTTGTGGCATCTTTGTCTGGTTTTGGTATTAGGGTGATGGTGACCTCATAGAATGTGTTTGGGAGTTTACCTTCCTCTGCAATTTTATGGCAGAGTTTGAGTAGGATAGGTCTTAGCTGTTCTCTAAATTTTTGGTGGATTTCACCTATGAAGTCATCTGGTCCTTGACTTTTGTTTGCTGGAAGATTTTTTATTACAATTTCTATTTCTATCCTTATGATGGGTCTGTTAAGATTTTCTACTTTTTCCTGGCTCAGTTTTGGAAGGTTATACTTTTCCATGAATTTCATCCATTTCTTCCAATTGCCCATTTTATTAGCATATAGTTGCCAATACCACTCTCATATAATCCTTTGTATTTCTGTGCTGTCTGTTGTGATTACTCCATTTTCATTTCTAATTTTGCTGGTTGGATTCTTCTCCCTCTTTTTCTTGATGAGTCTGGCTAATGGTTTGTCAATTTTATTTATCTTCTCAAAGAACTACCTTTTAGTTTTGCTGATATTTGCTATAGTCCCCTTTGTTTCTGTTTCACTTATTTCACTCTGATTTTCATGATGTCTTTCCTTTTACTAACTTTGGGGTTCTTCATTTCTCCTTTTTCTAGTTGACGTGGATGTAAAGTTAGGCTATTTATTTGATTTTTCTCTTGCTTCTTGAGAAAAGCTTGTATTCCTATGAACCATCCTCTTAGCACTGCTTTTACTGAATCCCATACATTTGGGTTGTCATGTTTATATTTTCATTTGATTCTATGCATATTTTTATTTCCTTTTTTAATGCTTCCATGATCTGTTGATTATTCAGAAGCATGTTGTTTAGGCTCCTTCAGTTCAGTTCAGTCATTCAGTCGCGTCTGATTCTTTATGACCCCATGTACTGCAGCACGACAGGCTTCCCTGTCCAGCACTCAAACTCATGTCCATAGACTCAGTGATGCCAAACAACCATCTCATCCTCTGTCATCCCCTTCTCCTCCTCCCTTCAATCTTTCCCAGCATCAGGGTCTTATCAATGGGTCAGCTCTTCACATCAGGTGGCCAAAGTATTGGAGTCTCAGATTCACCATCAGTCCTTCCAATAAATATTCAGGACTGATATCCTTTAGGATGGACTGGATGGATCTTCTTTCAGTCCAAGAGACTCTCAAGAGTCTTCTCCAACACCACAGTTCGAAAGCATTGATTCTTCCATACACAGTTTTCATTATACTCCAACTTTCACATCCATAAGTGACTACTGGAAAAAAAGCCACAGCTTTGACTAGACAGACCTTTGTTGGCAAAGAAATGTCTCTGCTTTTTAATATGATGTCTAGGTTATTCAAAAATTTTCTTTCAAGGAGCAAGCATCTTTTAATTTCATGACTACAGTCAATATCTGCAGTGATTTTGGAGCCCCCCAAAATAAAGTATGTCACTGTTTCCATTGTTTCCTGCATCTATTTGCCATGAAGTGAGGGGACCAGATATCATGATCTTAGTTTTCTGAATGTTGAGTTTTAAGCCAGTTTTTTTCACTCTCCACTTTTACTTTCATAAAGATGCTCTATAGTTCTTCTTTGCTTTCTGCCATAAGGGTGGTGTCATCTTCCTATGTGAGGTTATTGATATTTCTCCCAGCAATCTTGAGTCCAGCTTGTGCTTCATCCAGCCCAGTATTTTGAATTATGTACTCTGCATGTAAGTTAAATAAGCAGGGTGACATTATACAGTCTTGACACACTCTTTTCCTGATTTGGAAACTGTCTGTTGTTCCATAGCCAGTTCTAACTGTTGCTTCTTGACCTGCACACAGATTTCTCAGGAGGCAGGTCAGGTGACCTGGTATTTCATCTCTTTAAAAATTTTCCACAGTTTCCTGTGATCACCCAGTCAAAGGCTTTGGCATAGTCACTAAAGCAGAAGTAGTTGTTTTTCTGGAAATCTTTTGCTTTTTTGATGATCCAATGGATATTGGCAATTTGATCTCTCGTTTCTCTGCATTTTCTAAACCAGCTTTACCATTTGGAAGCTCATGATTCATGTACTATTAAAGCCTGGCTTGGAGAATTTTGAGCATTACTTTGCTAGCGTATGAGATGAGTGCAATTGTGTGGTAGTTTGAGCCTTCTCTGGCATTGCCTCTCTTTGGGATTGGAATGAAAATTGACTTTTTCCAGTCCTGTGGCCATTGCTGAGTTTTCCATATTTGCTGGCATCTTGAGTGCAGCACTTAACAGCATCATCTTTTAGGATTTGAAATAGCTCAGCTGGAACTCCATCACCTCGACTACCTTTGTTCATAGTGAAGCTTTCTAAGGCCCACTTGACTTCAGATTCCAGAATATCTGGCTCTAGGTGAGTGATCACAGCATCGTGGTTATCTGGATCATTAAGCTTTCTTTCTTTCTTTCTTTTTTTTTTTTGTATAGTTCTGTGTATTCTTGCCCCCTCTTCTTACTGTCTTCTCATTCTGTTGCTGCTACTGCTGCTGCCGCTAAGTCGCTTCAGTCGTATCTGACTCTGTGCAACCCCACAGATGGCAGCCCACCAGGCTCCACTGTCCCTGGGATTCTCCAGGCAAGAACACTGGAGTGGGTTGCCATTTCCTTCTCCAATGCATGAAAGCGAAAAGTGAAAATGAAGTCCCTCACAGTCGTGTCCGACTCTTCACAACCCCATGAACTGCAGCCTACCAGGCTCCTCCGTCCTTCAGATTTTCCAGGCAAGAGTACTGGAGTGGGGTGCCAGTGCCTTCTCCCTCCCATTCTGTTAGGTCCATAAAATTCCTGTCCTTTATTGTGCCCATCTTTTAATGAAATGTTCCCTTGGTATATCTAGTTTTCTTGAAGAGATCTCTAGTCTTTCCAATAATATTGTTTTCCTCTATTTCTTTGCATTGATCACTGAGGATGGCTTTCTTATCTCTCCTTGCTATTCTTTGGAACTCTGCATTCAGATGGATATATTTTTCTTTTTCTCCCTTGCCTCTCACTTCTCTTCTTTTCTCAGCTATTTGTAAGGCCTCCTCAGACAACCATTTTGCTTTTTTGCATTTCTTTTTCTTGGGCTGGCCTTGATCACTGCCTCCTCCTATACAACGAAATTGAGTTCTGTACATAGTTCTCCAGGCACTTGGTCTATCAGATCTAATCCCTTGAATATATTTGTCATTCCACTGTCAGGGATTTGATTTAGGTCATACCTGGAGAGTTTAGTGGTTTTCCCTACTTTCTTCAATTTAAGTCTGAATTTTATAATAAGGAGCTCACGATATGAGTCACAGTCAGCTCCTGGTCTTGATTTTGCTGACCGTATAGAGCTCCTTCTTCAGCTGCAAAAAATATAATCAATTGATTTTGGTATTGACTATCTGGTGATGTCCATGTGTAGAGTTGTCTCTTGTGTTGTTGGAAGATGGTGTTTGTTATGACTGGTGCATTTTCATGCCAGAACTCTGTTAGCCTTTGGCCTGCTTCATTTTGCACTCTAAGGCCAATCATGCCTGTTACTCCGGCTATCTCTTGACTTCCTACTTTTGCATTCCAGTCCCCTACCATGAAAAGGACATCTTCTTTTGGTGTTAGTTCTAGGAGGTCTTGTAGGTCATCATAGAACCTTTCAACTTCAGTTCTTCAGGATTACTCTTCAGGGCATAGACTTGGATTACTGTGATATTGAATGATTTGCCTTGGAAATGAACAGAAATCATTTTTGAGATTGCACCCAAGTACTGCATTTCAGACTCTTTTGTTGACTGTGTGGGTTACTCCATTTCTTCTAAGGGGTTCTTGCCCACAGTACTAGATATAATGGTCATCTGAATTATATGCAGAGTACATCATGAGAAATGCTGGACTGGATGAAGCACAAGCTGAAACCAAGATTGCTGGGAAAAATTAATAACCTCAGATATGCAGACAACACCACACTCATGGCAGAAAGAGAACTAAAGAGCCTCTTGATGAAAGTGAAAGAGGAAAAAGGAAAAGGTGGCTTAAAGCTCAACATTCAGAAAACTAAGATCATGGCTTCTGGTCCCATCACTTCATGGCAAATAGATGGGGAAACAGTGGAAACAGTGACAGACTTTATTTTGGGGGGCTTCAAAATCACTGCAGACGGTAATTGCAGCCATGAAATTAAAAGACGCTTACTCCTTGGAAGGAAAGTTATGACCAACTTAGACAGCATATTAAAAAACAGAGACATTACTTTGCCAACAAATGTCTATCTAGTCAAGGCTATGATTTTTCCAGTAGTCATGTATGGATGTGAGAGTTAGACTATAAAGAAAGCTGAGTGCCAAAGAATTGATGCTTTTGAACTGTGGTGTTGGAGAAGACTCTTGAGAGTCCCTTGGACTGCAAGGAGATCCAACCAGTCCATCCTAAAGGAGATCAGTCCCGGATGTTCATTGGAAGGACTGATGTTGAAGCTGAAACTCCAATACTTTGGTCACCTGATGCGAAGAGCTGACTCATTTGAAAAGAACCTGATGCTGGCAAAGATTGAAGGTGGGAACAGGAGATGATAGAGGATGAAATGGATGGCATCACCAACACAATGGACATGAGTTTGAGTAGACTCCTGGAGTTGGTGATGGACAGGGAGGTCTGGAATGCTGCAGTCCATGGATCACAAAGAGTTGGACACGCCTGAGCAACTGAACTGAACTGAATTCCAGTCCATTTTAGTTCACTGATTCCTAAAATGTTGATGTTTGCTCTTGCCATCTTCTGTTTGACCACTTCCAATTTACCTTGATTCATGGACTAGGTTCCTATGCAATTTGTTCTTTTCAGCATTGGGCTTTACTTCCATCTCAGTCACATCCACAGTTGAGTGTTGTTTTCACTTTGGCTCTGTCTCTTCATTCTTTCTGGATTTATTTCTCCACTCCTCTCCAGTAGCATATTGGGCAGCTACCGACCTGGGGAGTTCATCTTTCAGTGTCATATCTTTTTGCCTTTTTATGCTATTCATGGGGTTCTCAAGTGAAGAATACTGAAGCGGTTTGCCATTCCTTTCTCCAGTGGACCACGTTTTGTCAGAACTCTCTACTATGACCCGTCCATCTTGGGTGGCCCTACATGGCATGGCTCGTAGTTTCATTAAGATAGACAAGGCTGTGGTCCGTGTGGTCAGACTGGTTAGTTTTCTGTGATTGGTGTTTTCATTCTGTCTGCCATCTGATGAATAAGGATAAGAGGCTTCTGGAAACTTCCTGATGGGAGAGACTGTTGGGGAAACTGGGTCTTACTCTGAAGGGGGTGGGGGGGCATACTCAGTAAATATTTAGTCCAATTTTTTTTTTTTGATGGGTGGGGCTGTGTTCCCTCCTTCTTGTTTGGCCTGAGGCTGAACTGTTGACCCATACCTCCACAGGAGACTCGTGGACACTCACAGGCAAGTTTGACTCAGTCTCTTGTGGGGACACTGCTCCTTTCTCCTGGCTCCTGGTACATGCAAGGTTTTGTTTGTGCTCACCAAGAGTCTGTTTCCCCAGTCCTGCGAAAGATCTGCAGTCAAATCCCACTGGCGCCCTAAGTCAAATTTCCTGGGGGTTCTCAGTCCCTTTATTGGATCCCCAGGTTGGAAAATCTGTTGTGGGTCCTAGAGCTTTCTTAACAGTGTGAGATTTCTTTAGTATAATTGTTCCACAGTTTGTGGGTTGTCTGCTTTGCAGCTCTATGTTGGGTAACGCTGTGTGACCCAGGTCTGCTGCAGCCAGAGCCCCTGTCCCCCCGGCAGGCCACTGATAACCCAAGCCTTTGCAGGAGACAAACACTCAAAGGTAGTTCTGGCTCAGGTGTCTTGGGGGCTGGCCCTTCCCATACAGGATTAGGGGTTGGGATTCCTGATGTGGAGCCTGAATATTTTGCTGGTTAGGAGAAAGACCTAACCCTTGGTGATCCCACTCAGTTGTGGTTCACTGATTGGGCTGTTGCATTTTTCTTGGCAAGAATGTCTCTCTGCCTCTTCTACCCATCTTAATGCTATACTTTCCCCCTTCTGTTGTGGACGCCTTGTTCACTCAGTTTTCAGGTCCCTTTCTGCGTGAATTATTCCATATACCATTGTAGATTTGTTGCATCCATGAGAGGAGGTGAGTTCAGCTTCAACACTGCCATCTTGAACTCTCAAGACTGGGATATTTTTAATGTGGATTGTGCTTTGCTTTCAGAAGTATCTATACTATCAGATGCTCTCAAAACTTTAATATGATTTTGTCATTTAATTTTTTAAGCATTAGAACTTCTTTCATAAGTCATCTAATCATATTGTCACCATTTTTTAATTTAGTAGTTAATGAAAATTGGAAACAGTTTTACTTGGAGAGAGTGATAAAATGCTACAGAAACACATTTGAAGATAAACATTGCTTCTGAAAATAAAACTAGAGATCACTTTTATGCTACTTTTGACTGCCAACCTAAATTTCAAATAGCTTCACAATGTGGAATAATTAGATTACTTAAGGAGAGCAAACACACTAACTTCAGAATTAAGAAGAAATCAGTATATATCCCCATTCTACTGTTGCAGAAGAATGCTTTTTTAAAATTCACATTAGATGTTTGTGAGGCTCTGTGCTATTTTCAGTAAAATGAGGAACCTTCCAGGATTAATAAGGCAATTACCATATCAGACTGTTATATTGCTTTCTTAAAATTATTTAAATTCCCCAAAGTCTTTACATCACAAACCAGGAACTAATACCTTTTTTTGGAATTATCTGTCTTCCTGGAAGTTTAATTGAGCATCAGCTTGAGACCAAATGAGTTACTCAGCAACACATAATTGTCAAGCAGTTAATATATGCCACAACTTTGCCAAACCTCATGGAAGAAGATAATAAATGACATCATAATTCCTGAGCAGGCTGAAGGATGCATTTGGAATTAAATATGATCCTTTTAACACCATGAAACCTATCAAAGGCTCATTTCATATAATATATGGTAGCATGTGAAACAGAGCTTTTAGAAATTTAGAATATATTTTTTAAACACCCTTAGAATTTATAGCATAATTTCTGTAAGATTTCATATCATAGGATCTATGCATGATTTGTGTGGGACCTTTAATTTCACAAGGTCTCTTTTCCACACACAGATTTTTGCCACCATGTTCCAAAGCTGTGATCTACTTAGTGTCTAAAAAAAAAAAAAAAGCAACAGTAAGTAGTGATGCTTTCATTATATGGGCAAGTTTGTCCAAAAGTTCTTTCTCTTCCTTTCTTTGGTATCACTTTCCAAAATTATACATATACTTTTTTTTTTTTTTTGTAAAATTACCTTATTAAAATATTTACCCCTAAGTAGACAGAAAATTTCAGGAAGGCCGGGCCATGTTAAGATCAGCTCAAACTGCACTCTTGTTGTCCTAGCACACTGTCTGGTACATAGTAGAAATTTGGTAAGCAATCTATGAATTGAAATCTGTTTGTTTTGTGAATTCACCTATTAGTCCTAGTTTTACTTTTGAAAACTTTCAAAACAAGTCTCTCTATTGTGGCAACAATTTGAATGAAGGTATTGTGAAAGAAACAGGTGATTTTTTCTCTATATCATGTAGGACTAGGTTTGCCTTTGTCAGAAAAAATAGCAATAGCATACAAGAGACAGAAGGTAATTTCTGTCTCAAGAAGCACCCTGGAAGAGCTCAGTTATGGACTGACAACTGATATCTCATTATTGCATTCTGTGACTCATAAAAACCATCGTGGGAGGTTCTCTTCCTAAATTCTCTTTATGAACACATTTATTGATACACTTGAGCTAACTTATTTATGTTGTAGACATCAAAAAAGAAGAAAAATGTTCTTTCCTCTTTAGCAGTGCTATACTCACCAAACTTTAAGCAGACATATGGATGACAAGAGCACAATAATATCACCAGGTACCTTGGAGCTGAGTGTGTCCACATGACTAGGTTTTGGTCTCTGAGATATCCATGAAGACAACAGGTGCCGATTCTGTGGATTTTCATAAAAAGTAACTTTCTTCTAATTTTCTTTCCTTCTTCTTGCTAGCTAGAATGACAACATGAAGGTTGGAGTTGAAGCAGCTTTTGGGGCATCTATGGTCACTTAACAAAAGAGGTCTGAATGTCTGATTAATAAGAAAGAAAATGCTTGGTTCCACAGAGCACACCAGCCATGGGACCAACATCTCCAGGATCTGCCATGAGAAAAAATAATAATGATAATAATTTGTGTTTGATTTACAGAACTATTCTCTTGCAACCAAAATCTAATCCAAACCAATAAATTACCTTGTTTCTTCATATCTCATCCCAGGATGGTTAAGCCTTTACCATTTCTGTAAGTGTCTCATTTCCTTTGAATATGTATGTTCATACCAAAACCTGAAGAGAGATGTTAATTCTAGAAGTCTTTGTAGCCAGTAAAATGTACTCATAACTTTGGAAAATGGTGCACTGACTGGAAACTGTCAGGCTAAAGACTAAAGGAACTGTACATAAACACTGTACTCAAACTGAGAAACTTGTTTGTCACGGTGGTACAGGTTAACAATTCAATAACTGCTTTACATGTAAATGGGAATTGAACAAGTAAGCAAATTGATATGGATAGTGGGAGTCAGAGAGGAAAGTTATAGATGAGAAAATTTCTCTAAGATTAGAGTAAACCCTGTTTTTTCCGTTTACATGGTACATGATCCATCCCTAATGTGGTTTATATAATGATGTATTTGATATTGTTCTCATTGAGATTTTAACCCCTTCGCCATGCTTTTTACAGCAAGCTGTAGGTATTTATCAGAAGCACTAGTTTAAACATCTTGTAGTTTCTACTTCCTTTCCTGCCTTAAAAACAAAATTTCTCCAAAGAAAAACTCTCACTAAGAAATCTCTAATCACATCCCTTCTCTGTTCAAATGGTCTTTTGTTGTCATTTAGTCACAGTTGTGTCTGACTCTTTTGCGACACCATGGACTGTAGCCCGCCAGGCTCCTCTGTCCATGGGATTTTCCAGGTAAGAATACTGGAGTGGGTTGCCATTTCCTTCTCTAGGGAATCCTCCCTGCCAAGTTATCAAACTTGTGCCTCTTGCTTTGGCAGGCAGATTCCTTACCATTGAACCACTAGGGAAGCCCTCAAATATTCTTATGGGATGCAAAATCCTTACTCTTCAGAACTGTCCCTGTTTCAAATCAAATGTGTACTTATGGTTTGTCATATTTCTGCATGACCCCTGCATCTTTCAAAATTCCCAAATACGTCTTTAACCTTCCCCCTTTTCCCACCATCATAATCTCTATTTTAGCTACATTTTTCACAGACTGGTCACCTACTGTTCTGTCACACTCCTATTTAAGGCTAAAACTAAATGCCACACATTCCATGAAGATGCATCTATTCTGTTCTTTCCAGCGAGAACTGATCATCCTATTCTCTGAATTCATAAAGTCATTTAGCTGTTTCTTAAGAAATGCATTTCATTCTACTTGGCAGCATAAATGTGTGTATACAAATATGTCTGGACATGTATTTGCTGTATTCAGTTGCCATTTATCCTGATAATTCATCAAGTTTCATCACTTTTGTTACATAAGCAAGAACTGTGCTTCCCCTACCAACTAATAAGAGGTACTTATGAAAAGAAGAAAGATTATGCTTTTATGATTATATAATTGTACTACAAACACCAGTTGTATATATTACCCTAAGAAAAATTTCCTGAACTTCGTGAAAATTCAAGCTGAAATGATAAAAAATTTTTACCACATTATCAAAAACAATTTTCCAAATTTTTAAACTAATGTGTGTATATACTAGAATTTGTCACCCTATAAACTTATGTGTCTATTTCCCTTTTGTCCCCAGTTTAAGGCTTTCAAGGTGGCACTAGTGATAAAGAATCTTGCTGCCAATGCAGGAGACACAAGAGATGCAAGTTCAATCCCTGGGTCGAGAAGATCCAGTACAGTAGGCAATGGCAACCCACTCCAGTACTCTTGCCTGGAAAATCCCATGGGCAGAGGAGCCTGGCAGGCTACAGTCCACAGGGCTACAAAGAGTCAGACATGACTGGGTGACTGAGCACACACATACCCAAATTCATATTATATTTGTTGAGCCAGATACAGGTGTTTTACCTGTGAATAGCACAGCTATGGTCCTTGGCCTTCTAGAGTTTGCTGTCTTTGAGGGTGTAAAGGGTGTACTAAATAAGCAATTACAATATCCTAAATTTTTGGTTAAGGAAGTCCTGAAGGTTGGTTCTATGAGACTGGGTATGGAAGGCACATAACCCAAGCTCCAGAGGTCAAGAAAAGCTTCCTGGAGAATGTGTTTAAGATATGATCCCAGAACATTCCCATACACTGATGCAAATGAGAATGATCTATCAAGGTACTAGAAAGAAGTTCAAAGTAATAACTTAATGTGTAATGAGGGGAAATAGAAATGAAAGTAGTGGGAAATGTAACCAGGGGTCAATGAACAATTTCAAAAAGACTAACACAAAGTTCCAACAAATTAAAACCCTATCATGTGATTTTTGTTGTTTGCTTTTATAAAAACATTGTGTTTGTTAATATATTTTTCTACAAATTTGCTTAGGTTAACTGTTTACTTTATTACTAAACCTTTAATAGAATGACATTTTCTTCCTTTAAAAGAGGAAGGAAGGGAGTCATTATTTTCCCAGTATTATGATTATTCATATCATCTCAAGTATAGACTGATTCATAATAATTATAAAAGTACTTCATCATAATTTATTGTTGTTTTTGTTCAGTCATCCAGTCATGTCCAACTCTTTGCAACCCCATGGGCTGCAGCACACCAGGCCTTCCTGTCCCTCACCATCTCCCAAAGTTTGCCCAGGTTCATGTCCATTTCATCGATGATGTCATCCAGCCATTTTTATCCTCTGATGCCCTCTTCTCCTTCTGTCCTCAACCTTTCCCAGCATCAGGGACTTTTCCAATAAGTTGGTTGTTCGTATTATATGACCAAAATACTGTCACTTCAGCTTTAGCATCAGTCCTCCCAGCTAGTATTCAGGTTTGATTTCCCTTAAGATTGACTAGTTTGATCTCCTTGCTGTCCAAGGGACCCTCAGGAGTCTTCTCCAGCACCACAGTTCAAAGGCATCAGTTCTTTGGCATTCTGCCTTCTTTATGGTCCAGCTCTCACAACTGTATATGACCACTGGGAAGACCATTACCATGAAGTAATGGGGCCAGATACCATGTTCTTAGTTTATTTAATATTTAGACTGAAGCCAACTCTTTCACTCTCCTCCTTCACCTCACCAAGAGGCTCTTTAGTTCCAGCAAGTGTTCAGGTTTGATTTCCCTTAATATTGACTGGTTTGATCTCCTTGCTGTCCAAGGGACCCTCAGGAGTCTTCTCCAGCACCACAGTTCAAAGGCATCAGTTCTTTGGTGTTCTCCCTTCTTTATGGCCCAGCTCTCACAACTGTACATGACCACTAGGAAGACCATAGCCTTGACTACATAGACCCTTGTCAGCAGAGCAGTGTCTCTGAAAAGCAGAGCTTTTCAGCACACTGTCTAGGTTTGTCAGAGTTTTCCTGCCAAGAAGCAATCATTTTGTGATTTCATGGCTACAGTCACCATCCACTGTGATTTTAGAGCCCAAGAAGAGGAAATCTGTCACTACTTTCACTTTTTCCTCTTCCATTTGCCATGAAGTAATGGGGCCAGATACCATGTTCTTAGTTTATTTAATATAAAGAGGCTCTTTAGTTCGTCTTCATTTTCTGCCATTAGAGTGGTATCATCCACATAGCTGAGGTAGTTGATGTTTCTCTGCCTATCTTGATTCTGGCTTGTAACTCATCCAGCTCAGCATTTCTCATGATATACTCAGCATATAGGTTAAACAAACAGGGTGACAGCAGACAGCCCTGTCATACTCCTTTCTCAATCTTGAACCAAGGTTGTTGGTTGTCCCACACAGGATTCTAACTATTGCTTCTCAACCTGCATACAGGTTTCTCAGGAGCCAGGGAATAGTCTGGTATTCCCATCTCTTTAAGAGTTTTCCACAGTTTATTATGAGTCACACCGTCAAAGGCTTTAGCATAGCTGATGAAAGAGCAGTAGATGTTTTTTTGGAATTCATTTTCTCTATGATCCAGCGAATGTTGGCAATTTGATCTCTGGTTCCTCCTCCTTTTCTAAACCCAGCTTGGACATCTGGAAGTTCTAGGTTTGCCTAATGCTGAAGCCTAGCATGCAAGATTTTAAGCATGACCTTACTAGCAGGGGAGATGAGTGCGATTGTCCAATGGTTGGCACATTCTTTAGTACTAACCTTCCTGGGAATTGGGATAAAGATTGACCTTTTCCAGTACTGTGGCCACTACTGGGTCTTTCAGATTTGCTGACATATGGAATGCAACACCTTGATGGCATCATCCTTTAGGGTTTTGAATAGCTCTACTGAAATTCCATCACATCCACTAGCTTTATTAACAGCAGTGCTTCCTAAGGCCCACTTGCCCTCACACTCCAGAACATCTGGGTCTGGGTGACTGACAACACCATCATAGTAGTCCAGTTCATTAAGATCTTTTTGCACAGTTCTGTGTATTCTTTCAGTCTCTTCTTGATCTCTTCAGCATCTCCTAGGCCTCCACAGTTTCTGTACTTTATTGTGCCCATCTTTTGGTGAAATATTCCCTTGACATCTCCAATTTTCCTGAAGAGATCTCAAGTTTTTCCCCTTCAGTTTTTTCTTCTAGTTTTATGCACTGTTCATTGAAGAAGCCCTGCTTGTCTCTATGCTGTTGTTTGGAACTCTGCATTTAGCTGAATATGCCTTTTCCTTTCTCCCTTGCTTTTCACTTCTTTCTTTAGTTATTTGTAAAGCCTCCTCAGCTAGCCCCTTTGCCTTCTTGCTTTACTTTTACTTTTACTTTGTTTGCTGTCTCCTGTACAACAATACAGACCTCTGTCCGTAGTTCAGGCACTCTGCTTACTAGATTTAATCCCTTGAATCTATGCACTGCCTCCACTGCATATTCATAGGGGATTTGATTTAAGTCACATCCAGCTGGCCCAGTGGTTTTCCCTGCTTTCTTTAGTTTAAGACTGCATTTTGCTACAAGAAGCTGATGATTTGAGCCACAGTCATCTCCGGGTCTTGTTTTTGCTGACTGTATACAGTTTCTCCATCTTCAACTACAAAGAATGCAATTAATTTGATTTCAGTGTTGACCATTTGGTGATGTTCATATGTAAAGTTGTCTCTTGTGTTGTTGAAAAAGGGTATTTTCTATGACCAGGGTATTGTCTATGCATTCTCTTGGAAGAATTTAGTTAGGCTTTGCCCTGCTTCATTTTGTTCTCCAAGGCCAAACTTGCCTGTTACTCCAGGTATCTCTTGACTTCCTACTTTTACATTCCAATCTTCAGTGACGAATAGAACATCTTTTTGGGTGTTAGTTTTAGGTCTTTGAGGTCTTCTAGGTCTTCACAGAACTCATCAACTTCAGCTTCTTCGGCATTGGTGATAGGGACATAGACTTGAATAACTGTGATATTGAATGGTTTGCCTTGGAAATGAACCCAGATCATTTCTGTCATTTTTGAGGTTGCACTCAAGTACTGCATTTTGGACCCTTTTGTTGATTATAAGGGCTACTCCAATTCTATAGGATCCTTGCTCACAGTAGTAGATATAAGGGTCATCTGAATTAAATTCGCCAATTCCTGTCCATTTTAGTTCACTGATTCCTAAGATGTCAATGTTTACCCTTATCATCTCCTGCTTGACCATGTCCAATTTCCCTTGATTCATGGGTCTAACATTCAAGGTTCTTATGCAATGCTGTTTTTTTGCAGTATCAGATTTTACTTTCATCACCAGACATATCCACAGCAATAATTGATAATAATCCATAATAATGACTGACTCATGATCATGTGTTCAATGATTTCTAAAACTGAATCTGTGAATTTAATTATGTGCCTAGCAATAATGTCCCTATATGCTCTAATCCACTAAAAGTTGCTAATAATATCACATAGAATATTTTAATTCTTGAGTTGGAGAATGCAAGAGTTTTAATATACTTTGTAACATAGATAATTCAGTGGCTTCCTGATCCCATTCTCCTGCTCATGGCTGTCTTCTGTGTATGTAAATTTGCCTTCTCCTTTTCTTTTATTTTGGGATCTTTTCTTTTTCTTCTTTCTTTTTCTATCATTCTTGCTTTTTTGCATCTTCTTTTCTCTTCATTTTCACAGCACTTGCTAACCTTACTATTTAGACTAATACTCAATTAATAGGCAACAGTTATTGGGTATCAGCTATGTTCCAGGTATTTTGTATATATTATACCACATAATTATTGCAAATTTCATATAAAATAATGGTGTGACTAGAATTCCTCAGATGAAGAAAACCATTTCAGGGACACTAAATTGTTTTCTTAAAATTCTCTTGTCTAGTAGGAGAATCAAGAATCACATTCATGGTTCCATTATTCAAAATTTTCTTTTCTCCATCCTTTGATACACAGATCTCTAAAGTACCTTAAAGTCAATGTCAACTGTTAGTTCTAATATTCTAGTTATCAACGGGAAAACAAACAAAAAAAATCTCACACAAGATGGTATGGAAGACTAGAGATAGGGTAATAGATTGCCAAAAGCCATTCAGCGCAAACCCATAAAACTTTCTTCCTTAATCCATGTCCCCAAACACCCCACATACCAGGGAAAGAACCTGTTCAATATTTGGAAAATACAGCAAGAGATGTAACATTTGAGTAGAAGCCCTGTAGTAGATTGTTAGTGTCTGCAGGCAAGAGAGTTATCTATCAGTGGAAGCTAACAGTGAGAAACAGTTTTGAAAATAAAGTTGATCTAAATTTAGAAAAGAAAAAGATGGCGTATTCTTTTCATTGCAGCCTAAAACCTCTATTAACATAGGTGAACTTCAGCATGTCTTATAGGACAACACCTGGAGTCTGAGCTCTTCATTAAATTGGACCCAATTCCAAAAGTAGAGATGATCAAAGGACACATTGAAGTGGGAGAAAACTATCTAAGCAGAATATTTCATTTTTAAAGATCTTAAGAGAGTCAGCTAGCACCTTGGCTATTAAGTCTAAAAAGTGGCTTATCTCAGAACTGCAGCATGTTTGAGTAGGCTGCCATTGAAGCTACACTCATTTATTTATCCAAGTGTAATTATGAGAGCAGCTGCTACTCATCAGGGACTATTCTAGGTGTTGTGGATATGCAGTGGAGCTTATATTCTACAGGAAAAAATAGTCAGAAATAAATTAGTACATAATATAAGACATTGATTGGCTTCCCAGGTGGCACTAGTGGTAAAGAACCTGCCTACCAATTTGGGAGATGTAAGAGATGTTGGTTCGATCCCTGGGTGGACAAGACCCCTTGGAGAAGGAAAAGGCAGCCCACTCCAGTATTCTTGCCTGGAGATTCCCATGGACAGAGGAGCCTGATCCATAGAGCCACAAATCAGACTAGAATCATCAGACGTGATTGAAGCGACTTAGCAGGCATGCATGTGACATTGATAGGATAGCAAAATCAAACCAGGAGATATAAAGTGAGAGACATAAAGTGCTCCTTGACATACGGTTGTAGGTGAAACCTTTAATAACAAGGTGATATTTGACGATCAACTGGGATTACACAGGGCAGTAAGTTATGAAGATAAGTGACTCAATACCATTCTCACCAGACAACAAAGATGAAAACACTTTAAGGTGAAAGTGTGATATCCAAGAGCACCAAGAAAGCCAGACTGGCTGGAGAGAGAGAAGGTGGGAGAGGAAATTGGAGGGATGGATGGGGCCAGAATAAGTAGGGGGGTGACCCCTATCGTCAGGAGACAATGATGCTATTGGAGAAATTTCCACCAAAGAGTTGAGACATCCATATTTCTCTTGTTACCCAGTCTCAATCTTCCACCTTCTAGACCCCAAAATGACCCATCAAAATGGATGTATTTCCCTCCTTTCCTGTTATCAGTAGTTCCAACATACAAAATTTGTTATGTGTTTCATATACATTTGTAGGTATGTTACCATTTTTAATTTCAAACATGAGATTTTAAAAAAAAAGTTTGGTGCACTTTATCATGAAACACCTGCTATTAATAATGGAATTCCTAGAGATAAAAATTTTTAAGTACAAAAGATTAGCAAATTTAGTTCCCTTCCACTATAGAAACAAATAACTTAAGTCTGGATCATCTAAAATTAATATCAAATTATATTTCAATAGCAGTTGATATCCCCTATAATGATGGGAGAATGCAGCATATAGTAGTTTCCTTTTATGTTTATTTCACTAAATTTCAATACAAGGCAGCATTGTTTCACTATGTGAATTTTTTTATAATCAATGCCTAACTTGAGAGAGCTCAACATTCAGAAAACAAAGATCATGGCATCCGATCCCATCATTTCATGGCAAATAGATGGAGAAACAGTGAAAACAGTGTCAGACTTTATTTTCCTGGGCTCCAAAATCACTGCAGATGGTGACTGCAGCCATGAAATTAAACGATGCTTACTCCTTGGAAGGAAAGTTATGACCAACCTAGACAGCATATTAAAAAGCAGAGATGTTGCTTTGCCAACAGAGGTCCCTATAGTCAAGGCTATGGTTTATCCAGTAATCATGTACAGATGTGAGAGATGGACTATAAAGAAAGCTGAAAAAAAAAGAAAGCTGAGCGCCAAAGAATTGATGCTTTTGAACTGTGGTGTTGGAGAAGACTTTTGAGAGTCCCTTGAACTGCAAAGAGATCCAAGCAGTCCATCCTAAAGGAAATAAGTCCTGAATATTCATTGGAAGGACTGATGTTGAAGCTGAAACTCCAATACTTTGGCCACCTGATTCGAAGAGCTGACTCATTTGAAAAGACCCTGATGCTGGGCAAGATTGAAGGCAGGAGGAGAAGGGGACAAGAGAGGATGAGATGTTTGGATGGCATCACTGACTCAATGGACATGAGTTTGGGTAGACTCCAGGAGTTGGTGATGGACAGGGAGGCCTGCTGTGCTGCGGTCCATGGGGTCGCAAAGAGTCAGACACGACTGAGCGACTGAACTGAACTGAATTTGAGAGAAAGCCTTGCAATCTGTATCTTACTTCTCCGCCCTCTTTGCTCACTGTAGTGGTAAAACTGTATTGCATCTCAGCAATATACCTTCATTATGTTTACTTCCTTCCTGATAAATTATCAGCAGCCAGCAGCCTGATAGCAATGCTGCCCCTCCTTTGACAGACACTGGGAAGCCTGATCCAGGTCTTCCTCATACTCTCCTATTCAAGCGCATGTGTCTGAGCCGAATCCTTGATGTGTCAAAGTGATAGTGTCACTCTCTCGGTCATACTTGACTCTTAGCAACCCCATGGACTGTAGCCCTCCAGGCTCCTCTGTCCATGGGATTCTCCATTCAAGAATGCTGGGGTGGGTTGCCATGCCCACCTCCAGGAGATCTTCCCAACCCAGGGATCAAACTCAGGCCTCTTATGTCTCCTGAATTGGCAGTCAGGCTCTTTACTACTAAGGCCACTTGTCTGTGAAAACTTAGCAAAAGAAGAAAGTACAATTTATGCATTTAATATTTATGCATCTTAAAACTTGTTATGACACTGAATTCACACCAGGTCATGGTAACTTGAGCAAAAATCAGAAAACATATTTGATATGTTCTTAAAACATATATTTTATGTTTCATAGGAAGACAGACTTTCTGCTTAGCAATATAAATGGGTTGTTAGCTTTTAAATTTGGAAATTATCTACTCCAAATACAGCCAGTTTTCTTCTAAAGAGCCAATGCTAAGAACTAAGCCATTTTTGTTAAGTTCAATTAAAACACTATTTATTGAGGGTCTACTCTGTGCCAGTGTCCTAGGGGTTTAGGATGGAGAAAAAGAGATGGATCCACTTGCC
The DNA here is from genome assembly GCF_019320065.1 of Cervus canadensis. Lineage (NCBI taxonomy): Eukaryota > Metazoa > Chordata > Mammalia > Artiodactyla > Cervidae > Cervus > Cervus canadensis. The sequence continues at coordinate 59,398,821 of NC_057404.1, forward strand.
CTTTGAAGTACACTTTTCAGCAAGGCAATTGCCCCCTCATAAGGCAATGGCATGAATGTTCTAGAATGGTATACAGATAGAAAGGCAACTTCTAGAGTGATTCAGAGCCTTTGCTTTATAAAATGTTTCTAATTATATTTTCTCAGTTCTGCTTCAATTTGGCAAATACTGCCCCATCAATCTTCCACTCTCATCAACAAAGACATTTCTCCAGGTCAGTCTGACCATGTACTAGAAATAGATGTAGCAAATAGAGTCTAATCTGCCAGGAATAGTTTAGAAAATCATCAGTAAAAGACAGCAGGTGTCATTAGAGAGTGTCACAATAGCTTTCTAATTTGGTGAATAAAGCATATTAAATATCTGACCCACAGCCTTCACACTGTGTTTTGTGGGGCAAAGGGGTAGTCTTAATCATCTAATCTAAAGTTGGCAGTGCATGTGTGCTAAAAGACTTCAGTCCTGTCTGACTCTTTTTGACCCTATGGACTATAGCCGCCAAGCTCCTCTGTTCATAGGATTCTCCAGGAAAGAATACTGGAGTGGGTTGCCATTTCCTCCTCCAGGGGATCTTCCTAATCCACAGATTAAACCCACATCTCTTATTTCTCCAGCAGTGGCAGACAGGTTCTTTAACTCTAGCACCACCTCGGAAACCCTAAAGTTGGCTACTCTGAGCTAATTTGACTGAAGCATTTCTCTTAATGTAGACCTTTACAGTAATCATCCATGTCACACCCCAGAAACAGCCTAGCAGTATTACAAGCAGAAGAGATTTCAGAGGATTTTAAATTCAATCTCATAATCAAAAATAGGAGACTGAGACCTAGAATGATTATACGATCATCCTGAAGTCCCATACTACTCACTAGCAAGTTCAAATTCTAATCTTTGTGTCTTGCTCTTTTCAGGAACTTATATAATTTTCCTACAGATCTGTTAAAAACTGATCCTAAAATAAAACCCATACTACTGTGAGATATATTTTATATGTAAGCTTGATGCCTAAATTATAATTCTAGAGTGCAACTCTCAGGAAGAGGGACATTTGAAATGCAGAAATAAGGTAGAACTTTATGAGATATTTTTAGGTTTGCATTGGCCAGGATTTGTTTTTGACCACCTATAATAGAGAACTGAAAGGTTTCCCAGGTGGTACAGTGGTAAAGAACCTGCCTGTCAATGCTAGGAGACACAAAGAGATGCAAGTTTGATCCCTGGGCCAGGAAGATACCCTGGAAGAGGAAATAGCAACTTGCTCCAGTATTCTAGCCTGGAAAATACCATGGTAGGTTACAGTCCCCGGGGTCACAAAGAGTTAAACTGAGTGACTGAGCACACAAGTGATTACACTTTGTAAGAGACATCATTTTCCCGACAAAGGTCCATATAGTCAAAGCTATGGATTCTCCAGTGCTCGGGTACTTAGTCTCTCAGTTGTGTCCAACTCTTTCTGACCCCACCGACTGCAGCCCACCAGTCTCCTCTGTCCTTAGGGATTCTCCAAGCAAGAATACTGGAGTGGGTTGCCATGTCTTCCTCCAAGGGATCTTTCCAACCCAGGGATCGAACTCAGGTCTCCTGCATTGCAGGCAGATTCTTTATTCATATACAGATATGAGAGTTGGACAATAAAGAAGGCTGAGTGCCAAAGAACTGATGCTTTCGAATTGTGGGATTGGAGAAGACTGTTGAGAATCCTTTGGACTGCAAGGGGATCCAACCTGTCAATCATAAAGGAAATCAACCTTGAATATTCACTGGAAGGACTGATGCTGAAGCTGAAGCTCCAAAACCTTGGCCTCCTGATGTAGAGAGCCACAGAACGCTAACTCATTAGAAAAGATCCTGGTGCTAGGAAACATTGAAGGCAAAAGAGGAAGAGGGTGGCAGAGGATGAGATGGTTATATAGCATCACTGACTCAGTGGACATGAATTTGAGCAAACTCCAAGAGATAGTGGAGGACAGAGGAGCCTGCTGTACTGTTGTCCATGGAGTTGAAAAGAGTCAGATACAACTCAGGCAGCTGAACAACAATAGAGAACCCAAATAACAATACCTTGATCAGGTGAGGGCCTGTTATTTTCACATAACCAGGGAGTCCAGAAATAGGAAATCTAGTGGCAGTCTCATCAGTGTTTTAGATTCAATATTTCTTCCCAAACTTTCTTAGCATGTGGTTTAGTCCTCATAATTATCACCTAATGGCTACAAATTGGTTGTTCCATTGCCAGCACTGAACACTCATTTCAGGCAAGATAAAGTAGAAAATAAAGGGCAAAACTGATCCTACCCTGTCTAAAAGAGACTTCTTAGGAGTTCTGTCTTGACTTTATGTTCTGTTGGTCAGTATTTGATCACTTGAGCATCTTCATCCACAAAAGTCGTTGGAAATAACTTTTTCACAGGCTGTTTTGTTTAGGGATATGTAAAAATTTCTAGTGATATGCTGTTGCTAAAGAGAATGATTTATATTTTCATACCTTATGGAATATTTCCCATGGGCTACACTTTTAGTGACAGGTTAATAAATAAATGAAACATACATCACTGTCATGTATGACAATTGGAACAAATTTAAAACATAGGAAAAATAAAGAGGATAATTGAGAAATAAAGTTGCAATTTAAAATAGACTCATAGTAATTGTAAGGGAACACCTCGTTGAAAAGTATGTGAAGGAGTGACCCCAGAAAACCTTTGGGGAGGACAATTCTGTGTAAATTCAGCAAGTGCTACAGTGCATCATGCTTGAGGACTTCAGATGACCAAGGGAAGAACAGAAAATTAAATTTTCTGTTTTATTAAAGCAAAACATAATTTGCTCTACCATAATATGATATATTTATTTCTTAAAAGTCATCTATCTCTTTAAATTGTAATTATATATTATAAAGTACACATTTTAAAATGTATCTTTAGTTGGAGAAAAGGAATGATGGATAAAATTTTAAACATGTAAAAACATTTTATTTCTTTCACTAGGAATTTCAATAATAATTTGTGGCACAAACAATTTGGAGAGTGAAATTGGATTATAGAACACTGTTAAGGTAAGTATAATAGGTACAAACTAAAACAATTAGTACAATTAAAGCCATTTGCTGTATTTTGATTAAAATGTAAAATAATATTTGTGAGGTCATTTGAGAGAGAAATTTTAATCTAGATCAATGTACTCATGCAAATCTGATCAGTCTGGTAATCTGAAGACTACAGGGAAGTAAACGCTTGTGAAAAATGTCAGGCATTTGCTTGAAGGGCAAGTAGACTGGCATAGGATAATATAATTGTGATTCATGAACAGCTGATAGAAGTGACTGAACTGTTTTAGTTAATCCTAGAGTTTAGAATCTTTTATATTTCTGGAATGCAAAAGTAGGAAGTCAAGAAACACCTGGAGTAACAGGCAAATTTGGCCTTGGAGTACGGAATGAAGCAGGGCAAAGGCTAATAGAGTTTTGCCAAGAGAACGCACTGGTCATAGCAAACACCCTCTTCCAACAACACAAGACAAGACTCTACATATGGACATCACCAGATGGTCAACACCAAAATGACATTGATTATATTCTTTGCAGCCAAAGATGGAGAGCTCTATACAGTCAGCAAAAACAAGACTGGGAGTTGACTGTGGCTCAGATCATGAACTCCTTATTGCCAAATTCAGACTTAAACTGAAGAAAGTAGGGATAACCACTAGACCATTCAGGTATGACCTAAATCAAATTCCTTCTGATTATACAGTGGAAGTGAGAAATAGATTTAAGGGACTAGGTCTGATAGAGAGCCTGATGAACTATGGACAGAGGTTCGTGACATTGTACAGGAGACAGGGATCAAGACC